>NC_071091.1:6856433-7531433 GCF_027358695.1 Spea bombifrons | reverse complement strand
CACTGTGGTTGGCGGGGTCAGGTTTAAGAGGAGAGAGTATGTAGTCTGATAACAGAACACTCTTTGTAGCCGATGGAGTGGCAAAATATATATATTTCTTTCTTATTCTATCTTTTCTTTTCTTATATCTGTCATTCTTTCTTTCTCTCTCGCTCTCATTCTCTCTCCTTTCTTTCTTTTATGTTTTTTCTCTCTCGCACTCATTCTCTCTCCTTTCTTTATGTTCTTTCTCTCTCTGTGTCTCTTTCCCTCTCTCTCTTTCTTTCCCTCTCTATCTCTCTATCTCTTTTTCTCTCTCTGTCTCTTTTCTCTCTTTAACCATGTCACCATACCTTTCCAAATCACCTACCACCTAAAGAGTATAATAAAAATAATTTTACGCTAATATGTGTCTAACAAAGGTACAACACTTCTTAATTCCCTGCCCTTGGTTACCTGGCTCATTCATTCGCACGTTCATTCACATTGCACAGAGCTCTAGAGCACAACATCACAACTATCACCTATAGGGCTTCTGCGTTAACCAAAATAGCATTAATTAGCCAGTAGATTATGTTAAGGTTTTTAACGTGTTTCGATAATATTTGCACCCCTTGTATGTTTAATGAATGCCCCGTCAGCAGCTTCTTTATTTCCATAGAAACATTTGCGTATCTTTTATAATCTATAGAGAAGCTGATTCGGTTTATTGACTCTACAACAAGGTTGAGGAAAACTTTTCCTAATATGCTCAACAAATGCTTGTTTTTGTGTCACGTGACAATAAGGTGTTCCCGAAACAAAATCCTGCTGCGAAATGGTACATGATTTAGTAATTATTTTTGGGAAACGTTTGGATATCCGATGGCATTTGGCTCCGACGGTGCTTACCTGAGCAGAGCCGGCAGTGGTGTATTTACCTCGGGCGCTGACCTAGGCCTGACTCAGGTTAATGCCCAAAGCTAAGTCTTCAGAATTCATTCAGATTTTTTAAAAATTCTAGTGGTTTCTAGCGGTGTTTTTCAGCTTTTGTATGTAAGGTGCCGGTGTCTTATGTGAGCATAAAAACATTGCTTTAGCCCCTCCTATCCAGCCAATGGCTGCTCTTACGTCATCGGTGGGTGTTCCCGCTGACATGGCGGAAAACACCCCCATTTAAAGGGGAAATGGGCGGAGCTGGGGTTTGTTGAGCTGGAGAAGGGACACTTGGGCAGTATGCGAAAGATGATGCCACCGAAGGCTTTGCGGAACGCGATTTAAATCCGTTTTTTTCTTCAGTTTCCGGGTAAATGTAGGTTGCCCATCTGCCCTTTCCAGCGAAGCTTCTTTCGGCATCGTATTCCAAGTAAGAATGAAGCGTAAGTCAGCTTAGTGTTTAAACAATAGGATTATGAATACTGAAAGGAGGATCGCTAATTACGGGCGAGACTGGAAAGAGGCCAAGGACGGTTCCTCCGGGCGCTTCGCCGGCATTACAGCAGAGATTTTAAGTTATTGAACCTTGTTTAACCCCTCTCAGGGATTATACAGCAACCCAAACAACAACAAATTGCATGTTATACGAAGCAGGTATTTGAAGTGGATGCGTTGTTTTTATTGGACCAATATAGAAAAAGATGTAAAGTTACAAAAGCTTCTGGGACCTCGGAGGTCTCTTCTTCAAATGGAAAACCAAATCCTTTTTTTTTTTCACGTCGGCCCGATAAAAGGTATTAAGAATAAGTAAAGAGTCTGTTTTCTCCTGGGTTTATACGGCGATATCCATTTTTCGTATAACAGGGAGCGGAGTCATGGATGATAACATGCGCTCTGGCTTATAATATAAAACATCTTCTTAAACGAACATCACGCCTCATTTATTTTAAAAGGGAATTTACAGATTTCTTTTACCAGGTTAGAAATACGTTTTCAAAAATACTGCAGTGTTTTCTCTTTTAAAACGGTTCTAGTTTTTGCCCCATAATTATATGTTTCCAAGCAGCTGGATATTAGCCATTCTGACTCCAAATCAGACTGCCTGTGATAAACAATAGAATGGCCCAGTCTTAATCACTCAGACAGACACTCTGACCAGTCAGTGCTGGTGGTTATTAATGCTGGGGGGTTATTACTGTATACAGCACTGGGGGGTTATATTACTGTATACAGCGCTGGGGGTTATATTACTGTATACAGCGCTGGGGGTTATATTACTGTATACAGCACTGGGGGTTATATTACTGTATACAGCACTGGGGGTTATTACTGTATACAGCACTGGGGGGTTATATTACTGTATACAGCGCTGGGGGTTATATTACTGTATACAGCGCTGGGGGTTATATTACTGTATACAGCGCTGGGGGTTATATTACTGTATACAGCACTGGGGGTTATATTACTGTATACAGCGCTGGGGGTTATTACTGTATACAGCGCTGGGGGTTATATTACTGTATACAGCGCTGGGGGTTATATTACTGTATACAGCGATGGGGGGTTATTACTGTATACAGCGCTGGGGGGTTATTACTGTATACAGCGCTGGGGGTTATTACTGTATACAGCACTGGGGGTTATATTACTGTATACAGTGCTGGGGGGTTATATTACTGTATACAGCGCTGGGGGTTATATTACTGTATACAGCGCTGGGGGGTTATATTACTGTATACAGCGCTGGGGGTTATATTACTGTATACAGCGCTGGGGGGGTTATTACTGTATACAGCACTGGGGGTTATATTACTGTATACAGCGCTGGGGGTTATATTACTGTATACAGCGCTGGGGGGGTTATTACTGTATACAGCACTGGGGGTTATATTACTGTATACAGCGCTGGGGGTTATATTACTGTATACAGCGCTGGGGGGGTTATTACTGTATACAGCGCTGGGGGTTATATTACTGTATACAGCGTGGGGGGTTATTACTGTTTCCAGCGCTGGGGGGTTATATTCCTGTATACAGCGCTGGGGGTTATTACTGTTTCCAGCGTGGGGGGTTATTACCGTTTCCAGCGCTGGGGGGTTATATTACTGTATACAGCGCTGGGGGGTTATATTACTGTATATAGCACTGGGGGGTTATATTACTGTATACAGCGCTGGGGGTTATATTACTGTATACAGCGCTGGGGGGTTATATTACTGTATACAGCGCTGGGGTTATATTACTGTATACATCGCTGGGGGTTATATTACTGTATACAGCGCTGGGGGTTATATTACTGTATACAGCGCTGGGGGTTATTACTGTATACAGCACTGGGGGTTATTATTACTGGATACAGCTCTCAGGGGATGTTACTGTATACAGCGCTGGGAGTTATTAGCGTGGGGGTTTATCACTGTATGGGGGGTTATTACTGTATATACTAAATAAATCTATGCATTTACGTTTACAGATCACATTTATATAGAAATGTATTGAAAACCCACATTATGTACAAACTCTGGGAGCAGCAACCTTAACTCCCTACTTTCAGAAATAACACAATTATTCCTCCCCATTAAGAGATCTGCTTATGGTTGTTGATTGGTTCAGCCAGCCTTTGTAAGGGTAGGGAGAAGGAGCACTACTTTAAAAGAAAGAGTTATAGATAGTTTTGCTAAATCAGTGTAAAGGGTGCGATGGTTGCCTTTTAATAGAATATAATCGGGCTGATACAACATATTTTCTGTAGCATTGGAAAATCATGTTTTCTGCATTATTTGTTAATTTTGTTAAAGCAGAAACCCATCTTTTATGAGTATAATTGGTATCGCAAAAGCCCTCCAGGCGAACATTTCTTTTAATTAATGCCAATATAATTCGTATTAAATGATAAAATAAAGCATTTGTGGTTCAAATTTCATTAAAAAAAATATGTAAATGGAGGCGGATTTTATTCTATAGTTTTACGCTCCAATGTTATGCTGCCTAGAGATCACAATAAGACACAGGTATGTACCGGTCTGCGCTCGGGATTACTAAGAGACCCCGGCAATAATGACCGGCATGTGTAGTAGAAACCCATCTTTTTTTAGGGTGACTACATTGGCCATTTTATTCCAGGACACATAATTTGTAAATTAACAGAACAAATTAATTAGCCACTAATACATGGGAGCAGTCCAAATAACTTCCTGTTCTCAGGATCTTCGTGACTGCTCCTCCCCATTAAGGTATTTCGCCCCTATAGTGAGGTTGCTGAATGTTGTCGATTGGCTGAGACAGAGGAAGAGAGACCACTGGGGAGGCAGGAAGTTGCAGGCAGGAAGTTGATGAATGAGAAATGCTAGTTCTGCCACACATCCCAGCTTTCTGGAACTGAGTTTTGGAATTAAATATTCCAAAAGCAAACTGAGATTACATCAGCACGATAAAAAAAATAGAATATTTATTTAATTGAGTTTGTTTTTATCATTCTATCAGTCCATCAAAATTTGTGACCATCTGTAATGAACCGTGTGTTCCCCAGCAACTTTGCGCGGCGTCTCGTAACATACGTGTATGCTGTGGCATTAGCGTGCGCAGGTAGTTATCACGTATTTAATCTAATTGCATCGTCTAAAATGATTGTGTATGTATTTAAGCCAGTGCTGACATGAAATGCAGCGAGATAGTTGACACGGAGCTTTTAATACGAGAAGCGCTAATGATGTTGTGTCTTCGATGTATTTCCAACACACAGATGGGTTCTAGCACCTTTTTTTTTGGTGTATTTCAGGAGCTGAAGTCGTAGTAGATTATTTTAAATCTTTTCGGAGCAGGAGGATTAACAGATGGTTCTGTGAGTTTAGTTGGAGAAAGATTTTGGCAACAGCTTAAAGAGATACAAACTGCCAAAAGAAAAACAAAAAAAAGACAGAATAAGTTATAAAATAACTTTCGGCAAAACTCATTTCAAAATAGGTATTTCTTCCCATAACTTTAGTTTTGCAATAAACAAAAAAATAATGAAGCTGCAGCCCTGCTGCTGCAGTTGCTCCACCTAGTTGCTGTCTTCTTCCATGGTCTGGCTATTCTTGCTGCTGATTGGCTGCTTGAAGCAGCTGGTCAGTGGCAGGAAAATGGTCTCATTGAGATCAATGGCAGCACTTTCCACGCATGCGCAAGTGGGTCTGACCAGATCCCCGCCTGCAGCGTTCCCAGAGCCAGTGCTGGAGCGGGGAGATGTGTTCGGCCAACTTTTGGGTGTTGGGGGCAATTACATACGGGGGCAATTGTGCAGAATCCCCCCCGTGCATTTGTAAAAGGGACAACATGATCATTTAAGGGGGCCACTCAGCTAGAACATCCATTAAAGTGCATTTGATGGCTGGAGTGCCCATTTAAACTCTAAAGAAAGAGCTATTGGCCCTAAATAAAACAGAAACAATACTTTGTTACTTTGTAAGAGCGCAGACACAACAACTTGAAGGGGAAAAAATAGATTGAGGTTCCAAATGTCTTATTGGCATGGCAACCAGTTTTTAAATTTCCTGATTAGAGCGTTGCATTGGAAGTTATTTTGAAAAAAAAATAAAAAACACTTTTCAAAAGAACCCTTTTTTTTATTCAAAACTTCCAATGGCTCTTGAACGGGTTGGAATGGCAGTCTTCATAAGTAAGTGTTGTCTCGAAAGCTTAGGCAACAGGGCCCTTGACATGCTCTACCACACACACTCGGTGTGGGAACAATGCCATCTAAATACGGGAGAATACTACACAAGGACTTATATCTACGGCATTAAAAAAAAACCAAATAATTACAGATAATAGCGGATACTTATTCAATTCATCTCATTTCAATAAATCCAGGGCAGAGAAGACATAACGATTTGGAAAGTGGATGCGGCGTAATGGAAGCAGGTGTATTTACCTTCAGTGAGTAGGCACTTCAGTCTTAGGAGAAGTGGGATAAGAACACAGCACAGACTTCTCGAGCTCCTTTCATTTATTCTTTTCTGGGACTCCTGAAGATGGATGATTTTAGACATGACTTAAAACAAGTAATGTGTTTTGTATGATGCTGAATCAGAGGAGAGGGCCTCTGTAGTAATAAATCACCCCAAAAACACTCCTTTCCATGAAACATTCACTAAAAGGGACTGTATAGAAGGAAGAAGCAGAAAAAGGATCCAAAGTGTTAATTCTGTACAAAGTCCTAGTTACTCTTGACTCCCCTAGTGGTTATGTGTGGAATTGCAGGTGAACTGCACATACTGGGCCACCTAACTTCTTCTAGTGGTCCAAAATCTCCAAATTCGAGCCGCCCCGGTCAGATCCTCCTTTTCGACCTATTTCTGTTTTGTTTTCTGGCAGATTTTGCTACAATTGTCATTACCAATGGCTATGAATCACAACCATACAATTTTCTGCTTAAACTGATACAAATAGCATAACCCTGTCTAGTAAGACTGCATCCAATCAGGTGTCAAGAACTCTGAAAGTGAACGTGTTGGTGGTAAAAACTTTGAAATGTAACTGCTTAATTACCTTCCCCATAAACTCAAGTGGATTATACAAAGGTTGACCTCCCAGGCATCTTCTAATCTATACAGTAATATCAATCAATATTTTCTTTCTTGTTCCTTAGTTTTTTATTATTATGGGCTTTGAAACCATTTGCTTTAAAAAAAAAAAAATAATAATAATATTTTTTTTTTTTTTATAACAAAATGCTTGGCCGGAAGTGATACATTAATATGTACAGCGTAGCTAAAAAAGTAAAAACACATACACATGTAACAACCCAGAAATAGTCTTACATTCTGCATTCTACGTAGAACTGGCATGGCGTGGTTTGTTTGGCAGGCTTTGTTCTTGGATCCTCAGACAGAAAAAAAAAATTAAATCATCTGGTATTAGTTGGAATTTCATCATCCTTAAATCGCACACAATAACGCATTTATAACATGGATCGTCGGATACTTTAGGGCTTATCCTCCCTGCTCTAAATTCTAGAACAAAGTGCATCCAAGTTTAACACCAATTTTTTTTTTTTTTTTTTTAAATAAGTTCACTTTTCACATAGAAACGCGTTTATATTATTCAATACATCATATAAAACCAAGACGCTGCGTTAATTATTGTAATGGTTTACAGATTTTAAAGACATTTGTATTCATTGTTTAATTTGTCAGGCTTAGCAGGAATATGGAGGCTTTTTCCTGTTTACATTGCGCAATGTTTTATAACTGGCGTAAGACTCGAGACGAGAGTGCACATGGGTGCCTTATAATTGACACTAGTGAAGGAAATGAAGTATGAGTGGGATAAGCTTTTAGACTTGAATGACATAAGACAAGGACCGGAACTAAGTATTTTTCATATTTAATAGCAGCTGAATAGCTCTTTTTATCTTTTTATTATTCAAATTCGACATTAACTTATCTCATTAGATCTTGGGGGTTGGAACTTTTTATAGGGTAACTATGGGTGACTTCAAATTTGCAGAATTTGTAATTTTATGATGAATTAGGAATTTATTTAACAGGTAGAACATTTTAATGTAATGGAAGTGCATTATTGTTAATTCGATTTCTTATTAACAATACCTCCAAAGATTTAGAATTCACACAGAGAAATGAAACAAATTAAAAAGGGGTAAATACTGTAAAACTGCCAATATCAGCCCCTGATGCCCATTTTGTTACCTATATAAGAATATATTTTAAAAAAGAATAAAATGATTGCAAATAATAGTTTTTTAAAGCATTGAATAGACGCTGGCATGCAGGGGAAAAATATTAAAACATATATAAAAATGACTATTTAACAACAAAATTATTGGAGACATTTTTTTAAGTATTTTAAGGGGAAAACCCTGTAAAAGATATTAAATAATTAAATATGTTGCCGAATTATTTCTGGGTAAGCCTTGGACTTTAATCAGTATTAGGAATGAGGCATTCTGTGTGTGTGTGTTAAATTTGGTAGAGTAGGTGGAACAGCAGCTTTAATTCCCGATAATAAATTTCTTTTAATTTTCCATGGTGTTAAACCTCCGTCCCGCAGCGTTCGGCTTCTTAAAGCAGTTGTCGTCCAGTGTGCTCGGGAAACAGCCCGCGTGTTCGTAATTGCACCTGTTATGTAGCTGTGTGGCATGGATTAGCATATGGCGAATAGCGGTGCCAGCAGGAGATCAGCGTGTTGCGTGTCGCTTGCTGTGTGCTGCATAATGTGTGCCAACATGTTTCGGGCTCGCATTCTCCGTGACCAGTAGCTGAAAGGAAAAAAAACAAAAAAAAAACACTGGTTTGATGTCGTTAGGAGCCGCAGCTACATTTTATGATGTTTGCTTAATTGATTCTTGCGAGTAGCGCTGAAGGATCGACCGCGTGAAAGCTTAGCATCAGATCAACCATAAAGCCAAAAAAAAGCGCACATCTAGAAAAAAAATAATAATAAACATAAAAAAGTCAAATTTCTGCAAACGTTAATTAGTGGATTTTTTCTACATTAGGCATTATAACGTGTGAAAAGGTAATAAATGGTGATGTTATAGGAATTAAACCTAGAACTTGAGAGCAGAGAAGACC
Organism: Spea bombifrons; assembly: GCF_027358695.1. Taxonomy (NCBI): domain Eukaryota; kingdom Metazoa; phylum Chordata; class Amphibia; order Anura; family Pelobatidae; genus Spea; species Spea bombifrons. Next base: position 7,522,965 of record NC_071091.1, on the reverse strand, counting down.
CTTTCGGCCCCCGTCTAGTCTGCTGTGAAGATTTAGACCTTAATCAGTCGTTGGTCTTGTCTTATGTTCATAATCATTGGGAGTGCCTTCCGCGCATGCACACTTCTAAACAGCTGAGAATCCCCCCTACGTCTCCAAAATAATGTAAACGTACCATTAAAGTGCATATGGTGTCCTTTTAATTAATTTCCCTGGATGCCTATTTTTTACAAGGTCCCTTTTATTATTACACCTTTGAAACTTAACCCGTTAGGCGCTGGCTTTGGCAATCCTAGGCAGTGAAAAGGCTGTTATCCGCCAAGGTGCGCGCCAAGGCCATCTGAAGGCTGCGTTACCTGCGTATACTCTGCCCCAAGGCGCTCAGACGGTTAATTTTTCTTTCCCTTTTCCATCTTGTACTTGGCTTTATAAAAAGTCAGTGAAGTGTGCCGTATGTCCCCTTCGTGGTGTTTTGTTAAAAGTACATTGCAGTCTATTTTATTGATTTTGAGATATAGAAGCTGTTTATTGTTCCTTTGTCAGTGGAGGGATTAAACTGTAAAACCTTATTGCGTTATCATGTAGTACAGTTTTCCACCGGCCTTGTGAGTAGCCATTATTGATTTCTTTTTGTAGCAAAAGCAAGAAAATACAGCTCCAAATTCATATCCATATGATAAACAATAATGTATCTATCTCTCAAAATATCTATTTCATTATATCTGTCTGTCTATCTATTATCTATCTATCTATTTCATTATCTATCTATCTAATCTATCTATCTATTTCATTATCTATCTATCTATCTATCTATTTATCTATCTATCTATCCATTTCATTATCTATCTATATATCTATCTGTCTGTCTGTTTGTCTGTTCTATCTATTTCATTATCTATCTATCTTTCATTATCTGTCTATATTTTTCATTATATCTATCGCTCTCTCATTCTCTCGCTCTCTCTACTCTCTCTCTGGGGGGGTGGGCGTGGCCAAAGCCGCTTACCTGTCCAGCTAAACAAATGATTCAACCGGATACTCCGGGTTAGATCTTTCATTATCTGTCTATATTTTTCATTATATCTAGCTCTCTCTCTCATTCTCCCTCTCTCTCTCTCTCTCTCTCTCTCTCTCTCTCTCTCTCTCTCTCTCTCTCTCATTCTCTCTCTCATTCTCTCTCTCTCATTCTCATTCTCTCTCTCATTCTCTCTCTCTCTCTCTCTCTCTCATTCTCTCTCTCATTCTCTCTCTCTCTCATTCTCTCTCTCATTCTCTCTCTCATTCTCTCTCTCATTCTCTCTCTCTCTCTCTCTCTCTCTCTCTCTCTCTCTCTCTCATTCTCTCATTATTGGAAGACCACTTTATACAAAGAATATACCTGGGAACTTTGCAGGGTAGGCTACCCGGAGGGCTCCCTCTTCTGTCGGAGTGGCGTTATAAAGGGGCAGGACTAGCTACATGTAGAGGTGGAGCTAACCTTTAGTGGGAGTTAACTGGGCGAGGATTTGACGGAATGGGGGTGGGCGTGGCCAAAGCCACTTACCTGTCCAGAGAAACAAATGATTTAACCAGAGACTCCGGGTTAGACCTGGGAGTTCCCAAATACGGCCATGACATCATAGGGGTACTATAGTAACAGGCTGCCGCTATACAATGAGGGCACTGTATAAGTTTTTCCTCCATGCTTATTGTACTGGAACCTGTAGAAATGGCTGAAACTAAGAAGTATTTCTTTTTCTACCAGCATATGCAGAAAACATGCATTCCCACAGCTCAAACTTTGAAATATACAAAAGACTAAGAATTCTTGGGTTAAAACAAACAAATATTCCTAGCATACAAATTTGTTATGATGTGCTGCTGATCCCTTTAAGTAGAAGTTTTGCTGAATCTCCTATTCTAATAATTTTTTTTTTAATTAAAAACTAACCCCCAAAACAAAATCTAACATCAAAATTTTCTTTTGGAACAATTGTCATTTTGTGAATCCTATGCATTAACTCAATGCGTCAAAATGATCAAACGCTCCGAAACTGGTAGCCTGGAAATATATAAATCTGATCCCTTTTTTTTTTTGTTGTAGTGACCTTGAGATTTATACCTGTCCTTGCTATCAATCAGACCAATTACTTTTAAGCACCGGCAAATAACTCGAGAACGGAGAATTCACATATTGAAATTTGGATGTAATTGTGTCTGAGACAATAATTACAGCTCGGAGAAAGCAACTGTTTGCAAAATCCTTTTAATTAATAAACACTGAAGCGTGAGATTTTTAACAGCTATTTATTACATTTTATACATATACAAGGCTGACGTGGATACTTGTTTCATACAGTTAATTATATTTGGGGTTTTTTTTTTTTTTTTGCAGTTTGTGAAAGGGATAGTACAAGTAATAAGTTTTAGCTTATAAAGCAAAAAGAAATATATAAATAAATATTAATATTATATATTAAATATATAAAATGTTAATAATAGTAAATATTGACTCTAATAAGGAAATGATTAAAAAAAATGGCATTACATCAAATGGTAATCTCACCTAAATGAGAGTGGAAAGGAGGTAATAGGGTGAGATTGTCCAGGTCCTTTGGTCAGTCGGTCAGAGAGAAGAAGGTTTGGAAGATGTGGCTTCCAGACCAGTTCCAAACAGTCAACCAATTAATCTCCTTTTTTCTTATTTGGCTCACAAGAACCTACACTATACATTTGTGGGGAAAGTGGGCAGGGGGTAAGCAGGGCATGAGTGGGAAGTGGGGATGGCCATAAATCAATCCCTTGCCCTGGAGATAGAAGAAACTGTCCCAGAGACCCAGGGAAGCCGAGCTTCACCCAGAGACTCCAGAGCAATCCTGGAGAGGTCCTCCCAAGTATGCCAGTGAGCTTCATCTGTAAGAAGAGCTTGGTCGTCCCTGTATAATGCATAGCATGAGTGTGAGTTGAGCGTTATTGATCAATGCACTATACGGGGCCTGCTAAGCAGTTTATGAAGGAGAACTTTTTCAGTTCAGGCCCTTCATAATGCACTTTAAAGTTGGGAAGTGGAAACCAAAATGTCCCCAATGTCTTTTACTTTTCATGGTTGGCTAAGAAGTCTTACGCTATGTTCTCTCTTTCTCATTCTTTCTTTGAAGATCTGCTCTTTCTACCTGGATGTAACCAATTATGAAAGAGGCCATTGGCTCTGTAATACATGAAATGTTTGAGGAGTAACATAGACCAAAGACTGTAATCCATGCGGTGGGGCTTTTAATTTAAGATTTAACCAAAGAAAGCAGTGTTATAAATGTACATTTTAAACTAGTCTACGGGCTTTGATGAAGTATATACGCCTGAGAACCCCGTCCATCCTATAGTGTTTAAGCAGGATAAATCTGCTAACGCTGTAGGGTGCTGAGCTGTAGGGGGCGCTACCACAGTGCATGCTCAAGCGGGAAGCAGAGACAGAGTTTGAGTACCAAAAAATTGAGTAAGGGAGGCGGTTTTGTTGTTGAATCAGCAGCAAAGACATGGCTCGGCTGGACTTACACACCTTCCTTATGGTGAGTGCTTGCTCTATGGTGAGCTGCCAAGTGTGGAAAGAGTTATAACCAAACTGCTGAAGAAGTTCAGCTGGTTTTTCACCCTGTTGTCTGTAAGCAAATGGAAAGGTGTGGCGTTGGCAATAGGAGATGTAAGCCTTCATGCCAGGCCCTCACAAGCAGGGATAGAGTGAACAAAGGTCCGCGTGATACAATATAACAGTCGGGACTGGAGTGCGCCTTCAACAGATAGTCCTTTCTACTGTAGTTTTAATGCTGGACTCTTCACCTTAGAGGTTCGGTGACAGGTAGCCACTCACACTCCGTGAAATCTCAAGTTAGGTTTACCCAGCCAAAGACAATCATGGTGGGAAGTGTTTCGGCTTTGTGTTAACTACTCCAATATCGGGTTTCCGTCAAGGCCTGCGGTATTGATTGACATTGTCCGTGTTTCCTCGCAGGAACTTTGCCGCCAGCGGATGGCCGTCAAGACCTCTGACCGGCCAGAGCCTCTTCACAGTTCCCGTATCAACAGCATCTCCTCACAGTTCAGCGATGGGCCGATGCAAAGTCCCACGGCAAGGAGCAGCACCTCATCTTGGAGTGAAGAGCCAGTCCAATCCAATATGGACATCTCCACCGGCCACATGATACTGGTGAGCAAAAAATTAAGATTTCCAGCGCAAACCTTCTCGAACATGTTTAATATGCTTTTTCTGCATGTATCCATTTATTTCACTCTCTCAAAACTAAAATTCATTTACATGGATAGATAGATAGACAGACAGATAGACAGATATAGGTGATGGAGATGGATGGATAGACGGATGGATAGATAAATATAGATGATGGATGGATAGATGGATACATATAGATGATGGAGATAGATAGAGATGGATGGATTGATAGATGGATGGATTCTATAAGCTAAACATTTTATACATCCTGAAATTGTAGGTACATTAAAGTCCATCCCCTATTACATGGTGCCCCGGAAACATTCTGTCTAATGCGCATGCACACTCTGCTCTAGCCATACTATTATACACATATCTTAATTAAAGAATGTGAACCCCCCATTGCTCTGAAAGCAGCTTTACGGGGAGAAGGCATTGAGATCGCGTCAGTGGATGGCCCCTTATGCTATTCATGTGTGTGACGTGTTCTTCGCACCCATGCGAGAGACACTGTCAGACCTACGTCAGGGATCAGTACACTTTGTGGATCCTTGAAAATAACCTTTGACATATGTTGATTGGTTGGGGGGGCAGGTGATTGCGAGCCGGTGAGTGTGAGTCCATAGACACGATGTCTCCTTTTATATAAGCACATAGATTTCTGCTGTTTTTCTGTGTGTGGGGAGGAAATATATGGACCTGCTGCGCCGACTCGATTTATCAATGTGCTTTATATCTCTCTCTCTCTTCCGACGCGGCGAATGAATGAGTGTTACGGCTGGCCTTAGGTCTGGCTCTGGAAGACTCATTTGACCCCAATTAAAAATCTGCCCGCGTGGCCCTTTCTTCAATAAATCTGGGAGGAGTATCTTCACGGGCGCAGCGTTCTCGGATAGATTCACATCTGAAAAAAACCTACGGCAGTTTACTTTCACCGAGAGATTAAACCCAATTTCACAAATTCAAACGTTCTACGGAAACACAAACATAGAATTTCACAACAGATATGCCTGTCCCATGCATGTTTAAATTCCCTCACTGTATTAGCCTCTACCACCTCTGCTGGGAGGCTGTTCCACTTATCCACCAGCCACCCCAAAAACACAATTCTAAAGAAACACATAGTAACAGTATGAAAAATATGTTGGCTCTTATGATCCGCTCCATCAATGAAGGAACTTAATTGTTTTAATGAGATGCAAATCGTTTATCAGAGGGGATTTCATACAGAAAGCAGGCTTTTAATCTTTATTAGTTGAAGTCTACCTATAGAACTGATGTAAGCGGGATGGCGAGCGCTGATGAATATTTCATGTGTCGGAGTCGCTTGCAGGGTCCCGCGGATCGTTCCCCGTCCCCGCATTTCTCGCAGCCCCCCCCCTCGTATGACAAATGAACTGTGAGCCGATCTTTCGTGGGGTGCGCAAATATGACTTGGCAGGTTAAAAATAATGGCCACAAGGCATCCGCGGCGGTGGGAAGAATGAATGTATTAGCGGGGGTGGGGGCGGAAGCGTGGAAAATTATGTTAATCTGTCAGAAAAGAATATTATTGTAACTTTGCAAGGAGATTACCGAGCTCGGGTGCAGCGATTTATGACGCCGGGATTATTTTGCTTTATTCATTAACTAACTTTGAGCTGGACCACAAGACAATAGAAACATAGGACCACTGACGGCGGATCGGACCTCTTCAGCCCCCGTCTAGTCGCCCGTTTTGCTTGCTGTAAAGAATCGAACCTTAATCAGTCCCTGGTCCTGATTCAGGAGCCGTATATCTATCCCATGCTAGTTAAAACTGTACCGTATTAACCTTTACCACTTCTGCTGAGAGTCTGTTCTACTTAACTACCACTCTCTAATTTATCAATTTTTAGCTTTAAATCCTAAAACAGAGAGAGAAATAATTTTTAGCATTTTTGGGGCAAAAAAGGCAAAATCCTGTAGTATCTCAGTATGCACCTTGCATATTTTTTTTTTTTTGCAGAATTTTTACATGCAAAATAACATCCCTTTTTAGATAACATTTGCAGGTTTATTGAGTCTGAAATGAATGACCGTGTTGCGCATGTACAAAGCCTGGCGCGAACTGTTGGGATGGCGTGTGATTCTATGATCCCAAAAGACTAAACCAAAATGCGTTTGAAATGGACGGCTTTAATACTTAGTTCCAAATATTTAATAATTGAGTTCCGAATGTTTATTCATTCCGTAAAGTGTTTATTTAACGTGGTTTTAAGGCGTCAAATGCTGAATTCAGAAGGTATTTAGCGAGTTAAACTTGTAGCAAAACAGCAATTACCTTTCCCCGAGTGCAAATAAATACAAATCGCGTTGGATTAGCATTTTCTGCTGTCTGTCATTCTGCGGGTCGGCAGCAAGACCCAGTTCCATATAATCCTTTTACAAGCAATTACCAAAAAAAAAAAAAAACCTACTTTAAAAGTCTAAAAATTTGATACAAAAAAGAAATTCTGTAATAGCTTATCAAATGGGATGGATATATAAATAATTATATTATATCTTCAAGGGAAACTCTCTCCAAAAACTTTTTAGAACTAGTATCAGATATAAAATAACTATTCCAAAAATATTGCGCTTTTGTTCTATTTTTTTTTCAAAATCGAGTGTTTTCTCTAGTCATTCATAAAGGTTCTAGCTGTTATCTTAGCTCAATCTGCTACACAAACACTCAAGCTTTATCATACTGCCTGGGGTAAACAATAGAATGGCTCAGTCTTACTTACTCATCTAGACACTCTGTCTAATAAAAGTCTATGGAGGGACGGACTTCATTAGCATTGCCATAAAGCATCAGCTCAGTGTGGTGTTTGAGCCGGGAAGGTCACCCAAAATATCACATGACTGACAGCAACGGCGGCCCCCAGGTCTGCAGATAAGGGGAGTTTATTGGAACAAAATGAGATAAAATCAGGTTATTTTCATTGCCGACCGGAGGGTTATTATTACTATATACAGTGCTGGGGGGGGGTATTACTGTGTACAGTGCTGAGGGGTTATATTACCGGATACAGCGCTGGGGGGTATATTACTATATACAGCGCTGGGGGGTATATTACTATATACAGCGCTGGGGGGTATATTACTGTATACAGCGCTGGGGGTTATATTACTGGATACAGCGCTGGGGGTTATATTACTGTATACAGCGCTGGGGGTTATATTACTGTATACAGTGCTGGGGGGTTATATTACTGTATACAGTGCTGGGGGGTTATATTACTGTATACAGCGCTGGGGGTTATATTACTGTATACAGCGCTGGGGGTTATATTACTGTATACAGCGCTGGGGGTTATATTACTGTATACAGCGCTGGGGGTTATATTACTGTATACAGCGCTGGGGGGTTATGTTACTATGTACAGCGCTGGGGGTTATATTACTGTATACAGTGCTGGGGGTTATATTACTGTATACAGTGCTGGGGGGTTATATTACTGTATACAGCGCTGGGGGGTTATATTACTGTATACAGCGCTGGGGGTTATATTACTGTATACAGCGCTGGGGGGTATTACTGTATACAGCGCCGGGGTGTATATTACTGTATACAGCGCTGGGGGGTTATATAACTGTATACAGCGCTGGGGGGTTATATTACTGTATACAGTGCTGGGGATTATATTACTGTATACAGCACTGGGGGTTATATTACTGTATACAGCGCTGGGGGGTTATATTACTGTATACAGCGCTGGGGATTATATTACTGTATATAGCGCTGGGGGGTTATATTACTGTATACAGCGCTGGGGATTATATTACTGTATACAGCACTTGGGGTTATTATTGTATACAGCACTGGGGGTTATATTACTGTATACAGCGCTGGGGGGTTATAATACTGTATTCAGCTCTGGGGGATTATATTACCGTATACAGCGCTGGGGGGTTATATTACTGTATACAGCGCTGGGGGTTATATTACTGTATACAGCGCTGGGGGTTATATTACTGTATACAGCGCTGGGGGGTTATTATTGTATACAGCGCTGGGGGTTTATATAAGTGTATACAGCGCTGGGGGGTTATATTACTGTATACAGCGCTGGGGGTTATATTACTGTATACAGCGCTGGGGGGTTATTATTGTATACAGCGCTGGGGGTTTATATTACTGTATACAGCGCTGGGGGTTATATTACTGTATACAGCGCTGGGGGGTATATTACTGTATACAGTGCTGGGGGTTATATTACTGTATACAGCGCTGGGGGGTTATATTACTGTATACAGCTCTGGGAGGTTATATTACTGTATACAGCGCTGGGGTTATATTACTGTATACAGCGTGGGGGGTTTTATTACTGTATACAGCGCTGGAGGTTATATTACTGTATACAGCGCTGGGAGGTTATATTACTGTATACAGCGCTGGGGTTATATTACTGTATACAGCGTGGGGGGTTTTATTACTGTATACAGCGCTGGAGGTTATATTACTGTATACAGCGCTGGGTGGTTATATTACTGTATACAGCGCTGGGTTTATATTACTGTATACAGCGCTGGGGGTTATATTACTGTATACAGCGCTGGGAGGTTATATTACTGTATACAGCGCTGGAGGTTATATTACTGTATACAGCACTTTTTTGGGTAAGCAGTGCCTTTTTGTAGATTTTCGCGCATTGATCTCAAACATACTAAATCTCAGTCGCAAATTAGGAGCAACTGGGGGCACTAAGAAAAAAAAAAGACAAACCACGATGTGTAACAAAACTCTTACATCATTTCTATACTTTAGCAGAGTCGTTTTTGACATTTTATGCAAGAAAAAAAATGCTGAAACTGAATCGCTTCCGTTATTTCCAACACAGAAACCTCATTAGACCTTTCCTCGTTTATTGAAGGTGATTATTTATTTCAGACAAAGCATTAATTGCTCTCTCTCCAAGCTAATAAGAGAGTCATTGTATTATTTCCTCCTAGAAACCTTTAAGAAGCTTTCTTGGTTTCTTTGGCATATCAATGCCTCCTTTCGTGTTAATTCTCTATATTTCAGTTTTACCTTTTTTTAGAGCCCCCACTAATTATCTATCATGTTTATAGAGCGATACACATTGTCATGTGATACAACGAATACAATGATAATAAAAACTATAACGTATTATTGTCTTGTAGTTACTTATCAAGGGGTATATAATCATGCCTGGGAGCTTCCAAGGGTGGGACCCCGGAGCTGTCACTCTTCCATTGAATGGGCAGAGGGGCTGGGCTAGCAAAGCATATGGGCGGAGCTGCCCTTATGTATGGGTGGGGCTAGTCTCAAACTTGCTTAAGTAGGATGGGGAAGTAGTCGTGGCCAAATGCCACTCCTCTCCACAAGGAAGGAGGAAAGTGACTCGGAGACTCAGAGAAGCAGCTCATCAACCGGAGACTCCGGGTCAACCCAGAGAGTTCCCAGGAATGTAAATAATTCTAATTCTGGAGAACCATTGATATTTTATTATAATATTCTGCACTTTTCCCTATCATATACATATTAATGATTGAAATACTAACAGACTGGCAATGATGAAGGCCTGAGCATCACAATATGGGGTTACGTCTATCACATTGCATATACCTTCCATATATATGTTGGCGCACATAAACAATGCTGTTTGCACCATTTTGTTCATTTAGTAGAATTTTTTTTTTTTCTGTAGCTTTAATAAAGTGAAGCAGGGGATTTTTCCCCCCGGTATCATGCCTTCCGAGACCTTGTTTCCGTCTACCCCGTACCTTTTTGCGTTAGACATCACTAGGCACCTTTTGGCAGCTGGAGATTGCGGGAAAAGAAGATTAGTGAGTGTTTGCGATGATCCCAACACCTGCTGATTGGATTGAAATAATCCTTTTACACATTACAAAACTCCATTATCACAGAATTAAGAGAAAGATGGCAGTAATATTGAAGACATCTGAGTAGTATTAATCTGAACAAACACAGCGCTGGTATCTTTTTAAAATGACTGAATACAGAAAAGCACAAAAAAAAAATCATATTATGGCTTTTTTGGGAGCCTTGCATCCTTTTAATGAAAAAATACCCACCCGCTGTTTCTGACTAAAGCGACATTTGTTGCAACATGTATCCATGTAGCTGGCATCGGCTGGATCTGGAATATGTCCCTGGAACTTGTTAAATTATAATTTATATTTAAAGCACAAATGGTGAGAGGAGTCGTTCGTGTCGAATAAAGTGGAGGATTTAATTAGCGAACATAGAAAGGAAAACTCATTGGTTTGGTGGTTTCGATCATGATGTTCCTATAGCGACACGAAAGAAAAAAAAGGATATATCTGTATTATCTCAAGAGAAGATGGAGTCTTTAGTTCGCCTTGGCATCTTTTATTGCACCAACAATGCAAAAGATATAAAGATATAAAGTTACAAATGCTTTCTGGACCTCATAGGTCTCTTGTTCAGAAGATGACAGTAGAAAACTTTGTGAAATAAATGATATAGACTTAAATCGGAACAGTCGCTTTGCCACATCCTACATTTTACTATACGTTCTTTATACTCTAAATAAACCGACATAATAGTTTAAATCAAATAAGCAACATATATCTAATAAAACCAGGCTTATGTGTACCGCAGTAGCAGCCGTCTTAGCCGTCTACATGATTATCGCTCCCTATTAACTTATCTTTGAGTGTTAAGTTGCTGATTGTTGTTGATTGGTTGAGGCAGCCTTTGAAAGGGCGTGGCCAGAATGAATGGACAGAACTTTTGATGTGACCTATTATCTCAAAAATAATTTACAAAGATTGATGAAGGAGACTTTAGTTGAAGTTTATACCTTTTATTTGGGCCAACAGAGAAAAAGACCTAGGACCTCAGACATCTCTTCTTCATCTAACGCCTATATCGGGGTTATTCTTTTGATGGATAGTGTCAATAAATGAATTTAGTTCTGCTAATATTTGACGGCAGTTTCCCTTTAAGGCAAATGGGAATCCTGAACCTAAGACCAAGGACTGATTAAGGTTTTAGTCTACATCCCAAAAAATGGGTAGACTTAATGAGACAAATGCTTCTTATTTGATGTCAGATTCTATATAACACGCAGTCAACACCGATAACTTCTATAAACCTGGTGTTATCATTATTGCATTATCGAATAGCCCATACAGCATGCCCGGCAGTTGCCATGGGGATAAGACAGCTTTCTAGAACGTTGCATCAGAAATGCTTGTTCCAAATAACCTCGCTATATCACACCGCAGTCTGTGTTATAAAATACCGGCGCCTTCCTATCTTTTGCTAGTTAGTGGGATGTTAAGTCTCTCCGTTGTATAGCGCTATGGAAAATGTCAGCACTTTATACACCGCGACTAATAATAATTTCAGGTCTATTCCTATGGCTCTCCAAATTACCTTTGTTTCTGAGGAATACCGTACCGCGCGAAGCTTGCCCATCATAATCAGAATTTTGCTGCTTGATTTACATATTTTAATGGGAGTGCGTTCTGATTACAAACTGCCAAGTCGATATTTTGATGAATAAACAAGGGGGTGTTTTCTTCCCTTAGCAATAAAGGAGTACGCAGTTTATTGTAGAAATTTTTAATAGTGGCAGATATCACAATCTTTTATTAGTCTCTTAGGTGCACGCAAAATGATGATTATACTGCTGAAGTTAATGCCTAGGGTCCCTGGTACTTGGGGGGGGAGCCCTGCTTTGGCTCACAATAGGAAACATAGGACCATGGCTACTCATTGGGGGGGCTATTATGGTGGGGTCCATGCCTGCATTCGGATATGTCACCGCTGTCCTCTCCGTTAGTTTCCAGTGTTTCATCCAGGAGCCAGGAAGGGGTAGCTATGGCAGCAGGTGGGCAATTTTTTGGAGACGGAAGGGGCAGAACAAATAAAGGAATGGGCAAAAGCTATCCTGCCAACCTGGTGTCCATGAACAAAGGATGAGTGAGGCGTCTCGGCAATCAGCTGCCATACCCAGGCTAACTAGGATAATTGTATTGTAGGGCATTTGTTCCCCCATTTAGAGACGCTCTAGAATTAGGCAGATCTATAGGAGAACTGGTTTATACATGAGCAAAGCCACTTCTTATGGGTCTGTCGAATTTTAAGAGACAGTCATAGCTGTTTATGTTTTTCAAGGATCAGGTAGCAAAAGTATATCTGATATTCCAAAAAATAAAATAAAAGGGGGGGGGGGGCTGCCATGCAGACAAGGCTCCCCAGGCAATTAAGATGACACTCAGCTGAAATTGTCACATATGCAATTTGTAAATGGCGAACTAGTCAGCTAATGTAACTGGCATCAGTATTCTGCATGTCTCCGAAACTAATTGAAATGTTATTAAAATTAGTGCTGTAAGTGGCATTCAAGGGCACTATGAATTTATTTACCAATCAAATATTTTAATTAAGTTTTTTTTTTGCTGTTGGTTAATAGAAAGGGCACAGTGTTCGGCTCTCAGCAGTATGATTTCACGCTGAGAACTCAAATTATCAAACAGCAGGATAGACGAAGAGACACCAAAGATGACAAGTGACACTTACTAATGATTACATCGCAACCCCCCCCCCCCCCCACCATGACCCGAAGAAGCTCATTCTCTATATGATGCATTTGGGTTCACATGGCGCTCGCTCATGCAAAATATTGAAAATAGGATTATTATTTTTTTTACATTAAAGCAGAATGTACCCTAATTTATCCTAATGATGTGCCCATACACCACATAAAACTTTCTGCATTCACCGAAAACAGCTGATACCCCTTTTATGGTAATAAGTTATGTTATTTGCAAATTAATGCAATTAAAGTTTTCATCACTCGCAACAACACATCAGGTATGTATATAGCGCATTAATAATATATACTACCCTCTCCCACTCGAATGGTAACACACAAAACTGGGCTTCCACCAAAGCAAGCAATTTCTCTGGGCACAGGAAGCACTCCATTCTAGACAGGAAGTGTCCATGGAACAAACCACTTGAGGTAGAGGGGAGATGGAGTTCATTCTCCCCAAATTGATCTAACCTTCCTAGCAGCTTCTCTTCCCCTGATGCACAGAGGTCAGCCAGGTCGTTGAAAGCTATTTAGTAGGCACCAGGGCAGCTTTGTATGGGCCCCTAAGGATGTTTGGACCCTGGTCAGCAGGACATTTTGTTATGTAGAAAAGATGGGCTTGTAAATATATTGGGGTCCAAGGTGTATTCTTCTTCTGGCCATTTTGGTTTTTATAAGACATAATAGATGCATTTCCTGGTTTATATAGGCTTCCTGTGATTGGCAACGTCATATAACGAGTATAATAAGCCAAACTAATGAGGAGAACCCACAACCAACAACCAAGGCCCTGTTCTGACATTACAGATACTGATTGGGCCTATTGAGCATTATTAAAAAAATAAATCTGGGAGTAATTTTCAAGTAATATATATATAATTATATTTAAAAAAACGGATGAAAGCATATGGCGACAATTAAGTCAACGTTAAAATAAACGAAGAGGTGCAGATGCATGTTGCGTCCTTTATAGGAGAGCAATGTACTGATTTGTTGCATTCTGTTCCATACATAAGAACACTGTGCCCCAAGCCCCCAGGTATCCCGGTTTTCACAGGACAGTCCCAGTTTTCGGGCACTGTCCCGCCGTGTCACAATTTTGTGGCTCGAGAAGCTGTAAAATCAATGGAGGTCAGTGTTTTTGCCACGTGACCACCTGGCGATGCTCTGCACACGTTGGCTCTTGGAGTAAGGTGGGTGGTTGGCTGTAGCTCTGACTCCACCCACTTCTGCATACAGCTCCACCCACTATTGCTTAAATCCCACCCAGTCCTCCTCTAGCCGCTTCCCCAACACAGGTGTTCCCATTTGGACATCTGAAATGTGGGGGGGTATGAGTCCATACCTTCTAAAGAGGGACGCTTGGGAGGTATGGTTCTGGATTTTGTCATCATAGATGAGAGAGAGAGAATCTGCTACACTAAAAGTATAATATTTGATTTTTTCCCCCCAGGTTTTACACTAAACCCCCCCGAAATGGAGGCTCAATATTTGGTTATGTTATTAAAATGCTTTGGTACCAGATGGAGGCCCAGTCCAACCACGTTGGCTTGAAGGTGTTAAATAATGAAATGAAATAACGACTTGCCGCTAAAGATCGCTAGCCAGAAATGAAATTGCTCAGGGTTATAGCTCCAGGTGAACATTTCCATATTACAGAGAAATTTGGCAATTAGCACAAAAAAGTTTGCAAATCTGGCAGCAGATAAAACGAATTAATGGACCGCCGCCAGCAGTACATATAGTTTGTAACCACGTAGAAGATAAAGAATATTTGGCAAGTAACCCATGTCAGTGTTCATTTTAATCTATAAATACACAGACAAAATGCTCGAGCCGCCTGTCACTCACTTTATATTTTTAAAAATAAAATACAATGTGTATATTTCGCTCGAATATATGTTAGGTGCAATGGCTGCTATTAAAACATAACCCCAACATTCTAAATAGCCAGAGAGGGCTTGGGGGGGGGGCATGCGTTTTAGCAGTCGCCCACAAAAGGCTTTAAATTGCTTGAGAGTCCCAAGGTTGATTCAGCTTCTTGATAAGCGATATAGCCATAAAATATTATATAGGACTCACCAAACTTGGGGTGCTTTGACGTAGTGGCGGGATAAGCAATATACGGCCATATAGTGTGACGGAATCCCCAATATTTATGCCTTAGATAGGTGTTTTTCTAATAGTATTTGCTGGGTATGCGCTGATTTCTTGTTTTTTTTGTTTTTGTGTACTTATTGGTCATTGTTATTCTAGCTACCAGGAATCTGAATATGAAAGTCTTTTTCTGCTTTTTAGGTTGTGCGCTCCCCCCATGTTGTATATGTTTGAGGAGCTGTGGCTAGAACTGTGGCTAGTGGGCAGGACAGTTTATGTGAATCTATTAATATTTACAAACTTAATGCTTTTAGTAGAATAATTTATTTTACTGAAACAAGTAGATTTATCAACACACATTGTAAATGTTTGGTTTATAGAACACACATAACCACCAAGCAACAGGAGCTCCTAAAAAAAAATGTGTGAGGGTGAGGGGTTGGTCCCAAAGAGGGACTGTCCACCTGAAGAGGGGCACTTGGAATACATGACCTGCCACTGCCCCTGAACTGCTCCTCTCTTGTAACATTAAGACGCATCTGTGTTAACCCCTTCACTCAATCCCTTGCGGGTATAGTGACCAGAAGGCTCTTTTGGCCATAGACTTAAGGAGCCTTATAGTCCCCCTAGTTTTGGGCATCTCATTCTTGCGAGCAGATCTCCCAATTAATTCATTCGTATCAGCAGCATTTATAATCATTCATAACGTACTTCTCATAAAGACTCCTTAATAGAAGGGACAGGCTCTGATTGACTACGAGTCCTTCCAGGTTTAAAAGGGACAGTGAATCCTCACAACAATAAGCTCACTTTTCTTGAATGTTTAATTAGAGCACAAACATATTTATAGGTTTTGCGGCTTTTTTTGCAAATTTTTATGCATAGGATATGCACCTTTTTACTGGATGATTAAATGACTTTTCCTGATTCTGGAGAATTTGGACTCAATATTATGTCTATATATGTATTGGTATATTTATGGCTATTTTCCCTTTTTTGCTACAGTCTTACATGGAAGACCACTTGAAAAATAAGAACCGTCTGGAAAAGGAATGGGAAGCTCTTTGCGCTTATCAGGCAGAGCCGAATTCAACGCTCATCGCTCATAAGGAGGCGAACATAATGAAGAATCGTTCCATGGATGTTGTGACGTGTAGGTGTCATTAGATTCTATTTTTATATGCATGTTTTGAAGCAAATCCTCCAACTGCAACCCTTGCCAGGCTGATATGCGACAATACAAGTAGTCCTGGAAACTCTCATATATTCTACTGGTTCTTTCAACAACAAGGAAATGCCTAAGTGACCCCAAACTTTTGAACTATAGTGTGTGTGTGTGTGTGTATATATATATATATATATATATAAATATTTCCTTTTTTAACGCTTAGAACACATGAAAATGAATTTTGTTTTTTTATTTATTTGTAGATGACCACAACAGAATCATATTAAAGGCAGAAAACAGTCACGATAACTCAGACTACATCAATGCCAGTCCGATTGTAAGTACGAGCTTTCTTCTGCTGTAGTCATCTAATTGCTTTACCCAACATGAATGCTTCCAGGGGTTTTTTTTTTCTGCAAAAGTCATTATTTTGAATTATTTTCCACTTTAACCCAAAGAATCCTTTGTAACCTCACCTTCCCCAGCTCACATATCTCATCCGGGGTGTGCGCAATTAAAAATACGTCTATATATACATTTCCTTTAGCCAGCGCAGGTCACAGTATTTTACGTTCCGGGGCCCCTGTAGTCGTAGTGTGTATTCTCTCTGTATATTTACTGCATTGCGCCACGCACCCCCGAGACACAGACAGAATTACCATCTCTCTCATTTAAGAAATTTGCTCTCTGTACACAAGGTTGACTTGACTTTATACTCTCCCTCCCGTCATTAGCTGTTGTCTGTACAACAGAATACTCCTAGAACGACTGTAATTGTATCGCGTCTCCGAAGGACCCACGGAACATTTTACTGCTGTGAAATCATTATGTTTGCCGCGTTCCAAATAGCTGCTTTGTGACAGCAGCTGATTAGCGCTAAAAGGTGACGATTGGCCCGCTTGTGATTTAACGCGGGGCTTTGTTGCGTGACGGAGCTGCTCAAATCGGCATTGATTCCCTATGCCCTTGTGTGCTCGTGTCTGCATGCCTGTTTATTCATCCCCCTGGCACCGAAAGGGTTAAAGCTGTCATTTCTCTATTGTTTGTGCGGGAAAATGTGACCCTTTCTCTCGGGGGGACGTAGAATTTTGACGGCGGATAAGGATCATCTGGTCTCCGTCTATTCTGCCCATTTTTTCCTGGTGTAAAGACTCAAATCTTAATCAGTCGTTGGTCTCGTCTTAGATTCAGAAGCCGTCTATGCCATGCATGTTTACATTTGCTCACTGTATTAGTCTCTACCGCGTCTACTAGGAGTCTGTTCCATTTATCTACCCTCTTCTGACCCTCTAGTTTTTAGTTTATGGCGTTTCTCACTCTCTGTTTATATATATATATACATATGGCCTTGTGTGTGTGTGTGTGTGTGTGTGTATGTATGTACATATATATTCATACACAGGGCCATCTTTAAAGAAAAGGGGGCCCTGGGGAACCCTCTCCTTGTCGTCCTCTCGCAACCCTATCCTACTTGATGCCACTAGCCTTGTCTGATGCTGCAACCCATGGAGTTCTCATTCACGCAGCTTAATGATGCACAAAAACCAATGAGAAGCCCAAGGAGCAGCTTCTGTGGCCCCCTAACATAAGTCAGGGCCCAGGGCAGCAGACCCTTCAGCCCCGTCTTAAAGGTGGCTTTATATTTATAATATAATATATTCCACGCTGAAGGAAGCTGAAGCCATCGTGCAGAATCCATGTGGTTGTGGTGGCACGCTCAGTTAAGCCAATCGGTGACCTGCAATATAACCTAGTGATTAAAAATAATATATTCCTTTCGGGCTGAAAGACTCCGGGTTCAGAGTGAAAGGGATTTGATCTTTATCTGCGGTGGGGGGGGGGGATCCTTGATTGACAGCCTCACATCCCACCAGTTAATCATTTCTCTACAATCGGCGGCATCTCATTAGTAAGAGGGTGTGAAGCTCGTATCATTCAACAAAGACCCAGAAGCCGCCAGATCCCCAGCGCTGGTGTCTCATATTGTTACTGATTGGCACAGAAGCCCCTTGAAATAACAGCTGGACCTTATTCTTCATTATTTTCACATCCGGAAATGTGCGGTTTGTCGTCCAGTATAATATACCGACCTTTTGATTTTATGGATAATTTACACAAAATTAGAGGGAGGTCTATTCTTTAAATATAGAACATGGCCTGACATTTCTTTGAATAAATTCTGCTTTTTATTGGATGAATTGCCTCTGCCCTAATATCCAGAAATATATCATTTTAATTAATATATAGCAACGTTTTGTTCTTTTTTTCCCCCCTTTTTTCATCAGATATTGGATCGAATTTCTGTAACTATTTTCGTGGGGCTTTTAATCTACTCATAATCATAACCAACGGTGATCTAGGAAAATGGAACAAGGTTATTGACTTAATAAAAATCATAAATGTCAAATAAAGCCGGCAGTTCACGGGAAGCCAGGAATTATTAACCAATAAATACCGTTGTCTACACTCAGACTCTCCTGTGTAAATGTTTACATGGAAAAAGAACGGGGCGTAAATATAAAATATTACAGTATCAGGAATTCTATATAAAACAAGACTATTTTCTGCCAACCTCAGTGTGTATTTCAACAAATAATCAAGTTTCTCTATGATTTGTAGCGCGCCGTAAACATCTATTACATCATTTCTAGAACTGGATAAATAAAGACGCCGTGAAAAGCAGAGAGTCGGCAATCCATTACATAAAATAGAGAATTTGGAAGAAATGTGTAGACTCGGGAAGATTCCATGGCTGTATATTACATAATTCCTCGGATTATAAAACTGGTTGATCATGTACCCCAAATTGACAAATAGGATTATCCTTAAGGATGCATTATTTTCCTTTGTTGGAATCATTGTGTATAAGTACACAATATTTCTTTTATTTTTATAGTATATCTCTATCCATTTTTGTCTTAATCGGAAAAATATTTCTTATATATAGAGTGCTGGGACCGTTTAAAGGGACTCATTTAAGTGGCATTTAAAAGTATAAATAGATGGCAGCTTTATTCATCTTTTTTTTTCTTTCTTTCATTTGCTAGTTCTGCCCTTTTGTGACACAGACGTAATATATCATATACAGTTTATCTACTGGATAAGAATAAAATCCGCATGGGCTTCATGATGATGTCATAAATAGGGTGAAGCCGCCAACAATTTAAAAAGAATATATATATATATATATATATTATTATTATTATTATTATTATTATTATTTTTAGTTAATTTATTTATTTTTTGATCTATACATCTGCTTCCGCTCCTGAAGATTTTTTTACAGTCAGGGTTCTGTTGACAAAATCTGGGTACATCCTCTGGCTAAGTGTTAAACAAACATGCGACATCCCTACACAATCAGGGTTTTTACCTACAATGATGGAATAAATACCGGAGACACAAACTTTGGGTTTAACAAAGTATAAGAGGGGTGTTTATTTTAATGGAGGAGAAATGTTAGAACAAGAGGTCATAACGATCAGAGGCTTAGACATAATGTAAGGAGCCTTTAGTTTACTGAGAAGGTGGTAGGTACATGGAACAGCCTCCCAGCACAGTGTTAGAGGCTAATACAGTGGTCCAATTTAAATGGTATAGGCAATTGGCTACTGAATCCAATATGTAACCAGGAACTGATTCAAGTTTGAGTCTTTACAGAAGAGAAATTCCAGACTAGACGGGCCGAATGGTTGTTATGTGCCATTAAATAATATGTTTCTATGGTCTGATATGGGTGCGATTTAATATTTTAACAGAACAGATTTTAATATATTTTATTACTCTAGTGAGCAAAATATGTTAGTAACTTCTGACTCAATAAATCATTCTCCTTTTAGTGTTTAATAGGGTTATGATGCACTGAACACCCCTCTGGACGATAAAATGCACTGATTTTTGGTCTTATGCGTGCCGTGGACTTCAATCACATTTCACCCTTTATGTATATTTTGTTTACATTTACATTGCAAATTAAATGGTTAATTTCCTAGAGATATTTTACATTTTAAAAGTTTGTAACTTTGTTATATTTTATGTTTTATATAAATAGTGTCATAATTGTATACATTTTCCACTTCAGATGGATCACGACCCAAGGAACCCAGCATATATTGCTACCCAAGGACCCCTGCCTTCAACTGTGGCCGATTTCTGGCAGGTAAAGCATTATCATTGTCTCTATCTGGAGACTATTATTCCAAAGATACACAAATATTTTTGAACCTGATTTATGTCCCTAGTTCTTATGATCTAGAATGTTATTGCACCCATCCAGAATACTAACATGTCCCCATTTAGAAGTAACAGTCCAGTTTGGGACTAAGTCACTATGTCCCTATGACGCCAGTCTTTTCTGGGAGCTCAGAATGTTTGATGGGTATGAGGGTATCACAGCGTTCTACAGCCCTAAAAGCCCCAATAAAAATGCTTAATTCAGTTCCATCGTTAGTCCACCATGTCATCTAAAAAGCCTCCTCATAATGAAATGCTGTAAGGTATGGTGATGTACCAGACTCAATGCCAAAATTTACCAAACTATATCAGCTCCGTAGAAAATCAAGGTAGAGTCTTCTTCAGTCGGTCCACAAAGGTCATTTTTGATTAAAGCATTAAAATGCTTTAGTTTACCTTTTTTAACCAAGTTGTCAAATCCATAGGCTTTTGTCTGCCTTTCATAATTGTTAATCCTCACCCACTGAGTATTTTTTTATTATTACTATTATATATATAAACCTACAATGGTGCAAAATGACTCAGCTAGACCTATAAATTATAAATCGCCAAGATTTGCCAAATTCTTCTTCTACTTTTTTTTTTTTTTTTTAAACAAAAGAAATTCTATTTTTATCTATATTTATCTTTTGCTTTGTTATTATTGCGAAATCAAGTATCACTCCGCTGCCCATTTTGAATTAAACAGCGTCCTTTTAAAAATAGCTCTCAGAAATACGCCTCAATCAGATTAGATTACTGCCGCCCACAAGCTAACAGTCAGGTGACAGACAATCCCACCGCTGACACCATCTAAATTCTCCATTCAGCCGTATTTGCCTTTTGTACGAATTTTTTTGTAATTTTTATTATTATTTTTTTTTTTTTTTACACAAAGGCACAATATTTAAATCTAATACTTTATAAATGCAGAGCGGGGGGGGGGCTTGGGTACTTGGGGATTTGCAAGCAGCTGCTGAGTAAAAGTGTCTAATGAAAACAAAATTGAAATTTGCTGTGAATGGAATGAATTTTGATTGTGTGTCTGAGTGCTGTAATTATACGTGTCACGCAGTAATTAAGCGGTTGCAGTGTGGCCACGGTGTATCTTTCTTTGTCTGCAGATGGTTTGGGAGAACGGCTGCGTGGTAATTGTGATGCTGACATCCCTAGCTGAAAATGGAGTCAAGCAGTGTTATCATTACTGGCCTGATGAAGGGTCCAACCTCTACAACATCTACGAGGTAGCGGCTCAGCCTTTCTAATATTTGTTTCTTAGTACAGTATTCCATATGTGTATGCAGCTATGATCCACCTTTCCTTTAAGTGATCTTTTCAATTTAAAAAAAAAAATCTTCGGAATTAATTTTTTTCACCTTTTTTGGGTACCCTTTAAATGAAGGTATAAGAGCTGTAACAAGGATATGTCACATCGACTCTCTTGCGTTTGTTTTTCGACTTTATTTCAAGGCATTCATTGTTATTTTTCTCTATAACAGTAGCTAAGACTTTAGTTCATTTTCACTATTCCTAGATGAGTTTGATTTTTCTACATAATTATATATTTTTTTTTTCCTTTGACATTAGCTAAATAGGAAAAAAAAAGGAGAAATTATTGGTTCTGTCCAAAAATGACAGGCTAGTAATGTAGCGTTATAAAAAAAATAATACAAAGAATGTTGAATACGGCGCGTGTTATTATTCTAATTTGACCAACTTTGATTAAGAGGACCTTACAAAAAGAAATCAAAATTTGAAATAAAAAAAGAAGGAAAAATGTATATCGCCGTATAGATCCAAGAGAAGTCGTTAGTCGAATAAGTCACATAAACTTGACACCCGAGAGTACTCTCAGGCCCCAAAAGCTTACATTTTCTACATTGGCACAAGAAAATCACACTCAGCTAAAGATTCCAATAAGAAAAAATAATTTGATGTTATTTTGGGATTTCTAATATGTGCTTTTTCTAATTTACACTTTAATTTGTTTTTTTTTGTGTTTTTTTTTTTATTCAACGTTGTTTGTACCTAAATGAGTTAGCTGACCTAGGTAAACC
The DNA here is from genome assembly GCF_027358695.1 of Spea bombifrons. Taxonomy (NCBI): domain Eukaryota; kingdom Metazoa; phylum Chordata; class Amphibia; order Anura; family Pelobatidae; genus Spea; species Spea bombifrons. The sequence continues at coordinate 7,500,693 of NC_071091.1, read as the reverse complement.
AAACCTCTACAGCAGTTTATATCTTCACTATGAGTTGCGATGACGTTGGGTTCAGTCGAATGTTGTTGCGTTTGACATTTTGAATGTCCCATAAAGCTGTGCCGCGTGACATTCAACAGCTGTCCTGTTTCCGTCGAGCACTGTCGAGCCTGTCGGTTGAGGTTGGCTGTCGTGTTTGTCAGCCTCGTTAAATTTTTGAGAGTTTGATCTTTTCTGGTCAACTATCTATCCTCCTGGATAGTCAATTTAAGTCGGGCAAATTGAAGCTTTTTTTACCCTCCACTACACACTCTGTGAACCGACAAGTTGATATGTTTCCATTTTGCCTCGATGGAAGCGGGGAGTAAAATTAAGTAATCGACTTAATTGAGCTCACGTCTGCTGTTGACATGAGTGCAACTATGAGTGGCTCCATTTGAGATCCCAACTCAACTACAAACTTGATTCATCTCTACGTTTTGGGAATAGACCCCAAATCCGTTTCAATTGTTTCCTCTAGAATTAATTTCCATTCTACTACATAACATAGAGCTGTATCTACTTTTTTACCTGTAATGAAGCATTTCCAGATTTGGTTTCTTATTTTTCAGAAATATTTTTATAGATTTAGTTTCTTTAATATTCAGACTATAATTTCATGTTTGAGTTCAGTCTATAAAGGCATAGTCGCTGGCCTATTCTAGATGAAATGGTTGTAAAATACTTCATATATATAGAGATATTTCTCGCAGAATTCCTCTCTAGAACATCAGATTGCGATAAGAGGCCAAGAGTCGATGCAAAGCATGAATACTAGAAATTAGGAGTAAGTGGCGTTTTAGCATTGCAACAGTGGCATCGTGTTATCCATAAACCCTTCATTTTGATTAACATAGTGGAAGGCATGAATGTGCCAGGTGCGCGGTTCTCTAGAGAAGCCAGATTCATGTAAGGTAATTTGAAGCAGATGTTAAAAGATGTATTTAAGTCATGTCCTTTATCTCCAGGTAAATCTGGTCTCTGAACATATCTGGTGCGATGATTTCCTCGTGAGGAGTTTCTATTTGAAAAATTTGCAGACCAACGAAACCCGCACGGTCACTCAGTTTAATTTCCTCACCTGGAATGACCATGGCGTTCCAGCTTCCACGAGGTCTCTTCTAGATTTCCGCAGGTACAATATCTAAATTGCTGTTATCGTTTTCTGGTTTTCTTCTATTCGCTGCAATTTTTTGAGAATGTAATATGTTTTTTTTCAATGGTATTTTGTTGTCTGTTGGCCAGATTATTGACTGATTCGGGGTCAATTTTACCCAATTTTATATGTGAGCTTCTTTCCAGTTCCGCTAACGTCAAACGTGTGCCCTTGAGGAGAAGTATCGTATTGTCTAGAATCTTTATTTATTGATGTTGTCACGGTAACGAAGCAGGCCTGGAAAACAAAGCACAAAGTCAAGTTCTTAAATCAGCGTTTTGTAACCCTTAGCAATGGTGTCTTTATTCACGGTATGGTCTGTTCAAGAAGATTCGTAATATCCTCTCTGTATCGTAATATCCTGTTTGTATATCACAATGATGTGATGTTTTTTAAAATCTACAAGTTTAGACTTTAAAATCTCAAATTTTCTACAATGGAATTTTTATTCTTGACATAGTCATCTCGGAATCTGCATGGTTATTGCTTGTCGTTAAGTTATTTCCCCCCTATTGCTAAGTTGCTGGTTCAGGTTGCCATTTATAAGAGTGAGGAGAAGGAGAAACATCAGGACAAGAAAAAGATGAGATCGTCCTCCCCCCCCCGATGTAAAATAGTCCCTTCATTTTAAACTCAATATCTCCAAACTATTGTAATGGTTTACTTTCGAGTAAACTCACTGAGTGCTAGCTGCCTTGTACAGGTCCAGGCACTCAAGTTGCCCTCAAGTTGATCTGAGTTTGAGCAGTCGAGCATTTATTTTGAGTGATGTCAAACTCCAACCATTGGGGGCCAGAAACAGGCCAGATTTTCTAGATATCCCAGTTTAAGCGCTGGCAGCTCAATCGAAGTGGTTTGAACGGATTGAACTCGCTTGCGTTCAAAGCAAGGATTTCTCTAAATCCTGTTCTGTTTGAGGGCCGCCGAAGCCTGGAGTCTGGCAACTCTGGTTTATGTACCTTTGAAAATAAGGAAACAATAATATCTATAATAACAGTATCTATAATGTACATATTTTCATGTAGCTTTTAATCTTTGTGGACTTTTTAACGGTCCTATAAATTTTGTATGCTCAGCCTCCACTCTATTATATCGCGTGGAGTCCGTTGTATGGTCTGCTTTACAAACACGCTGGGGATCGGGACGCCACTCTTTATTGTTATTGAATATTTAATGAAACAAGATAATCCCAATTATATTTCATATTTACTTTCCTTTTAACCAAAGTTGACGACTTTTCTATGGCCTAGCAGGTTCCCCAGTAATTCCCGTCCGTGTTCACAATGGAAGTGTGAAACGGGGCTTGAATCGGTTGTAACTTAGCACCACCAGATGTGAGACCATTTTAACGTTGTAGCTCCATTTACAAGTGAATTCTAGACGTGCCGCCGTATGCTAAAAAGTTTCATATTAACTGCATTGACTATTTGCATATAAGAGATCATCTGGCGTTAAAATTCTCCTAAGGGGTTGAAAAATTGGTTAAAATATCTCCCCATAGCCAACCAGCAATGTCCTTAAGTTTAGTGGACCCACCGCACATCTACAACATCAAAAGTTTGAGCCATACACTTCTTATATATTATACCCAGTTTTTAATAAAAAGAACCTTAGTGTTTCCCCTATACATTCTAAAAGTATTAAGAGTGTCACCCCCAAATTGAATGATGCTTATTACTTTATTGCCTATTGGAAGAGGTTGAAAACAGCTTATTACAATGTGGCAGTGGCACGGTATGGATACAAACTTGATCTATACGTTTGTCTTAAGCGGGTGATCACATACATAGTTCAATTAAAGGCTCCCCTCGGCATTAATGGTTCTACTGTGGATTTTTATATTAAGCTAACAGATGAACATCAAAATGACAATTTAAATATAAATACATCTGATCATTTAGAAAACATGGGGAATTAAGAGGCTATAATTAAAGAGAATATTAAATATCTTAAATACTTAAAATCCTTTAAAATGATGCGTATGGCATATTAAGGCAGTTTTTTCTTTTTGCAAAGTTATATCGGAAAGGCAATTTCTTCCATATGTAACTCTCACATACTTTCTGGATGGTTCATAAAAGCAGGTAATTATGGTGTAGAATGGTACTTGACAGGTAATCAGCTGCGCTTAGTGTTTTGTGCGAAGGCTTTTATATTCTGCCTCTGCTCATCATATCACGATAATAATAGGGGTTACAGAGAGAGAGCGGTGACCTTTTATTTCTCAGGGTTTTGTCATTTTGCGGGATTGTTAAAAGGCGTTTTGAGAAGATCTGACACATTGGCTAAGGAACCGTTCTTGGACGCACAAGGTCATTGGTTCAAATGCTTCCTCTGTCACGGACGCTCCCTGTGGTCTCGCTAAGGTTCGTGTCTTCGGTTTGCCTCTCTGTGACTGAGCACTAACAATAAGATTAACTCACCAAAGTCCCAACGAGAAGATTAACTCATTCTTCCTGCGGTGTAAAAACCCAAAGACACGCAGCATTTACTAAACTCCACGCATTGGGTGCAAATCAGGCACCAATGCATGTGAAGCATACCTTCTAAGAGTCCCTGTTCTGAAAGAAAGTCCCTCTTTAGGACCCAAATCCCTCTTTTTTTTCCCCAAAGTCTCTGGGCAAGTTTTAGGCATTAGGAGAGATGAATCCATTATCTGTGCCCCTGTGTGTTTCGCAAATGATATAAAAAAATTAAAGCTACCTTAAAATAAAAACATAATACTTTGAACTTTTCGTAGCTATCTTCAAAGCATAAAATATTTGTCTTATTTACAGCGGTTTTCCAAGGTGCAATAAATGTTTTGTACTGTAATTGATTGACTAAATTGTGGATGTGACTGCATTTCAATGACTATTATTATTATTATTATTATTATTATTTATTGGCCTTACAGTATATTGCCAAGCATATGATAATATGCTTATATATAATACTGTAATAATACAGGCAATATACTGTAAGGCCAATAGGTGATCTTTCCACACATATTTTCTGATGAAGGTATAAATAGTTGATTAACGCTACACTTTGCGTAACAGCAGGGTAATCTGCGTACCTTAGGGGCCAATGACAGACACCATAGTCCTGAGGTAGAGATTTGTGCAGCTGCCAGTGCCGACCTCTCCTAATGCTTTGCTCCCTTCAGTTCTGCATACCCCCTGCCGATGACATCATATCCTGGCGCCCAGCGGCACACAGAACGCAGGGGAGGAGCCAGGAGAGAGGCTGGTAGTTGCCCAGACTTTCACCTAGGTATAGCGGGGCTGGCAGGGATCCCACAGTGGATCTTGTTTAAAGATAACAGACATTATTAGAACCCAGTCCTGTTTCTTAGTCTGTCTATTCTCTATGATTTTATTTTACAAAAGGTATCAATAAACTTTTCTTTCTATACGATTGAATTTATATCTATGTGGCACATATCTAATCTTAATTAATTTACATTATTAATTGCAATCTAACTAACTCCTTTGTATCGACATTAATCTTTTGCTGAGCTGCGACCTGCCTGCATGCGCTGAGCCGAGCATGCGCTGATCTGGCAGCCTTTAATCAGCTGCTATCCAGTATATAAAATGTATCTTAGATATAGGGATCCCAACTGTATATTGGAGGCCATCAGGTCTTTCTCGGTAGAGACACTTATTATTATCATTAAGCACTTACTTATAATAGAATCTACCCCATTTAATTTAATGTTGTCACCATAGCCTCTAATAATTATACAAAGTCAATTAATAAAGTCAATTTTACATTGATGCTTATTTTGTGTTTCTGTAGAATATTTTCTGTTTTTGTATAGAATTGTTGAAAAGTTGAATTTAGCCTAAGTTAGGAAGAGATAGGCAGTGATAGGCAAGCTGTGGACAAGAACCCCTATTATGCTCAGCCTTCCGTATAGGGGGTCTGCTGAAGTCCCCCCGGTAGGACCGTTCTTCTATATGGATTAAACGGCTATACAAGGAAAAAAAACAGAGCCAGACTGGATAAATCCGTCCTTGCTTTTGGTTAAAATAAAATATACTGATGTATTGACTGAGGCTGCCTCAAATTTAAAAAAAAAATGCATCTCAAGAATTTTAAGGGTTAACCCTTACCTTAACCCTTTACTGCCTGAAATGAGTCAATTTATCTTCTAAATGATTTTGTATCTTTGTCTTCTTGGATCAATATGGTATCAGTTACAGTAAAATCTCAATCATTTTAGATCAATAAATGCAGGAAATATATTTATTTCTATATATATATTTCTATATATATGTTATATATATATATATATATATATATATATATATAATGTGTATGTGTGACCTGTTTCTGTATAATCTGCATTCATTCTCTATGTTACGGTAATTACTGAGCGCAAAATTGTTAATTTATAATCAATTATTAATGTGATTATTGCTTAGAATTGTTTTAATTATTGCATTTATTGATTGTGTGTGTATATATATATATATATCTATATATATATATATATATATATATATAGATATATAGATATATATAAAATATGGAAAGCACCCCTGCACCCTTTTTTGTTCTGGGAATATACACGTTGTGCATATGTTACAGGAAAAGCGTAAAATCAGACATTCTGTAAAATTGCCAGCAAACCAGGAATTGTATTTTCAGCATTTTAAAAAAAAATGTAATGATTAAATAATACAGCAATACCTCTTTTTGTGAAAAGAAAAAAAATTGCCATAAATAAATAAGGAATCAAAACTTGCTCAATATACCACTTTTTTTCACGTTTCCTGGAATGGATGCCGATCCTGATTATAAGGAGAGCCCCTGAAACTCTGGATCTTAATGAAAGAAAAGATATAAGGAAAAAAAGGTCATCCTCGCTACTCTGCATAAACCTAAACTTGCATGCTCCACCTTGAAATAACTGATTAATCAGTCATGGGTCTCATCTTGGATTCAGGAGCCCTATTCCTATCCCATGCATGTTTAAATTCTCTTACTATTCTCTTAGCCTCTACCACCTCTGATGGGAGGCTGTTCCATTTATGCACTACCCTCCCTTTAAAGAAAAACTCCCTTTACATTAGTTTTAGATTATGACCTCTCTCTCCTTTCTCCACCTTGGCACATATGCAGTTAAACATTATAAAGATTGTGTGATGACGCTTTATCTGTAACATATGCAGTATAGGAATAAAACAAGCAAACTATGGTTCTTGGGAGCATCCATCAGTCAGCAGCTGAAGCTATTATCACAAGTTATGCAAAAATGAATGATGTTTCTCAGTTTTGGAATAATAATGCTTGTCAACTGTTTTGTTAAGGATCTGTGTAATATTAACAGCCGTTTTAACACGATCAGCGCAAATCTACCTCTGAAAAGCCTGATGGGAAAAAAAAGGGGCCAGGTGGATTTTCTTTTATTTTTAAAATTCTGCAACGTATACCGGAGCTTTGTGAATGCAAATATCATTTATAAACAGGGCTGGATGTCCCATTAGCCATTCCTTTAGGTGTTGTGTTTTAATGACATTTTAAGGGTCAATGAGGGAAGGGTATGCTTAACAATTACCCCACCCCTGCCCTACCCATGCCCCACCCCTGCCCTACCCATGCCCCACCCCTGCCCTACCCATGCCCCACCCCTGCCCATGCTGCTCCAACTCTGATCCCGCCTACTTTTTCCACTAAAATGTTTTATTTACTGTTAATCCAGCCCTGAGTATAATAGAAGCGATACAGATCACCCATGTTAACTTGTTCAGTGCCAGTGAACACACTGTCTACCTCGCTAGCACGGAAACGGTTAAAAAGTCTGTTGGTTTTTCCTCAACCAGCTTTGTTGGTAAGAAAGTTGTGATGTGCAAAACAGAGGCTATTGAGTCTTAAAATAAAAAACGTCACCAACAAAGGTCAATGAAGAAGATGGCGACGTGCTGCTCTTATGTATATGATCCATACCGCCTTTTTAACCGCTTCAACCCCGCGAATCCATGGTGAGGCCAAAAAGACAACTTTAGCATGTAAGGGCAATGCTTCCAAATCACCATTCAGATATCTGCCGCTGTACGCATTGTCTTTTACTAACACCGCTCACTCGAAAATCGTTAAATTCCTATTTTTTGCCAGCTAATTAGCAGTTGCCAGTGTCATTTTTGTGATGTTGCAGCTAGTAATATGAGCCCAGTTGCATAGTCACAAAAGTGATCATTGGAAACTGTGACTCTGCTGCGGGGACAGTGGGAAGCCCCTTTTCTGTGCCTCTAACGACCTCTGACCTTTGCTTGCTGATGGGTTGCCTTGATCGATTATTATTTTGTTTGTATCGCTAACCATTCTTTCTCTTGTGTATTCGGTATTCATAGAACCGCTTGCTCTGCAAACCAAATAATTGCATCTCTACCGATTTATGTACCGATAGATATAGATTATATATGTATGCTTATTATTAACCCATGTGTGCTAAAGGGGCTTATAATGCATTTGCCATAAAAATGGGGTTTAACAAAGTGGTAAAAGTGAAGCAATCATCGGGAACATTCCATTGTTGCCATGGTGACAACATCACTTTTAATGTTTTGTACCAGAGTTTCTTTCTGCATAACCCCCAAAGTTTGTGGGGGGGGTTATATATAAAACGCGATCACTTGAAAAGTAGTCCCATCACCAGAGCAAAACAATGAAATGGTCCAGTCGATTGGACGGTTTATTTGGTTGCTATGGTGATAAGACCATTTTTTTCCACTTTTTTTATACATAGCTCCCCGTAGTAATCAAACGTTCTGTTTTTGGATACTTGTTTACTCTGGGGGAAAAAAAGATGAAATAATAATATTGAAAACAAAAGGGGGTCATCATGTGACAAATGTCATTGCTTCCGTCTTAATTTTTTTTTTGTTTTGTTTTTGTGCCTCCAGTCAGGTAAACTGGTTTTGTAGACATTGCTGCATTTTCATTCTTACCTACTTACCCACCCCAGAAACGACAGAAAAGGGGGTTTGAAGCAGACAGTGCTGGGGAGGAAAATGGGAAGATCTAAACAAACACCACTTCTTCCCACCTAGAGATCAAAACATACTCCAAAAGGCCAGATTCCCTGCCGGGAGCCTCTGGGTCTGATCCAGAGAGTCTCCAGGTAAGGATGTACCTAAAGGATGCGCTGTTTGCCCTGGGTACCAACATTGAAGAGTGATTGACCTGTTATGGCCTCGAGTAATGCACATTTTGGGGGAAAAACCATGTAGATTGATAAAGTAAAATCCAGCATGTCATAATAATGCCTTTAAATCCAGCACAAACAGCTGTTGGAAAGGTTCAGAGATGGATCCAAGATACTTTGGCTAGCGGTTGGGTGAGGGTAGGGATGGAGTGAGAAGAGCTATATGTCACTCCACCAAAACCTAGAGACCAAAGAGCTTCCTGGGGAGAACCTTAGAGCTCCCAGGTATGGCTACGTGGCTCCATGATGCACATTCCCAACGCACACAGGTTATGTTGACCAGGCATCCCTTTTTTAAGGTTGGATGCACTTAGATGGCAGCCATTTATGATGGATAATCCATGTGTTTTGCCATGTGAAAACAGAAAGCTGACCATCCTATTTCAAATAAGGATCATTACCAGCAGCAGAAGCAGTGGAGCCCGGTTAGAGATTCCATGAGGCTCATTTAAGTTATTTGAGCTTGTCCTTAAATCTGTTCTCATCTGTCAGTTCCAATAGATAAACGCTAATAGTAACCCATGGGAATGATCAGCATCTCAAAATAACCATCAATGAAGTCAGTAAATAAATATTAAATTTATGGTAAAATTATGCAAACTGCAAGGATGAAATCACGAGAAATAATATAACCCTCCAACAATTTATCAAAAGCAAATTTACTGCTATCCCTGCAACCCCAAGATTAGCTGTGGTTTTTTTTTTTTAATGCAGACTTGAAGAATAGAGTTTCCATAACTGTGGGGAGTCCTAGTCCCCCTATAATGGTGTGAGATGCATAAAAAAATAATCAAATCCCCAAAGGGTTAAATGGCAAATTATATTACACACTCCAAACAGCTGCAAGGTGATTATGCTAATTTCAGATTGTCTAGAATTCTTTCGGAATCCCTTTGATGTTTGATAAATAACCTCCTTAGGGGTTATACTAGGCGGAGATGGGGGGGTTGATGTGCGCCAGATGATTAAAAATGGGGATGGGGTATATTTTGCATACATAGTGTAAATTAAATTGTAATTCCAATAAATCTATAGTTCATCTGAAATAACATAGTTCTGAAGTTGATTCCCTGTGTCAATTAAGGGGTTAAATAAGGAGGACTGACAGCATGTAGATTATAATTCATTAATGAAGGAATTCTGCCACATTTGGGATTGCACTGATATATGCTGAACCACAGAGCTGACAATCCACTCCACGCAGTTTAGTCTAGTGGTTATGTGATCCGGTTACAATGTTATCTGTATCATCACAGATCTTGTTAAATATGTAAGAAACGGTTGGTTTTTTTTTTGTTTGTTTTTTAATTGTAAACTATATGACATCAAATGATGATGCCTTATTTGGAGATAGTTTTTACTTAACCATTTTGAAGATATTTTGAAGAACGCACAAATACAAATCTCTAATTTTTACCTTTCAGATTGCAGAAATAATGTAAGTTTAGGAATATTTTCTGTAATAATATTTGGTTTACACAGTTTCTGAGGACAGTTGGAATCATCGCACACTTTTGGGACCAATTTGTAAAAAAAAAATGTTTTGCTTCACTAACAAATATTAATTCTTAGGTCTGCTCACCCGGTAATCCACAGATAATGAAATCGTATACAATCACAGTCGTTCTCCTGTATTAATAATTTATTATTTTGTGTCTAATATCTCAAATATAATTTACAGATTGCAGAGGATTGATAAAGTTCCTTATCTTCTTTATCGTAGGAAAGTTAACAAGTGCTACAAGGGCCGGTCCCGTCCAGTAATAATACACTGCAGGCAAGTATGGTCTATATCATTGTTTACTCTCTCAAATAAAGAAAAAAATTACTCAGGAAATCCAAGTGGAGAGGTAAGCCGCTCGGTTTAAAGTGCTGCATTAGTCACGCAACTTGAAACTCTGAACGCTACAACTTGAAACTCAAAATGCTAAATTTTTCTGTTTTTTTTATGTGATTAAACATTGAAAAAAAAGAATAAAATGACCGATCTGCTAAAGATTTACATGATTTATATACCCGAGAGTTCCATTAGCGTTTTGTCTAAGTGGAACAGCAACTTTAAATTATCGGCAGCTAACAGGTAGCTCTATGGCTGTCAGTGAACTATATAGCCAAAGACAGAATGAAGATCATGGATGTTTGCCTAGAGTAGCTGTCTGTTGGGTTCCATTGTGCTAAATATTGTGGCATGATCTAAATCTTATAATTTAACCCTTCAAATACCTCTAAATAGAAAAACAGATAAAATGCTCTTAGGACTTGGGAATTCTCTGGGTTCGACCCGGTGTATCCGTTCCTTCTTTTTCTGGGCAGGGTTGCAGTGTTGGTCACACCTACTCCCTGCCCGCTTCCCTCCCATTCCCCGCCCCTTCACAAACATATGGTAGCACCAACCAGGCCTGGACTGGACATCTGACACACCGGGCAAATGCATCCTATACGGCATGGGACCAGCAACTGGATATGCCGAGCAGCCGCACCTACATCATCAGGTGGCCGCTGGCCTTAAAGTGCCAGGACCGACTTGTGGTCACCAGTCTGGACCAGGTGTCAACCATGTTTCATGTAGTAATAGTGCCTACTGGTAATGAAGGATGCCACCTGTTATTTTATGATGAGGTGGTACAAAAGTCTCTTTTGGTCAACAATAACCATATAATAGCCATATCATAGCAGTATTTTTGGGGGGAATCAGTAGTGTTTGTGGAACATAACAAAAATGACTTCAGTGCTACAAAATTATAGCTGGAGATCAGGTCGCCCAGGTTCTAAATCCTTAAGTGATAGAGTAACGTCCATTAAATATAGGAAGTGGGTGTTCCAAACCTAATAAAAGGTTCTTCTTTGCACGGAAGAAGAATCATCTTAATTATTAATTAGTCTGTAACAGTGGCAAAGTCGTCCCAACGAGAAGCCGCGTTGCTTCTAGCTGGACTTGGATTATTTAACATGAATTGCCTTGAATGCAGTCGGTGTGGTAAGGAGTCACACAATTTACTGCCATTCAAAGCAGTTAAATCCTTTAGAAGCTTCTACTCCCTATTGTGATTCTTTAGACTTTTTATAGGGGTTTAATGTTGGGTTTTGTTGTTTGTTTATTTACTCAATTTGTGACCATTAAATCTGTTTCTTCAGCAAACTACCTTTTTATGATTTTTTTTCCTCACAAAAACCAGTGGCGTAGAACAATAGTTAATCCCGAAAGAACAGCTTGTGTTGATTAAAGGCTTTACAGCGCTTTGTGTCTTTATGCTTTCTCTTCCCCACCCCCTCCTTTATACCTCCTTCCGTTTCTCCCATGCGACATTAACAATAAAAATAATACTTTACAAAAAAAAAAGTCTTTTATTTATTTGCTTTCTAACTAAAATCTCTTATTATTCACAGCGATGGTGCAGGGAGGAGCGGGACGTATATTCTGATTGACATGGTGCTCAATAAGATGGCTAAAGGTGAGCTTCAATAGGCCTGATACTTTAATTCTGATATATGTATGTGGTTGCCATGGTAACGGGGGGCACTCTGTAGAAGTCAGTCTTTGAATACAGCCTAGCTGTATTCTTTTTTTTTGAAGGGGGAGGGGTACTTGATGCACTATACTCCAGGGGAATCTTGAATAGATCCTTAGTTACAAAAAGAAAAAAAAGGAAAAATAAATTATATATATATATATATATATAAAATAAAATTAATAATAATAATTATTTTAGCGGTCTGGGCACATTTCATGGCTTTTTTAAAATAAAACATATACTTTATATGTTTTGTTTATTACATTGCGATATTCTCTGTATGTTTCTTGCAGAAATATAATTTAATATGTTCTGGTATGCTCCTTTTTTTTATTGTGAAATATATATATATATATATATATATATATATTGTTATTTTTGTTAAAAACAAATGAACACTTATCAAAATTACCCACTCTCTCTAAACAAAAAAAAAAAACCCAGCAAAAAATCCTGCAGATTTGATTGTCATCTTCTGTAACAGGAATAAAACCAAAATCCTATAGGATTGTTATGGGCCTCAACCATGAGAATCACAACATCTTTAAAACATTAGTCAAATTGGTTTCAGTTCCATTGTACCAAGAAATGGTGGACAAAGAACCGCCGCTCTTAATATATACTATTTATGTCCATACAAAAGTAAAAGAGAGGGATTTTTCTGGCTTCAGTCATTCAGCCATTTTTTCCCCCTTCGTTTTTTTGACTTTTTTTCTTGCATGAACACTGAAGAATGTCATTTAATGACTCCATTGTACCATGTAATGTCAAATTCCATTTTACGTGTGTGCTTAGTCTTGCACAATAGAAGACAAGTCATGTGAAACTGGTCGAAGAAAGGAGTCACAGAGATTTTCTCCTAAGAGTGGTGACCGCCATTTTGTGCGTGACCTACTCCCCTCTGCCAATGGGGGTGTGCAATTCGAAATCCGCTGACCTGGTGCTTTGGCTGTAGTCTAACTGAAAGATCAAAGGGCAAAGCGGGCATTTCAACCCTGCTGAGGTGGGCCTTTCCCAGGCTGTCACACTGTGAGGCGACCGAAGGTTTTGTTCTATGGCGGACCGCGGCCCGGTCTGTGGGGCCTGCGCTTTCTTTGTTTGGCCTGAGAAGTTTCAAGCTCAGGTTCAGAATCTAGTGTTCATCAAGATGATCAAAGACCTCAAAGCCTTGGACATGAAATCTTTCTTTTTCCTTTTCCCCTTTTCTTGACGACTGAATTGTACAAGTACCAAAGAATGCCATTTCCAAAGCCTTTATATTGAGTGCAGGCTCTAACTTCAGACTCCTTCATTCGTACACATGATAATGTAAGTGCGCTTTCAATATGGACCCAGCTGCAAGACCCACATTTAAGTATTTCTTCTTCTTCTCCTTTTTTTTTTTTTTTTTTTTTTTTTTTTTATTTAAAAAAGGGGCTTTTAAGGATTAAGGTATTCAGTCTTTAAAAAGCACTTTAAAGAATAAAACTAGAATAATTTAATTTCTTGTTCTGTGGTTTGGTTTTAGTTGACAATGAGGAAAAAAAGGGAAAATAATGCATTTCTCCAGTGGGAAAGTGGAAAATAAGATGACCCCTTTTTTTTTTTGTACATTAAGTACATTATTTTAAAGAATTTCATTTCTACAGTAACTTTAAGAATATTAAAGTCTGCATTTGTCTTGGTCTTATTAAAATAAAAAAATAAAAATATAAAAATTAAAAATATAAAAATTTAAATATTTTAAAGAGCACCCGAGTCTTATAAGTGAATGTTTATACCGTGTATTTATATTTTAAGAAGTGACGATACCCTACCCAAGTTTTCCTTGTAGCCTTCTGACTTTTCCCTGCTTCATACACATTCTCTTCTCGGTGTAACATTCCATCATGGAATCTAATGTATAATTTAGGTAATTTTAGCTTGTTCTTGTTCTTACATCGCTCTTCGTAGCACATTGCCGATTGCTTCGCGATTTCCTTATAAAATTACAGTTTATTAAGAAATCATATCTCCAGATTTAAAATTGTTTCAAGTTTTACCCGTCTTCTTCTTCTTTTTCATCTCCTTCTACATCCAGAAGGGGTTAATATAGTTACTAAGTAGAGTCAGGCCAGCAATCCATGTTGCTTTTGTGTATCTGCAGTTTAACTTTTAGCCTGTTGTGTGGCAGGGACAAAAAAAAAAGAAATAGGGTGCTAAACTGCCTATCTAGCACTGAAAGGGTTAAATATCTTGTATTGTGTATTAGGGAAAAAATGTATAAGTGCCCTAGTATTAGATTTAACGGTGTTAATGAAGTCACTAGAAATTTAAGGCAAAAGATAGCTTCCTTATCTATGTGTATAAATGAAAATATGAAAATGTATAGAAAAATTTGTGTTTCAGTTGTTTAAATAAATAATGTGTTAATTGTAACCCTATCATCATTCAAAAATCATATGTGTTGGACCCGTACTTCTAAACACTAGTGGTGTGTATATATATATCTATATATATATCTATCTCTCTCTCTCTCTCTCTCTATATATAGATATATAAATAGATATATAGATATAGATATATATATACAGTGCATAAATATATATATGTGTGTATATATATATATATATATATATATATAAATATATATATATATATACACACACATTTGTTTTTATACGGGTGATCAATATTTCAACTGCTATTTCAAACTAAAACCGTTTATCAAACTATTTATATTCACTGTATATACATATATGTGTATAATATGTATAAATACTTATAGGGTCCCTTTAACTCTATCATTGCCAAACAAGCAAGCGGTGCATTGCAGAATTGTGATGATGCTAAGAATTTTTCTATATTATATATACCTTCTAACGCTAGGAAACTAACCAATGTTAGTGATCCATTAACTCTTATCTTTCAATATGCTTTTCATCCTCCCTGGCGCACAAAAGGTTAAAGCTCAAGCCAATAGCTAATGATGGTAAATAGCCTAAGGTGGACTTGCGTGTGTCAGGCCAGTTGCAGCTTCATGTGTCCCGAGCTAAAGTCTGCTGAAAGCACGCACTACACAGCCTTGATACCGACTTGTGCAGCAGACTGGCTATTATTCTGATATATTTTATAAGAAGATTATGATAAGTCTTACGTTGTTATGCATTTATATACCATTTAGCAGCCAAACTGCTTGGCAGAATTCATAGGGTGTGCAATGAAAAAAATCCAATCGTTAAACGTGGAAAGATACACCAGAGCAGCAAGATAGCGGCACCGTTAGCCAAAACTATGGATTGGCCATAAAAATGCAGATCAGGCTGGCACGCTAACGGGAAAGCTGGCAGTGAAAGTCAGAAGAACAGAAATAAAATATATTTTCTTGCGCACGGATATAACCATCGAAGTGGAATAACATATTTATTTACTTTTTGAGTGATACTAAGTTTATTACAAAAAAAAACTTTCTTAGATCCTTTGGCCTATTACCTATTACCTATTACCACCTATGTGCTCATAAATGTGAACGTCAGACTTCTAGAACACGTTCTGGAAACCTTCTTATGGTAGTAGTTGTCTCATCTTTTGCTGTTCCTTCCACTGGGCGGATTATAACACGTTTATAACCAAGTGTATTTATTGTGAGCACCACCCTTGTCATTTATGTGTCAAAGTCAAAGTTGGACACATTCAGAGATTCTCCGGGATAATGCTTAATTTTAATTTAATTTAAATGTCAAGTCATGTGACCCAAGAACTCTTAACAGCTTAAAAGTGTTCGTATGGTCCCTTTTAAATCGAATGCATGTGATAGCTGTATGGTCCCTTTACATTGAATGCATGTGATAGCGGTATGGTCCCTTTACATTGAATGCATGTGATAGCGGTATGGTCCCTTTACATTGAATGCATGTGATAGCGGCATAGTCCCTTTATATTGAATGCATGTGATAGCGGTATGGTCCCTTTACATTGAATGCATGTGATAGCTGAATGGTCCCTTTACATTGAATGCATGTGATAGCGGCATAGTCCCTTTATATTGAATGCATGTGATAGCGGTATGGTCCCTTTACATTGAATGCATGTGATAGCGGTATGATCCCTTTACATTGAATGCATGTGATAGCGGCATAGTCCCATTATATTGAATGCATGTGATAGCTGCATGATCCCTTTACATTGAATGCATGTGATAGCTGCATGGTCCCTTTACACTGAATGCACATTTTAGTTTTTATTAGCAGGATCCCAGCTCTCAATTTGGGAATCCGTTAGGCTTAAGGAGGTGCGTCTCACTTGTTTTGGCCAGTGGATTTTTGGCCATCACTATCATTTCACCTTGGCATGCCTGTTTTCCAGAAAAGGAACCTTTCCAGTAATTGAGATGCTAAAGATAGCCAATTGGGTGCATTTATTGGCCAAAGTAAGCTGCTAAAGAGATCTGATGTGTCACTATAAAATACAGCTACGCATTTGAAAAAAAGGCTGGCCAGACACGCACAAGAACTGCCGGTTAAGTATGAGATGAAAGTAGAAGATGTCTAGTGATTGATAAGAGAATGTCTCAGACAAAATTGGTTATCGAAAGTGTCAAAAGCAGCAGAAAGTTCTAGGGAAATGGCGAAGAATTTTAACCTTTTCATTTGGCAGATAGAATAAAAGCGACGATCTCCTTTCTGTCCCTGCGGAATGTGGGGTTTGAATGACAGAAGAGATTCAAGTAGGGAGAAGAAAAAAAAGACGTGAATAAAGTGGGACGCACAATTCTCACAAAAAGGAAGAAAGGAGAAGGGAATTTTGTTTTTAGAATGTCTTTTAGAAATGGAAACAAGAAACAAACAGGAGCTTTTTTCTCCTGCGTAATATTCTGAGACATTCCAGATATTTTTACAGAAATTCCAGCGGAAACGTTACATTGCATGTCTACTTTACACGCATACATGAGTACATAACATATAACATACAGAGAATGCTCGGAAGACATGTTTTATGTAGTCATTCGTGGACTTGGTTACTAAATATCTAGCCCATACAATAACAATTGTTATGTTATATACTACATGTGATGTCCTGTCTACCCATTGTACAGCTCTATGGAATATGATGGCGCTATATATAAAAATACATAATTTTAAAAAGGACAGCATGGTGGATGTTTTGTGTCAAATATTTAAGGTTTTGAAGACATAAGGAAGATTAAGACATCATCCTAACGTACAATAGAGAGGATATCCCATAGTGGTGTAGAGAAGAAAGGGGGTAAGTTAGGAACAGCCAATAAAATAATATTAACCACACAAAAATGTGTTCTAATTTTTCATGTTTGTGATTTATATGGAAATTTGGGGCTTTTTTTCAAGGCACAACAAGAAAGATAAACAATCAAAGAAGATTAGTTCCACAGCGAAGGAGCATCAATGGGTGTATGACAGGGTAGAATCCGGAGAGAAGGAGGACAGGTGGTCCCGGCAGCTGCGCTTGGTTAATTTTATTACGCCGCAGGGCTTAGTTCAGATCTGAAGGTCCCTTCTTCAAAGGACTACCGGTTCCTTCACACCACTTTTTAAAATGTGATGCAGAACATGGGAGAAATGGGTGAAGTATGAAACAAAATGAGCAAAGCACGGGAGAGCGTTTGATCATGGAGACCATTAAGCCATGTCCACTTTCTTCACCTTTCCTTCTATAAGGACATAATTATACGCCAATGGGGGTTTTTTTTTTCCCCTACCAAGTCTCTGCGGCAATATTAACCACTCTTTTCCTGAGCTATTTGTTTTCCTCTATAGAACTTTAAGATTGCTATTAATGATTTAGTATAATGACAACAATCTTGTATCCCATTCTATTTAGACACAGTAACTTTTGTAGCAATTTCCTTGTATTTGCGGCTCTTTGTAATAGCCTTCGCATAAAAAATTGTTCTCTTCCAGCACACAATAGACAAACCTGTCTCGGGGGGGCTTGCCTTTTTTTTTTGTTTAGACGCTGATAATAATCAAAGCTGTTCTCCTTTTTTTTTTCTGTACGAACATCACAATTCCATCTCTCTACCTCGTCCGCCGAGGCCTGAATGAATATTTTTTCAATTGGAGTGCTGTCCGAGGGGAAGCCGCCTGAAAGGAGATTGACAGGGTGCGATGTGGATTATCTTGTGTTCTGAACGCGGTCTAATTTGTGGCTTCTTGCAGGTGCTAAGGAGATTGACATAGCTGCCACCCTTGAGCACTTGAGAGACCAAAGACCAGGAATGGTTCAGACAAAGGTACCATCAATATATTCATTGGATTTCAAATATATTAATTCTGTTCCCTCTGAAATCGGTTCTTTGGTTAAATTAAAAGGAAATTCCCTCTGAAATTGGTTTCACGGTAAAATCAAAAGGAGGAAGGACAATAATATAGAGAACAGGCTGATTATTTTTTTTCCCCTGAACCTCTAATAAGCATACCCAAGTTATTTGTATTTTTTTTTTTCTTCATTTGCAATTGCTTTTAATTCTCTTAGGCCCGTGGTAAAAAATCCATAGCAATTAACCAAAGATAAGCTACAAAAGGAAATTATAAGGTTCCTACAGCTAATCAGAAAGCGCAGATCAAGTTCTGATGTGCAGGATGTATTCTTAATTAGAAATTGCAATCTTCGGTTCAGGATATGCTTACGTAGATCCTCGCAGACGTATTATTGTAAAACAACACAGCATTATTCCACAATAATCTCTCATTAATTGAAATGAAAGATTCATTCAATAAATTAGTTTTTTTATGAAGATAGTTAAAATATAGGAAAACGATAAAATTTTAAGACATCAGTTCTTCTCAATATAAACATACCGTATTTGCTCGATTATAAGACGACCCCGATTATAAGACGACCCCCCAAAATCAAAATATTAATTTAGGAAAAAAACAAAAAGCCTGAATATAAGACTACCCTATAGGGAAAAAGTTTTACCAGTAAATATTAATTAATGTAAATTATTTTCATGTTTAATAAAAGCTATGATTGAGAAAAATATATTTTTTAAATTTCCTTTTATTTGCCAACCTGCCCCCCCCAGTTATGCCACTCTGCCCCCAGAAATGCTTTATACCCCCCTATTTGCCACTCTGCCCCATGATATGCCTTATACCCCTGTATGCCACTCTGGCATATAGGGGGTTAAAAGGCATATCATGGGGCTGAGTGGCATATAGGGGGGTATAAAGCATTTCTGGAGGTATATAGGCATATCATGGGGCTGAGTGGCATATAGGGGGTTAAAATGCATTTCTGGAGGTCCAGAAATGCATTTTAACCCCCTATATGCCACTCAGCCCCATGATATGCCTTTTAACCCAGCATGTACTGGCTGCCTTGGCTTGATAGGAGTGTGATTGCTGTTAGCAGTTTGATATATATATATATATATCAAACTGCTAACAGCAATCACACTCCTATCAAGCCAAGGCAGCCAGTACATGCTGGAACCTGGGGATGATAGCAGTGGGATTACAGCCTCCATATGCCATGCTACAACCCCCACCCCCCTTACACATCCATGCTATCACACACACACTCACACTCATTCACAAACATTTAAATACTCATTCATTCCCTTAATCACACACACTTCACACATACTCAAAAACCCTCCCCCACCCCCTCACCTGAACTGCAGATCTCCCACTCGCAGACTTCTGCAGGGGACCGGCTGTAGCAACTTCTCTGGCCCCGCCCTCAGAGGAGGGAGGGGGGAGATAGAGTTCTGTGAGGACGCTGCAAGCTTCCTGTCCTGCTTCTAACAGAAGAGACGCTGCTCGCGACCGGTAAGCAGCATGGCGCCAGCATTTTTTGGGGTCTGATTAGAAGACGACCCCGATTATAAGACGAGGGGTATTTTTCAGAGCATTTGCTCTGGAAAAAACCTCGTCTTATAATCGAGCAAATACGGTAATTTGGTGCTAATACATTCCAATTCCATATTCTATCCATCTTTCGAACGTTCATTCGTGGCAGTCTAAGAACCGCCACATTCCAGATCATCAGTGATCCTTCTTACCCCCATTAACCATTACATAAGTTATGGTGAGTAAAGGTGATGGAAAACCCTTCCAGTAAAATTAAGGGGGTAGTAGAAGTATTATTAAACACTCATCAACAGACACCAGACAAGTCAGAAGGCTTGTTTTTCCCTCAGAAATCTCATGCTGCTGCCACAACCACAAGGGATTCTGGGTAGGCATATGCAAATAAGGTCAACCATTATCACTTTTGCCTCTATATCCACTTTATACATGGATCCCTTGATTTCACTCATTGACTAATTGACAAGCTTTGGGTATTATGGTTTTGGAGAACATCCCCATTAAATGATTAAGCCATGGATGCCTTTAGAAAACTCAAATTTTATGTTTCTTTTACTCTTTTATTTTTCAGGAGCAGTTTGAGTTTGCCCTGACGGCTGTGGCGGAGGAAGTGAACGCAATACTAAAGGCGCTTCCACAATAAGTATTTACCCCAGGAAGAACCCCAGAGGATCTCTCTCATCCCCCTTTTCCTCATCAGTCTCTATAACGTTTCTTGGAAATTGTGACCTGGTGTATCATGTATTGTAGCCTCATAGATGATCGGCCGTCCAACCTTATATCTTCTGCAAAAGGTCAGCCGTTCGCCGCAAAGCAGTGATAAGGTGGAATTCGTCTTAACCTCTCTGGCCAACATAATAAATCACAAATCATAAAGAATTAAAAAAAAAATGAAGGAACGGGATGCCCAATTCCACGTTGCTTTGGGAATAAAAATTGTTATTCGCCCCTGTCCAAAAACAAACGTTGCCATCACTAGTCGTGTGTGTGTGATAATTGAAGTAGTTTCTGTATTTTAACTGAAACATACAGGTTTTGCTTTGGCCCCCCCGAGAAATCATATGCCGCAGTAAAGGATGATTCAAGACAGTAATCAGTCTTAGCTCCTTAGTAAGAACTGGATTGCAATGAGTTCTCCATCATGCTTTGATTTCAAATGTAGTTTCCTCTCCGTAAGCAGATCTGAAGAAGCACAAGTGAGAATGTCCAGTGAAATTGTGGCTTATTGATCATCGTGAGCATGGATTAGGCATACACAGAGTGTAACGTAGGTTCCTGCAGCCCCTGTGGCGCACGTGACCTCAGGTCCATGATGCCTCTAAGGCTACTTGGTGCACCACTGGTGCCGCTAATGACATCTGCCGCTAATAGTTTCTATAGTTATTTTGTTACCAGGTATGTGTAGCATCTGTTATCACATTACTGGATTGGTTGTGTGCAAAATGACACCTTCCACATAATTATTCCAAAATATAAAAGAGCGTAAACGAGTTCTGGATTCACACATTATCACGGAGTCTCCGGGTGAAGTCCTGCTTCCCCAGTTCTTCAAGTCATTTTCCTCCTTCTCCTCAAAGTGGCGAGGCGTGTAGCTATGCCCACTCACCCACTCATGTTCTGCTTGTTTTCTTCTGATCTCCACTCACATTCCCTGCCACACAAGGTATTCTGGATCTAGCGCGATCCCCATTTAAGGCTAGCCCGGCCCCAGTACAAGGCTATCCCTCCAGACGAGGGAGAGCTCTGTGTAGCCTGCCAGGTATGAACATCCGCAGTGACATGGGCTCCTAATGAATAGGCCCTGCTAAGCGCCATTTCACCTCCCTATCTTGGAGGTTCTCTCTTTCCTCTTTTGGTGGATGCCAAATATATAAGCTGTGATGACGGAAGGGTGGAATAATAAATAACATTTTTCTGCAGAAGCTACTTTTTCTCCAAGTGTTTTCTTTAGTAAGGAGATTTACCCACCTCCTACATGGGCTTATTTTTTTGTATGGCTGTCTTGAGCTAAGACAGCAAGGGTTGCTCCTTTTCGGGGTGAGACATTGCGATTCGGATGTCAGATTCACCCCACTATTCATATAGGTTATATTGCACATTCTCAGGCTCACGTGGGCCATTTCTGTATTACGTAGGGTGTGGGTCACATAATCTGTTTACTGTACTACGTCAGATAATAAGGGACTATTAGTATTAAATGGCTGATTTCTGACTTGAATTATACTTTCTTTTTAATGTATGAACCGAAATGCCCTTATGTTAATTGATTTCTATTAATTGTGGTGATGAAATAAAACTTTTACCTAGACCAATGTTTTCATTGATTTTTGAAGTACCGGTATACAAAGCTACAATCACCCTGTCCCTTGGATAGAATAACATTAGACCACACAAAGTAATAATTGATCCAAATATATATATATATATTCATTTTTTCATCATTATAAAGAAAAGAAAAGAAAAATTTTATTTATGGATTATGTAATTATGGTCGCCTTTTCTAGGGTCCTAGCCGGCACAGGCTCCTTAGAGAGCTTACTCTATGCTGCACGTTCTCAAAATGCCGCATGCCTTACCGGCTGCGGGGGGTAATTAGTGGGGGGCATTTGGGGTGCTAACCTGGGCCAGACAAAGGGTAACTCCCAGCCACAATACATCACTGTTCACTAGGCCATATGCACCATAGCATATACAATAATACAAGGTTTACCCTATTGCCAAAGGTTCCTATAGAAAACATTGATTTTTTTAAAATAAAGGTAAGAAACGTAAGCATGAACGGAATAGGCATAAGGCCATCAAGACCCTAAGACAAGACCAAGGGCCGAGTAAGGTTTTAGGCAGATAGACATGTAAAATTCTGATAATTACAGAAACCAAAGGTAAAAATTTGCATAAATAAAAAGGGATTCTGATGAAAAGTTTGAAATGTTGTCTTATCACCATAGTAACCAACAAAACGTTCATGCTGATCGCACCATTCCGTTGTTGGGTAGGGCGATAAAACCTACTTTTTAAACTTTGCATCAAATGATGGGTTTATATCTGTTTATATAAATACGTTCTTCCCACAAATACATACAATATATAAATAATTATTCAATAATCATTTTTCCTGCAATTCAATTCTTCCGATCTGTGATAATAATCATGTTATTCGCTATTCTTTTGTTCACCCCAGAAAGAGAAAATATAATTAAAAGCTTTTGTCCATCTTCACATGGAACATTATTTCTCAGTCGACAAACAATTACGAGTAACGATGTATTATTTCACCTGGAAGTACTTTCGTTATTGTGAATTTTGTAGCCGTTTATAAAGTGTTTACTTTCCAGCGCTAACATTTTTGTACCGGCTCTCTTTCAATTTTAGAACTAAATGGAATTTGTGATGGACGATGTAGAAAGCCAGATTATTTCTATGCCAGAATAATATTCAGTGATTAAAAAAAAAAAAAAACAATTTAGGAAAGAAAAATGAACCGTATTCAGAGAACCAAGATGGCTTCCCTTTTCTCGATCTTGATTCTTATGATGAGCTCATCGTACTGGCATCAATGTTTAACGTCTAGCAGACCTAGATATCAATGAGGGAGGTATATGAAGTCATCAACGGCACCAGCTATTTATGAAGGTTGTGCATTAAATCTTTTAGAGGGGTCCGTTTTGACATTCCAATGAATAAAAGGACCAAAACCGAATAAATCATATATTTCTTGTCTAGAAACACAAAGGACAGTCTCTCTTTGGGCCCCAAATTCATGTGCCCTCTTTCACTCCCCTGATGCCCTGGGAGCTCAGAGTGCTTGCTGGGTATGAGGGTATCGCAGGACTTTACTGCCCTAAAACCCACAATAATGTAGAAAATGGGTTTATAAATTAAATTGTGTAAATAAAACACATTCTTCTTCTTGACGCATTACTCATGAAAATCTACCAATAGGTCATGAAGTCCCTTAGAAAGCCTGGGTGAAATTCTACCTGCAGCTATATCTCAACTCGAAATGCCCCCCTTTTCACCCCGTTTGAAATATTGGGAGATATACATTTGGCATATAAATTTCTCACCAAAATGAACAAAAATCTAGGTAATATTTTACAGGACTCCCCATACTTCAGCTCCTCAGATCATAGAAGCCCAGAGAGAATCATCATCTCACCTCCTTTGGCAGCCTGTCCTTTTGATGTAAAATAAATTACGTTATTGTCACTTAAATGTAGAGCATATAAAATAATCTATACAATGTGTGTAGCACCTAATAAATCAAGTGAAAAGTACACATTTACTGGATCCGTCCCACATTGGTGACATCACTACATGGCCCCTTATGCAAATTGTGCAGTAGTATATTTGCATGTTGGGTCTCTTGGTGATGTCATAAATGGTGGACAGTGCAAACAAATTCAAAGTACATTTTCTCTATTCTGTAACTACTGTTTAGGTCCCTTTAAAACCTTAAATATGGTTTTCCTAGCGTTTTTATAAAATCTATCTTGATTCGCATATTTTTTTCACTGGGTGGAGAGAATCAGTTGTTAATTGCTTTGTTACTGAATGTTTTTTCTGATTTTTTTGTTTCTTTTTTAAAATGTGATTTTTATTAAAAAAACAACAATTGTCATATGAGTGGGGGAGACGTCACATGACATTTTAACTGGGATGTGTTCTGTACTGTAATAGGCTAATCAGAATACGCTATCTAATATACTGCAGACTTCCTTTTTTTAATTTTTAAATTAAAAATACCTTGTGCCACACCAGCAAAAAATAAAAAATAAAAAAAATGAAATAAAAATGAATCTTGTTTGTATATTGGTGCATGCTCATTGTAATGACACATTGTTCTGATTTTTCTTCAAATAATTTCAGACTCTTTATATGTATATATTACAGCAAATATACAAAGTATTTTGGTCTACCTCTGTAAAAAATAATTTGTGAATAAAGTCAAGTTGTCTGTGGAGTATTGTGAATACTGCAGAATGTTGTCTCTGTCTTTTCTTAATTTCCAATTGAATGATTAAAAAAAAAATTACAAAATATATTTCTGTCCCTATTAAATTAAAGACACAATTAAAGAGACTTTACAGTTTAAAAATGACTTTGGCTTCCCTAAAAAAAAAAAAATATATATATTCTGCCGCAATCAGATCCAGCTCTATGGTTTCCAGCACCCTGGACAGTGGCGTTCCATGGCCTTGGCCGACTGGGGCTCCCTGCGCAATGGACTGGCAAAAATGGAGAGCACTGGTCTTCCCATTAGGAAGGACTATGACGAGTTGGCACAGTCCTCCATTAATTGCTTCGCCTGGCGCTGCCCATCCATAAAATGCGTCATATCCCGCTGCTCAGAAGATGGATGGTGTGGCGGAGGGGGGGGTCTGGTTGCTCTGCCCTGGGCAGAGTCGAAGATAAATATGGCACTGACCCTAGGGTAATTATATCGTCAGTGCCCCCAACCAACTCAGAATCCCAGGCAGGTGCATAGATTGCCCCTATAGTAGGACTGGCCCTGGCTGCAAGAAAAGGTGTTTTTTCTGTTGATGCCACCTCATAGCTGATCAACCAATGATACACAATAATACTGTGAGTATATGCCCTATCCAATCAGCACAGGCGGGCCAATAACGTTCTCTAGCTGTCCTTGCAGGTTAAAAACGACTAAAAATCCTTTATATTAAAGGCACGTTTCCACGTACTCAGTGTTGGAGACATCATGTCCTCTCGACTTAATTTTTCTCATTGAAAAGTTTTGCAGAGAAAACTTAATAAGCGAGTAAATAAAAAAACAAGCACAGAAGTCAGGGTAACAGCTTTTAACTTTTAACCCCTTAATGACAAAGCCCGTACATGTACGGGCTCAAAATGCATTGTTTTCAATGGGTTTAGGGACCGCCCATTGTCCTTAGGTGGTTAAAAAGTATGATTAAGGGAAATGTCAAATTGATCTTGGAAGATCGGATTAAAAGTTTTTTCAAATAGATCAATTACATACATATCAACTCATGTAATCGTATATATGCAGAATAAATATTGTCAATCATTTTATTATACATTAGGGCAGGCCTCATACTTACCCTACTCTGACAGTATAAAAAGAAATGTGTGGCCCAGGGCTGGCCCAAGACATTGTGATGGCTGGATCCAAGGAAGAAATGCTGCCTCCCTACCAAAACCATGCCCACATCCATTATGTTATATCGTGATTAATAAATTCACTCTCCCTCATGCTCTCTCGCACTCTCTCCCTCTGAGCGTCTTCCTACCCCTCCTCCGACCGATTCCATGTCCTTGTCTCCTTTCCCGCAGCTCCACTTCTCCTCTTGCCTCTTCTTGTTCTCCTGTCTTCTTTCTTCGTCTGCTTCTCCTCGTGTTTTCTTTCTCCGTCCACTAGGAATGGGGCAGAGGCCGTCCCCGTGGCTCTGCCGTTTTATGGAAGTGCACTGAAAGGCTTAGAGTAATGCAGATACACCGAAAGAAGATGCCTTGCCGCCTGGGTCCCATGAACCCACTGGGTCCCATGTAAGGGCCAGCTATGGTGCGGTCATGCATACACAGCTGGCCGCTGGCTTTAAAGTGTCAACTCTTTTGGACCAAGAGCAGGAAGGTTAGGTAGAAGGGTTGAACTTGATGGGCTTAGGTCTTTTGTCAACCTTATGTAACTATGTATCTCTGTAACACCCATTAGTCATCCCCCGTCCAGCTCTGCACTAGCCACATTATGACGGTAATGCATCTGCTAGTACTTCATAGGACAGTTTGGGTAAAATCGGGTCCCTTTCAAATTCCATTTTATACACCCTTACAAAATCTTACATCCCCTGCACTATAGGCGCCCATCATATGTTTACAAGTGCTTAGCCAAATGGAAAATGATAATACAGTTACTCATTCAATCAGAAGTATTTTTTTTTCCACTTTCATTTCTTGGAGCAGAAACCTTGAAATCGATATTTAGCTGTAGTAACCTTAAGTAGTTCAAGTAACAGCTGGACAACTTTAATGAATGATATCGAATATTGGAAGAAGGATAACGGCAGAGCCAAATCTTTCCTCTGATTGGCAGAATCTTCCAGGTTTCCGATTTTCTCCTAAAGAAACACAGCAGGAAATAATAATTTTATCTTGTGGCTGAATCGATGTTTCCAGCTGCTTGTCTGTGACAGGCGGGTGTATTGACCAAGACCTTTTTAAATAACAATTTCACATTGCTTTAGGAGTCCAGCTTAGCAACTTTCCCGTGACCTTGGTGAGTTTTACCCCTGCAACTTCAATAATGTATGTCATTATTATTTCTTCTAGACACTTCCGTGGCGGAACAGAAAGAAGCGGTTCTAATCTTAGGTCTACGAACGCACAAAAAACCGACGTAATCATGTTGAAAAGATTTAGAGGTCAACTTCTACCTTGTCCGTATTAAGATTCTTGTGACATGTAATCAAGCAATTAATAAAATGCATCATTAAGCAATATTCTATTATGAAGCGTTCTGTATAAAATCGTTCTTTTTCCTTAGTTTTTTTTACGATTAATAACATCGAGGGCAATAGAGAAAAAAATATGTAATATGAACCTTTTACTTTATGTTGCTGAAAAACATTGCGAAAGGGCCAGGCGGGCAATGGCCCGGACGACCCTGGTATTTTAAAGATGGCGGCCGCCCGACGGCGTAGCGTGTGGCCGGCATATCCAGCCATCGGCCACGAGCGCCGGCATCAATCTGCCACTGGAGCAGCAGACCGAGTGCGCATGTAGTTATAATAGGAACGCACAATATTGTTGAGTATATTGAGTATGATTTAATTCCAAAAATGTGTTGCTTGTATACTGTGCAGAATTCCATGAAAATAATAGAACATAATGTTTTCTAGAAAATTAGAGCTTCTAAATGAGCAGATGCAATCTATCTATGAAATGGGGACATTCAATAAAAAAAAAGGTTAATCAATTATTTTCCTGGAACGTATTCAATAGCCGGTATTTTAATTAAAAGCCTTGGAAAAACATTCTAAAAGCATTGTTTAAATTTAAAAAAATCGTTTTAGTCTCATTTGTTAGAATATTTAAAACGATATTTGGAAATCAACATGAATGCTTCGTTTAAACACAATGTTACCAAAGGCGGTATTTTGAAAATCAGTTCTACTAAATGTACCTATTTTTATGTTTTCTTTTATAGCAGAAACCAAATAATTTTTGTAGAAGAAATTACTATGTTTTATATATTATACAAAGAATACAATATTTCAAGATGGAAACAAATAAGTGAATTAGCCAATTAAAATAACATTCAACTTACGGTATCTGGCTGTTTTTCCCCCATCGTTTTGTTTAATTTCAATAAATTGTCAAGATATATATTATATATATATATATATATAAAGTTTGAGGTCACTTAACTGTTTTCATGGAAAACAAGCACATTTCTAGCTGTAACATAACTGCAAAAGGGAGAATTATCCTTTTAAACTTAAAGTTGGATCAGCGAACACAACGTGCCATTGGAACACAGGAGTGATGGGAGTGATAAAAGGCTATTGGAAGACAGGAGTGATGGGAGTGATAAAGGGCCATTGGAACACAGGAGTGATGGGAGTGATAAAGAGCCATTGGAACACAGGAGTGATGGGAGTGATAAAGGGCCATTGGAACACAGGAGTGATGGGAGTGATAAAGGGTCTCTGTACGCCTATGAAGATATTCCATTAAAATTCAGCCGTTTTCAGCTACAATAGTCATGAACCCCGCCTGCACTGGATTTCTGACCCATTTCATGTTATTTTAATGGACAAAACAAGGCAATTGTTAAGTGACCCCAAATATTTGAGCGATATGTACATCTTACACACATATATATATATGTCTCCATCATCGCTCAGTTCCCCCTTCTGCTTCTTCTGTGCACAGGTATAAAGGGTGTCCAGGTTTAATCTCTGTTCCCCTCGATATCCCTAAATTTATAGATAAAAACCACAAAAAAAAAAAAAAAAGATTTCAAAGCCTGTTGTTCTAACATAACAAAACAGCCCACAGCTCACTCCAACACCTCAAATGTCTTTAGACGCTACCTTTTCCCTTTTTTTAGTGTGGTGTGAGCTCCAGTCTATAATTCTCTATACCAGTAGGTGAATGGCATCTCTGTGAGATATGTAGAAGCGGTCCAAACCTATTATCTTTACATAGAGCGCCATGAATATATTTATTCCAAAGGTAATAAAATAAATGGAAGCTTAAAACCTGTGTTTTTTTGTAAAACTGCATATTTTTGATTCCACTATTACACTCGGCATGTCGCCAATAAAAACATATGTTTCTTTTCCAGCAATACATTTGCTCCTTAAAGTGACTTCCGAACAAAGGCAAAACACTTTTACTTTGCTTCTTATATATACAGCGAGCTTTCTGCATTTATTCGACTTCCATGTTTGTTGAAAAACTCTATTACTCTTTCGACTTTTTTTAAGAAAAAAACATATTATTAAGTCATGTGGGGAACTGTGGGCTGTTTTGTTATATTAGAACAACAGGGGGGGGGACTTTGTTTTTTTTTTGTGGTTTTCAATAAAATATAAATCTGCAGATTTCTGGGGGGGATCAGAGATTAAAATTTAGGAAAGGATTTGTAGTAAAACAAAAATATCAAAATAGGGTCTCTAAACAACATTAATATAAGATAAAGAATAGATTTTTTTTTAAGAAAAATGATAATTAGTGCATTTAGAGCTACTGGAGAAACCCATTGAAATATTTCCACTGATTGCTCAACATTTGGCACTTTTTTGTTAACTGAAGCTTCATGAAAATATGAGACTGGAATAAATCATCATAAGATTTACTAATTATAAACATGTCCCGGGGTCTTTATTCAAGCTTTGATTTATAT
Source organism: Spea bombifrons (assembly GCF_027358695.1). Taxonomy (NCBI): domain Eukaryota; kingdom Metazoa; phylum Chordata; class Amphibia; order Anura; family Pelobatidae; genus Spea; species Spea bombifrons. The sequence continues at coordinate 7,471,118 of NC_071091.1, read as the reverse complement.
GGCTTTGGAGCCGCTGGCATTTAACTGATGCAAGGTGAGTCGTAAGTCTTTGGTAGTCTCCGTAGCCCATGGAGGTCTAGCAGGGGCTGAGAAGACTTCATCAGGACAGATCTTGGTTGGTTCTGATGTCATAACCCAGCACTTAAGTGTACATTAACACATACGGCTCCAAGTATCTGGGTCAGATATTCCTGCCCATGGCGTTTCAGGTAGAGATCATCCTGCTAGACCACCACGGACACCAGGATTGATCAGAAAGTGATAGAAATATGCGAATTTATTAAAACAGAGATGGTTACAAAATTACAAAACATTTCATCCCACAAAAGGGTTTTCATCTACATACACATAACTGGCCAGGTACTGGCATAGGACTGCAAACAAAGCTAGTTGTAAAATTATAATAGGTGACGGTTGACTGCATGGTCGCTGCAGCTGGTTATACAGGTCACAGTCAAATATGTTACATTTACTCGCAGGATTAAATTGGAGTGTGGATCTACGTGTTCTAAGATTAAGAAGAGTTGCAAAAGAAGTCATATCCAAGAAGAGGGGTAACTGAAGGCCAAAGGAGCAAAAGCATGGATCGGAAAGAGCTGGCAATCCTGACAATTGCCCCAATGCTACTTATTTTTCCATTAAATAAAGAGACTTGGATAGGGTGGGCACTTCACGTGTATTGTGCATGTTCTCCACCAGATGTGTGGGCAGCTACAATTACTGGCCTGCACCGCCGGCTCCTCGTTGACATATACAATGTAACAGCGCTTGAACTAAGGACTATTAGATTGAAATGGGTTTAAATGCCTAAACCGATGATTGGGTGTTTCCTAACTCCAGTGTCAGTGCTGACATTGAAGGAGGGCTCTTCTGTGCAACACAGACGGTGAAGAGACTATAAGGATCCTGCTGAGGGTCTATGAGAAGATCCTTCTGCCACGGATCACACAGTTATGTAAATGAGCTTAAAATGTCGGACCTTCCTGTAAGCTCTATGTTTAGTGAATACGCTCAAGTGATCATTACAATATTATCTCTGCGTTACACAGTGGTAATATAAAGAACTAAAGCTTTCTTGGACTGCTGAGCTAAGTCCTATTTATGTAGCAATGGGTAATAAATGCAGAGTTTGGCGTGAAAGTCTCAAAGCTAGAGATACGCCGCTTCCTATAAGTGAGTTTTCTTATTTAATCCCCATGGAGCATATTACAAGTTTCCAATGCCAGAGAAAGCCATGCATCGGCCAGAAGTTCTTAAAACGGGTCAAAGGCAGCTATTATTAGTCCGCTTGGATTAAACCAGAAAGGTCTAGCGGGTCACTTCAAAGAAAATATAGAATTTGGATAATAAACCGAGAGCAGCGAGACAGCAAGCGTTTTAACGCTGACCTTTAAAAGAACGCTTGACGTTTACTGCTAAACTAGCACTTAATCCATAAGGTTGTGATAAAAAAGCTCTGGCGTAAGTCGGCCGAGGCTTCGTCTGCAGGGAAACTGAGAAAACTGTACCCCAAATGACATGTAAGGTTTAGGGGGGCTGCAGAAAGGAGTGAGCGTTCATTAAATCTTATTTAAAGGGACGGTACCAGCAAAAAATAAGAAGATACTCGTCATCTTATTTAAATGGGCATTATAGCATGCGATTATTCTTTCTATATTTCAGCAAGTTAATAACATAGCTGATTTGATAACGCTAGCTGTGCCATCTTTTGCCATGGATCTCAGGTTAAAAATTCCCACCGGTATAAAGACGGACAAAGATGGCTTTCTTGGTTGGCGGAGACCCTCTCTACTCCACGGAGATATTGTGGTTGGGATATTTCCCTGTGATAGCTGGCGAAACGCGTTGGGGATCAAACTATTCTACAAGGATGATGGACCTCAGTTTGAGGAAATACTACATTATATTCTATCTTGTGCCGTCCGATCCTGTAAGTGTGGAAAATACATTGTGTCACCTTATATATTTTAAAGCTATACTGCGCCAACGGTGTTTGTGCTACTATTTTACAGAGTCCTGAAAAAAATGCATGTATTTGATGAGCTGTCTCCTTACATTTGTGTTCATCCACAAAACTTTATATTTGTTTTATGATAAATACAGGTTCACACTATATGTTTGTTTCTTTTCCCCTATATATATATATATATATATATATATATATATATATATATACAGTATATGTGCCCTTTTGTGGCATGATCTGTTGTTTCTAAGTATTTGAGGAGTACTGGAGGGTCAGCTTATTATTTATTGACTGAGAGCCATGGAAAGATGTCATATGTCATCATTCCCCTGTGGTGAAATCAAAAGCTTAAACGGGCTGGAGTCAAGAGTGGTCTCCAACTTCCAAAGTGGACCATTGAGAGTTGGAGCAAAGATCCCTAATCCTTGATTGCCCCAACACGGCAATCTGCCCACTGGGGATGAAAAGCAGCGCTGGCACTTTAAGGCCAGCGGGCACAAAATGATGGACATGTGGCTACCAGCTGGATTCCGTTGGCCGCTTGTGGCCGCATTATGGGAAAACCTGATATGCTGCTAGTAGGGGCAGTAAGGGTAAGTACGGGGCGCTATTGGCCAGCAGCTCAATGGGCATTTGCCCAGTGTGCCAGATGGCCAGTCCGAGCCTGACTACAAAGAATTTCTTTTAATAGTTCAGTTTTGCTAAACAATTCAGTTTTAATAAATACCTTTATGCCGCGAGTAACACTGCTCCCCTCTAAAATAATTGTGGGATTAATATTTCCAGCCTCTGAAGTCCTTGAGAACCTTTTATCGTTTGCAGAAAAATCCACTTTCAGGCCCGTTCTCACAGTTAATGATGAAATTATGCCAGCTTTTTTTCTTTCTTTTTTTTTCTAAATATGTCATTGCCAAACATTGCTTTTTTTTCTGGAAATAGATCAATTTTTAATTGCGTGTTTTTTTTTATCTAAAAACAAAGTTTTTATTTGATCTTTGATCCAGAGAGTGCATTGCATCCGTGGATTGGATTTACATTATTTTTCATTATCTATATAAAAATAATTGGCGATGTAGGCTATTTTAATAGTCATTTTTTTAAAATTTAAGCAGTAATTTTCTAATTGCATTTGGGAAGAAGCAGGACGTTATTTCCCCCTTTTTATAAATAAATAATGGCTAAAGTAATCTATCTTTATCTGCATTTATCATTAATAAATGTAACGATTGCCAGGGAATAAGAATACCGTTTACATTTATTGGTGCAGATTGTCTACTTCTTAGTAATTATTTATAACAACCCATCATAAACAGAGACAACGCACCAAACAGCTTGTAAAATCCTATATTCATAATGATTTGTGTCTACAGTTGAATATATACTCATAGAAAGTACTTTAATATGCATTTTTAACATAAAAAAAACATACTTTGTTAAAACGTTGTCGCTCCTCCCCTCCCCCACATTCCACGATTCTGGAAGGAAAGTGCTCCCATTGAAATCAATGGGAGCACAAAATGAGCATGCGTAGAAAGAACTATCCAAGCGACGAAGGCTGCTCTTAACCCATGGTCCATAAGCAGAAAAGTTCTGGGACCTTGTGACCCAAAAATGCATCTGCATTCCGTATGATAACCTTAAACAATTCTTGACATTTTAATAAGAGAAATAAAATATATATGTAAAAAACCAGAACGCTTCACTTATACAACACAAGGTATGGATAACATAAATTAAAGAGCAAATATAAGTTAAAAGCCACTTTAAAAGATAATGCAAAAAAAACCCCAAAAAGCTAAATTGTGGCGTATGAATTGTATCAGACTGACAGCACCAGGCGAGATTCAAAAGGTAGTTTAAGGAGCCGCTGCATTTTCATGTAGATAAATGAAATTAATGCGTTTTTGGAATAATTTTTTTGAGTTTTTTTAAAAAAACCACAGAGATATCGTTGAAGGCTGAACAAAGGAATCTCAGTAATTGGCATCAATTTGTAGACAAAAGGTGCGTGGAGTGTATTTTTTCTAATACTATGATAAGTAGCAGAGATAATGCTGTCTTATTGAAGCGCTGACTGCTGGCCTTGTGCAGAATACATCAAAAAAAAAGGTTTGTGGTTAAAATAATATATACGGTGGTTAAAATACTGTAAGTAAATTACATAACGTATCACAGAGAAGGCACCCCTATCTCCCATCACCTTCATCATCATTCTGGTCATCAGCCTGTTTTTAACCCCTTAAGGACAATGGGCAGTCCCAAAACCCATTGAAAACAATGCATTTTGAGCCCGTACATGTACGGCCTTTGTCATTAAGGGGTTAATTTTTTGAAGAATATATAGATTTATGTGCCTGTCTACAATTCTAATCTTTTCTTTACACTGGGGGTACCTATGACATCACGACGACTGATCCCTGCGTGCTAGCAGGGATCGGATTTTCCTGCATGCCGACCAACTGATCTTACAGCTCGCCGCATTTCACTTGACTAGTGGAATCCTCAACTCGGGTGTCCATGGGTGTCTACGACCACTTGGACACCCAATGCAGATAACGATGACCGCAGCATTAATTCATAATCCAGAAGACCTCGCCATAATGTCTAAAAATTAGTTCTACAGGAGAAAAATTATTACGCGCTGACGTTCTCCAATGGTTTCAACTCTTGTACCACCATTTGAGGGCCACCATAAATAATAATAATAAGAACAATAATAATAATAATAATGATGATGATGAAGGCAGCTGCCCCTTACACCCTTTTCCCAACCATCGCCGCTCACACCTAAATTGGAACGGATAAGAAATTACTGTATGATGCCAAAGTCAACCCTGGATACATCTGATGATGATGGATGCGGTCATGGAAATTGATCCAGAACCCATGTTGGGAAATTCTAACCTAAATAAAAAAATAACAGAAAAAAAAATGGTCCAGGAGAGTACTTTATATATGATAGGAACCGAGAGGAATAAGAGTTTCTTGCTCCTCCTGCTGAGATTCAAGCAGTAAACAGTTCTGCCACGGCAGAGATGCATTTCGGATTAAATTATAGATTGCATGCTGGTGTATAGCTGCTTGGCGAGAAACCAACATCAAGTAGGAGTCTTGGTTACATTAATTATGTTCAGGGAAAAAAGGGAAATTAAGTTTTCTGGGCTTAGATCTTTAAAGGGATTGTCAAATGTAAACATTTTAGCTGCACTCCTTACGTGATCTTTTAACCCCTTAATAATCAATAGGGTGACCAATGCTTTTCACATCTAGGCATTGACTATTATACATCACGGACTTATAATCATAAAGAAACAAAAACTGTCTGCGCTTCTTACCCTAATAAAGTTGGCAACAAATATATAAACATAATATAAATGAGAGGTTTTGGTTATATGAATTGGCCAAAGCATAATTAAGCTCACCCGCCACGTCAAGGCACACTCTCAATAGGGTGAGAACCTACTCTCACCTCCTACATAGTGGGCACACAAAGCAGTTTATACTGCTACCAAAACCTTATTAATGTGTTGGGGGAGGTGCAATTAAACCTCCTCCCTATTAACCCCTGGTTAATAAAGGTCTACTATATATAAGGTCTACTATACGTTTCTCCATATATCGATATAAGAAGTAATGTTTCCATGCGAGAATTAACCAATTAATGACAAAGCCCGTACATGTACGGGCTCAAAATGCATGGTTTTTAATGAGTTTAGGGACCGCCCATTGTCCTTAAGGGGTTAAACATGTAACCTTACAGACAACGTATGGGGGTCATATTAAAGGAGATTCTGAATGCTGGTGATGATGTGTAAATTATCAAATAAGATGCAAGTTTATGGGATTTATGCCAATATTCAATATGGCTAATGCAATTTGTGTTATTTTTATACGTGAAATTAGCCCAATTCTCACAATTTACAGAGAGGTGAATTGACTCCGAGTTCAGTGATTGCTCTGATCTTCTCATCTTGCTAAATTGTAGCTCTGTGCCGGCTACGTTCAACATTTGCATGATATGATAGATTAAAAAAAAAAGTGCTTGAACTTCATCAGAAGCGCAATATCTAGCAAGGTGAGAAATGTCTGATCCTGAAAGCCATGGACTACAATTCCCAGCATTCACTCTAAACTACAACTCATACAATGCTCTGCAAAATACAATGCCGATTCCATGGGATGGCTTGCTAGAGACCACCAGCCATAGCCCATTAAAGTACGTAATGAAGTCGGTGAATTGAAATTGTCCCCCAAACCCACCTGCACCCTCGTGTCTTAGTAAATAAGCCCTAATAATGTGCAGCAGCTTGCATGCCCGGCGTTTCATGTCATTATACCAAACACGTTTTTTTCTCTTGAATCGTTTATTATTCCAGAAGGGTAATATTGATGAAAAACAAGTTTCAATATAAAGAAATGAGAAGCGTCCCATTGAGAAACACGTTTTAATGCACACCTCTGTTTAGTGAATCTAATTATAACGTGGAATTAAATGTCTTGGTGTTATTACTTTTCTACATGGTGCCAACTTACTTTTCAAATGCCGTGCTTGGGTGTTTGAAGTTATTAGGAATGCCTTGTTGCAATTATCTTTATTTTTCAGCAGGTAGATGAAGTTGTCTCATTTTTCACATAAAATAAAAGTATGGTTTTTTTTTCTGAGATGATGTGAATTCCTGACAGTGACTGTTTTTTTTTTCTCTGTTTTACTTTTTCTTAGAACAATTCAAAGAAATGCTACGTTTTGATATATGAAAACATATTATGAGAAATTATTATTATTATTGTTCCTAATATTATTATATTAAATATGTATTATTATTATTGTTATTAGTATTATTATTATATTATAATTAATATTATTATATTAAATATGTTTTATTATCATTAATATTATATTAAATTATTATTATTATTATTATTAATATTATTTCATTCATGTTAGAATATTCAAATATTTTTAAGATGGATCAGTATATAAAAAAAATTTGGTTCCTAAAACACAAGCGATTAGGTTTTCATTTGCTCAAAAATGCTTATCTTCTATTGCACAAAAATGCAATAATTTAGAAACCAGCCACCATCCATCCATCAACCACCATCATTTTTGAAAAAATACTTTCAGTAGAGTTCCAAAATATTATGTATTTTAATTATTACTAATTATTTTATTATTTATTTATTATTATTATTTATATTATTTTTATTATTATTATTATTATTATTATCATTATTATTATTATCATTATTATTATTATCACATCATTCATGATAGAATATTCAAATATTTTTAAGACGGATCAGTTAATAAGTGGTATAACTGGTTAGTTAGATTTGGTTCCTAAAGCACAAGCGATTGGGTTTGCTTAAAAAATGCATTTCTTCTATTGCACAAAAATGCAATAATTTTGAAACCACCCAAGGCACGATGTTATCCATGGCAGACATTGCTTTATTGCAAAAATAAGTATGCAAAATATATGCTATTCACAGCATACAATAGTGTTCTAAGGGTTAAAACATTAGCTATTTGGTCCGTTTATATACCTGTCATTAGTTGAAGGGCTGTGGAATTACCTGAAGCATAACAGGTAGAATGTATAATTATAATCAGCTTCCCAAGTAACCTTAATGAGTCTAACCACTTTTTTTCCCTAAAATATTGCAATTTATTGCATTTATTGCCCAATTTCTCTGCTATAAATTCAGCAATTTCCTTACTTGCAGCAAAAGGGATATCATAGAACCCGATTAACCGTCCAGAGATACCTGATTAGTGCATGAATCCAGCGGTTAATTGATGGTGGGTGACCTGGTTTAGTTTCGGATGAGGTTTGCCGGAGTAACTAATGACCGAGATCACTGTCTGGGAGGACGATGCTTGGCGTCAGCGTGGAAGGGACAGCCTAGGCTTACGCAACCCGGAAAAATGTGCTGTTCCACTTAAATTAACTATTACTGTGCGCTCTAGTACTTTAATCGAATAAGGCTCAGCAGATTGTGTTGTATTATTTCTTCAGTCAAACACAGCACAAAAACCTTTTAAGAAGCCTTTTTTTTGTGTGTCATGTGACACCAAGTATTCCCAGCAAAAATGATAAAATACAATGAAAAAAAATATTTCTAGGAAGAGTTTGGGTGTTCAACGATTCCGATGGGAATGATTCCAATGCTGCGTTTAGTCCTAAATTCAGTAAAGTAGGTTTGACAATAACTTTAATTTGAAAAAATAACCTTAACTGGACAAATCCTATAACAGAAGCATTGGGTATATCTTTTATATAGAAGATGGGGCAGAAAAATAAGCAGCGGCCCATCATGTCTGTATAGTCACATTGGGCACTTAGCTAGGCCTGACCTCTCCTAGTGTCCCTCTTGGCGGCTGCTGTCCCTACTGCTGAGGGGCGAGCTATGACGAGATATGACTAGGGCTGCAGGTCTGGGTGGTGACAGTCCCTTTGCCCCAAAGCTGGGGTGGCAGATTACCCCCTTATTATGCGCAATGGACAGGTGATAAGGAAGATCTGTGATCTCCCCTACCTTCCCATTTACACTATGAGAGACTATGTTGAGTCAGCACAGCCTCCATAGGAGGCAGGAAAAGGCCCTGAGAGCCGGGACATTGAGCAGTGGCAGATGGGCAGCCACCTACCCAAACCCGCTAGGCCAGAATACCTCACTGCTATCTGTGTACATTTTAGATTTAGTTCCTTGATTTTAAAAGCAGCAGACGATTTATATTTTATCAACTGACTGAAATTCTGTGAACCGTCAAACTCGCATATCTTTATTGACTCTTATCGCGCAGCCGACCGCTGTTTTTGTATATGTTGGAGGCAGCCGTCCATATTTATTAGCCGCTGGTCTTAAAGTTCCAGGCTCGATTTTAATCCCAAACCCTGATCTCACTCTCTTTGCTATCGAAAGTTTAGAGGAACTTGGCTCAAGGTTCAAAAAATCATGAAGGTCATAAAGCGACGATGAAAATGTCCTCTTCAGACAGCGCACTCTTCACTTATACATTTCTCAGGATGGTTCTCCCGCAAGTAGGACAAATGAAAAACCCTCCCGTGGGCTTTTTATCCTCTCAGCAATGATTTTTACCTCACATAACAACCCACTGAAGACGTACACAACTGTCATTATTTTAAAAGTCCAGCCTTTGATTGTCAATCAATCTCGCTTCTTGATTGCTATAATTTTAGTCTTCCCAATCACTGCTCATCGCGTCTCCTCCCTTCAACGTCTCGCACAACTTTAACTTTCCACCCGGTTTTTGCTTCTGACAAATTCCACAGACATTCCTGGACCCAGCTTTAAAATCGTATTTTCCGAATCTTTTTAAATCTTTCTTAAAGGGACACTCAAGCCGTCTTACGCACCTTTTAAACGCAAATACGTCTAAGGATTCATCGGATTCACAGAATTCCCAGCTGTTTGCATGTCAGGAGATGACTTCTTCCACACGGCTCCAGGGCTGTTTTATGCAATAGTTCCAGGGCTCTATGAGACCCCCTACATGCCTGTCCAGGATGGATTCCCATTGATTTCAATATGGAGCATTACACTGCCCCTTTAATGTTAATTTGTTAATTACTTTCCAATTGTTGACGTATTTAATTATTGAACATTTAACGGGTAACCAGATGCCCCAGCATGACTGTCTGTGTCCTGGCAGTTGTTGGCTTTCATTGTCCAAAACCAATAAAATTTTGATGGCTTAGGAATACAAAAATGAGGGTTTCTTTCCTAAAATTCACCCTCAGCTTTCTGCTTGCAAAATCAGTCTAATAAATAAATTATCAAATGTATTAAGAATAAATAAATATATGTACGATTATTATTAGCAATAAAAGCTGAGCCAAGAAAAACTGCCCCCCCCCTCCCCCAAAAAAAAAATCCCACTGAGGTTACAACGTGCATGAGACCTCCAGGAAACACTCCCATGACATCACAAGCAATCGTGTGATGTATGACACAACATTTATGATGTATACGTCGACAGAAACTAAGGTGAAGGAGCAAGGTTTTTCCGATATGGGTGAATGTCTTTTGAGACTTTACATTAAAAAAATCACTTATTAATAAAAGTAGTAATGACGGATACTACAGATTCTGGGGAGGGGGTTTTCTGAAACAGTTCAGACCCAACAAAAAACTTAGACAGAAATTAGTGGATTTTTCTCTTTACTTTTACATAATTTATAACTTCTCATTAGTTAATTCACAGCACAGCAGTGAATGCTTCTGGGACTGAAATTCTCAGAACAAAATGTTCATTCATCCCCCTCTCCCTCATTAAGCCATAAAGAGACTTACATACAAAATAGTCTTTTATTTTAAATTGGAAAAATATTCATCGGTGGCTTTGACTTTCCCATGTTACTTGTGCTCTTGATTGCTATTCTGAAGGGTCGTGTAAAAGCAGACCACAGAACCGCACTACGTGCATTGGGCTTTAAAGACATTTAAATTCCATATAGAGAGCTGCTGCATACATTTGGGATTTTAATTTGTTTGGAAAAATACGACCAAAAAAATAAATAGAAATACTCCAGTGTAACTATCATTTATCAAAAAGCGCTGAAACTACTAGGCATGAAAAAAGGCAGGTTTCTAGATCCTGTCTTTAGAAATCACTCACCTAAAACTAGACTTGTGCATTCGTCTTCGGGCGAACATGGAAACGAACACGAAGAGTGCGTTTTCGTGTTCGTTCCGAAGACACGCCGAAGAGAAGACGGCGGCGGTAAAACGTAGGCGAAGACGAAGACACACACCACGAAGATCTTCGTGATTGTCTTCGTCTTCGTCTACCATTCCCCCCCTTCATCTTACCTTGTCTTGGCGGCATCGCGGCTTCGCGGCATCGCGGCAGTTCCCGGAAGTGGAAATCCGCAGGTTCGCCGTCACGGGTTACAGGGCAGTGCGAATGAGCCTATTGGTCGCCTACAGGGACCTCCTCTGGCATCAACCAATTGGTTGATGCCAGAGAAAGACCCTGCAGGTGACCAATAGGCTCACTCGCACGGTCTTTCTAGCCCCTGACAGCGAACCTATGGATTTCCGCTCCCGTTAACCCCTTCGATGCTGCGTTATCTAACACAGCATCGAAGGGGTTAACGGGAGCGGAAATCCATAGGTTAAAGGGCCGTGCAAGCGACCAATAGGCTCACTTGCACGGCCCTTTAACCCTTTAAAATAAAGTTAACCCCTAACTAATTGAACAGGGAGGGAGACCAGTGGCATCGGCAGTGCCGATGTCACTGGTCTCCCTCCCTGTTCAATTAGTTAAATGTCCGTACGAGCGACTTTATTGGTCGCTCGTACGGACATTTAACCCGGCACGGACTAACTAATTGAACAGGGAGGGAGACCAGTGGCATCGGTCTCCCTCCCTGTTCAATTAGTTAAAGACCAGTGGCATCGGCAGGGTAAGTTGCAGCTGCAACTTACCCTGCCGATGCCACTGGTCTCCCTCCCTGTACAGATTTAAATGTCCGTACGAGCGACTTTATTGGTCGCTCGTACGGACATTTAACCCCGCACGGACTAACTAATTGAACAGGGAGGGAGACCAGTGACATCGGTCTCCCTCCCTGTTCAATTAGTTAAAGACCAGTGGCATCGGCAGGGTAAGTTGCAGCTGCAACTTACCCTGCCGATGCCACTGGTCTCCCTCTCTGTACAGAGTTAAATGTCCGTACGAGCGACTTTATTGGTCGCTCGTACGGACATTTAACCCCGCACGGACTAACTAATTGAACAGGGAGGGAGACCAGTGACATCGGTCTCCCTCCCTGTTCAATTAGTTAAAGACCAGTGGCATCGGCAGGGTAAGTTGCAGCTGCAACTTACCCTGCCGATGCCACTGGTCTCCCTCTCTGTACAGAGTTAAATGTCCGTACGAGCGACTTTATTGGTCGCTCGTACGGACATTTAACCCCGCACGGACTAACTAATTGAACAGGGAGGGAGACCAGTGACATCGGTCTCCCTCCCTGTTCAATTAGTTAAAGACCAGTGGCATCGGCAGGGTAAGTTGCAGCTGCAACTTACCCTGCCGATGCCACTGGTCTCCCTCCCTGTACAGAGTTAAATGTCCGTACGAGCGACTTTATTGGTCGCTCGTACGGACATTTAACCCCGCACGGACTAACTAATTGAACAGGGAGGGAGACCAGTGGCATCGGTCTCCCTCCCTGTTCAATTAGTTAAAGACCAGTGGCATCGGCAGGGCAAGTTGCAGCATTGGGGTTTTAAAACCTCAATGCTGCAACTTACCACGCCGATGCCACTGGTCTCCCTCCCTGTTCAGATAGTTAAATGTCCGTACGGGGGACTTTATTGGTCGCTCGTACGGACATTTAATTAATTGAACAGGGAGGGAGACCAGTGGGATGTGCCGGGTAAGTTGTAGCATTGGGGTTTTAAAAGTCTGCACGAGCGACCAGCAGAGTCGCTCGTACAGACTTTTAAAATCCCAATGCTGCAACTTACCCAGCAGATCCCGCTGGTCTCCCTGTTCTATCAGTTAATAAATGATAGAACAGGGAGACCAGCGGGATCTGCCGAACAATTACGGCACCAGGAGTATAACAGTCTGTACGAGCGACCCTATTGGTCGCCAGCAGGGGGCTCGTCTGCCATCAACCAATGGCAGACGAGCCCCCTGCTGACGACCAATAGAGTTGCTCATACGGACATTTAAACTCCTGGCGCCAGAGCGGCTTTAACTCCGTTTTAACCCCTTAACCGGGGAAAACGAAGAAAACCCGAGCACGAAGAATGTCCGCGAATATTCGCCCGAAGAGAAGACAGGACCAGGCGAATATTCGCGGAATACGAAGTTTTTTTTTTTTGCCGAAGACGAGCACGAAGACGAACACGAAGAGCCCCCTGGTGCCCAAGTCTACCTAAAACGCTTACTTTTGACGCTTCCCTAGACCTAACCCAAGGCAGTGAAATCAGCAGCCCCCTCCGTGCCGCCATTCTTATTGCTGAGCGCTGGCCCATGATGTCATATTGTGGCGCTCTGTCTGCAGCACCGGGCAGAAATGAACTATGGAGGCTTTACCGACGTTGCGCAATCTTCCATAGTGTTAATGGGCCAACTGGGGAGATCGGTGATCTACATGGAGCCTGATCACCCAAGCGGGCGATTGACCTAGGCCAGAATACGCCACTGCATTGACCGTAATGAAGACATGGTACAATGTGGCTCTTCTGGTGAAGGAGATTTTACGTTGGCCAAACAAATTAAAAAAAACATTTAAAATACTATAAAGTGACCAAAGGAAGCTTTACAAACACTACATTGTCATAAGTCCATGGTAGGTAATTGCAGTAACAATTCTTTGTGTACGGCTTCGTTTAATGCAGATCTGTACAATTGTCCTTGGAAAAAAATACAATTAACAAAATCTAATTAGTGGGAAAGCTAATTGTGTGTTTTCACCTCTTCTTCCCCATTCATTCCATTATACACCATATGACCTATTATTCACTATATCACCTATATGAGCCTGTTGGACACCCCATTCCAAAACTATAGGCAGTATTACCTGGCTCACAATTGATCCCGAAGGTGTTTAATGGGGTTGAGGTCAGGGCTCTGTGCAGGCTATTTGAGTTCCTCCACACCAAACCAGGTCTTTATGGAGCTTGCTTTGCGCGCTGAGGCACAGTCATGTTGGAATAGAAAAGGGTCTTCCCCAAACCGTTCCAAAGCAGAGCATTGCCCAAAATGTGTTGGTATGCTGAAGCATTGAGGTTTCTGTTCACTGAAACTAAGTGGCCCAAACCCCAATTATCCCTCCTCCATCATTATCCCTCCTTACAGTAGGCACAATGCATTCTGGTGGGTCGCCATCAGCCATACCCAGATTCAACCATCAGACTTGTAGTTAGTGAAGTGTGACTCATCACTCCGGAGAACATTTTCCGGAGTCCAGTTGCGTTGTGCTTTACACCCCTCCAGCCAATGCATAGTAGTCTTGAGGTTGAGTGAAGCTGCTCGGCCGTATTAACCCATTTATTGAAGCTCCTGACACATAGTGCTTGTGCTGATGTTGCTTCCAGAGGCAGTTTGGAACTCTGTAGTGAGTGATGCTGATTTTTACCCATTACACGCTTCGGCACTCGGCGGCCCCGCTCTGTGAGTGTGTGTGTGGTCTACCGCTTCGTGGCGGCCGAGCTGTTGTTACTTCTAGATGCTAATGTTTCAAAATATGAGCCCTTACAGTGGATGGGAGCAGATCTTCCAGGGCAACAATGTCAAGAATTGGCAAAGGTGGCATCCTATGACAGCGACCCATTCTACTGCCAATGTTTGTCAATGGAGATGGCTGCCGATGTACTTAATTTTATACACCTGGGGGTGGCTGAAACACCTAAACTCAACAATTAGGAGGGTGCCCACATTCTTGTGCTCTTATAGTTTACAAAGTTTGGGGTCGTCAATCCTGCTCTCCCCGGGAATCACTACTTAACCTACAGACAAAAGATACACAATATATTTAATAGAAATTGCCAGCCTATGCTACATTTATAATCACTATATATACAATGTACTCAAAATATAAACTGATTAATGCCCAGCTAGCTTAGCAAGGAAAGATGAACTATCTTCTCTTCTGATCCAACTGTTGATGGAATTATTTGTCGCTAGAATCAGAGAATCGCCAGCCCTTTATTTCTATAAACTAGCCATTAAAATATAATAGCACAAAAATATTCCAAATAACTCAAACTTGACCTTATCTTTTCAAATAATAATGTTTGATCAATGCAAAAAAAAATAGCACTAACAGAATAAAATGAATATGAAAGCTGCAACAGCTAAGAAGATCAAAAGAAATCATATTTCAATCACGATGGAGCTTGGTGCTCATTATACACCCTCATATTTCGTTATTAATAAACTGTGGCTGGAAGCTGACATTTTGCTTGTTCTATCCCATGATGCATCGTGGACACGTCTGGCATCCACTTTATCATTTCCATCAGCGCCATCCTTGGGGTGACCACTGTGACCCAGAAATCTTATGCTGTCATTCAAAGTAAGTGAATTCATCAGCAGAAGCAGATGTCGAATCCAAAAGAGGGTTTTAACCGTTTGCATACTCAATGATCACATTCTTCATGGTCGAAAAATTTTGCATATATAGATATATATATATTCAAAAAACAACAACAATTTATACAACAGACAATGATATGAAGAAATTACACCGCGTTGGTGATTGGAATGAATATTCTATTGTGGGAAGGTATCTAGAGATTTAATATGTATTATTAAGCTTCAACAGATGAAACTGGAACAGCTATCAACCAGCACAATGGCTTCTGTGCTCATTTAAATCCCAGTTTTACTTGAGTTTCATTCGTGAACATTTGACAAAATGTTTTTCTTACGGTTGTATTTTTTCATTTTAATTTCAATCTAAGGTTGAAAAAAAAAATATTCTAAAAAATATTCTAAAAAAATAAATCAAACAAAAAAATGATACATTTAGTGTGAAATTATTTCAATTGACTGCTGATTTTGTAATACTTGGGTTTGTAGTTAAGTGAATAGTTGTTTTTTTTTATAGTGAAAAGTATAACCTGTTTGTTGCTGGTATGAGGATATGAGTGTATTAAAATACTAGATAATAATATTAAATTAATCCAGAATTTTAACCTTTTATTAAAAAAAACCAAGTAAAGCTATATATATATATATATATATATATATATATAGTGATCATTATTGATTATTGCAAATCTCCATACAATAAAAAATGTTTAATTGTGCAATGAAATGTGATTTAAAACATATATTTTTTTTTTATTTGAAATAACACAGCTCCTCAGTTTATATTTGTGGAAAGGATCTTTCGCTAGAAAGCAGACATTTTTAAAGCTGGGGGTTGATTTTATAAAGATATGGAATCAGGCAGTTCATTCAAACATTGAATAAATTGTTCAAATCAAATGTTCTCGGGATACTGTATCAACTCCCAGGTTTTACTATGCATTATGTGTAGCCTCCGCTGGAAGAAGGATTGGTTGGTCTCGTTTAATGGAAAAAGAACTAAGAGAAGCTGTTATGTTCTTTTATACTCACTTGAGAACTTCCTTGGTAGTGAAAGATTCCTGATATCTTATAGGGTCTTGGTTCTTGTCTTCACCCCCAACCACCCCGTCCACAGTCGGACTTTTAATGCAGTCTTTGGAGGCTGTGCTGAGCCCCAAAGATCTCCCCTGTTACTGGCCCATTGTGCTGGGGGACATGGGGGGCATTGGTCGCCCAAGTGGACTTAGGCCTGGATATGCCACTGTTGGTAACACTAGTGGAATATTGAATATTTTAGCCTTTATATATTTATATATATTTATATATTTTCTTTCACTTAATTTAAAATATCCATACATCATTGTGTGATTGATCGTTTTATACAAGAATGATTATGTTAGTGATAGATACGTGGAACAGCCTCCCAGTAAATGTGATAGAGAGGCTTCAACAGTGCGGGAATGACTGTATGGAGGAAATATAAATCTGTATATATTGTATATGCCCCTTATGGCCCTCCTTCAAATGGCAAATAAAACTATTGGGGGACTCTAATTATATTAGATTATGTTTAATGTAAGGAAGTTTCACTTTACTGAGGGAGTAGTAGATCATTAAAGTAGGATTTGCAGAAACTTCAAAGAGTTAAAACATAAAACGAGACATGAAACATTCACCGAAAAAAAGGCAGAGACAACCAGCTGAAATTATATAGGGTAGTAGAAAAATCTTAATTGCAGACTAAAGTCTGTTAATTACATACGTACTTTCTGGCTGCTTCGTGGAACTGTTTGTCGTAAATAATCACACGCTCTGCGTGAGTTAAAAAGAAACCATCACGTCACGGCTTTTAGCATAATAAATGGATTTGTTATTGAACAAAAGGCTGAGAGTGATGAAAATTCAACAAAGCAACCATCGTCAATCACTAATCCAGTGACAAGCAAAAAAAAAGATAAGATTTTCTTATTTGTGTGTCGTATCATTGGTATATTTATATTCAGAGCCTCCGTCAGCACCATCCTTACTGCTATGATGTCATGGATCCTATTTAGGACTGTGCCGACGTCGGTATATGATGTCAAGGATGCGATGAAAGACTGTGCTGACTCAGCACAATCCTCCATAATGTTATTGGGCCAGTTGGCTACCACTTAGCGACATGTAGCCCCTTCCTGCAAAGCCTCAAGAAGGACCGGATCTTCTGGGACCCCAAAAAAGTCTTTTTTAGTTTTTTTTTACATATTCACTTAAGTATTTATAAATATTTTTTTTTCTTTTCTTTTTTTCTTTATATTTTTTAATGTGGAAGCTGCCATCTTGCTACCAACATTTTAAACTGAAGACTATTTTGGTGCATAAACATATTGTTGAAACAAAGTTAAGTAAAATAAAAAAAAAAACAATTTTTAAATATAATGATAAGATTTTTTTCTGTACTGAATTCAACTGTTACTTTATCTCAGATATGAAAATTTGTTTAATTTCTGTGAATAAAATAAGGAATGTGTGATCCCAAAATAGTATATTTTACAATATAATCTAACATCCTGGATTACTTCTAGAAAGCTAGGGCAAATAGAAGCTAGCGATTAACTCTTTAATTGCCAGTTGACAAATATATTTCCTCCATAAAAAATAAATAAATAAATAAATAACCCTGCATACTGTGACATCATAAGGCTATAAATGATATTCACTTCACCTTTTATTTTTCCGGAAAAAAAATTAGAAAATTCAAGTCAATAAAACATTATCTGATTATTGTGTCTACAGTTTAGGTCCTTGAACATTTTTATTGTTTCACTGTAAAAAAAAATTACATTATTTTGCGACGTTAAATATCAACGGGTCTTGTATTAGTCTGTAATTCTATACAATAAAATAACCAGAACTTTCAAAGATCACACATTTTATTGAAAATCCTACAGGTTTCTTTATAACAGAGAGCGGCCCCCCAACACCTTTGTTTCCAATGTCGCGGTGGCTACTGGGGATTTGTAAAAGCTAGCGTCTGATTTAAAAAAAAAAAAACTATTTCTCTCCCTCTCTCAATTTTTTTTAAAGGACTCAAAAGGGAAAAAAAAGGGTGGACTTGGACCTCATCTGCATTACAGATCAGGCCTCTTTGAGAAAATCAACGATCCATAATTCATTACATGTTTCTTGCACGGCTAGGAGACAGAAGTGATCCTAGCAACAGAGTCATAGCAACAGCGGCTAATCCCGTCCAATCGGCTCTCTGGCTCTCTGATTGCATTCATCCAATCCAAGTATTGAAAACAGAATGCGAAATGTTGTCAGCGGACGTGTAACGGTGACACGCACACAATTTACGCTAATCTCCTGTTAGATTCCCCCTCGAAGAATTTCCATACTGTTTGCAAAATAAGACGGAGAATAACAAGTTCCACCTTTGACTGCTGCCGGCTGATGAATCTGCATGCTTAAAAGAGGAGAGAGAGAATAACTCGGAAAATGAGAATTGACACCCATCAATTTTGGCAAACCGAGAAACCCGTTGATGTTTGTTGAGAACACAAAATAATCACATGTTTTATCTTCAAGCTTATTGGGGAATTTTTTTGTATTTATTTATTTGCATTCTATTTATCAAGATTATTTTTTTAGATTTTTTTTTTGTATTTATTTATTTATTTATTTCCTAGACTATAGATAGGATAAAACAGTTTTCTTATGGGGCAAGTGTATGCAGGTGTAACAAGGGGTTCAATGGGGTGCAGCTGCTAAAATGTTCCCCCAAAATTTCTACCTCTAGTATTCTAGTGTGAACTAAAGGGGCAGAGGCGGTGAAAGATACAGTATATGCTGTTAGGACCCATAATTATTATTAGTATTATTATCTTTTATTTATATAGCGCCAACAGTTTACGCAGCGTTTCTTACAATACATATATTCAAGGGGTCTGACAGGACTAGAATGGACAGGTCAAGACAAACCGATACATTAGGTAGAGAGGGCTCGGCTCGCAAGCTTACAATCATTAGGCCAACTATTACTGGGAAATGATGAAAGAGCTTATAATAAATATAAATACTTTCAAAACTTGTTAATAATTTGAGTCCGACATATTCTTGACAAGTCAAAAATAACAGCTATTTACTAAGGTGTGAAGAAACATTAAAAAATCTTGTTCCATATGTCCAGGTTTCTAATTTCATATAGTTGCCTCTTTATAGAAAGATAAGATCGGATCTCACATTTTCCGAAGGCTCCTTGTGCATTATTTTTCACATCTGTTTTACTTTTTTCGTTACGTCTGCCACTGTTCAGTAGTGGAATTTATTTTATTTTTAAAAAAAATCAATCAAAATGTAGAAAATGATCACAAAAATCCAGAGGAGGCAGAAGGCTACCGAAAAGACAAGGCTGCCGAGCATATAAGGTTTGAAGCTTCCAACAGCAGGGAAATGGGTAGACTAGATCGGTGGAATGGTTCTTACTTGACAAATAATAATGATATTTTGCTATGTATTAAAATAACATTTTCAGCTTGGTTTTATATTCTCAGTGCTCACCTGTATGAATAAGAAATGTGGTGAGCAGCAAAAAGTTGCACAATGGAACCCAGTAGATTGTTGGGTGGGTTTTGGGCTTCTTCGGTGTATTTTATTACCTTTTAACATACTAGTTCCATTAAATATCCCGCATTTTCCTACCCCACTCCCCACTCATCCCCCACTTAAATGGGGGGGGGTCCCACAACTGGTCGCAAGATGCAAGGGGGGCTCCCAGGTATAACATCTATATGATCATTTCAATATATATATATTTGGCATACACTAAGAAAAGTAAAAAGTAAATGTGTTTGCTATTTTTAAGTGAATTACTAAAAATCTCAACATAAATTTGGTGGAAAGTCAAAAAAAAAAAACAGTCCATTTCCTTTTTCCTTCAGATTCATTTTGCATGGGCATTTGATACATTAGATGGATTGATACAGAACAATGAGAGTAAAAAGAGGTCTTATCACCATAGCAACCAATAGGATGCTCCTGCTGATTGGATGATTACATTGGTAGCTTGAACTGCTCTTTTTTAAATGACACCGCCACACAACTTCATTACACCCGGGCAATAACACTCAATAATCTAACTGAATAAGATACTTTTTAACAGGAATACAGAGTTATATCTACATATATTTATGTATTTATTTATATATATATATATATATATATATATATATATACATAATGTATATATATATATTACATATATCACAGTTAATTCCCAACTATCTTTTTGTATTTGCAGTAATATTGTATTGATGACTGCATTCAAAATCCTATAATTTGTTACAAAACCAAATATATAGTTAAAAATAAAACTGTATTTTTGCACTTCAGCTCAGGTGCACAGATTCCAGCAGTAACAGCAGCGGCTGTGACATCATAGCTCTGTGATGCAATAAAGGCGAAGCTGCGTGTATCTGTGCAGGACGCAGGCTCAGATCACCACTTTGCTGGATCGATAGAGAAAGCAAAATGTTGCTGATCGTTGTATTATTTCTGCTGTTGCCGGACGTTTGCCCTGCTCCGCTACCTGCTGATCGGAATGATGATGATGGCAAGCTGCTAACGATGGTCACTGGACCAAAAGAGCTGCCGAAGAACAGCCGGGACGGCTTGGATATGAAATGGATCGTTATTATCGGATTAGCGGTAGTTCTATCACTTTGCCTGTGCTGCTGCCTGCTTGGATTCCTTATCTACAGCTATAGAAACCGCAAACCTGAGGAAAAGGGCAGCCTGCGCCAAGCCTAGGAAAGATCCGGACCAAGAATATTCCAGTTCTTACTGTCTGTGTTCGTTAAATAATAAATATGTTGCACTTGCAACTTCAAAAGTTATCTTACTCTGTTGTGTATATGTTATATAATATAATTATATGATCATTATATATACTGTATATCATCAGAAAAGCTCTGCATGATCTAAGCTGCAATCTCTGAGTTTAGATCCCGATGTTGTTGAATGGATCAGAAAACAGAGGGTTGTAGTGAATGGCGGAGATTCGGAGCGAGGTGTTGTTAGCAGTGGGGTACCGCAGGGATCTGTACCCGGACCCATTCTCTGTAATATTTTTATTAGTGATATTGTAGAAGGTCTTGATGGAAAGACCAACTGCAATATCAGATGGAAACAGAATAAGAGGAATTGGGGCTTCTATACACTGTGCAAAAAATGACATTTTTAACCTGTAATGTATCAATATATCACAAAATGAAGAAGCCCTGTATAACAGTGTATGTCTATATATGCACAATTCTATGTCGACATTACAAAGTACACAAACATGTTACGGAAGCAAGAAGGGCAGACACATATAACAATGTCAATATTAAAAATATGTGTTTTTCTTAAGTTCTTTGATAGAAGCATGTGGCATAGCAATTAATAGGAATCACCCTGTTGTGTTTAACAGCAGCGACTGCTAAGGGATGTCCTTTTTTTCTTGGGAAGATTCTGATTTTTGGGCACTGTCCTACATGAGGGGTAGGCTATGGCACTGCTCACCCGGTCAGGTATGGCTAGAATGAAGATTTAACCCATCAGCTGACTGAAACCCAAACAGTGCTTCTTCTGAGGTCTTTAAAGCTTATGTGTGACTCCACATCTTGTTCTGTGAATAAGTCACCCCACTAAAGAGTATAAAAAAACTACTAAAGACCATCTTCAATACAGTGGCATCTGCTCAGCATTCAGAAGTTGTAATATAATCCTGGCAAACGCTCCACAGGCTTCTGCATATCTTGATTGTCTGAAATCACAGTTCATCCTCGGGATTCATTCCTTGAAGTTTTTCATTCATTTGCTACAATCATACATTCACTAAAGTGTCCGTTCCACAGACAAAGTATAAATGATAGCCTCAAAAACCTGTGTCAAGAACTTATGAAAATGTATGGTTTACTGGGGTTAGTCTCTTCATTAAGGTAAGAAAATGTCACCATGTTCCTGCTCTACATCAAGTATAGAAGAACGAGTCTACCTCGTGGATCATGCTGCTGGGGCAGTTTAGGGAAACCATGATAAACTATAGTCCTCCTAGGGCTGCAATTACCAGCTTTTGGCACAGCCATTCCCCATGGTGCTTAGACAACCATTATTGGCATTGTTGGCCATTACAGTCAAGAAGAACCACTGGATACTTTGTGCCCAAAACTTTGTGATGCTTTTATCCTTTGTATAACGATACCAGGGAACTTCTTGGATATACTCATCCAGAAATATCCCTAGGAGTGGGCAGAACTAGGTCACATGAGAGTTATCTATGACAAGGTGTTTTCATATATATATAAATATATATATATATATATATGCTATTCTGTGTCTTAATACACACATACTTGTTTAAGATGTAATATTTCACAATAATAGTCATGTAATGAAGCTTATATTATCCTTATTGTCATGTTATTTTTTGCTGGGGAGTCTGGGGAGGCTGGCAGACAAGGTCATACACAGTAAGGTCAGAGTAATGAAAGTTATAAGATGGACGCATAATGATAATCAATAATTCAAACGGGGGACCAAATCAGGTCCAGAGCCAGGGGTCAAAAAACAGAATACATCAGGCAAACACAATCACAACGCTGCGGGCCCGGGAAGTACAATGCTGCAGGGCCAGGAGGTACAACGCTCCAACAAGGGACCCTAGGAGCACCCCCGATATACTTGAGGGAAGTATTATTTATTTTGTCATTATACACGTGAGATTTTTGGTTTTTCTTTATTTTGCACCCCCGATATATAAAAGGCTATAAATTACCTGATGGGCCTCAGGTGTGTCAGGAACCGGCAACAACTGGACAGGAATATAGGGAATCGTATGAGACAGGAGTCACAGTGACCACAGAGCTTACTGGTGGCTAAGCCAGTAGATGCATGGTCTGCCATGCTCAGGGTCACTGGTCCAAGTCTTGTGGTTCCTGACAATAACATTGAAATTTCTTTTTTTAAAACAGTTCAGGTTTTTGTTAATGAAATGTGACTCCTTACAGTAAACAGTATGATGCATCGGTCTTAATTACTCAACCTGACTATTAAAAGTCTGTGGAGGAACAGACTTCATTAGCATTGCCATAAAGCATCAGCTCAGTGTGCTGATTGCGCAGAGAAAGCCGTCAAATATCACATGACTGCCTCCAGGTTTGCAGATAACAGAAGTTGAATGGATACTGAAACAAACCCAAGTTACCGCATAGAACGCTGAATTTCATGCTTAAAGGAATATAATTATATTACCATTTAAAGATGCATAAGATAATAGCACTACTCCGTTATCCAGGTTAATGCACAGAATACCCAGAAGCTATACGGTGCGACATGTGTTATGAGTGATGCGTACGCTTTTATTTAATGACAGCCTATGTGCCTTTAAGGGCCAACGTTCCTTTTGTTTCTTAATTTTGTTCGACATTAACCCCTTAATGACAAAGCCCGTACATGTACGGGCTCAAAATGCATTGTTTTCAATGGGTTTAGGGACCGCCCATTGTCCTTAAGGGGTTAAACAGAGAATTTTACGGGATTATCGGAACATTCCATTATTCAGCAGTGTGTCAGAGAGCTGATAACTTCACAGCCTTTGATGAAATCTGATGTTTCAAACTGTAGCGTTTTATCAGCCTGTAAATCTCCCTAATTAGGGGGCTGTAGCTGCGCTCCTTTCTTAGGCTCATCAACAAAGATACAGAATATCAGCCGAGATCAAACGCGGGTGACAAGCCCAAAGTTTTCCGCGAAAGTTGATGGAACAATCAAATGTTTCCAGACAAGGAGGGAAGCAGACATCCGAATCCATGCAGGACTTCCACAGCGCTGCTTAAAAGTTGAGAAAGTAAAAAATCAATAAATTGCTGTTAGCCCCAAACTTTTTTTCTCCAGACTGATAATGATGGCGTGACCTATATTCCATGATATTTACACATCAACTGAACATATTACATGCTTCGCGAAGGAATGTGAAAATCCATGGATTTGCTCCTTGAAAAACTGAAACTGTCAGAGTTCTCCTTAGAGTGGATTGCAAACAACTGCCAGGGATATGTGTTCATTATTTTTATTATTATTTTTGTATTTATTTTTTATTATTTTTTATGTATTATTATTATTATAATCATTATTATCATTATTATTATCATTATTATTATTATTTAATATTATTATTATTATCATTATTATCATTATTATTATCATTATTTTTAATCTTATTATTATTATTATCATTATTTTATTATATTATTAGTATTATTTTTTTATTATATTATTATTATTTTATTATTATTATATCATTATTATTATTATTTTGTCTTTATTATTATTATTATTATTATTATATAACGATATACAATATTAAAGTGGTTCTGTCATAGACAATAGAGTTTAAAAAAAGCAACATTTTTTAACAAACGTCTGGCAATTTTAACAAAAGCTACAATAAAATATTTGAGATCATCGCACTGAGTGCCTGTTAAGGACTGTATTCTACGCCAGAAAACTGTTCAAATTCAATAAAATTTGGGCATCCAGAAATTCCTTTTATTTCCCATTGACTGTCAGCGAGAGATTACAGAGAGAGAATGAGAAAATATGGTTTCTAGTGTGCCCAAAAAAGCTCTCTGATAAGGTTTAACGCGGACTTCACCTTCCCAAATTTGACATTGTATAGTCCAGAGCATGACAAAATAGTGATCCAATAAGCAATATGCACCTTAACTCCCTGCTCTTAGTGTCTACATGATTATTCCTCCCCATTCAGTTCATTAAAAACACCAGCTAAAGGTATTTATTTGCTAAAAGCTTTGGCAGGAACCCATTAGAAGCAACGGTATTGGATACTCTAAAGACCTTGCAATTTATTTTATAAAAAGGTCATCCAACTGAGGTTTGTCTAGGAGACCAATAATATTAAATACATTTCAAGAGCTGGAATTAAGGCACCCTAAGGTTGAGAGAACAGAGAGCTGGCAGGAAAGTCAGCAGGGAAGTTGCAGTTTCATTTTCCCAACTTCCGCTTAAAGAGAGTTGATTATCTCCTGGAAGCCAAACTTTCCAAACCCGTCTTGGGCTCTACAGGTTGCATCACGAACATCAAAACCAAACAGGAGTGCTGATAAAATGAAATTGCAAACATTTTGAAAGCATCTTTTTTTTTTTTATTATTAAATGAGATCGTGGTCCTGCCTTAAAAAATCCCTTTTCTTTCTTGAAAAGTGTCATTACCAAAGTAAATACAATTCATCAAAACCAGCTCTGTGCCTTCTGTGTTTTTTGTTTTTTTTCCAGCGGCCCCTCTCTTTATCTTTGCTGATTAAAGATATGCACACAATCATTTTAATCATTCCCCCGGCTGCTTGAATCATTTTAAACCCAATGTTTACGGCACTGGAATGAGTTCGATGATGATGAATGGTTATGCCATGCCTAAAGTGAAGGGTTCTGGCAGAAGAGCTTGGAATCTGGGGTGGGGGGGTCCTTAAAATATTTTAACCTTTTCACTGCCAAAGGGGCCATATAGAAAATGTCAGATCTCAATGGTTAATGGCAGGGGCAACATTACCCTTTTGAGTCTTGGAACCATAGACCTCCACATGAATCCACTGACCCTGGACATCGCCTGGAGGGTGATTTGTGTCTCGTGATAATGTTTTTCTTTGCTCCTCTAAAATTCTAGTTCATCCCACCGCCTTAAATTATTTCTGCCAAGGGACAGCCACATGCCGATCGGCACCCTATGCCAAAACTGTCATGGGGACAGTGACGTATCCTCTTGGACGATCAAGCCCCTGCATTGTCCTGCTGCTCAGTAGACCGGTTCCAAGGGAGATCTTTCGTTTCCCCAACTGGCCCATTTACACTATGGAGGCTGTACTGGCTCAGCGCATCCTCCGTAGACTGTATTAGAAGTAGAAGTAGAAGTATCCTACTTTTCTTATGTCTTCCTAACGCACATCGTATTCTTTTCCTAATATTTAACCTTTTTATCTCTAAGTATAAAGGTGCCATTGCACTCTCTAGTATGTTAAGCATAGAAACCTTAGCAGATCTGATATTTTATTCTTTCCTCTTACGTTTTAACATATATATGAATATATATATGAAAAGGAAACTTTTAAGAAGCATTTTTGTTTCTATGGCAACAGCCTATCAATGGTTGCTTTCGTGTCACATGACAATTGTTCCAAAAAACAAACAATGACTCAAAAAGTTACATGATTGAAGAATTATTAGTGGGAAGGAACCTGCCATTCAAAGGTACAAAAAATGGTGTTTCTAATGCTACATTTCTTTACAGAAACATCTAATTGAGCAGAGTAGGTGGAACAGCACCTTTATCATATCCTATATATATATATATATATATATATATATATATATATAAATAACTTTTCATAAGCTATACTGGATCTTATCCAGGTCAACATATGAATACAATGCATTAAATTTGCTGATATCGGTACATAATTCTCAGAAAAAAATCAGATATTGGTATCTGAATAGAGGTCGTTTATAGTTTATTCTTTTTTATTCTTTGCAGACCGTGAATGGAAATTCTACATCATTTTTATATTGTTACAAAATTCTTTCAATTCAAAGAACATTTATGACGTTAATGATACAATTAATTATTCAGAGATGTCATAATGCAGAAATAAAAAAAAAAGATTTTTTTAAGAACTTTCTTATTGTTATACTACAATCAATTGCAAAAAAAAAAATCTGCGTAAAAAAGGATAAAAGGGCAGAGTTTTGATTACAGATTCAACGAGACAATGATTAATAAAAAGACTAGGTTACAAAGGTTCTCTAAAGTGAAAGCTGCCCCCGACACCTCGCCTGCAACATTCACCGGTTGGAAACCTGCCCTTTTTTATTTGAGCCCCTTTTATGCCTTTAGGTCTTATGGAAATGACTGTAATACTGACTATAAAACCTGTCCAACAGCTCCGTGTGGGAATCTCGGTGTGGGAAACCCATTGCTGAAATGTTAAAGGTGAACTCCCACTAAAAAAATATATACGAAAAATGCATAATATAATATTTCCAGGCAGCTGCCTAATAGATAAGAACCTAAGAGTTCTCGCTCTGTTATCTGAGCCCCAATCTACTAGACAAACACCCCTGCCTGCGGGGAATCACTAGAATGGCTCGGTCTTAATCACCCAGCGTGACACTGTGACTATTGAAAGCGTATGGTATAAAGGTCTCAAAAAATATTGCCTCCAGTACTCTTCGTTGACCCATTTCAATCACGTCTTAGCCTGTGGTTCCAATGTGATTATCTAGTTTGGTGGACATTGTTCAATGTGAGGTCAAAAACATTGGTGGAAGAGACAGACAGAAGGGAAAACCAAGGGAAAACACCCTCGACTAGAGTCTTCCAGGATGGCCTTCATTGAGTCGACCTTGTCACGGACGAGATATGCTGATGCTACTAACCCCCATGGTCTGTCAATTCACTGTTGACACAACACTTCGTCTTGTTCATTTTTGTAACCATAATATGACATTCAAACTAAGCTTGTCCAAGAAGGGCAATCTAGATCATAAATGTGAGGCAGATTATTGTTTATTGGTTTGTATAAGGCCATCATATTCCGCAGTACACTTTGGCCTTCAAGTGTCTCATCAATGAGTAGTAGTTGGTATCCTTCTGGGCACTGTAAGCAAGTGGTCCTTGATGCTCAGAGGGTATTGAGGTCAATTAAGGTCTTCAAGCATTTTGAGTGATATCAGCCTGATATACTGGTGGAGATTTGTCCTCTAGAATGGCATAAGTGACTTATCAGTGACTATGAAGCTTGTCCAATCTCACCTCAGGCACATTTGCTACATGATACTCTCACCTTGCTGCACGCAAAATGATCACTAAACTTAACGTTGGATCCAAATAAGCATTTCATTGCAGAACGCTGTCTTTAAGTCTTGGATTTATTGGGTAATGTTTTTCCATGAGGAATAGGGAGAGCCCCGTTCCACACAGACGTCACCCCAAACACAAAGATGGCCATTATTCTTGTCTTCAAGAGCCAAGCTCAGACCAGATGCCAAAACAATTCCTTCTTGAGCAAAGGTGGCTCAATAAATGATTCTGATGTCTTCTGAGTGACCTTCCTCGGTTTGATATGTGTCTCTGTGTAGCTTTCGAGAGGTGCGGTACGAGACCCCTGTCCTAATCCCATTATGAAAATCAGACGATTGCTGCCAGATGGTTGAATGCTATGGATTACATGTCAGAGCTTCTGAAAACAAATTGGTTAAAGTCACCTGCTAAGAAGCAACTCCTTTGTTCTTGAGTTTGCCACCATATGCAGACCTTCATTTGGATAATCAGTTTAAGGCATACATATGTCCGTGCGAATATATATATATATATAGAGAGAGAGAGAGAGAGAGAGAGAGAGAGAAAGAGACCGAGAGAAAGAGACCGAGAGAAAGAAGAGAGAGAGAGAGAGAGAGAGAGAGAGAGAGAGAGAGAGAGAGAGAGAGAGAGAGAGAGAGAGGTTTGATAGATGGACAAGTGATGTGTGTGCATATGTACTTATACATTATCGTCTATCACAAGCATACATTACGTATAACATAAAATGCAAGTGAAATATGTATATTTTACTATACTAAAAAAATTACATTTTACATTAATCATCCAGAGATTTCCCGCTTGTAACAACTCCTGAGCTCTTCATAATCTAATCCCCTGCTATTTTATTTTTTCTATTTTTTTGACAATTTATCACTTTTCTTTTATTTATAAACATGAGAAGGCTGGGTAGCGGGTTCCGTGGGTAATTCATATATATATATATATATATATATATATATATATATTTGAAGCGATATTGTATGTACAAACATGAGCACATTATTATGTGGGCGATGTTGCAGTTAGTATTCGGAGCACAGCTCTCCCTACGGGAAACCTTTCCAGGGCTGTATGAATATCAATAACCACACAAAATATAAAGGAAGAGAACTCCAGCAGAATAGCACATTAGACACTAATTTACTGCATATAACACAGAACCCTAAATTCCTTGCTTTGCAAATTATTGTGTCACAGAATATTAATATATCGTATGTGAATATGTACAGAATACACACATATATTATATATGTATATGTATAATTAATGTATATATATATCAATATATATATATATTTATACATTTATTGTGTTTTCTATCTAGAGTAATATATATATATATATATATATACATAAACTTTATATATGTTATATAAATTATATTTTAATATTCTAAAACATATATTTTTCTTTTCTAACTACATAGATTAATAGATTGATATTTTTCTGAGCGTATAGAAATTTCTAATGCATTTTTCTCAGTTTCTCATCTGCAACATAATTTATTTGTTTTCCCCCAGAAATTCAGAGTGTTGCACAAGTGTCAGACTACACTCATACTTTGGTTGGATCCATTTTTAATATATAGGCTGCTGTGTAGCCTAAGGTCATTCTGTGGTCCTTGTTACACTTTCCCGAGGTAATAAGGCAGAGGTTTTTTTGTAGAGTGTTAGAGGACATGCTGGCATTTTGTAACAACACATGAGCATAACAATGAGTCAGAGTATCAGATGGATCCTGCATGTTCAGGAGTTCAGCTGCACCGACTATATATAGTCCTTATGCCTCAGGCACCAAAAGGATCAAAACCAGAAGAATATATTCATTTTCTCTTCCCATATGCAATATGTTTTCCTTTCTTTCTTTCTTTACTTTCTGTCATTCTTTCTTTCATTCTTCCTTCCTTTCTTTTCTTTCATTCTTTCTTTCCTCTTTCTTTTCTTTCATTCTTTCCTTTTTCTGTCCCTTCTTTCTTTTTCTTTCTCTTAATCTTTACCTTAGTTGTTCTTTATCCCTTTTACTTGTTTCTTTATCCTTTTACTCTCATTATTTTTTCTCTGTCTTTTCTTTCTCTTTCTTTCTTTTGTCCTTCCTGCCTTCCTTAATGTATTTCTTTCCTAATCTCTTTTTCTCTTAATCTTTACCTTAGTTATTCTTTATCCCTTTTACCTTTTTCTTTCTCTCTTTCTTTCTTGTTTGCCTTCTTTTTTCCTTTCTTTTTTTTTTAGATGATAACTGATAAATTGCATGCAAATAAATCTTATTAACTGCTACTATATAGCCAAACAATTGTCTGTAACCATTCAAATGATTTAATGCTGCTTTACTGAGTTCCTTGGGTCCTGTCCACATTTTATTTAATTACAGTGAAGGGGTCCCCCAAGTGGACACTTAAGATAATGCAAGCTCTCGAGGTTATAAGAAAGTCACAGCAAAAGTGTTACAATGTTTTCTTATAAGTTATATAAGATTCCTAACGTCAATCTATTTACTCATATTGATACAAAGGCTGTCCAAACAGTCAAAAGTTAGAAAAACAAGTACCGTATTGGCTCGGATATAGGCCGCCCCCGTATATAGGCCGCACCCTAAAAGTTTGGTGCTTTTTTAAAGAAAAAGTTTTTTTTCTTTAAAAAAGCACCAAAAAAAACATGCTGCCACTGTCCTCCCCCCCGAGATATGCTGCCACTGTCCTCCCTCCCCGAGATACGCTGCCACTGTCCTCCCTCCCCGCGATACGCTGCCGCTGTCCTCCCTCCCCGCGATACGCTGCCGCTGTCCTCCCTCCCCGCGATCCGCTGCGCTCCCTCCCCGAGATCCGCTGCCCTCCCTCCCCGCGATACGCTGCCCTCCCTCCCCGCGATACGCTGCCCTCCCTCCCCGCGATACGCTGCCGCTGCCCTCCCTCCCCGCGATACGCTGCCGCTGCCCTCCCTCCCCGCGATACGCTGCCGCTGCCCTCCCTCCCCGCGATACGCTGCCGCTGCCCTCCCTCCCCGCGATACGCTGCCGCTGTCCTCCTCTGCCCCCCCTCCTCGACTTACCGGAGCAGACTCCCGGGTGTCTTCAGGGCCGGCGAGGGACATCTACGCAATACGCGTATGCAACTTCCGGTACCGTTACCGGAAGTTGCATTTGCGCATTGCGTAAATGTCTCCCGCCGGCCCCGCAAGACACCCGGGAGTCTGCTCCGGTAAGTCGGGGGTGGGCAGAGGTAAAACGCTTAGATAACCTCCCGTGCCGGCACCCCCCCCCCGTGGGAAGTGCTGGCAGGGGAGGCTGTCTGAGCGTATCGGGGAGTAGGATACAGGTCCCCTGCACCGCTGCGGGGGATCTGTATCTTAACCCCGCTGCCTGCCCGGCGCCCGGGACTGCATGTCCCGGGCGTCGGGCGCTAGACCCCGAATATAGGCCGCACCCCCACTTTAAAAACTTAAAGTGGGGGAAAAAAGTGCGGCCTATATTCGAGCCAATACGGTATTTACATTCAGAAATAATGAAGAGAATATTGATTGATTTCACAGACTTAAGGAAAAAAATGAAGACACGCTATACACTTCTTTAAGGATCAATTCATGCATTCTGCCAATGAATTGCATATGTTTACTAGAATGAAATACTAGTAAGAATAGCTCAGATATTGTACAATTATTGATGACGTTTCATGCATCATATATGGAATGATGTCAATGAAGTCGTGTTGTCTAGGAAGGAATTAGATGATGATTCTTGAAAACAGCCTTAGACCCTCATGAGCTCTTTGGACTCTTCACCTTTTGTGTGGCGTCTTCATATCATTGACAACAGTCGTAAAGTATTGCTGTGTGTTATGGCCCCCAAAAACATTCACTAGTCTTGACCTTTGTTTCTGTTAACAAACAAGGAAATTGTTCCTTTTGATGTCTATGATAAGTCTAAAAAACTGCAGCTTGAAATTTTGGGGTGACATGGGCCAATGCCTCTCAACCCAGCAGAGTTATTTTTCATTTTAAGTTAAAGAAACGATGTTAGATAACAACATTACAAAAAGGCTCCCTCGTTGCCTTTGTTGTCCAAGTACCAGCTCCCCCGCCAGGAATCTTACACTTTTTTGTCTTGTAAGGATTTTGTGAAGTCAGCTTACTGCTACCGAGAGAGTCTAATCAAAAAAGACGAAAGAGTCTTCTTGCATATAGCTGGGAAAACCTTAGGGGGTGGGGGAGTGGATAGGAAAGATAAAACATCTAAATAAATAATGGTTTTCAACAAAGGACAGAAGGGGAAAATGTTAGAAATGTTAGATCAACAAACTAATGAGCTCAAGATTTAGATAATATAAGAAAGCATTTCTTCAATAAGAGGGTGATGGTTGAGTGCAACATCCGTGTAGATAGTAGATTATCTTACCCAATAAGAAAAAAATAATGACTAAGTAAGACATCTAACAAAAGTAGACTAGGTCCAAATATCTGTGAACCACTGGGTTTGACCTGGAGTCTTCTCCTGGGGAAGCTCTGTTTCCCCAGGTCTCTGAGTCAGTCCCTTTTGTTCTGGCCACACCCACTACCCACCCACTACCCACCCCCAAACTTCCATCTTTACCCATTCACTACAGGATGTCTGGGGCTGAAGTTAACAGGTATGCTAATGGTTCTTATCCGTGTTCCTAAAGCAGCCATCCAGATACCGGCCCAAAAGGAACACAGACAGCGCAGCCTGAAATTGAGGAGAAAATGATATTTTAGGGGCAATTAAATTAGGTGATTCACAAGTCAAACGGGCCGAAATGCTGTTAAATGAAGTGCGATATTAACTGTCTCTATTACCAAATTCCAGAAGTCAAAGAAAAGTAAACCAAACCTTTAATCAATAAAATCTAATTCCAAGCCCCTACGCTTCTCGAATAACACGAGCACGCAACCCTGCTCTTATACTGGAACAATAGATAGGAAAATAATTCATGTATGAAAAGCGGCAAAAGTAGAATAATTACACAGTGGTAGAATTTTTCATTGTGCTCATTGAGTAATCGCATTTTGTGATTTTTCAATATGCTTAACAAAGGTCTCGGAACGTCAAGGAAAACATGAACAATTTAAGAAAGTCTTCGCATTTTTTACCGAATAAATGCTTTTCTATTCACTGTAAACAAAAATGTTGTGTTTATATTACAGTATAAATAAAGGGTGGCTGAAATCTATATAAAACCTGAATAATAGACATTCCAAGCCTCCTGGATTTCACCTCTTAGTCCTTATTTTCTAGTGCTATCCAGCTGTTTTTTCTCTTGCGGGCAGTGGGGATCATGTGCTGGTTGGGGAGATCCACTGACCAGCCCAGTGAGCTGTAAAACCAATGACCAACTGATGCTCTGAAGCTGAGAGCTGCAAGAAGGCTCTTTGGGGGAGGTATGTGGGTGGTCCTGCTCCTGGCCACGCCCCTCTCATGTCCAGCAACTTCACCTCCTCGATCAAGTCACACTTAACACAATTCTCCCAGTTTGGACGCCTGAAATGTTGGGTGGTATGCAAGACACAAAAGTATATGCTTTTATATCTATTTCCCCCTTCGTGATTTGCCATGGGTTACAGGGGCAAATAATTGCCCAGGGTATTTAAAAATCATACCATGTGTCAACAACAACAAAATGTATTCTATTTGTCAATGGATAAACAATTGAGCACATAAGCATTCTCACTTGTCAATTTAAAGGGCCGGTGACTTATTATATTCATGGACGTAATAAGTATATAACATTTTGCCCCGTCTGCATTTCACTAAAAGCGGGTAAGATAAGTGGTAGAGAAAGCCACATGACATTTTCATATATGTTTGTTATGCTTCATAAACACGCTGCATATACAAGATCGGTCCGACCTCCTACAACCTCACCCGGTCCCATTGAAACTTACAGATCTTCAAGCATACCCCCCCGTTCTGTGATGTCAGAAACTGGCACTGAACCAGCGCAAAGCAGTGCAGAGGGGATTGGTTAAGACGCCCCACTGGAAAGCTTTCAACCCGAAACGTCAGAAAAACAGTACATTCATTTAAAACAGGAATACGCTTATTTAATACAAGAGCTGTACAGAATTTAAGTATTTAGGAAAGCTGAAATCATACTCATGAAACTTCATCAAATTGTGCAATCGCCATGGCGATGTAACATTCCCAGTCACTTTTCAGGGGATACAAATGTAGCAGGTTTTCTAAGCCATGTACGTGAAATCAATCCTGCCCCGTAAATATCCCCATTCTTTACAGGTTTTTTTTTCTCACCGATGTGCGTTCTCGTTCAATCCGCAGACATCACAAATATAGTATCTGTCTCTGCTATATAAATCTTCAGAACAATCTTCTCTCCTATCATTCCAGGGCTTTTCAAGGAAAGAGTGAATTTGCTGCATGACTTTACAGCTCAATCTTCGGGCCGGGGCGTACGTCACGAGCCCAGAATGGGACCCAAAGGGATACAGATCCACAAATAAGATATTTTCGCTATGGCTTCATGGATGCTATTCCCGAGTATGCAGCATGTTGCTTTTTCTTCTTCAATAGTTGATGTTTTGTAACCTCCATCCCTGTACGACCCACCCTGGCTTCTTCTGAAATCAGAACGCTGGCATTTAACTAAGAGCTGCGGCCAGCTGTTGGGGGGCTGAAGCTTGGCTGAAACCACACAAGGTCATTTATGTTGGCGTTCCATCATCAAGGGGCTTTATGAAGCCTCACAGGCGCCTTGCTACAAACCTTTTCGTAATGTCTATTCAATGAGAGAGTTTCAGGGGGGGGGAAAAGGTAGACTTTGGAAACCAAGCATGTTTGATGACTTCATCGACCTCTCCTTGTGCTGCATTCAGAAGAGATCAGAAATCCAGTCGTCACTTATGATGGGTCTGGTGACGCAGATACTTGTATCAAGACATTTAACGTCATGTATGGTGTCCTTATAAGAGCTTTGAGGCTTTTAGATGTAAGTGGTAGGACGCCATTATCATTGGAGATCTCCACCATTCATCTCCTTGCGCCTTTTGGGGCAAATCCTATGCGATTGTTTTCTTTTTGTTTGTTTCCGCTCTACCTTGTGGCGCTGCCAAGGCATAAAAATTATGGCGGCGGTGGAAGGCAGGGGGTAATCATACAAATCAGATGAAGATGGAGGCTACTAGAGCAGGATATGCAGGGGAGCGCGTTATGTTTTTACTTTTACATCGTGGGTCCATGTGAATCCAGACTGGGCCACACACATCAGCGCCTGGGCTTTTCCTAGAAGTAACCGTAAGTATGCGGACCTATTGGCCCCAGGCCACCTGAGCATATGCCCTGTGTGCCAGATGGCCCGTCCGGGCCTGACTGAATATAATTGTCTCATGGAAGCTGGGGCCGCGTCTGCGGGTAAATGATGGAGAACGCAAAGAGAGGAGGAAGGAGATAAAACAAAGTGTAACATAACAACGAGCTGGTTAGAGTGAGAAGGGAAATAAGGGGTGGAATAAGAGAAGGTAAATTTAATAATAATTTGATTTTCTGCTTCTCCCCCTGACTTAACTGTCAGTAATATCTTCACTTTGTCGGAGGAGTCGGAATTCCACTTCTATCAAAGGCCAACCTTGCTGAGCTTTTCTAGTAGTCATATAACATTTCCAGGAGGCATTAAATTATTATACTGAATTAAGAGACACTGAAGTTGTTGAGGGGACGTCTGGTTTCCGACATATTCCAATCGTTACATCATAATTTCATAATACATGCGAAGTTGCAATGACTGTACATACCTCCCAACTGCTCCCCCGGGTGAATCGGGGTCACTCAAACTGGCAGCGCTACTGTGCATGCGCATAGACACCGGACAGCCCTTGAGAAAGAGATCGGGACCACGGGAAAGCACTGGAATGATTTTTAATGAGAAAGCAACATCCATAAAGACATGGTTGGATGAGTTTGGGGTGGAAGAACTTGACCGGGCTGCACACAGCCCTGACCTCAACCCCATCGATCGTCTTTGGGATGAACTGGAACGGAGATCTGAAATCTTGTGGATGGCCTTCCCAGAAGAATGAAAGCTGTTATAGCTGCAAAGGGGGGGGGGGGCAACTTCATATTAATGTCTATGTATTTAGATTGTGATGTCATCAAAGTACCTGTTGGTGTAATGGTCAGGCGTCCCAATACTTTTGTCCATATAGTGTATCATTTGGGTCGTATTTCAGATTTCCAAGAATAGTTTAGTACAAACAGCGTCACCTCTGGAATAGCTCGACAAGAAACATTGAGCTGTATTAGCCGAAGGCAAAATGGAATATTATACTCGATACCTTCTTACTGGCCCAGTAAATAAACTGGTTACATAATCTCTCCGGACCTCAGATGTCCTTTCTGGAGAAGAGACCTCCGTGTAACAGACCAAAGATAGATGTGTGTTTATAGAGAACAGTGCAGGGCAGGGTACAGTGAACACTGCGACCTATTGTTCTATCTCAGATGAAATGAAGCAGATTCTCCCAGGGCGCAGATCACATTTGCCACGAGTCCTACGTCCGTGTTCATCGGTTCTCTCCGTTAACGCCCGTGATCTTGTCTGATGCGGATATTAATGAAAGAACATTTTGTGAAGCATGTCTCATAAATCAGCACTGTACCGGTGGGAACGAGCCCACGCGTCCTCACGCCAGGTTATACTACGCCTCTGTGCCGGGATATTTTTATCACTTCGAGTGCAGGAGCGGGAGTGGAAATCTGTAGCACATCAGCTGTTACTTTACTACAACTCCCATCATACTTTATCCACTGCTTACTACATCTGTTACAATCGAGCTGGAGGGGCTGCCATAGACTAGAATTCACATCATGCTCCAGGTGCCTCTGACTGTAACTCACATAAGTATTGAACTACGCTCCACGTCACTAATACTGCAAGGGACTCCAATTCCTATGGATGTTCAGCTGCTGTGGACATCATCCTACCTTAGATAACGCTTCCAAAAACATCAGCAAACTCACCAGAATGGAGGCTGATGGGGATTTTAGTCTACAGCAGAAGCTGCACTGGCAATTGTCCCCTGAGCTGCCCCGATTTGAGTATTCTGGGCAATTTTCTTGACTCTGGGCTATCCAGAGAACCAAGCTGCCACCGGCACCAACCTCCAACAGAGTGTCTTTCTCGAGATGCTCTGCCTGAGAGAGACTCCCTTGGTGTAGATGGGCTCATTGCAAGCGAGATCTCTGATGTACCCAACCGGCCCACTGAGAAGCTGCATACCGGGAAGCCCCATTTCCCAATACAGCGTCTGCCCTCAGTGGATGTTGCCCCAGGGCAGAATATGCCTCCGCGCATGCGGTCCCCATTTGGTGAATATGTGTGTGTCGGTCAGGACCGTGTAGGGTGTAGTCACCATTACCTGGCCAAACATTACTGGGCCGTATAGCTGGTCTTGTGTCCCAGGGGCTAGCGTGATGAGCGACACAGTCGGAGTTTTGTCCTATGTTTTAAATATGAAGCAGTTACCATAACAACCAATGGGGTGTTTTTGTGCTGATTACTCCACATACGGCATTATTCTTAACACATATCCCTTATTGTGTGCTTGGATATAATTAAACACGGACAACAACGGCACAGATTATTATCTGGTCTTTTTTTTTTATTATCACCATTTCTACTGAGTCACACTGCATCCAAATAACAACAATCAATAAAAATACCTGTTTCATTTTTAAGTTTTCCCATAATTCGGGAAGCCGAAATTAAATAATGTGTGGCTCTCTTATAAATGAAGACGTTACCAGCTGAAACAGAAACAAGTCAATGAAGCTTAACGCGAACCAGCAAATACATTTAGTATCTCGATTACGCCCCCAACGTGTTAAACGATGAATTAGACTATTTTTGTGGAGTCTGGGCCATGTCTACATTTATATTATTCATACTCTATGGACGTTTTTTTCTGCATTCCAAAACCTTTGGTCAGCAAAGAAATTCTGTGAGGTCAAGGTCAGGGTTTGAGACCAACGTAGTCCACGTGATAGACAAATTATTCAGTCAATTAAATATATAATATTAAAAACTTGGGGAAAAACTGGCTCTGGGCCATAAATCGCGTGCCGCCACATACTAAATCAGCGGCACGAGAGGACATAATGGAAAGCGGGCGGCACTTGCCTGTCGACATTTACCCGGCATACCCGAGGGCCAACCCTGGTCCGATGGAAACCACAACATCTGGAGTTCCATCACTGGTTTAGGCTCTACAGCAACGCCAAACAATCTACATGCTCCATGATGCATTACGATCATCGTCATTGTAGTTCGTCAACCCCTAGAGAAGAGAAGGTTGTCCCCATCCTCAAAAACATGTCAGGATTGAGGGGATCCACGATATTCGTTGACGTTTGTTTAGATATGGATACAAAGTAACAGAATGTTGCAGAATCTTGTAATAACGGTTTTTTATTGGACTGACAGTATTTTTTAATGACAAGCTGTGAGGACTCTTCCCTTTATCAAGTCAAACGCATTTCTACATATCTTTCAATCCTGTCTTAGAGGACTGGTATTTCACGTCAAAGACCTACAAGAAGCAAACGCACCCAATGCCATTGACCATGCCTCAGATATTATTATTATTATTTATAGTTTTATATAGCGCCATCAAATTCCGTAGCGCTGTACAATATCCCCTCGTTATCCATAACAGGCTTTGTTTCTGTGCGTTACTGAGTTTTTAGCGGACCGTGTAAGCTGCCACAGGTAGTATACGGCTCAGATATAATAACTAGAATAAGTTAGCACACATCAGTTGCATTAGATTATCATTAAATAAGGTGAATTCAGGTACACTGTCATGCATGTGTAATTAATAGATTAGTTTACGGTAAGGAAGTGATAAATAAGGAAAAGTGAAGATTTTTTTTTTTTGCTGGACTACGGTTTATTTAGATAAAATGAAACGCTCTGGAATCGGTGGAACTAGATTTTTTTTTCAATTAATGTAGCCAATGGAAATTACCGTATATTGCAGGGGCGTCCAACCTGCGGCCCATAATGCTCTTTCAGCTAAGGGGCTGGCTGAGGAGGATGGGAGATGTAGTCCTGCAGCAGCTGGAGGGCCGCAGGTTTGACGCCCCTGGTATATTGTATCCATCATGTGGATGACGTGTACTCGGAATTTAAACCGGTATAACTGGTCTTGGTGGGATGATATATTTTATAAAGAAAAAAAAAAACAAGTGATTAATAGTAAACTAGAAAATATATAGCTTATTCATAGTGTCTAGGAAATGGATCCTTAAGGCTTCCATCGTTTAAATATTGAGCTACCATAACGTTTTGAAACCGGTATTACGTCTAAGGGGTCTGATTAGGTTGGAATCTTAAGTACCCAAAAATCCAGCGGTTTATGATAGGTTCTCCCACGTAAAAACTCAAGGCTTCTCTTCATGTAGTTTCACCGCCCCTTTAAAGTCCACACGGGACGGCTCCTAACCCAGTGGGATCTGAGATCCGCTTACTTGATCCTGGCGGATACCAAGCACCTTAAAATGTACAAATTGGACCTTGTATCGCGTAATTTCGCTCTTTTTATAAAACAACCCCCCCCTCAAATCTGCATTCAGCTCCGCAACAATGTAAGTCAAGCTACAATAAGCATTTAACCCTTTAACTGCAGGAGGAGCGATTTGGGCAGTGATATAAAATAAACCA
The DNA here is from genome assembly GCF_027358695.1 of Spea bombifrons. Taxonomy (NCBI): domain Eukaryota; kingdom Metazoa; phylum Chordata; class Amphibia; order Anura; family Pelobatidae; genus Spea; species Spea bombifrons. The sequence continues at coordinate 7,431,520 of NC_071091.1, read as the reverse complement.
ACCAAATGTAACCCCTGTCATTTCTTATCAATATGAAATCCAGTTAATGCGGGGGGGGGGGCTTAAAAAAAAAAAACTTCTTCATTTAAACCAGGGCTAGTTTTATTTCAGTGCAAAAAAAAAAAAAAAAAAGTACCATGCTAAATTCACCAGCTTGAAAATGATCTACAAAAGATACAGTGTAACAGGTTTAAACCCAAGGGAAAGGGCAACAGAACTATGTATGCTAAAGTTGGCCAATTTTCCAGATCCCCCGCGGACAGGCAGACCGTTTCACGTAATGAAAAGTCGGATTCTAGAGAAATCACAACGTAAAGCTAGCTTCCGAGGAGCAGAAGCAGATTTCCTAGCAAATAACACCAGCATGTGGATCTATATAGCACTCTATGGGGCCGCGTCCCAACTCTGGAGGACATCCATGTCTCACCTGTCCAAGGTTGTCTTCTGTCAACCAGCGGATAGGTGGGGAAGCTTATATTGTTATCATCTTTATCATTATTATTATTATTATTAATCTACCCAAGTGACAAGCTTTCAAAAAAAATCTATATACACAAAAAACAAAATAAACTGTGTTAAAGATCTGCAGATGCGGAGCACGGTGCCCTCTTGTGGTGGGTGTTTAGAACGCCGTTTCCGGAGTTAGTGGATTGGTTTGGACGATTTCTTTTTCTTCTGTTCTTCTCTCTGTTTCTGCTTCTTTCTCTTGCTTGCTTCTTTGTGTCCTGAGGAAACACGGCCAGTAAAGAACCATTCCATAGCATAAGAATATTTACGGTTCAACAATATGGTCCAGAACCAAAGGGGGGGGGGGCATACAAAACATTCTTCATTCTAAGGGAACTCCAGGACCACAAGACAGGTAAGTGATTTATCTTGCCATGGTCATTTATTTTATTATTAGCCATTAATTAATCTAATAAAGAAAACAAGAATGACAAAGATGATGTATATATATATATATATATATATATATTATTCTTTCTCAGCTGTTTTTTTTTATTAGATTTTGTTTTTATTAGATTTTTTAAGGTTCTTACAGAAACCTTTTAGTCTCATGTAGAAAAATAAGATTTTTAAAAGTTTTTTTTTCTTTTCATTAAAACTTTGTCCCAAAATCAAGTTTTTCTAATAAAAAAAAAAGTTAACGATGGCATACCTTTAAATAGGCAACGTCATAAATTTGGCTGTGGTTCCCTGAGAATAAAGCTGGCAAGTAACGACTAAAGCTATGATGCCGTTCTAAAGGCCGGAGGCCATGTAACCACCAGGTAACCTATTATTTCTCAACACCCACCAAAAAGATTATGTAGTTTAACGGACCTTTTTTTTTTACCAAACCCCCCTGGTGGTGCCAAAATAATTCTCAAGCCGCCAGCTTAGGATATCTTCTAAATAGGACGTGAGCGATCATTTTTCTTGGATACGGCAATTTCAGTATTAAATGGGGAAATGTCACACCTGAGATAAAACCAACATTCAACCCAACAGCGGCAACCACCTCGTTTACTGCTTAATTATTATTTTTATTTAATGTTCCGTTGTAACCATTTGTAGCATTACAGCTGCCTCTTCCAAAGGGTACTTTCGTGTAAATATAATATATTTCCCGTGATTAACAAAAGACTGCCCTGGAATCTTGCTGATAGCCGACGTAGGAAGCTGCAGCATAATTCCTGAACTCCAACCATGCAGTTCATTTGTAAAGATCTTCTCTCACTATCTCAGGGTGGGGGAGCAATTTAAATCAGGACGTGGACTTAAGCGAAAAGATAAAAAGGCATTATTGATAGTAAGGAGTATATTGATAGTATGGAGTACAGGGGGTATAGTATTGATAGTATGGAGTATATTGATAGTATGGAGTACAGGGGGTATAGTATTGATAGTATGGAGTATATTGATAGTATGGAGTACAGGGGGTATAGTATTGATAGTATGGAGTATATTGATAGTATGGAGTACAGGGGGTATAGTATTGATAGTATGGAGTATATTGATAGTATGGAGTACAGGGGGTATAGTATTGATAGTATGGAGTATATTGATAGTATGGAGTACAGGGGGTATAGTATTGATAGTATGGAGTATATTGATAGTATGGAGTACAGGGGGTATACTATTGATAGTATGGAGTATATTGATAGTATGGAGTACAGGGGGTATAGTATTGATAGTATGGAGTACAGGGGGTATAGTATTGATAGTATGGAGTATATTGATAGTATGGAGTACAGGGGGTATAGTATTGATAGTATGGAGTACAGGGGGTATAGTATTGATAGTAGGGAGTATATTGATAGTATGGAGTACAGGGGGTATAGTATTGATAGTATGGAGTACAGGGGGTATAGTATTGATAGTAGGGAGTATATTGATAGTATGGAGTACAGGGGGTATAGTATTGATAGTATGGGGTACAGGGGGGTATAGTATTGATAGTATGGAGTACAGGGGGTATAGTATTGATAGTATGGAGTACAGGGGGTATAGTATTGATAGTAGGGAGTATGTTGATAGTATGGAGTACAGGGGGTATAGTATTGATAGTATGGAGTATATTGATAGTATGGAGTACAGGGGGTATAGTATTGATAGTATGGAGTATATTGATAGTATGGAGTACAGGGGGTATAGTATTGATAGTATGGAGTATATTGATAGTATGGAGTACAGGGGGTATAGTATTGATAGTAGGGAGTATATTGATAGTGTGTAGTACAGGAGGTATAGTATTGATAGTATGGAGTATATTGATAGTATTGAGTACAGGGGGTATAGTATTGATAGTAGGGAGTATATTGATAGTGTGTAGTACAGGAGGTATAGTATTGATAGTATGGAGTATATTGATAGTATTGAGTACAGGGGGTATAGTATTGATAGTATGGAGTATATTGATAGTATTGAGTACAGGGGGTATAGTATTGATAGTATGGAGTATATTGATAGTATGGAGTACAGGGGGTATAGTATTGATAGTATGGAGTATATTGATAGTATTGAGTACAGGGGGTATAGTATTGATAGTAGGGAGTATATTGATAGTGTGTAGTACAGGAGGTATAGTATTGATAGTATGGAGTATATTGATAGTATTGAGTACAGGGGGTATAGTATTGATAGTATGGAGTATATTGATAGTATTGAGTACAGGGGGTATAGTATTGATAGTATGGAGTATATTGATAGTATGGAGTACAGGGGGTATAGTATTGATAGTATGGAGTACAGGGGGTATAGTATTGATAGTATGGAGTATATTGATAGTATGGAGTATATTGATAGTATGGAGTACAGGGGGTATAGTATTGATAGTATGGAGTATATTGATAGTATTGAGTACAGGGGGTATAGTATTGATAGTAGGGAGTATATTGATAGTGTGTAGTACAGGAGGTATAGTATTGATAGTATGGAGTATATTGATAGTATGGAGTACAGGGGGTATAGTATTGATAGTATGGAGTATATTGATAGTATTGAGTACAGGGGGTATAGTATTGATAGTATGGAGTATATTGATAGTATGGAGTACAGGGGGTATAGTATTGATAGTATGGAGTACAGGGGGTATAGTATTGATAGTATGGAGTATATTGATAGTATGGAGTAGGGGTATAGGGGGTAAGGAGAGTTGTCAGGAGAGTTGCTGCTTTAACTCTCTCACTTCACAGCTCATGAAGGGCCAACCTTGTTTTTTTCCACCAAGAAGTGCTGGACTCACGCTGTATAATGTATAAAAGTGGAGGATACTATGAACAAATCTTGCTGATTTATCTATGCATTATACAGGGCAGCCCAGGCTCTTCCTGCAGCAGAAGCTTATTAGAGTTGGCTCTTCTTAAATGCATAATGAAGTCAGAGAGAGGAAACACAAACTCGTCTGCCGACTAGCAAATGGAAGTTAATAGAATTGTGAGCAATCAGGGATCTGACAATACATCTTTATATCCAGGAACGACAAGGGATTCAGCAGAAGGAAGGCCTTCCATCTGCAACCAAAACCATAAACTAAACTACATACTAAATAAACTTTTTTCTTCAAATAACTTAAGATATTTTCATGAACACACATAATATATTTACTATATATATAACATTCTGCCCTCCCCTGAGTCCAGCGCCAGTTGAAGGCTGGGAAGGCATAAGCCTCATTGTCATATGGACTAAAGCGTGAGTTTAAAGTGAACAGAGGTGAGATAAAACATTTAATGTGGCCAGGATATTATCAAAGAGCCAATCTTCTTCAAGGTGGCCTTCACCATGCGCAATAAGTCAATTAGTTTATTTCTCCCCAACTCACAGTTTTGTGAATACATAAAATATAAGCTACGGACAGGGACATTTTTGGATTATTTTTGGAGTAGCCGACACGTAACTTTAGTGTTCCGATGATCCTCAAGCACCAAGGGCTGGCTGACAATCTCCTAGCTGGAGCTCACCGAGAGATCTCCTGGCCGGCCCTAGTCGATATGATCCTCCCTTACATATTGTTACTGTAGCCAAAAGTATTAAAATATGCCATGCAGAGAAAGTTATTGCCATTTAGGATGCAGTGCTATAAGTTCAGTTAGTAGGTCATTCAAGAACAAAATCAGACTGGATGCGTATTATTGTGTTAAACACCAGGCATACATCTGCTCGGAAACCTTTTTTTTTTTTTTAGGGAATTTCAACAATTTTTGTTGGGCTTGCAAAAAAAGGGACTTCGTTACCACTAAATATTTACTCAAATGCAATAAACAGTAATTATTTGTTTACAGCATTTAGATCCATAGATCCTGGCTCTCCAAGAAAAACAAAAAACAAAGATTTACGGCTGAAGTTTACTGCTTGGGGTGTTTGTAGTTTCTCAAATATTAAAAGTATCTTTGCAATGCAACCCTGCGCTGGTCTCACAAGCAAATGCAAGCTCGGACGTGCCAAAAGGTATGGCGTCGGCCCCTGACATGTATCTTGGACTGATGTGTTTTGTAAAAGGCCTCCCTTACCCTATACGTTGTCTACCTGCTGCCTACCTGCATAGAATGCGCGGAACCCTGTCTCAGGCGTGTCGTTACTAGGGCATTATTATGCGGATTAATGCATTCTATTCATCAATTTTTGACGATTGTCTGCCTTCTATTGCCAGGAACACTTAAAAAAGGCACGAAAACCCTGTATGTTCCCCATACTAACTCTTCAAGAGAAACGAGGGTTGTTGAGTTTTACTTAATATAAAACTCAACAACCCCTATACAATATCCTCATATAATATGATAATATATAATATTGTATAGCAGTTTAATTCTTTAAAGGGACAGTGAAGCTCGAAGTGTTATTCTATGGAGCTTTTCATGGGTGAAGGTCTGTGTCCAAGCTGTCCGGTGGCAGCGGCTCAGCTAACTTACTGATGTTCCGGGTGCCTGCGAGGGCCAAACCTCTCAGATTTATTTTACACAATCGGTACTGGAAAGTTCAGTTGCAAAGGTTACAAAATGATCTCGTTTCAAAGACTCGAGGGATCGGCCCGCGGTCAGCCTCAAATATCAGTTGTGAGGGTTTTTGATGGACCTCACAGTAAAGTGAGGAGTCATATCAGCTTTTAAGACGCCAGATTTCCTTTCTCGAGAGCTCCACTAAAAGCCAATAGGAGCAGTATCCTCGCATCCCATTTTGTTTTGTAAGCCCTTGGTTTTCTAGTGTAGGACCTGAGACTTCACTGTCCCTTTAAAGTGTTATGAGACAAGGAATCACTAAACCCCCTATACCCCTACTGAAAAACACCACTAGAAAGCCGTGTCCAACTTCATATTATTGTCGCAGTGCGGGTGATGGAAAAAAAAATATATAATATATATATATATATAATATATATATTATCTATACAATACATAAAATACTTTAGATAAAATAATGGTGCATTGGCATATATTATATATATATAATTATATATATATATATATATATATATATATATATATATATATAGAACTCTGTTAAAATGTAATCGTGGCAGCCAATTCACAACTTTATTAGGTTGAGAGAGGCATTTAACCCTTCACTGTATTTGCAGTTGGTCGCCAGAGATACGCGTTCATGTAATAAGTTGGGTGGATATTATGAACACAATAAACCTTTGTAATAAAGGCAGATTATGCCATATATACCATAGGCATGGTGACCAGATCTCACCTTTAAGGGAATTAAGAAAGGGAAATGCAATGAAAATTGTGGGGTGCAGGAACCCCCGTGATAGAAATTCTAGAACACCTAAAGGATAGGATCCTCTGAGAAGAGATCCTTGAGACGCAGCGGAACGTCGGCCATTATCTGTGTTACGTTGTAATTATTATATCAGTACGCAGCAGCGCTTTTCTGGAAGTGTCGTACACTTGCTTGATTGGCTGATGGACACGTTATTATCACGGGAACCCTGTTTAACGTTTGACTGCACACCTGATGAATAAAGAGGGGTCTCCCAGTTGCCCGTACTCCGCAGCCTATCGTGTTCCTCCTCCTCATCGCTTTTGTAGTTATGGCTGTGCCTGGGAAGGACGGCGGGCTTCTGAGCTCGAGCGCTTCTGCTCGCTGATGGCTGGAAGGGCAAAGCGTTCTGTCCGCGGCGTCGGCATTCTTCGGCCAGAGCCATATCGTCTGCTACACCTGAATTTAAGGCAGAAGTCAAAGAAACTCAATTACGAAAGCCTTGGCCACTCGTCCTTTAAATAACAAAGGCAAGCGATAAAACTTTATTTCAAATCATTTTTTCCCCTCATCTACTTCCCTCTTCGCAATTACCCCAGAGTGTTTTTTTTTTTAATTTTCCTTTTCTCTGCCAATTTGGCCCTTTCCCCTTCTTTCCTTATCTTTTCTCATATCCAAAATAATTTGACTTGGTCAGCCATCGTTTGGAGATCCCATTGCTGGTAGGCTTAAAAATCAAGAATCTCTAAAGGGTTATAGGTTCACCTCATCTCCCCAATCAATTCCACAGCCCACTAGAGGAAAGCTGTCCATCAAAGCGATCCAACCCCCTGCCAGGGTGGGAAATAAACCCCTGCTGTATGGATAGCTGTAGTCCTTCATCAACGATTAACCATCAGCTACTGTCATCCATGCATTTAAATCACCAAACAACAAAGTACAGAGTGCATAAAGCCAGAAATTAGAGCTAATAAGTACTGGATTTGATTTCACTCTGAGCTTTAAAAATAAGACCTTCAGTGCCATCCAGCTATTACTCTGTAATCATACGACGGAATTAGGTATAATCGCAACACCCGCAAACGTGACGTCTATTTTGGATGATCGGCGGATTAAGCTTGGCGGCCACTTAGATTTGCTTTGCTGTTGGGCAGGAAATTTCCTTCCTTAGAAAACGGTCTACATCAGGGGTTCTCAAACTGCGGCCCTCCAGCTGCTGCAGGACTACATCTCCCATACTCCTCAGCCAGCCCCTTAGATGGAGGAGCATTATGGGAGATGTAGTCCTGCAGCAGCTGGAGGGCCGCAGTTTGAGAACCCCTGGTCTACATTATGGATATCACATGGTAGCGGGCTGATAAAGTCACATATATAATAGGTTCATGGGTATTATTTGACGTCTCCTATAGTAGTTATCACAGGCAACAGACCATATGGAACACAACTCTTGGTGTTCTTCATATTTCGCAATGCCCGTGTGGAACAGCGCACGCACACGACGATAACTTTGTGGGACTTATGGAGGGTTTGGCCTCTTCCGTGTACCTGCTTCCACTTCTGCATGCAGTAGGGGACGTGGGCCAGTTGGGGAGGTCCTCTGATCCCCCCGAAGCTCCAGGAAGCTGTAATAACAATGGAGGTCTGTGTTGTTGCAGGACAGAACTCCATTTCAACTCCCAAATAGCCTCTTTGACTGCCTCCTTCCTCTAGCCACACTCCCCCCGACGCGGATGCCCCACGCGGCCACCTCCTGATGCAGAGTACTGCAAGGTGGCTCCTCCAGGTAGATAGGCAGGTGGTCTCGCTCTTGCCATACCCCACACCCTTCTGGCCCTCTCCCTTTCACCTCTGTCCCCATTTCCTGACATACCCCCCCACACACACACAAAAAGGTGTCCTGATGATGTCGGGGGGGGGGTACATGTTTGAATCTGGCTGTTGCCGCAACATTATCATAGGCAGCAACATCTCCCCCTGTTATATGCATCCCCTCCAAAGGGGTATTTGAGGAACCGGAATGCTGAACTTTGTTTAACTTTCTGAACTACCTCTCTGATCCCAGGGCAACGACGCCGATGTTGTTGTGTAAAAGAATTCCTGCTATCAGATTTACATTTTTCTGGGTCAAGCCCTGACTGGTTTAAAGTCCCTGCATGAATACTGATGTTCCGAGCACTTTATGAGATTCTAGAGTAATTAAGAAGGGGGAGTTTCTGGTGAATTGTCTCTGATGAGGATTATCTCTGTGGTTATAAAAAGTTTTACCCGTCGCCCTACATTTAAACTACATACAGCATTTACAAGGCATGGATTGTTAGGGTTACACAGATCGTCACTGGTCCTTAAGGGTTAACAAGGAAGTATGGTAACAAGGAAGCGGCCATATTCCGGTAAATCGGCACAATGATTCTATGAGGTCATCAAGTTCACTGGTGACTCTGCAATTCCCGGCACTGTGTTATGGTGCGACTTCCTCCAAAATACTGAATTTTTGCCTTGCCCTTTTACGATCATTTTTGTTCATTACCAAGATCTTATCGCAGATTTCACTCTGCCAAGTGTCATGTTATTTTTTTTTGGGGGGGGGGGGCGCTATCCTGCTGCTGTCTGTAGCTGCCCCACTATCCTGGTTTCTGAGGACACCGGGGAGGTCCTCATCGCCCCCGATCTGCCCCGAGGAGCAGTAATATCAGTTTCCTGCGCAGAACTCCGTTGCAGCTTCCACGTGGATTGCTGGGCACCAGGAAGGGGCTCCTTGGGGCCCTCCCGGCTTTGGCCCTACTACCCCCGTCTACAGCCACGGTCTCAACACCGGACACCTGAAATGTTGGGGAAAATTTCTTGTCCCAATAATCATCATTTTGCCCCCTCTTAAATAAAGCATATGCCACCTGATGAATTTCTAGATAATTATAGATACAAAGGATTCCGCCCCGGCAATTAGTGGCACCACGATCGGCTATTCTCCGAAACTGTTTGCAAATTAAGAGAAGATGACCAAAAACAAGAGAATTACACCTAAATTTTACCCATAGGATACCTCTAAACACTGCGAGTGGACCGAGGGCTGTATATTTATACCTAAGATTACATAAGACTTTTTATGTGAACTATGGAGGGACTGTCCCTTCTAAATAGAGACACTTTACACATATCTCTAAAGCAAAACTTTCTTTCAAGAAAACCGGCTACATTTCTAGAACAAATAGGCTACCATTCATAAATTTGGGGTCACTTAGAAATGTACGTGTTTTTGTATGAAAAGCAGATTTTGTCCATTAAAATAACATGAAATGGATCGGAAATCCAGCGCAGACGGGGTTAATGTTGTAAATGACTATTGTAGCTGGAAACGGCTGGAAACTCCTGTGTTCCAATGGCCCTTTATCACTCCCATCACTCCTGTGTTCCAATTGACCTTTATCACTCCCATCACTCCTGTGTTCCAATGGCCCTTTATCACTCCCATCACTCCTGTGTTCCAATGGCCCTTTATCACTCCCATCACTCCTGTGTTCCAATGGCCCTTTATCACTCCCATCACTCCTGTGCTCCAATGGCCCTTTATCACTCCCATCACTCCTGTGTTCCAATGGCCCTTTATCACTCCCATCACTCCTGTGTTCCAATGACCCTTTATCACTCCCATCACTCCTGTGTTCCAATGGCCCTTTATCACTCCCATCACTCCTGTCTTCCAATGGCCCTTTATCATTCCCATCACTCCTGTGCTCCAATGGCCCTTTATCACTCCCATCACTCCTGTGTTCCAATGGCCCTTTATCACTCCCATCACTCCTGTGTTCCAATGACCCTTTATCACTCCCATCACTCCTGTGTTCCAATGGCACTTTATCACTCCCATCACTCCTGTGTTCCAATGGCAACGTTAAGCTATAAGCATTCTTTATGGATGCATTTAATGACACTTTAACTACTGAAGTGCCAGGTAGACTTTGACATCTATGCGATAACATGTCTATATTATTAATGGTGCAGTTCCCCTTTAACGCCAAAGCTCACGCAGCCTTTCTGGATGATATAAACATGAGGTTATTTTTATCTAGAACGTTACTATTTATCTGAGGCAGTAGCATGGTTGCCCCCCATGCGCCACCTCCCCCACACCGCTGCTGTGCTGATCCGCAGCCCCGTGGAGCGCGCATGGCTTGCGGAAGCTGAAGATTATGCAGTAACGAGATATTACTTCTACCGAGAGATCGTGTGACGCCAGCTCCGTGCCAAACACATGTGAGCGCCGTCACGGCTGACAATGCCCACTGCAGATTAGCCGTTCCACAAACAAAAGGCGGAGGAGAGCTCCCTTCTGTGCCGTGGGCTCTGATATTGCGAGCGAGATATTTAGTTTAAACGTTGGCTCCATGGAAGCCAGGATCCTGTCCTGAAAATCTCACCCTTACAGAGGCTGCCAGAACCAGTCAACAATAAGCAGCGACTTAACCGTAGGTGAGCTGTAAGTTAATGGGGAGGAATAATCACGCAGATCCTGAGAACAAGAAGTTAATCTAACTGCTTAGAGCGGCCAGCAGTTACGGATTGAGGTCTCATCACAGACTGCCATGAAGCCAACACAACACATCAGGGAACATGACATCGTTTCCCACTCCCAATATACAGCGCCACGGAATATGATAGCGCTATATATATATATAAAAACAACAATAAGAGGAAGTTTAGACGTTTGCTATCTCTACTTGGCCACCATGAAGGTGGCCCCCATAAGGCAAAGGAGATAGTGGGGGCTATGTGGAGATAGTGGACGCTCTCATTATGGACGGTCACCATACTGCACCTACCTGACCGTGACACGCTCGGAATGTATACGGATATCATATTCTTGGGATAAATAAATAAAGAAATGGAGATATGTTACATAAATAGCAATTTCCAAAATAAGCATCACCTCGGCATGAACGGAAAAAGCACAGCGCAGAGGGGCCGCTGCGAGTTAAATGGATTCATACCAAACGCGGAAGCTAATTGTGCTTCATGCGCGGGATGGGGCTTAAAGCAAATTGATTGGAATTAAAGGGATCTTTGTTGGGCTGATTGTGCGGTTCTCTGCCGCTCGCCGGGAGCTTTGGGAGGAAGCCGACAGCTTTTTGGCTGCTGGCGGAAATCAAATATAGATCCGCGCATGCTGAGTAGCTGTAAACTGCAAATGAGAGACGCGATGTTCAATCGCAGTCGCGTTGGAATATTGAATAGACTTTCACCAGGCATTCTAACCAACCCAGTGATATGGCCCTGCACAATGCATAGTTCATGTGCAGGGATTTCTACCAATTCATCTCCCTGGTCAAAATATGCATTATACAGGGCGAGGCTAACCGTTCTTGCTGGGCTGCTGTATTAAACTACAAGAAGATGAAGTCTTTAGATGCAGTCGACACCCTTTGTTGGATGCAGAGTCCCAAGGACCTCCAAAAGGACCTCTGAGATACTTCCGAGGTCCCAAAGGTTATGTGACATGTATAATAAAAGGCATGACAGTCGGCTGAAGACTCGATCCACCGACAAACTAAGGGTAAAGTAAATGTATTTGCACAAAATATACAAAATGACTTACGTTATAGTTTGTTAAAAAAAAACAACCTTTTACCCCCCAAAAAACATAAAAAGCAATGGAAAGGCCCCAGGACTTATAGTATTCCGACCTTATAGTTATAACCTCACCAGGTTTGGGGCTCTTGAGATTCCCATCGGCCCCAGACTAGAAGGTAGGCATTAAAAACTACGATGCAAAGTCGGACATATTCATGGATCACTCGATCCGATTGTAAGCTTGCGAGCCGAGACCCCTTTACCCAACATGTCGGTTTATCTGTCTATTCCGCTTGAGTGTATGGATCATAAGAAGCAACGCGTAAACTGTTGGCGCTGTATAAATAAAAGAAAATAATAATAATCCAATATTTTCCCCCAAGAATTTGGGGTGCGTGATACGATCCGGCTGCCTGAAGCCTCCACAAAGCCAGGTTGGCGCGGACCGACGACTTTCTTAAGGATATTAACCCCTGAGAATTCACGAAAGCAACTGCTTCATAACTTGACTCGCTAGTGTGTCATACCCTATGAAAGTCTTGGTTTCCATAGTAACGCGTATCTTTCGCACCCTAAAATACAGTGATTCAGCCCACTGCAGTCTACATCGGAATGATTAAACCCCGCTGATCCGTATTATAAGGAGAAGGTCAGAAACGGGCTAATTCTAATTTTCTGCATTTATGGACAGAACAGCTAGAGACACCCCAAAGAATGGTATTATTTGTAAATTATTTGCGTTTAATATCAAGTTCTGTCACCAACGTCGCTTTAGGGCTGTAAGTTCTGCCCCGGGTTATTTTCAAGGACATGTTATTACAGGAAACATTAGCCCTTTTTTTTAGTGCCGTTTCCGCCACTGGAAGGGTTAAAAGCAAAACAGTAATGCAAGGTTCGTTATAGAAGGGATTTAAGGTTTTTTGTTTGTTTTAGAATAGAAAGAGAGAAATGGCATTTTAAGGCAGATACGACAGCTGAGAACAGACGCCATCAGAGCCACGAGTTCTCCTCGCTCGGGACTTCACTAGTTCTCTCTCATCACACCTACAAGACTGCCTACTGCCCTGTCTCTTTAGAAAAACAAAAGCTATAGGGTGTCTCGGCTCCGTGTGGGACCTCAGCGAGCCCCACCTTAGAAGAGTAATGGAGGCTCTTTAAACGCAAAAGTAAATGAGCTAAAATGGTAACGTTCACCTTGTATGTATTCTCAGGTCAAATGATAGGCATGAAACGCGGATACTGTGCCCTAGTCAACAGAAGCCTGTCTTTCTGGGCTAGTCCAGACCACAATATTATACCCAATTTTCCTATGTTTACCATTTTATCGCTATAGTTTTTCTACTTCCTATACAGCGATTGGGGTTATTACTGTATACAGCGCTGGGGGGTATTACTGCATACAGCGCTGGGGGGTTATTGCTGTATACAGCGATGGGGGTTATTACTGTATACAGCGCTGGGGGGGGTTATTACTGCATATAGCGCTGGGGGGTTATTGCTGTATACAGCGCTGGGGGTAATACTGTATACAGCTCAGGGGGGGTATTACTGCATACAGCGCTGGGGGTTATTGCTGTATACAGCGCTGGGTGTAATACTGTATACAGCTCAGGGGGGGTATTACTGTATACAGCTCAGGGGGGGTATTACTGCATACAGCGCTGGGGGGTTATTGCTGTATACAGCGCTGGGGGTAATACTGTATACAGCTCAGGGGGCGTATTACTGTATACAGCTCAGGGGGGGTATTACTGTATACAGCGCTGGGGGTTATATTACTGTATACAGCGCTGGGGGGTTATATTACTGTATACAGCGCTGGGGGTTATATTACTGTATACAGCGCTGGGGGTTATATTACTGTATACAGCGCTGGGGGTTATATTACTGTATACAGTGCTGGGGGGTATTGCTGTATACAGCTCAGGGGGGGTATTACTGTATACAGCGCTGGGGGTTATATTACTGTATACAGTGCTGGGGGGTATTACTGTATACAGCTCAGGGGGGGTATTACTGTATACAGCGCTGGGGGTTCTATTACTGTATACAGCGCTGGGGGGGTGATATTACTGTATACAGCGCTGGGGGTTATATTACTGTATACAGCGCTGGGGTTATATTACTGTATACAGTGCTGGGGGGTATTACTGTATACAGCTCAGGGGGGGTATTACTGTATACAGCGCTGGGGGTTATATTACTGTATACAGCGCTGTTACAATCGAGGAGAATAAAATTCCATGGAACTTCACCTTTAATATTTTTTCCGCAGCACTGCAAATAACTCTCGTAAATCGTATTTAATGTCGGGATCTCTCACATAGATGTCAAGATTTTCACCGTGTCTTGTAAGTGAAGCTTGACTCATTGTTACCATAGAAACCACAGGGCAAGCCGTGCAATTACCCCAGTGGTAAGGCTTTTCCACACAAAGGCTTCAAATCATGACCCCCTCCCCAGCGTTAACGCTTTCACTGCTGTAACCTACGATACAACCGTGTTTCAAGCAATGAGAGGAGCTGTACCACCAACAGGGCTTACTATTAAGGGTGCCCATCCAAACCACATTAATAATAATAATAACGTGCCAAATCATGCTGGGGGGCGAAAGAGAATATTTTGCCTGCGTTGTATAACCCATACCTCTTAAGAGTCCCATTTTTAGTGGGACAGTCCTGATTCTCACATACTGCATTATTGAGAGACAAGCCCAGCCATACCTGTAGAACATTTTAAAATGAAACGGGTACAAATATAAAGACCACACACAACATATATATTAGATTTGTGCACTTTGGGAAAGGTTGGGCACGCCGATGACGTTCCAGTTTATGATGGGTGCCGTCTCCTATTATTAAAATCCTTCAGAAGACTTGAGTCAGCGAGTAGCTCTTCGAGGAGTACGGAAAGAGACGGCACACTCCCAAATATATAAAAGACAGGCACCTACCCGCCAAAACAATACGCTTCACCTTACTCTTCTGAATTTATTATGTATTAAAGTATTATCTGTGGCAGAAGAATGAGACACAGACCTCCAGGGCCAGTCCTGCTGGCCTGGTGAAGGGGCCGCCATGATGTTCTTTCTGATGTGCAAAGGCGCGTTCAACCTAAAGCGCTAGAAAAATCGAGGAATTTCAGGGCTCAGATCTATCCATTGCTTACCCCTCTGGCACTGAAAGGGTCAAAGCTTAACACTTCGCTGAGGATTTTCATATCCCAGGAACCACATGGATACCATACAGCAACGCAATCGTTCCAAGCACAAAACAAAGTGAGAACCCAGCAAATACTACTCAAAAACCATGAGGCATAAACATCAGGGACTCCGTCACACTCTACGGCCACAAAATACCCACCACTACGTCAAAGTACCCCAAGTTTGGAGAGCCCTATCTAATGTCACCATGTTGCTTATCAAGGAGCGGAATCAGTGGGACTGTCTGCATTTTTAACCTGCATAAACATGGGGTACTTTGATGCGGTGGCGGACGAAAGCAATATACGGTCAAAGAGTGTGACGGAATCCCCAACGTTTATGCTTCACATAGTTTTTTTCTGTTTGGGATCCGCTGAATTCTTCCTTTATTTTGTGTATTTATTACCCGTTATTCTAGCAGCAACCCGCAAATCTGAATCATAATTATTGGACTGAACACACCGGTGGTCAAAGAAACGGTTTTGCCGCTAACCAATATCCAGCCCTGACGTCTCCCATCTGCAGACCCTGCAAGCAGAGGGTTAGTCTGGCTGTTCCCGATGTATATATTGTTGGCTGTGCTCTGTAAACACATTACACAGAGTTAGCGTACTGGATTGTAAAACGTTTTAGGTTTAATCCTCCCTTGACGATAAATAATGCCGTGCCTCAGGGTGGTCCGGCTAGCCCAAGCTTATTGTATCCAACTACACTAAAAAAAAAAAGAGTCTGAAAGGTCGCAATCCAACTGTACTCTGCCTCACAGGATCATCCACCCTGGCATCGTTCCTTGCTGGATTTCAATCAATGAAAGTTTGAGAGCTGGTTTACAGGGACCCCCGGGAACCTCGTAACCCTCTCACAGGTTTCTATTTGGCGAGACATTTGATCTCATATTTTTCATTATACTCCTATTGTTAAATGAGAGATCAACAGATCACCGGTTTGTGAACTACTACTACTACCATGGGGCTTTGGCCACATCCTGAAGGAAAACGAGCGTGTTCTACTCTACATGAGCTCCAAGGCAGTTATAGTTCATCATGGCCCTACCTGTTGGCCAGTCCTGCCTTAAGACATGTATGCAGACATTGCTGCATCGGTAAGATTATGATGGGGGGGCAGCATTCTAGAATAGAGTTCTGAGTAACTGGACCATCCCAACTGTTGCTATGGTGATAAGCCCTTTTCTCAAACTTTGTACTGGAATCACTTTTTATATATAAGTCCCGCACCCCTAAGGTAAAACGTCTCAACTGCAAAGCTAATGTTAATTCTAAGCAGCCTTTAGATGTCTGGTTGGATTGACTACTCAAACACAAGATTATTTTATTGTTTCAGTGCTTCTCACCTTAGGGGTAACACTATCATTCACTATGCCGGGTACTTGCTTCAGGTCGAAAGATTATTGTCTGCCGAGAACAGCCTTCTTGGTTTAATTCATCTTACAGATGCTTAACGCTTGAAACCCTAGTCTCCCGGTCTATTCAGAGCTCTTTAAAGAGCTGCTCTCTCTCTCTCTCTCTCTCCCTCTCCCTCTCCCTCTCTCTCTCCATATCTTTCAACTTCTGTTCCAGGGAATACATGAAGATCTTCCTTCCAGTAAATGTCAGGGCACGGAAGGAAAACAAATGACAGCGAGCCGTTCATGTAACAAAGAGCACAGCTTTCTCTCTCTGTATATTAAAAAGGTTTGACTGTTGCCTAGAAGACGGTAACCAATACAACATATATCAAAGAACCTTCGATTTGTTGTTACGTAAAAGGTCACAAGGCTTCTGTAGGCTCTGGTTTATGTTCTACTTAACCACAAGTTCACTGGAAAGACGCATCTCACCATTATATTTCTTAAAGGTGTAGGTTGACACACCCCACAAGTTCTATTAATATTTTTTTTCTATTTTACATTAACGCTCCGTTAATATTCTACAGATACACTTAACAATGGGTCTTTTGAAGGGCTATGGTGGCTACAGCTTTGGGGAAGTCAGGCCCATGTGGACAATCTCTAGTTCCTAAGCTGGTCAACATGCTGTTGGGCGTTAAAGAAAAATAATCAAACCCGTCAAAGTTTAGCTGCTCAATGGAAGTTATGGGATTTCTGGTAGGACTTCGCAAGGGAATATATTTCAGTGAGAAAGATCACTTTTGATCAGTGGCTGCACTTACTATAGCTGGTCGAGTACAAGACGATCCTGCAGACATGGGAACATTTTGACAGCAGATAAGAACCATTTGGCCTATTAGACTGTTAGTAATGTGAGTGATTATCACAACAGGGCTTCCTCGACATCATACACTAGAGCATATAGGCAAATTATTAACTTTTTTTTTTCTGGGGTGTTAATAGGGTTATTCTTCCTTGTGTATGTTGAACTGCTGGAAATACATAAAACCCCCTTTCCAGGGTTCCTTTGAGAATATAGAAGACTGCTTGTGCATTTTTCATATGGACAAATGGATCTATTCAGGGGTAGTTTGCAGGAGAGTTGTGTTTCAGCTCCTTGACTTCACTAAACATCATGAAGGGCCAACCACAATGAGCCTCTGCTGCAGGAAGGGGTTAGTGTGCCCTGTATAATGTATGGTTAACTCAGTGAGATTTATTTAGTCTCCACATCTATTCTATAACACAGTGTGCCTTCTTGAAGGAGAAACCTGCCAGTGTTAGCCCTGAAGACTGATGTGAGGGGGCCATTTAGTGAATAAACCTCAACCTGTAAGGTCTGCACGCTGAAGAACTAAACCCAAAAGGGCAAAGTGACATGGGATGCTTAGCCAGTGAGAAGAATATTATCTTCCTGAATCTACAGGTCAGCTATGAGGCTAAGCTACTGATTGTCCAGAAAAAAAGATGAAAGATTATTATAAAATAACTTAATATTCCCAAAAGTAGAGAACTTTTCAACCTCTGATATATTTAGGAGGTAAAAAGGTAAATAATACAAGCCTTTCACTCATGGAATCACAGCTGGAAAACATTTAGAAAGAGAAACCAATCCTCTTAAAAGCCCAAGCAGCTGTTGTCCTGTAACAAGTATCCGCGGCACGCATCAGGAGCTGCTGTGTTGCAACACGCAGTCTATTAAATTCTGAACATACTAAACTGAACTCACTCGATCGGAACATATCAACCCCCTGTCTATCGGACACGTGGCTTCTCTACAAGGATACAAAATCCCGCAAAGGCTTTTATCCCAACTTTAGGTGTAAAACATGGATGCTTTTAGCTTAACTAAACATGAAAGCCACCCAGTGCTTGCTTTACAGTAGGAGTTATTGATTTGAGGGATACTTAGTTTAAAGATAAGGGACTATTTTATCCGACTATTTTTACCCTGGCATGACGTTCTCTCCCTCGGCCTGCGGCCTAAACCAAAAAACAATTGTCATCAATTTAATGGGGGGGGTATGGAGAGACCTGAAAAAAAGTTCAAAGATGGCTGTTCTTGCAGTATGCCCATAAAGCGGGTTTCCAAACTGCTTATTTTAATCCGTGAACACCACTAGATTATACCTCCCCAACCTCCACCCCTTGGTGAATCAGGACTCCAAGGGCCTACTTCTGCATGCGCATAAGAATTCACCATCGTCCTGGTCCCGTATACCATTGAGCCCTGTCCCGAAAAGCTTGGAGGGACAGCGGGATAAAATAAGTTCACTGGCAATTTAAACACTACGTGATTCAGTTGCTCGACAGCTGCCTCCTGACATCGAGAAGAGCTTGTGTTTGTAGTACCAACTCATGATGGAACCAAAAGCAGTGCCATCATGGTAACAGGACGGTACATGGGAACAGGTAAGGGGCCTAGAAAGTCTTCTGATGAAGAAGCAATTAAATTAATACACAGTAATGCGTTCTAATAGGAATAGATACAATATTAAGAAATTTGACATTTTCACTTTATGATCCTGTGGGGGAAAAAATGACGTTTGCATTTATGTCTGTAATGGAATTTTCAGAGAATGCTGTAATTTGAGTATTTATAGATTCTCTAGATGCTTAGAACATAATAAGCACGCCTGCCAGAGTTTTTTTAACGGCATTCCATGTTATTTTACATCAGGGGACAGAAATGTGCAGTTTTTAGATGCTTGATCTTAAACCAAGCCCAACGCAACATTCCTTTTTACGGAAACAACTGGAAGAATATTAATGCCGTTATTCACTGGACTAAAAGAATTTCGCTTTCAACAGAAATAAGCAAAATTGAGAGTCTGGTAAAAAGAAAAAAAAAAAGATGGGGGAAAAAAAAAAAGTCTAGTCACACTGATTCATTTAATGATGATGTCATGATGGACTAAGCAATATATGGCCATATAGAGACATATACAAGATTTATTCTTCAGATACGTGCTTTTACGTAGTATCCGCTAAGTCTTTTTAAAAAGTTTCTTCTCAACCAATGTAAATTTATAGATTTTTGGGGGATTATTTGGAATGACTAATTTATGGCTTTACAATTGTATAAACGTTATAATTTATTCATTCATAGGACACGTGGTCACGCGTTTAGAATAGAAGAAAGGAGATTTAGTATTTCTATTGGATTCTGTACAGACGTTTAAACGGCAGCTGGATGAATACTTGCAAAATCATAATATTCAGGGGTATAATTTTTAAAATTATGGGGAAACAGCTTGATCCAAGGAGAGATCTGACAGCCATTCTGGAGTCAAGAAGGATTTTTGTTTCCCTAGTTTGTTGCAAAATTGGGAAGAGCTACAAACCGGATTTCTTTTTGCCTTCTTTTGGGTCGACGGCAATTAACAGATGTGGGAAAGGCTGGATTTGATGGACGCAGGTCTTTTTTCAGCCTATGTAATTTATGTACTCTAAGAAGCGCTACATAAATTGTTAATATATACATTCCTTTTTATACAAACACTCAATTCAGATTCTACGTTGAGAAAAGGTGAAGTCTGACTCATTGCCAATTAAAAAGAAAAAAAGACCAACGCTTCTTCTTAACAAAACATTGCTATCGCTTCTGTTGTGCCAATTACTACTAAAAAGGGTGTGGGAAATACACACAGCTAATTGCTAGCAAAAATGTTCCTTTTTTATGGAAAAACAAGAGTTTTCTTAAAAGTGATACAGTCGCCAACAACCAAGCCAATGTTTGGTTTGATACAGATGACACTATTTGGCATTTAGAGCTCCGACTCACAAGTGTCCCACTTAAACATCGGCGCATATAGTAATGTACATGTTTACCCAAACCTATAAGCATGTTTAGAGAAACATTCACCTGCGTTCCAGAACATGACATCTATATGCAAATCTATGTGTGTTTACGAGGGACCTTCCGGCAAAAGAAGTGTTACTGTGCAGCTATGGAACATTAAGCCATCAGCATCGTGCAGGACTAGACGGATAACGTTATCAGCAATACACGGCGTATCAGAGCCCAGACAGAAGCGGCGACTAACTGCAAAAGCAAAAAGCTTCAACGCCGCTTATAAGGGAAAATTCCCTTTCCAGTGAAAAAGTATTGTTAGAACGAAGCATGAAGTTATCAGGCCTGCTTCTGGCCCCCCGTTCCCTCCAACACAACCAGCCATACTTAATAACCGAGCATACGGAGTCTGTACAGAAGAAACAAATGCATCAGAAGGCCGTTTAAATGTATTTTTGGGATCGGGGAGCCAGACTGTGAAGCAACCTGAAGCTGAGTCACCGTAACATAATTTAACATGGATTGAAATATCCAGCGCTTTGTGCCGAGATCGTTTTACTACACCTGTCAGCGGCGAGCCGAGCCTTGGGTTTAGGTTTAGGGTTGTTTTGTGATTAGAGGGATTCTCTTTTCGGTCGGGCCATAGCTTTCCAAGGAGTTAGTAATTAGAAGCAGGGTTAGTCCCTTCTACACTTGCGGGTGAAGCTGATCATAGGCCGGAAGGAAAAGGGGTTTCATGGGCCATACTATCTGCTAAAACGGGCCGTATAATCCCTCTAATATTAAATTTAGTTTTCGGGACTAGCGATCAGTACGAATGAGCTCTAAGCATTTATTGACCGTTTTTTTCAGGGTGTTATTCACTACCTGAACGGATTTGAGGTTAGAATTTTAATTATTAAATTTAGCTTTTTAGGTCTCAGGCTTTTTTCTAGTCTATAAACCCGACACACAGTCAACATAAGGAAAGTCTGTATGGATCCTTGCGAGGGACAACAATACTAAAAGCGTTGTAATCAGCTTCAAGCGTCTAACGTCTGTCAGACATAACAGTGATACGGCAACCCTGGGATTATCACACATTTTGAAGCTAACAAAACAAACTAACAATGTGTGAGCCTCAGTCTTTGGTCCTCTATCCTGTCCTAAGAGTATTTAACAAACTGAAATAAAGGCAATTTTCAGTTTCATAAATTGTGATCGCCCGTCAAGCTGACAGCCAAACATCAAACTCACACAAAGCCCAGAAAACATACATCTGACTGCCACATAACTTACCTGCTGAAACATGTGCGACTTCACAAATGCGCTATATATATATATATATATATATATATATACACACACACACACACACATATATATTATAGTATTTCTGTCTGTGCGCTAAACAATTCGGCTCGCGTGAGGTATGGCAATATTTTGGCGGCAGATGCTGTCAGATCTGTAGCGTTTGCCGTCGTACTCTCATTAGGAAATCACTTACAGTTTATTCCTCTATAACACTGCCCGGCACAGACGGAGCTGAAGCCGCACCTAATAGTTACAGCAAATGCATTAGTCACAGTGGAAACATTTATCGGGTGATAACCGGTCCCAGACGGGTTGGGTGCATCATATAATATACGCCAAACCCAGAGACCTGCACGATAGCTGGGCAACTTGGTTTCGATTTGCATTAGAAATGGGCAACCCCGATGAGTTTCTAATGCAAAAGGGGTTTAGCCGGTGCTTCTCCACTTTTCTCTCTAGGATTTTAATCAAATAACGCGCCCCAAACTACCCCATCATAACATCAGCTTATACTTGAAACTCATGTTTCCTTCACATCGTCTTTTCCACCCAACTCCTTAAACACCCAGCCCACCTAAATAAAGCGTATCTCATGGTCTCAACTTGAACCCCCCCCCCTTATCCCCCATATCTTCTACCAAACACCATCTTGCCTCAAGCTACTTGCAAGAAAAGGTTGGCAACCATTTTAGCAGCCCTGCAGGCAAGTTTCTTGATTTGTCTTATTTCGGGGACATTGTTTCTTTTTTGCCAAATGTTTTTACGTTTCAAAACATATTCTTCCCCTCCTGATACCCCCGCCCTTTCTTTATATTGCTCCCTTCTGTTATAAATCTCTTTCCTCCTTCCGCCATTCCTGGTCCAACTTTCTGCAAGCCGCCATCTTGCCACAGGCTCTAACCCACCAAACCGTCTGTCCGTTTACTTTATAGATGTAATTTTGGGTCCGGCTACCACTGACACCTAACTACTCCATCAGATTACTATCGCTCCGTCTTTTCCTCAATTACCCATAAAAATCCTTTTGGACTGTAAGCCCACCAGCATGGCCCTCCCAGCAGGGAAGTGCCATAAAGCTAGATTAGGACGTTATGGGCAGCTCCTGTTTTATCTGTATGTGCAAGTGGATCTTGGTTAAGTATTTGTTAACTACTCCCTATTTATTTCTAGCCCTGGAATATGCAATAAATTACGACAGGGAACACACACACATACATACATACATTATATATATATATATATATATATATATATATATATATATATTATAGACACACATACTAGGCATTTAATTGCTTACAAATCATGTGTACATCTGGGCTGAAAATTATTTCTATTTCCAGTCTCCATTCCGCGTTGGTTGAACGGCGGATGTGTAGCAACACAGGAGGCATGAATGAAGGCCTTCCGCAAACTAAAGTATAAATCTATTTACAAAACCAAGAGCTAATTTGATGAATTTATCCTGTGTAAAAAGACCAATTTATATCTGAAAGTGACTTCTACAAAAAAAAACCAATAATTTAACATAAGGAGCAAGACGCCGGCAAGGCCACAGACCACCGGTTCACAAATATTGTAGCATTACTTGGTCTCCATGGAAAGAGGGTAATTTGGAAAAGCATAGAAGAGCTGGTTAGATTTGTGGTTTTTAAAACAAGCAAATGCCTCACAAGAGAACAAAACTGTATTTATTGTATATATTACATATATTGACATATCCAGTTTTGTACTTTTTAAATTCTAGTTTTGTTTTTTTTTTTTTCGTTTTTTTATATTTTTCGGCATACTTTACCAGAAGGACAGGAATACACATTTGTTTGCTTGTAGACATTTGCTTTTTTTTTTTATTGCAGATTCTACAAATGCAAGAAAGACTGAAGTATTCAGTGTTCAGGCCAATTTTCTTAAAAAAATAAATCTAAACTAAAAAACATAAAAAGCTTTGATTTGATATATTCTATTTACAAATATACAAATCATTTTATGACAGTATACGTCACATTAGACTTCAAAATTGTTCCTAAAAATCAAAGTTTCATGACATGCAATGTTTTCCGTAAGGATGTTAATAGCCATTTTAGGATGCACACATTATATTCATTGGTTTTATAAGCAGAGCATGCGTGGATTCAAGGTGCCAAACACAATCCAAGCCACGTGATACACAGACATTAGACAAATTGAATTTACCGTCCAAATCCAAGGATTAATGGTCATTTTTGTTTCCCACCATATACTTACACTATTTCTTGCAGTGCTGTGGACTTTTTCTTTTTGATACCAGAGGAATATCAATGTGTTTATGACACCAGGGCAGGTGTACGGATGGCTGTGGTTTGCCTACAAATACAGACATCCTCGAGCCAACCACCCTGTGCTTTATTGGGCATATAGAATTATAGAAATTGGCTACAGGGAGATTATTGTATATTATATATATGCCATTTAAAAAGTGATTTCAAGTGAGTATGAAAGCCGGGTGCAGCAAGACGGTGTCAATAGAAGGAGTCATACAGGCCATGCGGAACGTGGATCAGATTCTACACACCACCCGTGTGCTTGCAGGCATTAGGGCATTTTACACGAAATAAAGACAGGCAACTCAAACCTTGCAACACTTTATTTGTTAGTATTTAATTGGGGTGCCCCTAGCAGACCACATACCGGAGCTGCTGAAACAAAAACACGTGCGTTGTGATGTGATAGAGACGCTGGGTTGTGAGACAAGTTTTTCTTTTGTTTTTATATATGTGTGTGTGTGTGCGCGCATAAACCAGAAAATCCAAAAGCTCCAATACCTAATGGGTTATGAGTATGTGGTATTATTTGTGAGGCCCTTAATATGTGTTAAAGTAAAAGGGTCGACATTCATCCTACAGGTCAGAAACACCATAGTTGTAGGAAGTCCAGTCTGCTTCCTCAAGTAGCAGAGTGTGTTGGAGATGGAAGTTTTGGGATATAAACATTAAAATGAGGACACAAATAAAGAAATCTTACTTGCAATTTTATTTAAAGAGGTACTTAAGACTGTATAATCAGTTAACGCCTGTCCAGTCTACTTACAAAAACTATAAGAGCTTTCTGCCAGGGGCAAATGTCAAATAACAGTCCGAAAATGTTTTTTTTTTTTTTTTTTTCTTCTTTTCTGGACCGAACAAGCTGGAATCTTCAATGTTCAATAAAACTAACATTGAAGCGCCAAGTTCAGAAAGTCTTGCATGCTAGGCCTAGAGAGCAAATACAAAATATGTATAGGACTACACTTTATATACATGGACAGCGGACGTTTTAAATACAAATCTCAATGTTTAAAGGAAAATTGCAAATAAGATTACTCTTTACATTCAAGTTAGTCTTGAATGGTCCTCTAACACAGTTGTCGATAGAGTTGCAGGAAGGATAATCTGAACCGGGTCGCCTTTGCATATAAGAAGCAGGGCTTCACTTACAAACTGG
Source organism: Spea bombifrons (assembly GCF_027358695.1). Lineage (NCBI taxonomy): Eukaryota > Metazoa > Chordata > Amphibia > Anura > Pelobatidae > Spea > Spea bombifrons. Next base: position 7,406,632 of record NC_071091.1, on the reverse strand, counting down.
TGAATTGCGATGCTTTGCGTTCAGAGCGCTACACAGAGCCTAGAAGGTCACATCTCCAGTAACAGAGCACTGGATAGTTCATGTGGCGGTGTGAAATCTTGCTTCAACTCACCGTTTAAGTAAATTCAGCCCTTTAACAGTTTGAATACAGAAGCGTCAGCCGTTGCAGATTACATGAAATCGCAAAGATTTAGAGCGAAAAGCATAGCTTGGATTTTCTAGAATTACCCAAATTCACACAGACGCAAGAATGCTACAAGGTGCCATCGAGGAGAATGCACTACAAACATCAGCATTTATTCAGATCCAACTTTTAGCAAAATGACAACAAAAAACAACGATATATAAAAAAAAATGTGTCTTATATCTTGCTCAGTTGAATTACACAAGTTTTCTTTAACAGCTGTCAAAAAAATGTTTTTACTTTGTGTGCCAGCTCTACAAGCACAGCTAAAAATCACATCTTGAAATCAGAAATGCTTTATCCTTCCACTTCTAGAAGATGAAACACTTGGACTTAAAAAAATGGTTTGCTGGGATAGTTGGATTTGTAGCAAATTGGACAGTTAACACTTTTCAACAAAATGAAGAAAAAAAAAAACAAACCCATGCGGTTAGTGAACACTTTGTTCAACCACTAATGGAAAATAATAATCACAGCTCACCTCTTTAATCCTTTTACTGCCAGAGTCATATGTAATACAATGTGCTACAGAAACCCTCTGGCAATCAGAAGGTTAATTTAAAAAGTGCATACAAGAGATTTAGGGTATTAAGACGAGGAAAAAAAAATAAAAAAAAAAGTCCTATGAACGTGGTCCCAAAACAGAACTGAGAGTGTATGAAATACTAGAAACTCGACGAGCCTCTATTAAATATGTCTTAGATCAACATACAATAAAACTGTGAAAAGTTCTTTTGAAATCTTCAAAAGTGTTTGATATTCCACAAATGGTGCTTGTTTTTAGGTTAATATTTCTGAGACATGCGTGCGTTGAATTTACTTGTTATCCAAGCGTAGCAGCTGCTCCTTACCATTTACTGTCAAGGATTTTAACTGACCGTCTTCTTCAATTTCAACTCGTTCTTGCCCGTTCTCCACAATTCTACAGATGCCAAAAAAATAATAATAATCATGAGATATGGATATAAAGCATGAGCCTAAATGCACTGAAGGCGCCTTTAGTAGCTGGAAATCGTTCTGGCAGTATCAATCAGTCTGAACTTTTTCCTTGTAAAAGATTTCTAGGAATACATATAAAACATTCCTAACTTTAGCTTTATGCCCAGCAAACCCCACATCTTCCATTACCTGTCAGCTCTCTCAACTGTTCTAAGTTTATTATAATAATAGTGCTGGTCTGAAAAGCATGAGGCCCACGGCAATAAGAATTTGAGTTCCTACAGCCCCTTCCATGCAGACATTAAGTATTTGTCCTGCTAAAATATTACAATCTGTAAGAATAAATATTATCCCCTGTTTCAGACCGCATAGAACACATATATAGATAGGAGTGCGTTGCTGCATCAGTCTGCATTATCCCACGTTTGTCTGTCTACACTAGTGTTTAATAGGATGGCCTGCTGACTCGGAATAACATGTGCTTACAAGCTCTCAAGCTCTTTCAATGTCTATGAAAGCAAATGATTTGGTAAACGAACAAAATACTCATTCCCGGTAGTGTTAAATGTATGGCGCAGTGATATTTTATACACCAGAATTGACAGGTGTGGACTTGGTCACAGTATTGCTTGATATCATTCCTGTTGCACAGGACAGGAGTGCAGAACTGCCTAAAAATTGTGCTTGCTCTCAAAGCAAATTAAAAAGTAACGCAGGACAAGCAATAAAGAGGATACGTGCAAAGTGGTGCATGCAGTAAGACTTGTGTGCAATGTTTCAGGTTGCAGGACGGCAGTGCACCTCCCAATCAAAGGGGGGGGGGGATTATGAAAGAAAAAAACCAAAACCATTCCAATCTAATTACCACAAAGACTAAACGTCAGGTCAGAATTAAAGTTGCCAGCTGTTTACTTTTTTGGCAATTCAGAGATTATTGCAGGCAATATCATGGGTGGATCCACTGCTTGGCTAGCGAGCGACAATTATCATCCGCCTCACCAGATCTATGGCATAGGTCATGACAAAGAATGGGTGAAGTATACTATGATGGATGTAACGTTAAGTATTCATGTAGCATACTACTACATAGTACTAAATACCACAGGCAAAATAGAACCATCGAAAGTGCTTGGGCGTAAGAGAAATTAAAAACTGGGTATAAATTGGCCACTGATATAAAAAAAATATATAATACCCTCAGCCAGACTGAGTATGTAGAGAAAGTAGAAGAGACATGGAATACTATGTGTTCATATCGCACATTTCAGATATAAAGCACAGCATCTTGTTAACTTCATATCCTTACCTCTTCGTAGTGACTTTCTTGCCGTTAATTATTTTAGTTGAGGTCGATACAGACTTGAAGTTCCCCATCCCGGATCCGCCAAATGACGACGATGAAAATGAAGTGAAACCACCATGCCCGAAAGAACCAAACGAAGAAGTAAAACCTTTCATGAAGATTATCAAACACAAAAACACACATTAGGACATTCAGAGACAAGAGAATTGTTGAAAAACTAAATATACCAACAAGTTATCGTTTTATATAGCACCATCATATTCTGCAGCACTGTACAGTTATTCAGATTTATATTCTCCTGCAAACCACAAGCATGCTAGTATGTATCCGGGTGACATGCTTTGCCCCCAGAGTCCTTTCATCAAGGCCATACTTTAATCCTATGCCAAGCCCAAAGGAAGTTTTAACACTTACTGCGGTCTACCTGCATCGCTCTACACTTTCTTATAATGTTTGCTACAGGTATAAAACTGCAGCCAAATATTTGTCATCAAGAAGTTGTGATGTATTAACCCTTGAGTGTCCAAGGGGTACGAGAAATGTATATGGCATAGAGTCCTAACTCACGTGCGCGTAGAAGCAAGTTTTGTTTCTGTACCTGTATCAAATGGAGAGAAGCCGCCACCACCAAAGCTAGGGAATCCCCCGAATGTAGAGAAAAAAGAGCCTCCAGGTCTATTCCTGCTACCTCTGTGCCCTCTTCTGTTACCGAAGAAGTCATCAAATGGATCTTCTGCTGGAATATAAAAACATATTATGAGTTCTAAGATCGGTGAAGAAAAAAACAAAACACAAAAAAAAAAAACAAAAAAAAAAAAAAAAAAAAAAGCACAACTCTGGTTCTATCGTGAAGTTGAAAGTTAATTCATTTAGCAATTGCGCAATAATTAAAACCGGATGACAGCATCTGAAACCATGCTTTTAAGCAGTCAAAACAGAACACTATTCTTCACAGACAAACACGAAGTTCATGTATTTTACTTCATAGGACTTGGATTCAGGGAGGTCAGGGGGAAAAATACTTTACCAAATAAATCAAATGAAAATGGATCTCTGCCTCCAAAAAATTCCCTGAAGACATCGTCGGGGCTTCGGAATGTGAATCCAAACTCAAATGGATGATCATAGTGGCTTCCACCTAAACGGGGAAGAAGCGGTAAGATTATCACTGGTGAAACACTCAAAAAACAGTATTACATCATAAAACGGGGAGGGAATCCTGCTAGGGGAAAGTAATAAATTAGTAAAAACTTAACATGAGGAAGGAAAAATAGGGTTGACACTTACCCCCTCCACCACCACCACCAGTTAATCCTTCTTTTCCATATTTATCGTAAATATCTCTCTTTTTAGCTGCAATCAAAAAGAAAAATGGTTATATTTTATTTATTCCATTTAAGAACACAATTTTACTTGGTTTTATTACCGAAACGTTGGCTTTGTTTTAGCAGATGAAATTTAGCCCTGCTGGAGTCGGTTCAATGTGGTTATTTTTGGCCCTCCTTGCTAGCCGGCATGACAAGCCCTGGATATTAATAGTCTGGCACCTCTCTAAGTGGGGAAGGGCAGATCGATCAAAACAATAAAAACATGGCATATGATCTGCTGCTCTATTATTTGGTTTGGTGACAAGTGCGAGCTCTTTATACCGACAAAGACCTAAAAACTATTGCAGGACAAATGTAAACAGTGCAAAAAGTGTAAGATTACATCAAAAGAAAGTTCTCTAAAGTAAATGCACACAGCACTGATGGTTTCTGTTTTACTTGATAAATAAGGATTCCATTGTACAAAATTAGGAGTAAGGGAAGCCTAAAAACCGTTTCTGTTGAAAGTGCGAGACCGGCTTATGTATATACTACATCTTCTGCTCAACAATCTGCCTGCAGACTTTACTCCAAGCCAGCTTTCACAAGGTCATGAATAGTTTTGTTTCTAAGAACTAAACTAAAACAGTAAGATTTTGTGTGAAAAATAGCAGTGATGTTGCGGCTCCCTGCTGTGTTTGTATCACACTGTACTCTGCACAAAAATTGACTTTATTCATTCAAAAACAGAGCCAACATTTCAGCCACAAATGGTCTTTACCAGGGCTAGCAACAACACGGGCCTTACAAAACATTGGCCCTTTAATAAATCAATACCGTTTTGATTTATAAGCGCACGTGGTTACCTTTCCTATGTGATTTTGTCCTCTGGGAACAAATCACCTACCTGATGAGCCTTCGGAGTGAGTCTGATTCAGGTGTGCACATATTTTACTTTGACATGTTAATAAGGCAGGTCAGTGGCAGATAGCATAAGATGTAGCAATTAGAGATGGACGGTGTGCTTCCCGCTCACGCAGGCTGAAAGAGTCATGAAAATGATGCGCGGAACACACGACACTACTTACAATCCGACAGGATTTCATAGGCTTCAGCGACTTCTTTAAACCGCCGCTCTGCTTCCTCCTTGTTGTCTGGATTTTTATCCGGGTGCCACTTCAGAGCCAACTTGCGGTATCTGCAATGGGGAAATGAACCAGAAAAACTACGTAAGACTCCAAGCGTCCTGAAATGTGAAAACGGAAACATCAACTTGAAGATTATCACTCTTACGCCATGCATGCAAATTTTCGATACTTACGCTTTTTTGATATCCTCTTGTGAGGCATTCCTGTGAACTCCCAAGATGTCATAATACTCCACCATGATTCAAGTAGTTTTGTCCAAAAAATGTGAAAATCAGTAACCTGTTAAGAGTTGAAGACATATGTAAAAACTACAGATGTTAAATACATAAAATATTCCCAAGACCCAGGGCTAAGGAGCAGATTTTCAGGGTCACAGTCTGGAACAGACTCATCCCTATTCTACATCGCTACGATCGAATCCAAGACTTCCAAACTAGTGTTTTTGCTGCCAGTATGCCACGTTTGATATCCCTGCTTAAATACAGGTACCCAAAAGTGTATTTTTAAGTAATGACAAGTCAAGGTTTCAATATTACAGTCATTTGGTCAACACACCTGACAAGTTAACTACACAGAATATTTCAGGAGCCTGCGGACATTTAAATCCCCTCTGTATAACACTAGCTTAGCTGAGAAGACATTTATAACGATTTGCTCTGTAATGACACAAAGTGGGCTCTCCCCAGGGGAAGTGGGAGTAGGGGAAGCTTTTAAACGTCACACACACTCTTCTGCAATTTTATTTTTTTAACCCCTTAAGGACAATGTGCGGTCCCAAAACCCATTGGAAACAATGCATTTTGAGCCCGTACATGTACGGGCTTTGTCATTTAGGGGTTTAAACTACCACGACCTGTAAACTAAGATAATATCTGGATGGCAGATAAAGTACACCAAGCGAGAAAACATTAGCAGATCTGTCATCTTATACCCCCCCACCATCTCTCTGGCAGCAACTGGCTTTGACGAGGTGTTTCTTGCATAAAGAGACAGTATAGGACTGATTTTTATTACATTACATGCTGTAGATTAGAGCATACATTGCTTAGAGTCAAGAAACCAGACCTCTGTCTTCTCCTCAAGCTCTATTCACCTATAACGCCACCAGGAAGCATTAGTATGTAGATGTCTTGCACATGCTCAGTAGAACTCCCATGAAGCAGCAGCCAATCGCATATACGCTAGCAAAATAGCAGCGCTAGGAACATTTAGTTACAAAACTGTTACTGTCATTGAGGCGAAGACACTAACCTGCAAGCTCTACCATGAAGTTAGGAGAATGCTGGCGTGAAGGGGTTAACGGAACCACCTGTCTTCAGGCTCATTGTAACTACACTTTAAGCCAGACCTGTTCATCCCACGACCCCAAAGCTTTACTCGTTGCCACCAAGGGTTTTTTTTTTTTAAAAATTACCCAAGGGGGCTTCAGTAACCCCCTGAACTACTCCAATTATAGAAAATCCCAACTTTGTCTAAAAGGTATAGTGTCCAAATTATAAAAGCGTGGATCACTGAAATAAATGGGAACGCAAGGATAGAGCGGCTTTCTCGCCAAGTGCGATTGAGACTCTCGGAAAGCCTTGTGCTGCTCTCAACCTTCCAGCTGAGATTTTTACCAATTCCTGGCCAACTGACTTCCACCGAAAGAGCCAAGCGCAAGGTCCGTCAACTGGAGACACCAGCTCAACTTTGCTTTCCACAGCAACCGGAAACAGCACCATTAAAGCAACTTAAAGTACAGTTACCCCAAAGTTCCTATCATTGCCCAGAGGCAAATCACATATAGCCCTCGCTGAAGAGCTGCGACGTCCCACTAAATCTTCTTTGTGAAATAAATGTAGCAGAAAAGAAATGCAGCGCTTCCAATGGACTACGAACAGCAAATAACCAAACTGTTCCCCCAATTACACTTCATTAGAAGTTGAAGGTCACGCAATGGAAATCCTGCCGCTGCAGAACACCCACACACGCTATTTCTGTAGTCCCTGGAGCTGCAGCTCATACTCAGAAAAGTTTTTAATTCCTCCTGAAAGTGCCAAGGAATCCTCTTTTTCAATTAGAACATGACAAAGACACAAATAACACTTTCACTGATATAATGTGTCAGGGCGTGACAAATCACAGAAGCCAGTTTACACACACACACATATATATATATATATATATATATATATATATATATATATATATATATATATATATATATATATATATATATATATATATACACACACATATATAAAGATGGGCCACAGGAGTTAAGTAAAGACTCACAGGGACAGGCAATGCATGTTATCACGTTTTATAATCGGTGGCAGAAGAACCTCCAGCTCTCTACAGCTAACAGAAAGGTCGGCTCCTACTTAACCGATACCGTCAGGAGCAATAAGGAAAATACACAATAAATACTGCGACCTTTTACTCAGAAACTCTCTGAAGTTACTCTTTGAAGATCTATAAACCTTTCATTGTATCTGTTACAGCAGCGCATCATTTACTCATTGATACTCAAAGGGTTTTTTGTTTACTTATAAAGCACCATCGTATTCCATAGCGTTGTACAACGGGAAAAGCCACCCATCACATTTTACCCTCTGTTTATTGCTGCAGTTATTTGTGCAGTCAGACAAAGTCTCCAAGGACTCCACATCAGGGGACAAGAATAAAAACCGTGGAAGAATCGTTGGTATGATTTGTCTTTGCGTGCGGCGTTTCACAGCAATAACGTCTAACAGCCGGTGTATAATAGTAACTTATTTTTAAACTGGTTTATTGCTATTGATGCAGAGCGAGATCTGGGTCAATGCCGTTCATGACGGACTCGCATTCGCTCAGGAGGCCAGATAAAAAACACAAGTGTCACGGTCAGGACTACTTGCCATGCAGTGACTGTGTGGAGGGTGTGGGCATGAAGGGGTTAATAGCACCAGGCCTCTGGATTTACTAACTTCACCAAATTAACCCCCAAATCCTGCCTGTACACCCCCCCCCCGCTACCACTCACGATTTTGATACCGGATTCATGAGAAATCCGAATTAGAACATTTATCTCTTTATGTATCCACCCACCCTGGGCAAACACACACATTATACACATATAGAGCTGAAACAACGAATCGATAAAATCGATAATAATCGATAACGGAAATCATCGATAACGATTTCCGTTATCGATTAATCGAGTGATCAATTCGTTGTTGGAGCACTCGGCTCCTTTTACTTACCTCCGCGAGCGTTCCCCGCTTCTGCTACACGCTCTGCAGTCTCCGCCTTCTTTTAGCTACGTGACGGATGTGACGCGTTCCGGAGGTAAGTATTCTTCATGTCTATGTGCACGGATCGCACAGAGCCACTCGCACAGAGCGAATCGCTCTGTGCGAATGGAGCCACTCGCACAGAGCGGTTCGCAGGGCAGAGTGGGGGTGGGGGTGCAGGGCAGAGTGGGGGTGGGGGGTGCAGGGCAGGAGACTGGGTGCAGGGCAGAGTGGGGGTGGGGATGCAGGGTGTGAGTGTGGGTGCAGAGCGGGAGACTGGGTGCAGGGCAGAGTGGGGGTGGGGATGCAGGGCAGGGTGTGAGTGTGGGTGCAGGGCAGAGTGGGTGCAGGGCAGAGTGTGAGTGTGGGGGCAGGGCAGAATGTGGGGGCAGGGCTGGGTGCAGGGCAGAGTTAGAGACTGGGTGCAGGGGCACAGTGCAAAGTGCTGGGTGCAAAGTGCCAGTGCTGGGTGCAAAGTGCCAGGGCTGGGTGCAAAGTGCCAGGGCTGGGTGCAAAGTGCCAGGGCTGGGTGCAAAGTGCTGGGTGCAAAGTGCCAGGGCTGGGTGCAAAGTGCAAAGTGCTGGTGCAAAGTGCTGAATGCTGGGTGCAAAGTGCTGGATGCAAAGTGCCAGGGCTGGGGCAAAGTGCTGGGTGCAAAGTGCTGGGTGCAAAGTGCTGGGTGCAAAGTGCTGGGTGCAAAGTGCTGGGTGCAAAGTGCTGGGTGCAAAGTGCAAAGTGGTGGGGCAAAGTTTCTTGAACAGTAATAGTCCACCTCTTTTCAGAATGTTTGGGGTTATTTTGTTTCATAAATATTGTGTTTGGGTTCTTGTACTTTGAAAATATTGTTTTTTATTACATCATAACAAAATAAGAATGTTAATGTAAATTTTAAGTTGTTTTTTAACATCCAGTTCATTAAATTCTTTTAAATAAACGAAAAATTTGCATATTGTTTTTTTTTATCCGATTAATCGATTAATCGAAAAAATAATCGGCCGATTAATCGATTATTAAAATAATCGTTAGTTGCAGCCCTATACACATATATATATATTCTGTAGAACTTAATAATATTGTAACGTGTCGTCCTCTCTTAGGGGTTGTGGATATCAATACCAGAGCCCAAAGACAGACTTAAATTATGAATATTTTAATAACAAAAAGACAAAGATTAACCCCTTCAAGACCGGGACGTACCTGGTACTTCCGGATCAAAGTTCACCGGCAGACCGGGATGTACCAGGTACGTCATCGATGATGCGCAATCCAGCGTCGCTATTGACGCTGGGATCACGAGGGGCGGCTGCTACTGACCACTGGGTGTTCCCAGCGATCCGTAGCAGCCACTCCCCCTCAATTCCATGCACGTGACCGCTTTACAGCAAATCACGAGCACGTAATTTAAATATTAAAAAAAAAAAAAAAAAACTGTGGTCTTCAAGGGAAGATGCAGTTTGCCAATGCCGGTCCTGAAGGGGTTAAAGAGTGCCACAATTACAAAAAACAAGACATACAAAATAAAAATAAAACAGCAAACAGTTCTTAAAAACAAAGGGACTTAAACAAAGGACCCTCACTCACGAGTTTCTCCAATAAGTCGGCCTGTGGGAACTCCTTAAGTCCAGGCGGTTTCTTATGACGTTGTTCCGATCAGAGTAAATCTGCTTTGAGGTCGCTGCATTGCCCCTAAATCAGACTTTTGCAAGCAAACGCCCCTCTGACCACATGATTGATTATATGACACCTTTTCCAAGAATCGGGTCCCATCTTTGATCTGCCAATAAGTTATGGTGGGGTAAAGGTGATGGGAAAACCCCTCCACTTAAGATAGGAATGGAATTCCTATAACTCAGGGTCCTTATCAGTTAGGCCAGGGGTTCTCAAACTGCGGCCCTCCAGCTGCTGCAGGACTACATCTCCCATAATGCTCCTTCAGCTAAGGGGCTGGCTGAGGAGTATGGGAGATGTAGTCCTGCAGCAGCTGGAGGGCCGCAGTTTGAGAACCCCTGAGTTAGGCCATGAATCACCACAGGGGTCCTTTGGGAAGATGACACCTCTTGCCAGAACAGATACAGAGGGCATGCACAAAGAAACACATTAAAATCAACCTCAGATTAACTCGTGGAATGCTAATACAAAGGAAAAAAACCACCTCTGCTAGATTACCCTTCCATGCATCCACTACTTTCCATGAGTCAATCATGACAAGTATACAAAAGAAATGGCCGAATAAGATCTGCTTTAGTACACAATGAAAAGACAGAACATTGTTACATATGTAAAATAATTAAAGGGAAGCCCCTACTTAACCCCTTCAGTCCCAAAGGTTTTTGTACCTTAAGTCCCAGGTCTTGTTTAGCCATTTTTACCATATGTGGGTTGAATCAAGATTCCCCTTTTCCGTTTGATGTACCCACGCAAATTACACAGTTTTCATTTTAGACCACAGAAACATGCTGCGCCGGCATGTCAAACAAAAACAAAACCTTAAGTTTCTACAATTTTCTTATAATTCTTTCTACAGTATAGGTGTAACTGTTGAAAAATGACCAAATGTATGTTCGGAAATAAACCACATGTCCTAGAGGGCCGCCTTCAGGTTAATGTCAGCAGTGACATCTCCCAGAAGGGAATGCCCGATCACGGGGGGGGCCTTCTGTAAGGGCTTACGGTGAGCACCGGCAACCATTACAAACGAACAGTCAGCAGTCAAACAGCCTGCTGTCCCTGCAAGAAAGACAGGACGTACATGTATGTCCTAGCGGGCTTTATTGAATGCTTTTTTAGGATGTACATGTATGTCAGTAGGAGGAGACTGAAGTGGTTAATCATAAAATCCAGTGCAGTATACAGTAATGCAGGTTAACATTGAATCCAAATAAAGAAACGGATCTGGCATCCATCCTTTCCTTTATTCGATCAAATAATACATCAGTTGGAGATAAAGAAGGTTAACAGCCCGGCATCATTGTAGAAAGTGTATCTCAGCTAAAAAAGCTTTACACGTTGCACGCACCAAGAGCTTAATCATAAGCTCAAGGTGAACACTGACACAAAGTTTGATCTTATTTTGTCCCTATAAACTTCCTTTAGCTGCAGACCTGGTGATATTTAGGGGGACTTTCCCTGCTCTGACACCAATGCTTTATGGTAATACTAAGGAAGTGCATTCCTCTACAGACTTTCATTCGTCAGTGTGGGTAGCTAGGTAATTAAGACTCATTCTATTGGGCAGCATAAGGAATCAGGGTGTTCATCTAATAGATGGGGCAAACATGACAGAGTGAGAACACATTCAAATGGCGACTATCTAGCTGTCTGAGAACACTTAGCAAAAACTAGCACTTATCTTTAAAACAAACAAGAAAAAAGTGGAGGCTACTTTTTGAAGCCTTTATTAGTAGTACTTCATTTTTCGGTGCAATTGTTACTTTGAGAGTGTGGTAGCACAGCAGTAGAGAGGCTCATTCCCTGACAGATGTGCGTAGGAAGTAAGCCAAGAAGCGTTGGCTTCGGGTCACCGACATATTCCTACCGTGACACCGACCAAATAAAGAACAAATGTGGAAGCCTGAGCTGGGAAGTGGTACAGTAAGCAGTTCTTGGTTCGTGATTCCCCGCCGTCCGAGTATCCCCAACGCTTGCGTTTCCTGCAGGGAGGTTGCGTTATGACATTGCTATAACGCCGAGAGGCCTCCCTTGCAACAGACACCCATCACCGGCTTATAAAAAATTTAAATAAAGTATACTTATTTACGAATAAATATTTCTTAATACCGCGACATGCAGTGTTAAATGTGCCTCTTTTGGGTAATCCAGAACACACTTATTAATGGCGGATGCAAATTCATGCTAAAGTGAATATTATCATCAGTACAAGAACTTGAAATTCAGCTTCTTCAAAATCACTGAATAGTGCAGCCTTCTGTTATCGAACAGGCTTAGAAATAAATGGATACGTAAAGTGCGGGATACCAGCTTTTACAGACTGCTGAAGAGAACTTATACTCACTATAGAAGGCCAAGCCATTAACTGTTCTAGTACAGCGGAATTTAAACTGCAAAACTAGTCTGATTCAGGAAGTTGGCACACGCAGGGTGGATTCATTTCACACATTATTTGTGCCACTAAATAAAAAGTTACCCGCACAAACGTCCCTGGTATCTAAAATATCTGACATTTTGGGACCTTTGATACAGCTCATGCCTCCATGATACAATTCGGACCTCTGTGTTGGGGTCGCATGCAGGGTCTTTGTGTCGCTACAATGACCGATAACGAGCCTACAGAAATGCCACAGATTTGCTCTGCAGTCGGTGCAGAATTTACGCAGCCCACGCGAGGCATCGCCGCCTTCTCATGTACAGCCCTGAAACGCTTGAAAAATAACTATCATTAAGTGCGTCCCATAGGAAAATCCTTGCAAATAGCCGATTTTGCACATTTGAAACAGACGTGGAAATGTTAATAAGTTGTTGTAAAATATAGTTTGCACTTGTTTCAGGCATAGTTTGTTTAAAGGTAAGGAAAGGCATAGCAGGATGAAGAGACGCATGATTCTGCGGAATTGGTTGGCGGTATATAAATATAAGATAATAAAATGTGGCAGTACTAGCATAAGATTTAAGTCACTTGCTTTTCAGTAGACTAGATCATGTGTGTTTACAGATTAAAATAAGCAATATAATATATGAACCAACCATAAATATACCGCAAGAGAGCAGCGTTTGGCTGAATATCTTCCCTTTTGTTTATGAGACTCTCTGGCCATCATATGCCACTCACAGCCGAGATGGTCCTTAAAATGTTTGTGGTGTTGTGCAGAAGCCCCCCATGTGTCCCACGTATGTGCGGGATATGCGTTTAGCTCAACGCACCTCCCTGCAAGCGATATACTTACTGCCAGTGAGCTCCAGCGCATTAAACTGTCCCATTCAATTACTGCTCCCATTCGCAGATAAGCCTTTGCAAGGGTGGGAGGAAGAGAGGGCAAGATGAAACGGAGGTTCATATGTTGGGTTTGAAGCCATTTTCTACAGATTTTAGCTTTAATAGGTGTTCTTTAACATTTTTTTCCCCAAAATATGTAAACACACTTATGAAGACTGATTAGAATATAGAATCAGTTAAAGAAAAGAAAAAGGACTTCCTGCAAAAACATAAATAAAAAAATATGTATTTCCTGCCAATTTTAATAGCGATTAGTGGAAATACAAAATGAACGATAAACTGATCATTCCCCTAACAGAAAGAATTTACATTTAATACGCTAAACGACCACAGCCTGCGAGAGCTCTGCCAGCGCGTGACTCCAGAACACAATAATTACAAACAATAAAGGCAGAATGACAGCTAAACGAACTCCTGTCGGCGACCGAACACTGAAACAAGCACTCTGCCTGTGCCTTTACCGGCGTTGCCAAGTTGCATACAGACTGCAATGCGAAACAGCTGAGCAACGTCCTCCCTCTCCTCCGTGCAAAGAAATAACAGATCCTGTCATGCAATCCAGATGAACACAAACTCGCCCGGGGGCTGCAGGGGAAGCGTGGAATCCTAAGGTTCCCAGAGAGCAGCAACGTGAAACGACAGACTACATACCCGACTCGGCCACAAATAATACTCACAGGTTGTTAGATCAAGGATTGCAATAAACAAAATATGTCCATGGACAAAGCTCCTCCCCCTCTGGTGATTAAAAGGTTAACAATTTTGCAGATTCTATTACTAGAGATACATTTATCCCTGGTAGGTCAAATCCATGCCAGAGTAAAAATCATATATTACATTTAACAATACATAACATATTCTAGCCCAGAGTTATTTGTTAGGCTCAGAACAATAACTGGCATATGGAGGGTTAAACATATTTCGCAACACATGCTGAACATCAGCAGCCAGACACCAGACATTTACACCTATATTTTCCCCTAAAATCAAGACTGCAGCAATGAATCCATAAAGAATGCATCCTTCCCGGTGCATTGTGGGAAACTGATTCCATGACGATGGCCGCATCGAGATTACCGACCGATTGCAAACACAATGAATCAACTGTGCGGACAAGCAGCCTGAATTTGAATGCATTTGGCTTTGCAACTGAAGGATGAGAACGTGACGTAAGGATTCATTAGCAATAATTCCTAAAGCCTTGAGCTCTACGTGTTTAGTCTCCATTCTAATGAGATTCTGTTCCCCCTGCAGACTTTCAAGTCAATCAATCTGATTATTATAGGGGCAGCAATACTCATGGGGGGGGGGCAAAATCAGTGAATCACTTGTTGCTTTTGCCCCAGCAACTCCAACAGCTGAGAAATGCTGTTCATACCCTGAGCAGGCAGCTGCCTTCGGACATGTATTGGATGGCATCACTGGGTATCTGCACAGGGCCCCAAAACATGGCAGGCACCCTTTAGCCTGTAATCTCATGAGCAGGGACCCCAAAACCACAACTCATGCCAGGAACTTCCTATAAAGTGCCAGAAAGCAAGATGTCAACTCAAGGGCAGGGTCCTCATCTCCTGCTGTGAGATTATATATATATTATATAATATAAACCATATTTAAATTCGTACAATAATAAACAATCATAAAAAAGAACCCAAGCCAACAGCATCCAAGCACGGGGGGGGGGCAGGGATATTTTTGTGTTATGATCGTTTCTTTAGCCAAATCTCGTTCCCCTTGCTTTGGATCCGGTCCACTAATAGAGACGCCGTTGATATACTCATCATAACCAACCGATCATTAGCAGATTCCGTGACATACACAGTAATTAACACATTGATACATGCCTATTGCAACAGATCCATCAGCGCTCCCCGTCTGAAATCCCCCACAAAACCGTGACTTCCGCCCACCGCAACAAAGGACTGCACACTTAACCCCTCACGTACCAGACAGCTGTCTCATCGCGAGGTCAGCAACGTAGGGAAATTTCCAAAACAAAATCCGTCAATCACGCGCCTGCCACATAAAGCGGAGCCCAAAACATGTCAGTGGGTCACGTGGCCCCTGCCGGCCTATTATACTCTCCACTAAAAATACACACAAAACCTTATACAGTCAGTTTCAGAGGGGGTTAACAGCCGCGAGCAGGCACCCGGTGCAGATAACGGCCGAGGTGTATTTCATGCTCCCCGAATTACAGCACTACTTTGATATATATCTTCACATATGGCGACCACCTTAACACACAGGGCAAAACACGGTGCCGCTGCAGGCAGAGTGAAGGCGCGAACTGCACGGTGAGGCACGGGCCCCTCTACCATCACTCCCCGGACACCAGCTGTATTATCCCCATCGGCCCTTCAGGGTGACGACGGAGAGGCCCAGACCTCCAACATGCACACACACCGGTTATGGCACACCTCCAGACACTAACCTCTTGCTGTTGCCGCCGCTCCTGGATTGTCCTCAATCGTTCGCTGTCTCCTCTCCTCAGACACCGTCAGCTCCGACGCATCTATCAGCCAGCGGAAGTCGGCGTTACTAACGCGCTGCCTGGTGTGACGCTACTTCCGGTCCCGCTTGTTGCTATGAGCAACTAGGGCAGAAGCTTCTGGAAAGGTCCACGGTTAGGGCGCTTGTCCTAAAGGCTGTGGTGTCCGCTGGAGGGAGGGGGTAATCGGGTTAGCAGACGCATTTGGCCCTTAACGCGAGTTTAACGCAAATTCGCAACCAGTGGCGGGGGGAGTAACTCAAAATGGCCGACACTCCTGCAAGGCCACACGTTAATAGAGAGGGAACGGTACCCGTAACCCTACACGACCCTCAAGACGGTTTGCCTTCCATTCGGCCAGCTTCTTGTTCATACTTTTCAATATAATTGTTTTTGTTTTACTGAGGTAATTTTTTAGCATATAATTATTTTCGTCTCGCAGAATTTCATTGAGAGAAAAAGTGATCCCACACATCATTAAAAACCCATGTAAAAAAAAAAGGGCAACCGCTGCTGGCCTTAAAGCGCCACATAGTAATCCCCAGGATTTCCCCTCTATGTGGTATACGTTATTGTGACTGGAGTTTCTGGTTTCTACTGGGGACGTCATCAAAATACTGAATGGGTTTTTCTGTATGAAAATATTCTTGACTCGGTAATATCGATCAGGTTTCCTATATGCCTGGTATCCTTCTATAGCAGTGTTTCCCAAAGTGGGTGATCGGTTACCTGGGGGGCACTGGAACGATCCAGGTAGATTTCCAGGGGGGGCTCTGAGTTATTTTTTTTTCTGAAAAGGGGGCAATAAGCCAAGTGAGTTTGGGAACCTTTAATATAGGGTGCGAGTGGAATGAGCGTGAGACAATTTAGACTTTCTCCTGAAGGATGGCATCAAAATGCCGCCCTCAGACCGATGCTTTTCAGCAAAAACTTCTGAATAAGTAGCTGAAATGTGTTTTTTTTTAGGAAGCTCAGCGATACAAGTAAATGAGAACTGAACCGTATTAAACTGTTCACTAAAAGGTGGTGTTAAAATACCACACTAAGGCCAATGCAATTAAGTGGAAAGTTCTGGATTTAACCAAAGTTTTCTGCATAGACATCTTCTTGTCCTAGTGATACATTAGTAAAAAATGGAAGGGGGGGGTGTTGCCCCTAGTATTACATGTAAAAAGTATAAAAATAAGGAATAAAACATAATGCAGGTTATTCAAATTGCTGCATTTATCTCCAACAGAATTATATGTGCAAATATATTACCATAATAAAATCTGCAAAGCTGCGTGATGAATGTGTGTGTGTGTGTGTGAATGCATGTGTGTATGTAAGTGAATGTGAGTATACGCCTGTGAGTGTGTGATATATTTTTTACGGAGGTGCACTATCCCAGGGGTAGGCACTAACACGCAGCGTTGGCATGTTGAGGTCTGCTACTTGGTTTCATGCCGAAAATGAGGCACTCATGCCTAAAAACGTTTACCATCACTGTTACAGGATCTAGAACTTTGATACGTTTATACCCTCTCAAGGAATTTCCAAAAAAACTGTCCTTCCTAAAGAGGGACGCGTGGAACTTACGTCCTGTACGGGCCTCTCTGCTTCAGGTAGCTTCTGCTAGCTAAGCTGAATGATATGTTGGGTTAAGTAGTGTTTTTTTCTGTTTAAAAATAAATCCGTTGTTAATTTCAGGGATTCTGCGATGTCTGATATTCCGCTGACCTTAAAAAAAGGTTGTTTGCCACAAAATTATGCAAGATTATATTTATATAGCATCCCTTTAACCATATTGTGTTTCTCCTCCACAAACTGCAATAAACTTAGTGTTCCTTTTCAGATGCAAGCTCTAAATATAGGAGCCTTTTATATGAGAATATTCCCAGGGGGAAGGTTGGTGACAAACATTCGTGTGACTGCGTATTGACAGAGCACATATTAACTTGGATGCCGTGATAAATGCGCAGATTAATGACATTAACGTAAAGGTGCTTTCTCTCCTGCCTGCATGTTCTCCACTAACACGGTTTTAACTTGTAATAACCAAAATCTACTCTGTTCTCCTTGGTAGATAATAGGATCCATAACAAACACTGCACACTGCATGCAAGTGTAGAAGCTGAGGTCACTTACATCTTTGATAGAATTATAAGCAAGAAATATATATATATATACTACTGTTCAAGAGTTTGGGGTCACTGAGCTGTTTTTATGGAAAACAAGAACATTTCTGGCTGTAACATAATTGTAAAAGGGTTTCTAACCATCAAGTGTACTTTTAAACATAGATCAGCGAACACAACGTGCCATCGGAGCACAGGAGTGGTGGGAGTGATAAAGGGCCATTGGAACGCAGGAGTGATGGGAGTGATAAAGGGCCATTGGAACGCAGGAGTGATGGGAGTGATAAAGGGCCATTGGAATGCGGGAGTGATGGGAGTGATAAAGGGCCATTGGAACACAGGAGTGATGGGAGTGATAAAGGGCCATTGGAACACAGGAGTGATGGGAGTGATAAAGGGCCTCTGTACGCCTATAAGGAGATTCCATTAAAAATCAGCCGTTTCCAGTTACAAGTCATTTACAACATTAACCCCGTCTGCAATGGATTTCTGATCCATTTCATGTTATTTTAATGGACAAACTGGAAGGACATTTCTAAGTGACCCTAAATGTTAGAAAGGTGTTGTGTATGTACAGGAAATACATATATATATGTGATCAGCCATAACGGCTGGATGTTATGGCTGATTGTTGTATATACAAAGTTTTAGGCAGGTGTGGAAAAATGCTGCAAAGTAACTATTTTAGTAGACATACAGTTAGGTGAATGAATAAACACTTATACCATATAACAGGTGCTATTGATTATTAGTTTAATATAGAAACAGATGAAAAACAGTGTTATGCTTCCCTTTGCAATTATAAGATGTCCAGCAATATTATCAGCTCAGTATTGGCAGAAAACAGTGGGACCCTGGTACACCCATCTACCGTCTGGAGAAGTCTGGTCAGAAATGGGCTCCATGGAAGGCTTGCAGCCAGAACCAAGCAGCTCAACTATTCATGAAAACACACGTTCGGGGGTGCAGAAAAATGGCAGCAGGTGCTCTGGACTGATGAGTGAAAAGTTGGCTGTAGCACAAGGCAGTTTGTTTGCCATGTCGCTGGAGAGCGGTATAAGAATGAGTGTTTACAGGCAGCAGTGAAGCATTGTGAAGGTTCCTTGCAAGTTTGGGGGTGCATTTCTGCAAATGGAGTTGGGGATTTGGTCAGAATGAATGGTCTCCTCGGTGCTGAGAAGTGCAGGCAGATACTTATCCATCATGAAATACCACCAGGAATGCATCTGACTGGCAAAATTTATTCTGCAGCATAATAGCCAAAAATACAGTCAGTCTTTAAGAACTATCTTCTGCTCCAATCTGGGGAAAGGGTGTGCGTGGAGGCTACGTCCTTTTTAGAGAAGTACCTGGATAACAGAGCTGATACTAGATAGATATTAGGTAGAAGTGGAGGAAGAAAGATGGTAGAAAAAAAGAGGCAAGAGACAAAGCGAAACTGCAGAAAATAGATTTATGCTCCAATCATGGGAGAGGGTGTGAGTGGAGGCTTCACCCTGTTGAGGAACCGCTCCAGGTGGTCGGGTTGAAAAAGCAGATAGCGAGGGGAAGCAGACCAAGAAGCAAAGAACAAGAAGAGGCAAGACAAGAAGCTACCTGCGGAAAAGGAGACGGGGACATGGAAGTGGTTGGTGGAGTAGACAGGGAAAAAATGAGAGAGAGTGTGAGAATAAAGGTGACAAGGTATTTCATTTCTAAATAGAAAAAGCCCTCCTAATTTAATCTGAACCAAAAGGTCAGGAAAAGAAATTTGCTGTCCGAAAACAAATGGACCAAAAAACCTAACAAAAAATTTGTTGGAATCGTCTTTGGTCCATGTGCACAAGTCTAGGACCTACGAGGCTAACACTCATGCTGCATTCTCATTCCTTATGAAATTGTCCATCGCCATCTAGTGGTGACATTTAAAAGTGCCCATTAATCTCCATTTGCCAGTTTTTAAAGTCTGCTAAAGGGAATCTACTGCGAGAAGAACATTTAATTTAAGTGTAATATAGATCTTTTTGAATGTTTACAGGTTTACATTTCATGTAGGCATTTCTGTACAATACAGCCATACAGATGTACTCATGTTCAAGTTTAATGTACAAAACTGCACCGTGGTATGCTGACATCTGAAATAAAGCTACAAGATTTTATCATAGCAAGGGTCCAAAATATTAAAAACAATAGTATTTGGTAATTCTGAACCATTCTATGATATGGATATATCATCATATTTACTTTTATTCTGTTTTCCAGTGATGTTTCCCATTATTACCACAAGGTGTTGCTGTTGTTTCTTATAATACTTAATATAATATAATATAATATAATATAAGCAAAGTAACACCAGAACCAGTGGGTTTTACAAAGATCTCCGCATCATTATTGCGGATAGTATCTTACTCGTAAACCAACCATCTTCAAAGCAGTTGCTCTGAGCCAAGCTAAAGATAGCTTTGATAAAATGATTTAGCAAAAACCGTGTCGGCGACAGATCCCCTTTAAAAGCCTCGAGATACCGTAAAATGTTATGAGGATGAATTAATAAAGTGCTATTTATTTATTTTTAAGAATGAATATAAATCTTTTTATTTGGAGTTATTTATTCATGTGCCCGCAGCTACTGCCATCTATGGTCCTTGGCAAGTATGATGCAAACTAAGATGTCTCAAAAAAAAAAATCAAGAAGAACTAGAAGAAGCCTTGAAAGCATCTCAGGTCCATTGGGTGGATGGCATTAAAAGGCAGCTACTTGGTGAATATTGAATTTACAGAGCACTGCAACCGGGATTTTGGAAGGGGGCAATAGTTACAATAGAAAATATTTCTATATTTTTAAAATGCCCTCTTAAATGGGAGATTTTCTTTAAGTTATTAGTATAACCGGAACAGAATTTCAGGTATATTTTCCATATTTAATTGCTTTTATTGCCTTTAATGGCTACCAAGTCAAAATACGGTGACGGTTCCCCATATCTTGGCGTCCATCTCTTACTTTTAATACAAGTCAGAAATATTTTGAGGCACGATTTTATCTCCTCGCGAACACGCCACTCGCACTAAAGGTACGTCTGCCCTCTGATTATATATACATATATATTCCGTTTCCGTAGCGGAAAGATTAACCTAGCAATAAAGAAATAGCTTGTACCGTAATAAGGGATTCATCTGTTCCAAAATTTCCAGGAACAATCTGCTCTTACACATGATGGGATGTTTAAAAGATAATGCCCAGTCAAGGTTCAAATACAATACCATTCGACGGGATCTTAACCTTAAACAACAAAGCCTAATGGAGGGGTCTTTCATCGTCGCCTACTGTTCGTACGATTTGGCACCTATTAATAAATGCAAGCTTTTTCCCATTACAAAAGCTAATTATTACGCATTGTGATCAACTACAAACCTATTCCACTTAACCTCGCGGTGCCGAAGGTAACCGTACTCGAAAAACAATTCATTTGCCATCAGAAGCTAGGATTAAAATGTAAAGTGGATACTGAATTCTGTAGCTTTGGGAAGGTATGGAACCAGGCAGGGGTAGCTAGATGCTGCCTGAGGGTAATGGGGTTTCACTAAAAGTGCATTTGCATGTTAAAAAAATGGGCTTTAACTTCCTGGCATCCATTTCAATTTAAGTTGGCAGTGCCACTGATATCTCGTGCTTAGAAATGTTAAGGCTATTTTTTCTTATGAGACCCCTGATTATGGTATTTTTGACATACCCTGAATTCCAAAGGGGTTTATTCTGTAAAGGGAAAGCTGTGGTTAAACTCTCTCACGTCTTTATTTATTATGAATGGCCAACCCTAGCAGGTTTCTCCAGCTAGAATTGCTGAGATGGCCCTGTATAATGTAGAATTCAATGGGTAAGGAGACTCAATTATTTAACTATACATTATTCAGGGCCAGCCAACCCTTCCTTTAGAGAAGAGACCCCAACGTTTTTGAAATCTCTGAAAATAGCAATTACTTAAAAATCGTGTTTCTGTAACTGCCCGAGATAGTGATCCCGTTAGGTCTTATGACGTGGTAGACCAGGATAAAAGTGTTTACACCAATTCATGGCGCCCAAACCTTATGAGAAGATGCAGTTGTGATGGGTATCCAAGTTGTCAATTCAAGCAGAGAAGAAAAGTGAAAAGAAAAGAGAGAATAACATTAAAAGTTTTGGGTCAGCACAAGAAAGCATTACACAACCATCGGGCTTTATATGTTGGGCCAGAAATAATTTGGATTGCTTGTGTGAAGACAGATCACGCAGCTGGATAGAGCACCACGAATCACAGGTGCCTTATTACTTTCTATCCCGCATGTTTAGCCTCTGGTAGGGACCTGTTGCATAAAGATGCAATGGACGTCCACCTGACCATAGTTTCTTAAATGATCGGGTAAAAGACACTCAGCATTCCCACTGCTGGTCGCCTCTGTGTTGTGGTTAACATAGAAATTAAAGGTCTGACTTAAATGTACCTTTTGCATGAATTGACCTTTTTAGAAGGGGAAACTTGCATTGACTCGCAGACAAATTGGATTTTACTGGCACCTGTCCCTCACCATTTTTATTTTATTTACTAGTATCGGATTAAACACTTCTAGTTTTTGCCCCATAATATAATATTTTCAGGCAGCTGGATGTTAGCGATTTGTTCTCGCTCTGTTATCTGATCTACTAGACAAAAGCCCTGACTCCTTATCATACTGCCTGTAGGAAAGAATAGAATGACTTAGTCTCAATCACACAGCCAGACACTTTCATGGACTTCATTAGCATTATCATAAAGAATCATCCCAGTGTGATGTTTGAGCAGAGAAAATCATCTACAATATCACATGACAACAATGGCCGCCTCCAGGTCAGCAAATAAAGGAAGTTTATTGGGGGGAAAATGGAAATCAGGTTTTTTTTGTCAATGCTGACCGACATTACTGTATACAGCTCAGGGGGTTATTACTGTATACAGCTATGGGGGTTATTACTGTATACAGCACTGGGGGTTATTACTGTATACAGCTATGGGGGGTTATTACTGTATACAGCGCTGGGGGGGATATCATTGTATACAGCAATTGGGGTTATTACTGTATACAATGCTGGGGGTTATTACTGTATACAGTGCTGAGGGGATTTCATTGTATACAGCAATTGGGGTTATTACTGTATACAGCACTTGGGGTTATTACTGTATACAGTGCTGGGGGGAGAAAAATATCCCCCCCAGCCCTTTAACTTAAAAGGAATAAAGGGCACATTAATAATTATTAATAGCAGTAGCTTATAACCTCCATTGAAGTCAAGGAAACTTATATCAAATGAGCAGTATTCAAATATAATTCTGGGCTGAATTATTTTTTCTCCACCTAAAACCTGGTGAATAGACCCCAAATCCCTATGCAGAGCAGAAGGAGTTAGCAGCCACATAACCATGAAATAATCAATTATTTTATGCACATTGCCAATAAAACATACAATTAAGACAAATGATTTTCTACAATGAGAGGAACTTCTAAAATTTGAAACCGTGCAGATTTCAGCCGAGATCCTGATTAATTGTGACAACATTGGACGTTCTTCAACAGCTCCTTGTTAGGCAATTATATTGGGTCCGGCTTCATTCTGGATTATCTCCAAGGTCCAATGCACAAAATTGCAAAAGAATATTTGGCAGAAAAGCTCCATTTATAAATCTGCTCCCAAAAAAATGAAACATTTTGTTGTTAATGGAAATGTGCAGCTAATTTCCTGTTCATCATGCTAAAAATGTGACCTTTTGATTGTAAGAAATATTGCTAAATCATTGCGCTTTTCAATACATTTTCAGTTTGAAAAAAAGTCGAAAAGTTATTGATCCAAAAGGCAGAGGTTTTAATAAAAGGATATTAGAATTCACATATTTCTTTGGTTTTGAGGACTAATCAGCTTAGTTCTTGCTGGGTTAATTCTGTTGAATGGAAATCGGAAGCAAGTGTGAAGGGGACCCTTGTTTCATTCCGAGGACCCTTAAGAAGCTTACGTTGTCGTACCTTGGAATGACACATTTAAGAAATAGATTAAATCTGCTTAACCAACCGTTTGTTCTGTTATTGCTTTTTTTTTTTTTTTAAAGGGGTCTTACAAATCAGAAAGAATAAATATTGCAATATTTTTTTCCTGCATCTTGGGTCTATTCACAATGGTTTGAGTCGCCCTTGAATCGTTAAAACTTCAAGAGGGTTTCTAATATATATATATATATATATATATATATATATATATATATATATATATATATATATATATATATATATTATAATACTCACAGTATAATTCCATGGGTTTGTTTTGTGTATAGAACTGTAACAGGTAGGCTCTCCACTGTTAGGTGGTCATAAATGAATGCGCTCTATCCAGATAAGGACACATTTGTAGAAACCACAAGGACACTTACGGACATCAAGACTACCTTGAGACAGAGTGACAATAGTGAGACTGTCGTAAGACTTTATCATCACTGTAAGAACACTAAGATACTTAAATCATAAAAATGTCTTCGTACACCGACCCCGCACTGGAAGAAGCTTTCTTTATGTATCTTGGCCTAATTAAGAATATATTTGCTTCCAGACCATCCTATAAGTATATCGGGAAAACACTTTCTCTGCCAAAACGTACTCAGAAAATGTTTTAGGACGCGTTGGCTTTGACCGTTCACATCCCGTTAACAAATCTAGCCGATTGCTGGTAATTTACGGCCATTTACGCCGCCTTCAGAAAATGACTCCTTGATTATGACTTAAGGTGGGAGAATGTTGATAAGTTATAACGTTCTGTGTACCGGGCAGCACCGCAGTCTGTATATTATTTCCAGTTTTAGAATTACAGTGTTTACGACGGCGTTTAACACTTTGAACCATCGGATATATTATCTGCGGTAATGGACGATAATGCACTTCCAACCACGCTCTCATCCTCTCTGAATACATTATGGCATTTTCTTGAAATTCATTTGGATACTTTAGGTGTCTTTGAATATTTAATGGGTTTATTGTGGTGCGTGAATTAGTGAATTACTAAGAGAACAGATAAAGAGGATGTTGGCTAATTATCCAGGTTGGCTGCTGGTGGGGCTTATATAGCAGTCGCCCCCATTTATAAAACACTCAAAAAACAAACTTAACAAGTACAATTTGAGGCAGGATTCAGAAATATTATTTACCCCATCGATTTTAGTATCATTTTGCAGTAAGAACTATCTATATATTGACATAAAAACTAAGTAAAGCAAATGTAAAAGTTGTTATATTTTTTTCCTTTTGTTGTATCCTTGTCTTCTTCACATTACTTTATGTCCTCCTTAAGGAAATGATTTACTACAACTGGTGCCGCACAAACAGCAGCTGACCCAACATATCTAAAAATATTTGATCTATACATTTCAGAGAGCACAATGTCATAACGATAAATTGAGGTTTTTCTTCAGTGTAAAGGGCACGGAATTAACTGGTCAGCAAATGAATAAGAACATTTCCAGTTCGATCTATTAAAAACTATCTGTCCTCTTTATTTTCTTATCAGATCCTGATATAATCTTTAAGAGCTGAAGCTGGCAGGCATGTCTAGAAGGCTTCTTCGCTCAATGTAACCAAAACAATAGAATAACATTGTAACTGTGACTGCACGCTGAGTGTCTGGACAATCTCTAGGAAGCCTTTCCATTAATCAATGTGGGACAAGAAGCATGTCGTGTCCTATTTTAACTGTTACTTAGCGTTCGGTTAGCAATCCACTTCAACATGGCCATTAAGGGCAAAGCCAAGCAACTATCTTGATTTCATAAATAAAAGTCTAGGGTCTCTCAGAAATTTCCTTGTTTTTGAAAGAAATGCATTTTTCCCCCATTAAAATAACATGAAATGGATCAGAAATCCAGCACAGATGGGGTTAATGTTGCAAATGACTATTGTAGCTGGAAATGCCTGATTTTTAATAGAATATCTTTATAGGAGTACAGAGGCCCTTCACTCCCATCACTCCTGTGTTCCAATGGCCCTTTATCACTCCCATCACTCCTGTGTTCCAATGGCCCTTTATCACTCCCATCACTCCTCTGTTCCAATGGCCCTTTATCTCTCCCATCACTCCTCTGTTCCAATGGCCCTTTATCACTCCTGTGTCCCAATGGCCCTTTATCACTCCTATCACTCCTGTGTCCCAATGGCCCTTTATCACTCCTGTTTTCCAATGGCACGTTGTATTCACTGATCCAAGTTTAAAAGGCTAATTGATTGTTAGAAAATTATGTTAAAGCAACAAATGTCTTTGTTTTACATGAAAACAGCTCAGCGACCCCAAACTTTTGGACAGTAGTGTGTACGTATATATACACACACACACACATATATATATATATATATACATATGTATATATATATATATATATATGTATATGTGTGTATATATATATATATGTATATATATATATATATATATATGTATATATATATATATATGTATGTATATATATATATATATATATATGTATATATATATATATATATGTATATATATATGTATATATATATATATATATATGTATATATATATATGTATATATATATATATATATGTATATATATATATATATATATATATATATATATGTATATATATATATATATATATGTATATATATATATATATGTATATATATATATATGTATATATATATATATGTATATATATATATATATATATATATATATATATATATATATATATATATATATATATATATATATGTATATATAGTAATTTTATACATTTTATAATAAAAAGTCATAATGAAAAACTACAGTGTCAAATGTAAGGAAGTTCTACTTGTCCACTGACAGGGTGGTAGATCAGTGGAACAATCTCCTACAAGAAATGGTAGGGGCAAATATAGTGAGCAATGAATGATTAAGGTTCGAGTGCTTAAAGCAGGGAAAGACCCGGTAATCACAGGTAAGTAATAAAGTTTGGGATACGTTCAACAGCAAATAAAAGACCAGAAACCGTTCTCACTGCGCTCTGCTGGGCCAAAAAACCATATACCGGTAACAGGTCAAAGCTGAAAGACACTACAAGACTTTGGGTAATTTATTTGAAATAATATTTAATAGATGTTATAGTATAATTATCTCCATAGCCAGGACTGTGCTACACGACAAAAAGAAATCGGTAAAAAAAAAAAAAAAATTAAGTCTGTACAGAATGGAAACCAAATACAAATTAAAGCAAATTATATTCACATCTGTATATATCCCATCATAGTGTACATGGTACAGAAGCACTTAAAACTAAGGGCCCTTCAAAAAGGAATTCTGTAGAAATAGCAAATAAAATACAATAAATGACAATTATGGTGAAAGGTAGCGAGCCACAGAATCTGAAAACGGTAATTTAATTATTATTTGTGAGGCGAGAAAAATGATTAGTCACGCTTTTAATTAACCCTTTTCTTGGCTATAGGCAGATATATAACTTCTTGTTTTTCTTTCCTCCAGCAGATCCAGAGGCTTGTTCCATAGCATCGAGGGACCAGTCGCTTTATTCGTTGTATAAACGTATTGCCAAACAGCTTGAAAGCCCCGACATCGTCTTTGGTTAATTTCGTAGAGATGCCATTTTTGTTTGAAATGTGCTCTTTTCTGGGAGGGCACCCACGGGACGTTTCAATCTTAACTCTAGACGAGATCTGGGAAGGCCATCAAGGTGGAATTTAAAATGGCTTCTTGATGTGACCTGATCTCCAGAAACTACGGAGTTTGATGGTGAATTCTAAGCAGACATCGGTTAGAAATCTTTGGAGCGTAAACCTTAACCCCGTCTCAGCTCAGCTCGAAGCCCGCTGCGCATTCTATGGCGTAAAGCAATTTGCCCCTCATCAGATTCTCGTCGTAGAACTCGGGGAGCTTGAGCAGGTTCATGCAGGTGCTCGCCGTCGGCAGCCGTTCCAGGTCAGAGCCTCCGTTGTGGATACAAAAAGCGGGATAGAGTTCCTACGAACAGAAAATAATAAACAGTGATAAATATATACATTATCGTATCATTTTCAGACCTTAAAGAATAAAAAGTAACCTTAAATAAATGCATTTCCACTGCCGAGAGGTCATCTGCCGTGGCATTACGGATCATAATACTTGAAAGGTTTTAAGATTCCTTTAATGATGATATAATTAACTGCGTATCGTTATGGAATATGAACAGCTACAAGTTAAAAGCCTGTCTGCTTGGCCGTTGCGGGATGATTTGGACGGCCCCGATGCGCTAAAGAGGAATAACCTTTATATAACGAGGAGAAACTATTCACTTTAGGATGAAACATTCACATTCCCTGCCATGGACATTAGATATTAAATTGTACGTTTGGACCAAAATTATTATTGTAGAAAAGTGAAAAGACACAGCAAAGCGAGATTCTAATGTTTCCTATGACCTCTCCTTTAGCCTCAATTACGCATTTAATTCCTTTTAGATTGTAAGCTCATAAACCCACCATCGTAGCTGTATGTGCGAACGCACGCTTATTACGTATTTATTACCTACGCTATATTTAAATTGTACAGCGCTGCGGAATACGTTAGCCCTTAATAAACGATAATAATATTTAATATTAGCCAATTATTTTCACATAATATAGAATAAACTAAAAAAAATGGCTAATAAATTCCCCACTTCGTAACTTCCTGTAAAAGCAGGAAGTTCGGTGTCGCCGTGTCGACTATTTAAAAGGTACAAAATCTGAATGGATCTGGTTCCCAGAATTACCAAGGCAATGCAGATATGTACATATTTTTTTAAAAAAGGGCTATGGCAGATTTTCTTTTACTGGCACTTAAATAATATTATGCAAAAAATAAAAATTCATGATACTCTCGTAACGCTTTAAAAAGGTCCAGGCGGGACCGGTAGGACTACGTTTCTGATCTGGCCTTTTAACGCCTACCGTTACCGAGCGATTATCTTTGCATAGGTTACCGGCGTCCCTCGCTTTAAGGCATTAGTAACGTTAAGTACTGCAGTAAAACCACGCGGCCGTCCGGCGTTCCGTGCATTAATCAACACTTCCCGAATAAAATAATAAAAAAATGTAAAAAAAAAAAAAAAAAAAGAATCAATTTATAATTTTGACCTGACTGGAACTTAACACTTTTACCCACTCTTATACAAATGCTTTCTTTTCTATATGTACAGCAACCTAATTTATGAAAGTTATTAAGCTTTAATTAGTTTCAGAAAATGCTATCTCGTAACATTTAATCTGGCTCTAAATGGGCTCTTAATTTGTTAATGGTGTAACCTTCTGCTACGCAGAGTCTACAAACGGTAAATAATGTCTGGAAATCGCCGGGGAACGGCCATTACGGAGGCCCGCGGCGCAGGCTGCTTTTAACCACTTTATAAGCACATTAAGTATTTTCTTTGTATGGAAACTAATTGAGACTATGAATAATAAAAAAGGATATTAAGTAGGCTCTTTGGGTGGCGATGGGGTTTATTCACTAAAGGAAGAGTTGGGGTTTTAACTCTTTCGCTCCTCTCTACATTCTGAAGGACCAACGCTGGCTGGTTTCTTCAGCAACAAGGATGTAGTTGGCCCTGTATAATGTATAATTCAATAGGTGAAGCAGAAGCTCACTGAGGTTGAGTGCAAATTCGCCTGTAAGCTCTCCATTTAGTGGATAAACACCTTTGTCCTGCAGTAAATATGGTGGTCGCCATACACGTCCCGAAGCTATGGAGCCATACAGATATCTTCTGCTAACAGGTACCCCACGCGTTGACTTAGATGGTCCATAAACAAAAAGTGGTCATCAAAAACCAGAAAAGGGGGCTTAGAATATACTGTGTTCATAGCAAGGTGCATGGGATATGGTGATGGGTCCAGGGGTAAGAGACAGAGGCGAAAAAGTTGAGAGAAACTTGAGAGCCTCAGCCAAACACTTAAGATCCCAAACGGATTGATTTATTTGAAAAGGTCCAGCGATGGGTGGATCTGACCTGTACTTTTGGTTGGCACTGATGGTCGAAGAAGGAGAACGTTGTATTTGAAGTTAATGCTGGACTGCGGATGCAGCTTAGAACAAAAAGAATGGTTTTGCGATGTTGGACCTCAACTTATTTGAAGTCTTTTCTTAACTGAGGAGAGTTCTTTGTTGTAACAGAAGTGGCGAGAAATACTATCTAATATTCTTTTTGGTCCAGAGCAAGCAAGCTCAGTCTTCACAGTCACTTTCTCATTTCTTCTGTGATACGGCTAATAGCCTTTGGCAAAATACCCATAACACAAGTTACGGAGCCAGGTACGAGTCCAAAAACTGACAGGTGCTCCCTGCAAACAAAGCTTATATTTCCAAAAACTCTTCCGTGGAGGTGATTACAACAATACCCATTTTTTCAATATTATCAATGAAACTCGTACAGCGGACATCATCCACGCGGCTTCTAGATGCAAATATTCTTTCCCCCACCGCCATATGTGAAGCCAAAATACCAAAAAATGAATAGATCACTCCCCTGTATCATTGAATACATTTCTCATTTACCACCCATTATCAGATTTCCGTTTAATGGTATGTTGTCACGCTGTAAATAATACCAGGCAGAGAGCGAGCCCAAGCTAAAGACCCAATTATATCGTGCCCTAAAAGATTTTGCGATTATAAGGGTAACAATGCTCAACGTCTTCTCCAATGCATATCTACCTAAATTAGCTGCTTTAAAGGGCACCAAAGGATACAGTCAGGGTGTAAATGCTCCCTAAACTCCTTGATACTCTAGAAGCCCTAGTGGCTAAATGCAGAACTGCATATAATACACAGAAAAGGCTTCTGGCAGCTCCCCAAAATCTTCAAAGCAGAACGGAATAAATTGCCCCCCCTGGAGATGTCACGTTTACTTATTACGCAAATCACTTTGGTGAAAAGGACCAAGTTAATGGATCCTCACCCCTATGAGAATGACCTCTGTACTGTGTGTATACCCGCATTACACGTCCGGAATGGCCGCTCCTTTATGTACAGAATATTACGCTAATGGCTCTTCTGACATGCAAACATTTTTTCCTCTTTACGTCCTTAGAAAGCTGAATACCTCGTATAAGAAGCATGTATAGACAAGTGAATGTGTATGTGTGGTATAGAAAAGCCCACGAGCTGCTCTGCGGTGTTTGGTTTATTAATAGGGGGGTGCGATGTTATTCACGGAGCGTGACTGATAACGCCCCGAGTGCGATTCAGAGGCCGGCGGGGTCTGCACTATTCAGAAACCATTTCAAATGATTTCAGCAAATAGACGACTGATAAGGCATTGCGCTAAAACAAACATTCTCACTTTGCTATTTAACCAGCATAAAAATAAATCCTCGCCGCACCCTTTAAAGAAAGGAAAAGGTAGAATTATTACTAATCTAAGGCTAACAAGCGGACACTTTCATGTACCGTTCCATCGCTTCCTCTGGATCCTGCGGGTGTTGGTTGTTTGGTTAAGTCTCTTATATTTGTCCTGCGTTAATGCCAAGTTCCCACCCTCCCAGTAGTCAGAATAAACCTCAAATTGCCATTTAATGGAAAAGGTCAAGAACTATGGAGGTTAAATATGGCTTTAGTTTATTAAAGCCCGAGATAAGGCCGTCTCAAGCTGTTCTTCTGAGGATGATTACTGCTGCCATTAGCGGAATGCTTTAGAGAGAGAGAGGGGTCTGCTGCTTTCCGGTCGCTGAGTGGGGTCTTTGGTTGAAGTCGATACCATTTATTGGGGGAACATTGAAGAGGACGTAAAGTAACAGAAGCTCTTGCACATGGTCCCTTCTTCAGATGTCTTCTATGTTGGCTCAATAAAAGGCATCAACGTCAACTAAAGACTCCGCTTGCTGCCACTTGGCTTTACCCCCAGGGCTGGAAGGTGCCGGCCCTCCTCTGCCCCATACATATTCCTGAATAAAAAGGGAGGACTTACTTTAAATCCTAATAAGGGAGGTCGGGAGCAACTTGTCACAAACTTAAGCAGTTTCCGCTTTTCCTCATCTGTAAAATTTTCAACCACTCTCCAAAATATTTTGATCACTGGATGGTCAGCGGAATAGCCTCCTGCAATAAAACACAGACGTGTTAAATGACATTTATAGTTTTACGTTTGGCAGGGTAGGTGGAACAGCCTCTTTAACAGGAATAATCGCCTCGATATTTCCGCCGACGGCACATATCTATCCAAAAATTTGCTCTTGACGTGAGTATTTCTGTGAATAAAAAACCCTTGACCCCTGCCCTGCGGACAGCAGAGTCTCTCTTTGGGAAGCACTCTGATAACAAGCTAGCCATGTAGGAGCCCAGCGGGCCAATGCCATGGACAGGTTGTAGCAGGGTTTATTGTTGGGATAATGCAATGAGAACTTCCTCGAATGCCTGCACATGCACAGAATTACTGCCGATAATAACTTTATACTAATGCTTGTTCACTGCAAAGAAAAGGATGATCAGTGAAGCAAAAGTCGCTTTAGCCACGTGAAGAAGTATTGTCCCCCCCCCCACCACCACCTCGACCTAAACGGGCTATTAAGATACTTCACAAACCTCAGCCGTACCTCGTTACCCCCACGCCACTTACTGCAATCAATACACACCTGAATAGTTTGTGAAGGACTTCAGATCATCAAGGCAGATAGGAACCTGAGCTCCGGAAATCAAAACCTAGAAGTATCACAGAAAAGAGAGGGCTTGACACTCATATATTTACTCCTGAGCATCATCGCCAAAGTTACTTAAAGCGGCAACGCACAGCCGTAAGGTGCAGACTGCGTGGATGTAGACTGTACGACACAATCACAGTTTGATTTCACAGAATTTGGCTTTCCGTACCTGGATCTCCTGCTGGTCGAACATGCGGAGCCATTCCAGATTGACGACGTTGGCCAGGCCCTGTCTGAAGGCCAGGCAGTGCTGCCTGATCTGCTTGTTGAGCCTGTAGTCCGCTACCAGGTGGATGTAGGCTATTCGGTTCGCGCTCGTCACTGGAATATCTTTTCCTCCCATTTTTAATTCTACAACCTAAACAAAGCGAGAACAAAAACTCCGTTAGTATCAGAAATGAATGGTGCTAAAAGGACAAAAACATTTGTGTTCAAGAGCATGACGCTAATGCTACGTGTGTGCGGAAAACACTAAACCTGTGAAAAATACACCTTCTAAGTAAAATACACCTTTTTATTCAACAGCTACAAAAATGATCTAAGTGAGTACAGAAGGGAAATTCCGTGTCCTTCACAGCATCCTAAGAGTCAACGTGTAGACTGCGTGTTACAGTCCATGCCAGGGGTGTCCAACCTGTGTCCAACCTGCAGCCCTCCACCTGCTGCAGGACTACATCTCCCATAATGCTCTTTCGGCTAAGATGAGCATGGGAGATGTAGTCCTGCAGGGCCGCAGTTGGACACCCTTGGTCTATGCGTTCTATAAGAAAACACTAAACAGAAGGAACAGGACAAGTGAATGGCAGATCACTGGCCTTCCACTAGATGGCGCCATTTGTAAACGGTATTTTTGATCTCTGGAGGACTGTCTAGCTCATCCAGTATACCCAGTACTGGTTAATCCCATTCCTCATATACACATTTTAAATGATTGGTTTATATATATCAGAACTAACCTCACAGCAGCCAATTTGCTGATTAAAATATAAAAATGTTAACATACGAGTCATCTGTATGATAAGGTCATGTATAAATCACACAGTGTGTGTCCTACAGAGCCATATTTCTTAGAAATGTCCATCTGGTTCCAGCTACTTCCTCGCCTGCCACAGATTGGATATTACTGAAATCCAATGTTATACAAAACATTACAATCTGAGAAGCGCCCTCGTTTTAATCTTTACTGAACGACTGATTGTATTCTCAGCAGTCAGGGTCAGAACAAACAATTAAGGTCTTCAAGCCTTAATTAGACATTTTGTAATGTGAAAGTTCTCTTGGTGTATAAGGGCTTTAGGGCAATATATGGACAGAAGATGCCACCCAACAATGAGCACCAAGCAGAACTGTGACCTACTTGGTGACAACGGAAGCGACAGGGAGTGCGATGCCCCCTGCTGGTTGCAGGAGGGATCCTATAGAGAACCTGACAGTATGTCAGCAATACTAAGGGTGAGTGCGAATGGATGTAGCCAGAGGGCAGCGCTGACCGTTGGTCTATATGAGGATTTTACTTGCAATCTGGACCTGCGCCATAGAAAAAGAGATGCTTAATACCAATTACATGGGACAACAAACTTTTCAACATATTTAATCATCAAAGAGGGACATGACTGTTTTGGGGGGGAAGGGGGTATAAAAGTTGTGGCTGGGGCTTTAAAAAAGACTATTTATGTGACATCATTAGCCAATTATGCAGTATATTTCCATGCTGCCATGTACATCATGAAGGCTGTGATACCCTCATACCCAGCAAACATTCTGCTCATAGAAAAGAATGGATGAAAAAGAGAGAATGTGTTCTGACCAGAGAACAATTACCAATTAACAACTCATCCATTAAGATTTCTTTGAGAGCTTCAGTAAAAGTTTTAACTGTCTCTTAATGCCCCCGACATCCGGGATTATTGCTTTCTTATTGCCTGGCTAAACAGAAATTGAATACAAAGGAGGTATTTAATCCCAGCGACAATTTTATCTAACATCTAACCTAAGCTTTATTTCTTCTGTATAAAATTATTGGAAGGCGTGGGTCCTGCAGGGAGAAACCATGGGCTTTAAAGGCTGGTGGATACACGCACATGATTGGGGAGGCTGGTGGATACACGCGCATGATTGGGGAGGCTGGTGGATACACGCACATGATTGGGGAGGCTGGTGGATACACGCACATGATCGGGGAGGCTGATGGATACATGCACATGCTTGGGATTCCTGTAGAGTGGAGGAATATCACATAGGGTCACATGATATCCACCAAGTGTAAAGTATGATACATGACCGACCAACAAAAGTGCAATGTTACATGATACCCCTTCTTTATAATAGATATCACCTGCACTGAGCAGTCCTGTTGTATCCCATGCTAACATTATCTCATATATACAGTGACAATATGATTAATACCAGAGCGATCGTCACTTACCTGGGCCTCACCAAGGTCATTGTTGACCACTGTAAAGTTTAAGCCCAGTTCTTCCACGTCCCCTTCGTAGCTCTTCAGGAAGAGCAAATTCCGGTACATTTCGGGATCCAAGGACGCCAGGTGGTGAATGTCGACATCGGCGCTCGTGCCCAACAACTTCGACAGGAAGAAACTAGCGAACGGCAGCTCCACGAGCATGTTCTCATACAGAGCCTGAGGGAAGGAACACACAAGCAAACCTTATTGCCTACAGTGCCAGGTCCGTGCCGGTATTACAGATGGTTGTGAATGCGTTGGAGACATCAAGCAGTATGGGGTCAAGCATTCGATGTGTTTGCTAAATGAGTTACAACATTAACCATCGCTTCTTACGTTTATTGCTTTCAATGACAGTTTGTTTTGATATTTAATATTACAACCATTAGCCTACACAAAAAAAACACAAGGCCTGCATTTTTCAGTATGGTCCACATAAATATTCAGAATATTTTATTAACAAAAAGTTTGGTAGCCAAAGCAGTCGGTGTTTTCTCACCTAAGGACGCTAATTTAACAAACACATCAGGTCTATCCCACACTCCTTTATCGGATTTCTCCAAATAATGCACACAGTGACAATATGATCAATGACTGATTTATGGCCGCTTTCCCGGGACCTCACCAAGGTCATTGATAACCCCTGTGAAGGTTAAACCGTATGTACCCTTTGTAACTCTTTAAGAAGAGCATATTACAAAATAAAGCTACAGGTGTCACTGCTTTACAAAAATACAGTGATAAGAATATAGAATGTACACAAGAATGTACACAACAGTACTCTAACCTACCTATTATAACCTCTTATAGTCATACAGGATACACTACCACTTGGGTCACTTGGAAATGTTCTTGTTTTTGCAAGAAAAGCAGCCCTTTATCACTCCTGTGTCCCAATGGCCCTTTATCACTCCCATCACTCCTGTGTCCCAATGGCCCTTTATCACTCCCATCACTCCTGTGTCCCAATGGCCCTTTATCACTCCCATCACTCCTGTGTTCCAATGGCCCGTTATCACTCCCATCACTCCTGTGTTCCAATGGTCCGTTATCACTCCCATCACTCCTGTGTTCCAATGGCCCGTTATCACTCCCATCACTCCTGTGTTCCAATGGCACGTTGTGTTTATTCATCCAAGTTTAAAAGGCTAATTGATGGTTAGAAAACCCTTTTGTAATTATGTTACAACTAGAAATGTCCTTGTTTTCCATGAAAACAGCTCAGTGACACCAAACCTACGAACTGTAGCGCATGTCAGGCAGATGCTGATATAGAAGAAAACATTCTGTATTTCAAAAATGGAGCAGAAAGCATCTAAGAGAAGAGCCCACAGCTTTACAACATGGAGGCAGAACTCTTACTACAAATTACCTTTAAAACTGCCATATGGTGGATTAGAATTTTATATACCGTATTTATCGGCGTATAACACGCACTTTTTTAACTAAAATTTGAAGCTGAAATCCTACCTGCGTGTTATACGCCGATAAATCCTAGAGCCAGTGGCGGAACTACCGGGGTCGCAACTGCGACCGGGCCCTGGAGTTCTGCCAGTCAGGGGGGGCCCAAGGGGTGCCGAGCGGTTGCTGAAGACGACCGCACGGCAACTCTCGGACCCCCCTGACTGACAGAAATCCAGGACTCCTCTGTCTGCCTCAGCCGCCGCCGCCTGCCTCAGCCGCCGCCGCCTGCCGCCTGCCTCAGCCGCCGCCGCCGCCGCCTGCCGCCTGCCTCAGCCGCCTGCCTCAGCCTCCGCCGCCTGCCGCCTGCCTCTGCCTCTGCCTCAGCGCTTCAACTCTTGTGTTGGAAGCGTGAGGCGTTTGTCTCGGGTGCCGGCGCTCAGCAGTGAAGCGCCGGCACCCGAGACAAACTCCTCACGCTTCCAACACAGGAGTTGAAGGTAAGTGACCGGGATGGGGTTAGGGAGAGAGAGGGGAGATCCTGAGAAGGGGGGTTAGGGTGTGTGTGTCTTAGTGTGTGTGTGTCTTACTGTGTGTGTGTCTTACTGTGTGTGTGTGGTTTCCCAGATAGCAGTGATTCTGATGAAGTTTTTTTGTTCAGTTTTTTTGTTCAAAAATGGGGGTGCGTGTTATACACCAGTGCGTGTTATACGCCGATAAATACGGTATATATCTTGTAGACATTCTTGCTTTTGTTACACTTTGACTACACGTTTAAGGAAAATGACACAATGGCATAAACCTATCGATTAGCTGGTGACCCCGTTGAGCAACCCTACGGAACATGTTGCCCCTCTGCAGGGAAATCACGGAGAGGTATGTGCCGTTTGGCACATCGATCTAGCCATCAATCGAAAGACATCCCCGGAGATGTTTATAGAGCCAATACAGCTGTAATCAAATAAGAAAATCCTCCTGACAGGTCAAAGCTTTTCACATCTCGGCTGCTTTAATGAAGACAACAATTACTTAAGAAGATCTTGTATCCTTGTGTTTGTGTACAAGTATTATCTGATCGGGTTGCCTTGTTGGCTATAGATAAAGCATTTTCACACTTCTTTATCGTGGATTACCTTACACATACAACACAAGGTGGGCCATTTAATCATTGCCCTATAAGGCAATTGAAGACTTTAATTACGCTACGTAAATTTGCTTAGTGACTGAACGGCAACCTGAACTCCATTCACTAAGCAGAGCCTCCAAACTTCCAATGACCCCGTGATGTTTACAGGTTGGACGCTTCCCACAGGAAAGGAGAGGTGTTAGAAGCGGTGTCTCCGAAAGGTGACGTATATACACTAACATTCAAAGGTTTGGGGTCACTGAGCCGTTTTCCTGGAAAACAAGGACATTTCTCGCTGTAACATAATTGCAAAAAGGGTTTTCTGACAATCAATTATCCTTTTAAACTTAAACTTGGATCAGCGAACACAACGTGCCATTGGAACACAGGAGTGATGGGAGTGATAAAGGGCCATTGGAACACAGGAGTGATGGGAGTGATAAAGGGCCATTGGAACACAGGAGTGATGGGAGTGATAAAGGGCCATTGGAACACAGGAGTGATGGGAGTGATAAAGGGCCATTGGAACACAGGAGTGATGGGAGTGATAAAGGGCCATTGGAACACAGGAGTGATGGGAGTGATAAAGGGCCATTGGAACACAGGAGTGATGGGAGTGATAAAGGGCCATTGGAACACAGGAGTGATGGGAGTGATAAAGGGCCATTGGAACACAGGCGTGATGGGAGTGATAAAGGGCCATTGGAACACAGGCGTGATGGGAGTGATAAAGGGCCATTGGAACACAGGCGTGATGGGAGTGATAAAGGGCCTCTGTACTCCTATAAAGAGATTGCATTTAAAATCAGCCGTTTCCAGCTACAATAGTCATTTACAACATTAACCCTGTCTGCGCTGGATTTCTGATCCATTTCATGTTATATTCTTTTACAAACAAGGACATTTCTAAGTGACCCCAGACTTTTGAACAGTAGTGTATATTACTAATGCACCAGCAGCCCCGTCACTAAGCTGCCAAAAGCACACGGCGCATGCACGGTGCCATCTGCAATCACATGGTGCCCTTCATGCACTAGTGTGCCATTCCTTAAGAGGAAAAAACAATAGTTAAAGGGTGTCTGAAACGGTTTGTAATGCATTTTAAAGAAGTTTATTATTTTTTACACTATGGCAGATTCCGGGTTATATGGCGTTCATTAAAGCAGAGGGTAGCGGGTCACAAATGTATTCCCTTTTTTTTTCTAAAACGATTTCTGGGCTGATTATATAAATACTGGAAAGATGTTAAAATACTCAAATTGAACAGGTACACGCTGGTAAATACTCTGACAGGTAATGCAAGACTGAAAAAAAAAAACCCTCAATATTCCCTGAAAATGGAGTACTGTGTTAAAATAACCGTTTAAAACATAGAGAAAAGAAGAGCATAAATAATAGAATTATAACTCTTTTGCTTCTGATGTAACTGATGATGACATTTTTAAAACATTTTATGAACTGTATAAATCCAGCGTGTAAAGGAATGGTTTAATTAGTGACTGGTTTCCTTCCCTTTCTTTGATAATATGATGAGAGGTCTGGTTTAATAAAAGAACAAAAAATACCGAGTTCTTTAATATGCATTCTTCAAAAATAAAAAACACTTGAGGCATAAGCTGCAGCCCTGCAGCTGCAGCCACCCTCCTCCTCTGTGGGCCGTCAGTTCTGGAATCAGTGGCAGGAATGAATGAGAGCGCGTTCCAGGTATACAGATCCTGGCCCGGAGCACTCGGGGAGCCAGCGCCGGAGCTGACCGGTGAAGTAAGTCACAGGAGATCTCTTGCCCGAAAAACAGCTGGGGGGGGGGCAGGGAGAAGGGGCAAATGCATATGAGATCATCCTGCGGAATCTCCACATGCGTTTATAAGGGAGGTGGGGACACCACAAAATATTAAAATGACTTCACAGCTATGATTTGCTTTAAGGGGCATATGATGACCGGAGCTTTCCAGTAACAGCGTTCTCTATGTGGCTCCAATAAAAGGCATCAATGTCAACTAAAGACACCAATGTTCATGCAGGGAAGCAGCTGGTTGGGGGTACGAACTGTGTCCAGGACATTAAACGGGGGCATTCTTACTCAAGGAGTCCAAGAAGCTGAGAGGGGCAAAATTCTACCAACAAACCCATATTACCTATTTCAGTCCCAGCATACACCAGTAGCGTTACTGGTTCAAAGTGCAACGGCTCAATGCGGCAAAAACTCGATGTATTCAAGGTGTGTTTTTGATTTGTCCTTTGAGCGGTTGGTGTTTAAAGCACCACGAGTAAAGAATGACTTTTCAGCGATGCAAAAAAACACCAAATACCCCCACCCCCCAAAAAAAAAGCCAGGTTCAAACCTTTAAAGACATTCGGTATTGAAAAGTCAAATAAATGATGACATTAAAAACCATGACCACATCAGCTAAATGGATTATAAATTCAATTTCCATAATGCGTGCGACACAAATATCACCGTGGCCGTAAATCACGGCATTTTCTAAACACAGGTTAATTGTACAACTTTGCAAACTGTCTATTTTTTATGCAAAATAATCCACTTAGCATTTGTCACATTGGTCTTAATCCGAAGGCGTTTGGGTCCGCGTGCCCCAGCGATGCTATCAATAACGCCGTCCCCGGTGCGTCCGCCATAGGTAGGCCGCTGAAACGCGTGCGTTATTCCTCAGCTGTCTGTCTCCTCGCAGTGTTTATGGGCAGAAATTGTGCCAAAATGATTGGAAATAAAATGGATTAATTATGGTAGAAGCCTTTTAATATAAGTGAGTGAGCCGGGGACGTGATTAACGCAAATTGTGTTGCTATCAGGAGGATAAATGGTAACAACATCGCAAGGCCATTTCTGTCTGCTGCCAAATAACTTTAGTAATTTACTGCATTAAGAATCAATAAAAAAAATAATGCTTTTCAAATGCATCACTCGCAAGCTCCGGGTAGTTCCAGAGCGAACATTTATTTCTTCATCTAAAAACTATATAAGGCGTGTTACCCGTTTTCTTCAATAAGTTGTTAGTCGAGAGGAAGAAAATATTTAGGTTAATTATCATTTGTTGATTGGTATAGCGCCGTCATTTTCTGCAGCGCTGTACAATAATCATTGTCTGAACATTTACATGTAGAGGGGAGGCTGCAAATGATCTGAAAGGGTTAACACCAATGGGGTGTTAAATCCCATACTGTTAATGTACGGTCACTGTGCAGCCTGCAGCTCTGGGTAGAGGGGTTTACTTTTTGTGTGTCTTTTGACCTATTACTAGCTATGCCCGTGGTTATGTAAGGCATCTGGGAAATGCATTTTACTTACATCATTACAAATAAAAATATTTCTGCTGTTTCTATACAATTATTGTGACTTTTAGGGCTGTAGATACCCTCGTACCCAGCATACGTTCTGAGTTCCTAGAAAAGAGGGACATCGGCATATGTGGGTGCTCGTGAGGTTTGTCCTGGAGTCTCTGGGTGAAGTGCTCCTTCCCTGGGTCTCCAGGTCACTTTCCTCTTTCTCTGGGAAGGGAGTGGTATTTGGCCACACCCACTCCCCGCCCACCTAACACTGTCTGGGACACCCCTTGCACAGCTACCCATGCAGACATCTAGCTACCCCTTCATCGACCTACTGCCCCAGAGCCCCAGCTGGCCTCCAACGGGAAATTCCCAGGTACGAGCACCAGGGGAGGAAAGAGGAACAGAGGTATTGGGTCCCAAAGGGGCACGGGCAAAACTAAACAGGGGTGCCTGGAAGGTATAATACCATCCTCTGTTGATACCACCAATCTAGTTCTTCTACCCCACCCCTATGGCACTAGTTACCCCCCCAATGTGTCTCTCGACTGTGCCCCACTCCCAATAAAATGAAAGCCTGTGAGCATCATAAATGATATTACTAATAATATGCAACATACGGGTAATTTATATGAACAAGTATGTGCTACAGTGTCACTATGTGCATGTAAAGTCACTGCAACAGTAACATTTAAATACATCGTTTATTTCTTTTAGAGGGAAGTCTGTGTTTTTACCGTTATAAAAATATTAATATTAAATCACCCAAAAAAAGGGGAGCTAAAAAGTCATACCATAACCAAGGTTCCGAGGGTTAAATTATAAAGAAGGCTGAATTCCAATAATACATTGTAACTGAACAGGACGACGCTTCTTCCTAAAGATCAAGATGTTATTACCGTATGCGGCATCGGAATGGTTTATTTATTCCCCGTCCAAAACCCTGATTTAGAGGCAATAAAATGCAATCGCTACACAAACCAAAAGCAGCAATCATTCGCTAATGGAACTTTTAACGGAGAAGTGGGCCCTGACAGTAGGTAATTCTTTTCCTATACACTTACGTGCGGGGACCTGTTTATACTTTAGCTCGGTAAACAATTACTAATGTATGCATTAAGTAAAATTTAAATACATTATGACCCCATAAATTCTTCTTGCAATCAATACACTATTTAGTGCTAATAGACCATGCTTTAGAGCTCTTTAAATTCTTCCATATTAATTTAAAGCTGGAACAAACAGAACCTTGAGGTTGGGTAATATGTACCGATGATTAAGAATGCGCCAGGTTAACACTACTGCGTAAAATATATCCAAAGGATGATCAGCTGATTAACATAAGATTTACCTGAACAGCACCAAGGGGAATGGTCAGACTGACTGCTTTTATTTATGAAAACTACCAATAGATTTGTGAAATTGCTTAAAAGTATGGTACTAATAAACATCAGAGAAGCTGAGATATGAGGCAAAAGGTATAGCATAGCCAACCTTAACAAATTAGCTTAATATCGTGAAGCTCTTCCGTGTCTCTTTGCTCCACCTTTACCTAAGGCAATCGACAGCAATCACCAACTTAACACCAGGGGAGAGACGTTAAGGTGGGTTGCTAATACACATGTATTGCTTAGACGTGTTTATTTGGTAGACAGAAGTATAAAGTGCAGGATATGGTATAAAGATGACAGTTCTTGCTTTAGTCCCCACTCAAAAAAAAAATTAAAGATGTCATCTGGTGGAGTAGATTGTGTCTGCAAAGCTATTTTTGTCCAGCTGGAGGCCTGCAGGTCCTTAATGTGTTGTATTACATATTTATATACACTTAATCTGGCCCGCTTCATCATAGTAAAGTATGTGATAAACATACTTAAAACTCACTGGGATTGGCCTGGAGTCTCCGGGTGAAGAACTAATCCTTCTTGGGTCTCCGGGTCACTTCCCTCGTTCTCGGGGCAGGGGAGCAGCGTTTAGCCATGCCCATTCCTCCTCCTACTCTGGAGCCAGCCCCACCCCCTACACAACAAGCTAGCAGCACCCCTCTGAAGCCACTCCCCCTAAAGAGGTAGAGCTCAGAGAAACCAGGATAAATCGAGACAAAACATATCCATATCTCATGAGTTAAACCTAGATCAAATGGGGGGGGGCTTGGTGCTAAAATATAATATATCTTTTATAACCCACCACGGACCTAAAAAAGACAAGAGCTCAGCCTCCAACAGCCTTACGTCACAAATTATAAAGTTTATTTTTAAGTAAAATTAAATATAATTACACTTTAGAAAGTAAAATGTAACCAATTTTTTGCACATTTACATAACAAGTAAATAGTAAAACTTAAATTCTACCACCTTTATTTAAAATTAATTTAAATAAAATAAAGGCCAAAAAAGTAAAAAAAAAATAAAGCTGGAAAAAAAAACTGCTTTTCATTTCACATGACTTTTCTCTCACGCGTTGGAAAGAGAAATAAGTTCTAGAACGTCTAATTATGAGACAATGTAGTTTTTTTTTCTACCCTTGAAATACACGAAAAAGAGATTAATTTTTCTGATTGTGAATAGGACGAGGGTGTAAATTACCAAACTATTCTGTACAATATATCCAAGCGCTCCATGGGGATAACCATTAGTTTTACACTATATCAAAGCTGACTGGGAGGAAATTCATATTTCTGAACTCATTTTAATTATCTTTGGTCCTACTGCTTGAATCTATTTCCCATATACATTTGGCACAATGACGCCTTAACTCATATATAATGCCCGGGAGGCCTGTTATGGATTAAATGTAGATTCTAAAATCAGATCAATCCGAAGACAATTCTTTGTACTATTAAATCTTGCTAAACTATGTATCATCACTGGAAAATTAAAATTATGAGCTCATCTGAAATAAAATGAAATGCAATCACCCTTTTCCTCTCTGTGTTCTAGTTAATGTACCAATACAACAAGCATTACCCTTTAAACAGCTGCAGGAAGGGTCATTTATGTCACCGATCTATCCACGAACCATACTAGACTATTTGTAAGGGCCCCTGGCAAAGCGAGGGCCCTATTGAGGGCCACAGATAAAAAAAAGGATATGTATTCTCGCAAAGCCCCCCCAGTACAAATTAACTGTTAATGTGCACAGAGAAGGGGCTGTAATTCAGTATTCGGTTTAACACCATGTGGGTTATAATCTGCCTTCTCCCTTTGCTAATGAAGAACTGTTTTTAGTAAAACTAAAAATATAAACCGAATTGTGCTTTTTATTTGGAAATGTAATTTTTAGGATATATTTAAAGGTCCACCTTATGTAAGAGGAGATTGGTGGCAGTCTATGGCAAATCCAGCATTTCCTTCCCTACTCCTATCACCAACCCTTCTAAAGGTTACATGAACCAATCAGGAACTAAACCAGAGAGAATACAGTATCCCCAAGAAATATCCATAAAGTAGGCTTTTAATACTTTTGATTTATATATGTATACACCAAATGTGTGCTATGTTTAACCCGTGAATTGTTTGTACAAGCTAATAATTATATATATATATATATATATATACACACACACATCATTATGCATCAGATATGCTTAAAGTAGAAGCGTTATTTCGGTGACCAAATTCTTTAAAATAGACAAAGAGAAAAAAAAAAAAATATATATATATATATATATATATATATATATATATATATATATATATATATATATATATATATATATATATATACATAATTTGATTATGGTTGTACTTTTGGAAGGATATGATCCCAAAATGTAATTGCTAAGGACTGGTTAAAGGTCCCATACAGTTTAGTGTACAGTTTTGGCAAATTAAAGGGTATAATTTCAATTTTTATTATCTCATTTAATTTTTAGCACAGTGAAAATTAATGTAGAAACGATTTTTGTTCAATACAGATTCATAAAACTGGATTCATAAAATTTTGGAGGTATTTAGTTTAAAAGTTCAACTGAACTGAAAAAGCTGAAGATCT
This sequence comes from Spea bombifrons, assembly GCF_027358695.1. NCBI lineage: Eukaryota > Metazoa > Chordata > Amphibia > Anura > Pelobatidae > Spea > Spea bombifrons. Next base: position 7,361,982 of record NC_071091.1, on the reverse strand, counting down.
CACGGCAGCCCGTAACTAATCAAATGGGTTTAATTCAGTCTCTCCGAATGTCATCTAGTGATTCTACTGTAAATAATAAACTCTAATATCAACAAATATTTAATGATATATTGAGGTGGGTGAGAAATCCTGATGAAAGCAGTGAATTCACCATTGTAAATGGGTGGTAAACAAATCGTTATGTCCTGCCTTCTGTCTAAAACCTCTAAAGAAACAAAGCTATAAAGTTGTGACAAGTAAGCTGAACCTCATTGTTTGCACATAGCCGATTGCTCATAGGAGGATACATGTTAAAAAAAAAAAAATACAAAAATCCCTAATCCTTCCCAAACAATATGGCAAACCCACAAAAGGCAAACAGCAATTTCTGGCAAAGCTATGACCAGTTATAATAAAATAAAAAATAAAAATTAAAAATGTATACACTTAAATAATGTTTCTCACCTTTCCAAGCATTCGTCCCAAGAAGTAATAATGTCTCGCAAAGGAGTCGCTCACAAGCATCTGCGCTGCAGGGTTAGGATAGAGGAGCCCTTCATTTGTAGTCTTAAAAAATCCCTGATTGGGATTAAAGCCAGATTTCAGAAGTTCATTTAAAAATTCCCTAAATATTCCACCGCCGTCTATGCCGGCCTCATCCAGACCGTGTGCGTTGAGCAGATGGACACGGATCCGTTTTTTCAGATCAGGCTCTGAAAGAAAGTTACAAATGTCACCAATCCTTTATCAACTAATAAAACATCTCAGATATGAAGGAAGACCATTTCTTATACGGAAAACATTCCTTTTTTTCCCGAAAGGAAAGGTAGTAAACAAATTCTACGAGTGCAATATTTTACATTTTACAATCGAAATGCTTTGTTTGGTTACGGACCATTCTCTGGAGATAGTTTGTCGTAGGCATCCTCATAAATATAGTTTCTTCTAATGGTAACGTTGATTCCATCCAGAAAAGGTCCATCTCCTTGAACGTCCTGTTTGTCCGCGTAGATTAGTCTTTGGAAGATCTAGAAATAGATATCCAGGTGCAAATAATGTAAATTCACATTATACAATGCATTGTATCTGATCTTTATAAGTTAGATGGAAGACACCAGAGAGGTTCCTCACAGCAAAAAAAACCCAGACATAAGATAGTTGGGACACACCAGTACACAGGAGAAGGATGCTTTGGGTCAATGTAGAACAGACATAGGATAAGATAATATGAAGAATGGATTTAGCATAAGTTACTATGAGGAAGTAAGTTATGAAGCATGTTTCAAGCTGGAAGGGACAGAACCAGTAACTCATTTCTCTGACGTAAGTATTTTGTGTGTGTGAGACCAAAGACGATATGAGAGGTACAAGGACCACAATGGGCAGTTTGTATTTCTAAGGCTGATTGTAAAACAGAGAGATGACATTAGCTTGATAGAACATACCTTAACTCTTTCTTCAAAGGGCACTACGAAGGGAAGTTCGGTTAATATTGCCAGCTGCCTCTCTTCGGAAACAGACAGGGGTGCTGGCTCCATGCCCACTGGGGGAAAAAGGAATATTTATTGCGGTAGAGCGTTTTCTTTTGAGTTTGGAGGGTTTAACACAAGTAAGGCAACGTCGAGAGGTACTTTGACAGGGTAGAAAGTTCTCACATAGTGAGTGTGTTTTAGGGTAACAGTAACAGTGGAAATACATTGGCTTTTTGGGGGGCATGACATTTTTGGGGGATATGGGGTTGGCCCTTCACCTCCAAGCACTTTTAAATACTTCATATCTTAAAGCAGATGCTGCAGCAACAAAATGCTCTGGTCAAAAAAGTATCTCCGCTGTTTGATAAAATTCCTTAGATCCTTGGAGAGCATCTATCACCGATGATGGACGGCTTCTGGTTTGGCAGCTCCTCAAAGCACTATTCAGAGATCCAGCTCTGAGATTTGTATTTAATAACCAGACACTGATTTTCCTTCACAATTTAGACATATTAATTTAGAACTGGATTGAGCCGTGTCTTGGTTTAACGGTTACATTCAGAGCCAGAGGTTAAGGCCTATCAGAAAACGGCTGGGCAGACATGTTCTGACGGCACACATTCAGAAGTTGCGAGTAGCAAATTTTGCAAGATACTTACCCTGACCTAAACTTCACCAAGCCCCAAAGCTTTCATGCTTCACCCGCAAAACTAGGGGCCGTTATTGCAATACCCACTGCCTTCTGCCTTCTTCAGGTATTTCTGATACCTTCTAAAGCGTTATATACGCATGTGCATAAACCTTCAAGACCTCTGAGGCCTTTCTTTAGAATTGACCTCTAAGGTCTTGAACAAGGTCTTGAAAGCTCCCGACTCCACATGTTGTTATGATAATACGTTGGCTACTAAAGGGTATAATTAACTTGTAAACATTCTGTGTGTTACCTTCATAGAGCAGAAAGTATTTAGTATACAAAAGTAGCCATTATTAAAATTGGCAAAAATTAAACAAGCGCACAACCTAGAAAGCATAAGAATTCAGATTCCTGGGTTGCTGGTAGAATAATAATGACTAATAATTACACAAGAACACAATAGCATTCGGCAGCCCCACGCTTCCCCTGCACACAACATGATATGGCAGCCCCTCTCCTCGCTCCATGCTGCACTATCCACCACAGCCTTGGTGTGAATTCTCGGTCACACCCGGAAGTGCATACAGCGAACATACAAATTAAATGTACTTGAAGCCACACTTGGCTCAACCAACAACTTCCACGGCGATAATACTTTTATATGTATAGAAATCATAATCAGATGAGAAACATCCCATAGAAACTTAAGAATGAGAGAAGTAAAACTGGTTAACGTTAGTAATTAGCTTAGAATGGCATGCAGCGTGGGTTTTAAATGTGTGGAATATTTCATAAAAATATAACTACAGACGCACGTATTTCTCAACCCCCAAAGTCCACCCAAAAGTGTTTACCCTTGAAGTGCCTCATAGCTATTAAAGAAAACGAAGCACACAAAGAGTTTCCCGCGTCCTACTCCGAGGTTGATGGATCTTGTGTTTTAATTCTGGCTTTGATTTTGAGGTAATTTCCGCTTGTTGACATTTCGCATAACAATGTTGATGAAAGCAGACCTAATGTAAGGGTTAAAAGCAATCTACTGCAAAAACTGCATGTACAGCAAAGACAAGCCACTAACCGGGGAACTACAGAGCAATTATTCTGGGCAATTAGTCCTGCTTTTTTACATTAAGACCTCGGTTTCTGCAGAGAATTATGGTTAGTAGATGTCAATAGAGGCCGTTTGTAAAAACCCAAAAGGTATGCCATTTAGGGCAATGAGGAATCACAAACAGAAGCAGCTGGGCTTTCGTGGAACATCCTGACAATTGGTATTCCTCATCCTCAGGAGCCAGTGGGCCCCCCACGAATATCGTACATGGCTCTCAATGTAATATGCTGGCAGTTACTGGATTAGGTTATCAACACATCATAAACAGGTAACAACTAAAAGAGAGTCAATAAAATAACACTTTCATAAAACATTATTAAAATGTCCGATAAAAAAAATTAAAATTATTATTCACGATCGATATAAAGCGTCAACTCCGAATTTGACAGCAAATAAGAACCATTAGGCCCATCTAGTCTTCCCATTCCTGATGTAAAGCCTCAGACCTTAATCAGTCCTTGGCCTGGTCGTGGTCAATATTCCAAATCGAATGCATGTTTAAATGCTCTCGCTGGGGTGCTTTTTAACCCTCTCAGTAAAGTAAAACTTCCTTGCATTACATCTAAGCCTCTGACCATCTAGTTTTACATTACGGCCTCTTGTTCTAACATCTCTGCTCCTTTGAAATAAACGTTTTAAGTGTTAAGTGTGTAGATGTTACGGGTGGGTCTCTGGAAAAGCATATCTATATCGCATATGTATGCTGAAGACTGCTAATAGACATACAAGACACGTACCATCTAAGGTTGACTGTAGGGGTCCGATTCTTCCCATTCCCCTGACTCCCATCCTTCTCCACACATGTCTAGCAGATGGTACGTACAGCTGAGTAATCTAGGAAGAAACAAAAAGAGACGTGACCAAAGAAAGAATGAAAACTACTCCATTGTTGTAAATAATACCTGCCGGGGCAATGTACTGCCCTCTGCCAGTTCATTCAGTGACACAATGTTTCTTCTTGTCTGCAACTCAAACCCCAATCAACCCGTATAAGGGATTTAAAAACACACTACTACAAAAGTTTGGGGTCACAAATTTTGTCTTTTAAAATAACATGAAATGGATGAGAAATCCAGTGCAGACGGGGTTAATGTTGTAAATGACTATTGTAGCTGGAAACAGCTGATTTTTAATGAAATCTATTCCTAGGCGTACAGAGGCCCTTTATCACTCCCATCACTCCTGTGTTCCAATGGCCCTTTATCACTCCCATCACTCCTGTGTTCCAATGGCCCTTTATCACTCCCATCACTCCTGTGTTCCAATGGCCCTTTATCACTCCCATCACTCCTGTGTTCCAATGGCCCTTTATCACTCACATCACTCTCATGAAAATAGCTGAGTGACCCCAAACTTTTGAATGGTAATGTACATTTTTACAATTATGATGCCAGACTGACCTTTACTAAATCTCAAGTTTGTAGAAATACCAACCCCAACTTCAGAACAGGAAATAATTTTTTTCTTCCGACCCCAAAATATAAGTTTCCATAAAAAACAAAGGAGTCCATTCTAACGTCACTCGCCCCACATCCTGAAAACTCACCTTATCGGCCTTGATATTTTCTTGTTCTGACAACCAGTGATTCAGGGGACAGAAATTTCTTCTCGTGTCCCGAGACTTCAACATTTTCACCAAATTGGTAATAACCTGCAAGACAAGAATATAAGTACCTTTGGCACCAGATCCGTCTTACCGGCAAATGAAAATGAAAGCTAGAAAACCCTAAATGAATCAAACATGGGCTCTGTCCAGTCTGAGACAAGGCTTGTAATAAACTCTCAAGACTTCAAGAGATCTTCTGACGCATGAATGACTGGGGAGGAAAATTTGCAATGCCTCTTGTCAGGTTAAGAAAACTCCCAAGTTTTAAAATAATTTAATATTAAATGACATTTAAACACTTATATTATCCTTTTCCCCTTCCGTGTTTGAACATTATACCCTTTGAAATAGAGGAATTCCATCCCACAGTATTCCCTTCCGCACACCACTGTGCATGAAGGATTGGGATGTATGTCTGTAAATACATGCGCAGGAAACGGTCTGTGTATCTCCTGCGATTAGTATTTATGTTAGTGCAGAGTGATACGTCAGGGTAGAGCATATGTACGACTGCTAGTGATGTCTGTGGGGTGAATGTGTAATGTTATCCACTAGTGATGTCTGTGAGGCGAATGTGTAATGTTGTCTACAAGTGATGTCTGTGAGGTGAAAATCTAATGTTATCTACTAGCGATGTACGTGAGGTAAATGTGTAATGCTGTTAACTAGTGATGTCTGTGTAGAGTCCATGTATCTGTATGATAGTACAATATACTAGTGACGTCTGGATAGTGTATGTAAAACTGCTAGTGATGTCTGAGAGGTAAATGTCTTATGTTATCTACCAGTGATGTCTGTGAGGTGAATGTGTATATTGTTATCTACTAGCGATGCCTGGATAGAGCTTATGTAAGACTGCTAGTGATGTCTGTAAGGTAAATGCCTAATGTTATCTACCAGTGATGTCTGTGAGGTAAATGTGTATATTGTTTTCTACTAGTGATGTCTGGATAGAGCCTATGTAACACTGCCAGTGATGTCTCTGAGGTAAATGTGTAATGTTATCTATTAGTGATGTCTGTGAGGTAAATGTGTGATGTTATCTACTAGTGAGAGTCCATGAACCTTTGGTGACCCGAATCTGCATGATGGTACTATGTACCAGTGATGTGTTTCTTCCCCAATACAAGGGCCTTGAAATGGCGCCTAAAGGGATGCACAAAAAAAAATCTTTCTACGTATTTTTTACCTTTTCAGGGCCCCACGAGTTAAATAAAAAAAAAGACATTTATCCATAATTTTATAATTTCTTTTTCTTTTCGTTTTTAAACTGCAAGATGTCTGCATCAGATCATTAATACGGGCCCAAACTGCAAATTTTCTGGCAACCGCAGACACTGATATTTTTCTTAAAATAGATTCATTTGGCAGCTACATTAACAGATTCATTTGGTCCTTTTTAAGACTTTTAAATGAAAGTTGAGCGAAAGTGCAGCAGAAAGCCCAGCGCATTATGGCACATTAGTGCTGTATTTGCTACTATCAAAACATTATCATTTAGTCCCACTCTGGCTAATGTTTCGCGAGTCTCATGCTCATAAGTGAAATGCGTTGTAAAATCTGACAGAATGGGCCGGATCGAGGCTATTGTAGACTTGTAGAATGAATAAGCGTGGCTTAATTAGTCCATCAGGTTAAGTGCAGGCATTAATGGGTCCCTCCTAAAGTGTAACGTGACATCTCTCTCCAAACATGGCCAAAAAGGAAGTTCCATTAGCAATATTAATACAAGCTTAGTTGATAATTTTCATTCAATTAACTTCTTTCAATTAAATAGATAGCTTGACAAAGGCAGTGATAAAAGACCTGGAGGGACAGCTGATGACTCGAACTGAACATTACTGTGCGAGAGGTCGTTGGTATTAAACGGACTGTAAATCTAGCATTCAATTTGGAAAATGCACTTCTTTTGCTCGCGCCTTTTTAATGAGCAATTTTAGCTGACTAGATCTGTTTGCTTGAAGGGGGGGGCATCTTGGAGACTCAAGCGCTCTCATACGTTGCCGCCGTCCCTGCTTACTCAGAGCTGCGAGTGCTGACATCGGTAAAACAAGGAACAAGATTTACTTAAGTTGTGTTGTCGCTGTCAAGTGATTTGTTTTCCATCTGCTCCGTTAACCTCATCATTAAACCAATTGAGATGCGTTGCTAATTAAGCATGAATCCAAAACGTTGCGGTCTCCTCCATAAACAGCGTCTGCCTGTCTGCCCGACGTTGAGTTCTCAACTACGATATGAATCTCCACATAGCTATGTTTTAATTGTAGACTGTCTGTAGTACACACTATTTTAGAAGACAAAATACACTTCCGCGTGCGAATAAGTGTGAGAAGATTAAGCTTGGGCTCACATGCCGCCATTTTTGTTAATCCAGGTTCAAGCCCAAAGTATTGTCCACCTATGTTTGGCATTAAAGGGCTGGTGAAGGGCAGAATTAATATGCCAGACTGATACAGGCACCCACCTATCGACAAGAGTTAATATAAGAGATAAACTCTAATTATTAAATTGCATAAAGGATGTAGGGGAATTGTCTATCTGAGTTGGGTATCACAGAACTGGCCCCAAACAATGAAGAACCCAACAGCAGCTTCAACAAGCATAAGCTAAAAAAGGCTTTTGTCCTAAACGCAGCATAACATTAAACCCAACAACATGTTTTCGTAGGAGAATTATACCTGATATAACTCACACCATGTTGGTCCAAAAGCTGGCCGATTTAGAATGCTTGCGTAAATTTGTTAGCTGTATTTAAGGTTTCAGAAATACCTTGAAGAGCTGGATCCACCGTTTCTGCTCTGTTTGGATACGTTGTTGCATTTCGATGTTGGTGGTAACACCAACGCTTTTGAATGCTGCAAGATATTCTTCTCGCACTTCTGGCTTGGTTTCAGGATAAGCCAACTTGATGATTCCTAGGCAAGCATCTCGAAGGCAGCGGGATAATATTACCAACTCCTCCAACGTGAAAGGCATCATTGAGGATTGTCTCTGGCCGGCCACTAGAAACATTCCAAGACACAACAAATTCTTAAAATATGCTAAGATATTGCGATCTGGGGAAAACTGACATATAGAGGACACAGCGATACTGAAAGGATATCTTTTAATGGGTAACCATATTCACTAAATTACTAAATTATAAAGAGCTTTGTTGAGACATCAAGGTTTTTGTAACTATGGAATTAACAAATGGATACACTAGGAGATTCTATTTTAGGAACCGAGGCCAAGAAGTGTAACGCAATACCGTGTAATGAAAGTTTTTGTACATAATAACTGCTGACTGCTTTGAGCCACGGCAGTATATTGTAACATCTCTTACCTTCAATGGGGTCACCAAAGAATTCATTGTCATGTATCGAAATAAGGGAATGGCTAAATAGTGAACTAAACAGATAAAACAAGGGGATGATCCGATTGGAATCCTCTAACGACATCGGTGAGCCTCTGGAGATCACCTGAATGAGCGGCACCATAGACCTGATCATGAGAGAAAGCTGAGGTTACTCAAAACTGGCGTGGCAACTGGAAAATCATAAACCTTAAATGACCTACAAATAAAACACAATCTTCTACATTCCACCGAAAAAAAAAGCCAGGGGAGGCCAATTAAAGGAAAAGCAATTTCAAAAATTAAACAAACCCATCAGTCGTAGCGCATAAACTCAAAAAAAGGAAAACACATGGATACATACCCGGTGATCATTTTCGTTGTCATTGAAGAGATCAGATACCAAAGATGTCTTAAAAATCTAGCGTTAAAAGCCAGACTGTAGAGAAGCCTGCAAGAAAAAAAGAATTGTATTTAATCACAACACAAAGGCCACATCTAACAACTTTCAAAATAGAGGGAGAGAAATATCCAACATCCCGAGAGTTGCCATAAAAAAAACCGCTTAAATGAGAATAAAATTAAACATTATTTACTGTTTAAGAAAAATTGAAATATATGCTAAATATTTTATATGCCTTATCTATTGGTGCCAAAGTTTTTAGAATAATGAAATTGATTAGGTGCTTTTTTCCCAGCCTTTGGAATTGTTTTGTAGATATTTGGTTTTAAAAGTTAGGGAATATTTGGAAGCTGAGGACTTGTGGCAAAAGGAGGCATAAAAAACATGTTCTCTCCTCTTCTCCCATGCTACCTGGAGGCGGCCATTGTTGTCAGCCATGTGATATTTTGGGTGACTTTTACTGCATATTCACCACACTGGGCTGACTCTTTATGGCAATGCAAATGAAATTGAATGCAGTATGTCAAGCTGTATGAATAAGACCAAGCCATTCTATTACTTACCACAGGGAAAATTGGGCCAAAATAACAGAGCTAACTAATACGCAGCTGCCTGAAAACACTATATTATGCAAATATTAGTTTAAAAATGAAGAATAATACTTTTGAAAACTATTTAAAGAAATATTAATTAAGCAGAATAATCATTACTCTGTAAACATCGTTACGCGGGTTGATTTAGCACCTAGCATTTGGGGAAAACGACAGAACCGTTATATGGCTTTGCTTATCTTAGAAGGAAAGCTACGGAGGCAGCGCGGGGGGCTTTAACTCACACCGGAGGAAATGTTTGCGACCTGGAGCTTTTTGAAATGCGTGAAGCGTAACGCTCCTGAAATAGATAACCAGAAGGATCCATAAAACACGTTTCTTCTGAAACTTTGCAAGAAATGCTTTATCACCTTGAAATATTTAAGTGTTTTTTTTTGTTTTTTTTTTAGCTTTACTGCCATCTTAGCCAGATCTTCAAAAATAGTAGTAATAATACAACCAACATATTGTCCCTGAACTGATTAATGTATAAAAAACAAAAACATAATCCAGAACTCATCTTTACAAATAGACAATTGATTTTATCAGTTACTTAGCAAATGATTATTCTTCCCCATCAAGTTATCTCTCCCTTATTGTAAAGTTGCTGATTGCTCTTGACTGGTTCGGGCAGCCTGTCTTCAGGTGGGTGAGAAGAAGAGGAGAACTTCACGATACTAAATTAATTATATTTTCTAGTTCAGGAAGAAAAATAATCCCTTAGCCCCCCGGCTGTTAATCTCCAAAGCAATTCCACAAAGAAAACACAGAAGCAACTGGTAGTTTTAATACATTTTTCTAAATTATCCTAATTCTCCTGCACTGAAAAGGAAAATTAAATAACCTCTGCACCCTGTAACTATTTAACCCAAAAGGACACATTAGATGGTCAACGTTTGTAAAAGGATTTAAGAGTCTTGTAAAACCCAGTGTGAAATTCCTACCAGGCAAGGATTAAATGGCCCATTAAGCTTTATTTAGCTGAAGTGCCACTAAAAGTGAATCAGTTAAAGGTGGATTTTTTTTATTTACCCTCGCTCATAAATCGTCGACTATTTCCCACCAAGATCGTCCAAGTTAATGAAGACAATGGGCTCAATTTGCCAAGGGTGATAGGAGAACACTGCGACACTTCTTTAACCTGGGTGGCTTCATAAAGGTGGAAAATGGAAGTTTTGGTTTACTTGACCAGAAATCAGAGAGATGCTAATGGGCGGCACATTTGGGCTTCAACAAAGGCTAATTCAGAGGAGCAATGGACAAAAGATAGTATTTCATTGATAAACACCAAAGGCTAAAATTAAAATACAATAGCACAAGGAAAGGTAAATACAATCAAAGGGAAATTACAAGGAGAAGAAAAATCCAAAATGTGTTTGCACATGATGGAGGAAGGTCAGAGAATACGCTATTAACACGAGAAGGTTTCTTCTCGGAGGAATTTAGGGTCTCGATGAAATTCCTGGTACAGTCAACATCACACCTTGGTGGCAGCTCTCGCTAGCAAAAAGTCACATTATCGGAGGATAAAAGCTGAGAAATACTGAGAAGAATTAGAGATGGGCATTTAAACTTGATGGCCATAACTTGAAACAGAAATTATTAAAAGATTAATACATTTTTATTATTTTTGTATAAATTTTATGAAGCTGCTTTTCTTTATTCATGCCACTCAGACACTATCTCAATACAATTTGAGAAGCGTGGGGGGGGATTGGGGGTTATTCAGTAACACATCTCCATAGGGGTATGTTGTATTCTCATCCTTGACCTATATGTGAAATCCTCGTAGAAATAAACCCATATTCCAACTGAATTGAGCTTCCCTTTTAAGCGGAGCAGAAACAGAAATTATTAACTTATTATCACTAAGCTTTTCTATAGTACACTGGACTTATGTGTAACAAAAATCCTGACGTCCCAGGATAAATTACCCTCGCAGGGCAGAATACGTTTCGTTTTTTTGTTTTTCTAACTACATGTTTCTTGCCGTAAAATCATGTTTCTGGCAGTTTACAGTTCTAATCTCTCTGGCCCTTATAAACGCATGTTTATCTAGAGAGTGAGTTTAGAGCGATAAAACACTCTCCTATTGTTGGTGGATCACCGTAATTAACTGAAAGTGTGAAGAATACAATTTCCTGGTGACCTCAACTCCTCTGTAAACAAGCTTTAAACCCAGGTGCTGCTAACAGGAGCACATATATCCCTTACGCTCACAGATTTCCAACAACGCCAGTAGTCCGATAAACCATTAGCCATTATATTGCTGTAAAGAAGTGGGGTCTTTGTTATTCTCTTTACAAAGCTTTTCCACTAACTTCTGGTGCTTCAGAAGTGCCATCAATATTCCATTGTATAGAGAGAGATATCTTCTCTGATACTACTCTAATGGTGTCCAAGACCCTGGGCATCATCCCACCACCGGTGGTAGAAGTTAATACGTTGAGGGAATCTAAACATGCATGAGATAGGAATATGGCTCCAGAACATAAGACAGATTACGGTCTGAGTCTATATCAGCAAAGACGTACAGACTGGTCGGGCCGAATGGGTCTGATCTGCCGTCAGATTCTACGTTTCCATGTTTAGATAAGCGATGCCACCCATGAAAATTAGTCTTATCACCATAGCACCGGTTCAATAAGCAGGGACATTCCACTGGCTCCAATGTTGGTAAGACCACAAATCAATCATGGCTCCAGAATCACTTTTTTATGCATAATAGTACATTTCGATTGCCGCGTTCCGTTACAGGTATGAAGTCTCCGGTGTTACGCGTCTTCTGATCAGTCCGCGAATGGATAGGTTAGCTAAGTACAGCTAAGACGCTAATGCACTTTACAGATCAGCGCAATCAATAGAGCAGATTTGACATGCCCCCGGGGAGCCACGACAAATAATACTATGGAAATCCAAGGTTAAATTAACTTCTAAATTGAATCAAACACTAAATCTTGGCATTCATGGACTCAACAACTTGTAATAAAGCCTGGATTTGTTAAAACGACATTTGCTTAGGAAAACACAATTAACCGCCCCGTGAAACGTTACAGCGATGCGACAAAACACGGACCTCCGTTCATCTATCCTTCACTTACGATAAAAATCAATAGCGCGTAAGTAGAAATAAATGAGCCGAGGGCTGAATGTTTTAAAACGGGGAATTTTAACGTCGCACGTTGCAGACGAATAACCTTGAAAAATTTAATAATATTGATTATGCACAACTTTGGCCAGCCAACGAGAATTGTTTTTTAGACATGATAATTTAATGGAACGAGAACACAAGAAAAACGGAAAGGTAAATAATTATTTGGTTCTCTTTTTCATATTTAATTTTAAAATTGTAATATTAGCCGGTGCACAAGGGCCCCACAATGTGCTTCAATCAATAAAACGGGACAGATTTATGCCGAGTTCTATTTTCAGAATGATTAAAAAAAACACGAGCGAGTAAAAATCTAAAGCAGGGCTTCACAACTCGGAAGCCAGAGGCATCCCAAAAGCTTACTGCTCGCTCCTTCATTTTTGTTTTATTTTTTTTTATGAACAGAGAATTTCCAGGATCCTCAGAAAACTCCAGTTGGTTCCTAAATATTCTGCCTGGCTCCAAAATTCTACATAGAGTCACTTTATTTTGATTAATGTGTGACAGACTGGCCCCTCGAGAAGTTTTTTAAGCATCTGAGAAGGTGGCATCACAGTCTTATCATCCCCCACGGATTATAAGAACTACTATACCTTTATTCACTAAAGGAAGAGTTGGCAGAAGGGGTTTCAACAGAGTTGTGTGTACAGGACGGCGGAATCTGATGGCGCTATATAAAACAATAAACAATAATAATAAAAATAGTTGTGATTTCAGCTACCTCACTTCATTTTGAACAATCAACGGCTGTGCTGGCCCTGTATAATGCATAATTCAATGTGTAAGATGTCTCGCGGATTTAACTATACATTATCCAGGGCCAGCCAGGCTCCTCCTGCAGCAGAAGCTGCATATTGTATAGTGAGGTCATGGAGCTGAATCACAACTCTCCTTTTAGTGAATAGAGCCCATTATCATTGTTTGTTAACACTTTATATGCCAAAATTCACAAGCTTCTGTATCCCAGACCCATATGTCTGTTAATACATTGAGATTCTCATACCCTCCAGCGAATCTGGAAGCCAGAGGGGCTTGGGGGGTAGAGTGTCGCTCACCGGGACAGGAGGATAAAGTGGCAAAATTGGGACTTTCCTGACCAAAGCGAGACAGTTGACTTAATAAAATCCAACTTTATTCAAACCATTAAAAAAAATCAATATATTCAAAGGCAGGTAACAGAAATTAGTTCTGTGTATTTACACAGTTAGTTATAGGCATTTTAGTTGGCCCTCCTTCAAAATTTTGCATCAAACACCTAACTGTTGTAACAGAAATACATTGAAATCTGTGCTTTAAAAACACGAAATATTACTTTATAAATTTAGGAATTTCACAGCAATATTCTCTTGCAACGACCTACTTATAGATCTATACAGCCTTTAAGGTATAGAAAGCCGGGCGAGAGGCAAGGGATCGAATCTCCAATAGTGTACGATCACGGAAGACCCCCAATAATCGTCCTCATCCCACATGCTTCGGGGAAGCAGCAAACCCACATAATCCGTAAAAAAAAACAAAAACAGATAAAACATTCCCAAAAATTCTCTGCAGAATTGCAGCCCGGCGCTGTCCGCTTTAGATGGCTTCCCCGCAGACTATAATATTCTGTTAGCATAATGTTCATAACCCATTAATTCTACATCTGGCAGAGCGTATTGATGACCCAAGAGATTCCAAGATGTAACTAATATTATGAGTTTTAATTAAATATAATTATGTGCATTAGTGTTCATTTGGAGAGTGTTCCAGTGCCGGCCACCGTTAAAGGACCGGGAAGAGCCAAGTGAAATTTATGGCCGTGCGCTCTATCAGCTACTTAACGGCGCGGAGGGCGTCCTTTCTTAAAGGTGGAATGGACTCGTCACGGCGGACGCAGGTAGGAAATGAATTTTGGTCCACGACTAAAATATATAAACCGCGTATCCTCGTGGAAGCAGATGCTGTAAAAGTCCGGCCAAAGCATCGATGCATTAAAAATCACTAATTGCAATTCCAGGCACCAGGCAGTTTTTCGACAATGAAGTTAAGGATCCTAATGAAGCTTCTGCTGTTATCTAGCATCTCACATCCTGCTTTAACGCAATTAAAAACCTAATTACCCTCATCGAAGGATGGCCGTTTCACCGAAGGCTTACTTCCTGACGGCAATAAACACCGGTGGGCCAAGACAGGGTCTTAATGGGTTCGCTCTTGCGTTGTTTGCTATGGCAGAATATGATTAGATCCCATTCTTTTAAGAATAGCAGCGGTCTGATTTTAATGTTGATGGATGTGTCTGCTCCACATGTTAAGGTTAAGTCCTGACACGCGCTGTTACACTTCAAACACCGCCAGCATAACATAAATATAAAAATAACTTTAAATTAGACCAAAAAGTTCTGATCCTCATCAACAACTACACACCAGACTATAACGAGTTACTGAAGTTTGTACCAAGCTCTGTCTCGAGACCGCTTAAGGATTTCAGCTACCGGAAAACAAGGAGATTTCTGGCTGTAACTTAATTGCAAAAGGGTTTTCTAACAATCAATCAGCCTTTTAAACATAAACTTGGGTCAGCGAACAAAAGGTGCCATTGGAACACAGGAGTGATGGGAGTGATAAAGGGCCATTGGAACACAGGAGTGATGGGAGTGATAAAGGGCCATTGGAACACAGGAGTGATGGGAGTGATAAAGGGCCATTGGAACACAGGAGTGATGGGAGTGATAAAGGGCCATTGGAACAAAGGAGTGATGGGAGTGATAAAGGGCCTCTGTATGCCTATAAAGAGATTCCGCTAAGAATCAGCCATTAACAGCAACAATAGTCATTTACAACATTAACCCCGTCTGCGCTGGATTTCTGATCCATTTCATGTTATTTTAATGGACAGTATATGCTTTTATTTCAAAAACAATGAAACAACCCCATTTTGTGAACAGCAAACATCCGTTAGATCACCACTAAACACTATCATCAATAAATTTTCCAAGGTTTATTTCGGGAGACGCCTGCGCTAATTTTTCATTCATGCGATAGAAGCCTCTCTCCACCCGCGTTGATGACATAGCAAAGGAAACAATCTGAGCTGGCGTCATCCAAGGGCCACAGCATGTTAAGGACGGAACCGTCACTGCAGAGTATGATAACTAACAAGAGCAATACTAATTGTGCAGCGCTGCGGACCGTTAGCCCTTATTAAATAAAGGTTAATAATAATAAATGTGTTACATTTGATAAATCTCCGCACTCTGCTCTTGTGGGCATCAGATTTGCGCTAAAAGGAGCCACGTGGTCACATGACTCTATAATGTAGTGACTGATGATCTCGGAAATTTCTGACCTCAGTCTATTCCGCAGATGGATCTGTACAAAGTAGCCGAGGTTAGTCTCCTGCGGCGCCATCATTCAGAAGGCCTGTACTGGTTAGGACCATTGGTTTCAGATTGGCCTGTACTGTAATTGTGCTCAGTTGTTGTGCGCTCTATTAGAGAGTATACATCAATGCAAATTCATCAATGCTGGGTACTGTTATAGTGGAGGAGCCACTCTGTCACAGGACAGCAGGGGTAATTAAATATAAACAGCCTGACAAACAGAAATCACGTATGCTGTACCAGGGACTTTTGTTTGTAATGTAAGGGAGTTTTACTTTACAGAGGCCGGTAGATAAGTGAAACAGCCTCCCAGCAGAAGTGGTAGAGGGTAATACAGTGAGGGTATTAAGCACGCATGGGATAGGCATATGACTCCTGAATATAAGACGAGATCTCTCTATCATTTTAAGCATGAAGGTTATTATTAACACTTACCTGACTTTTGGCACCATCATCCGGTGTTGCACCATTAGCGTGTGGCATATGGAGGCCATCAAAGTGAAGACTTCCTCGCTGGCTGAATCTCTCCACACCATGCTGAGCAGGGTATTGGTCTGCTGCTTGGTATCCAGTTTCTTTAGACACTCCTCGGTGATATACTGCACCGACATCTTACCGTCACCCTAATACCGCAAAACAAAAGCTTTTCAGGGCCGTGCAGGAAGAAATCGAACGGAATAATAATAAATTCAGTAAAGCTAAGCGGCTCGTAAAGCAATAAGCAGAGGTTTAAGGGCTTTCTACGAGCTGTGCCGATAATCGGCTTTTACCTATCCGTAAACGCTTAAAGCAAGCGCTCCAACTGAAACCGATGCACATGGGGGTCTCATTAGAACCCCCTGTAAGTCTCACGCACGCCCGAGCTGAGTGCTAAACATAACACCTTCCGAGGAGGACATGGATTTGGCCAAATGCATCTTCTACAAGGCAAGAAGATGGGAGCTTGGAAACCACAAGATGCGTTGGCACGCGTTGTGAATCCCTCTATAGCACCGGATGCAAAAAAAAAAAAAGTCAATGAAAACGCGTGCGATGGCTGTTACTGAAAGAGGGATCTGCTCGATTTACAATAAATTAGGAGGTTGAGGAGGAATTAGGACAGCAGGTGGTGGGACGGACGGTTTCATTTCCAGAATGCAGGTTCTGGCATTAAGCGGATAGACTGTGAGCCTTTAATGTTAGAATAAGTAAGGGAGTCGGACAGAACAAGGTAGGCAATTTTAGAGAATAGGTACAGCGTGAGTGGCAAGCAAAAACGGTGCCTTACAATGGTGGTAGCCATCTTGCTAATGTCGTCGTCGTCATCTTCTGAGTCGCTTGTGAGCTCTTGATGGTTTGCGCTGGACGATGACACAGGGAGCTGGGTGAGAAACATCTGGAGGACTCTCAAGTAAACAAGCATTCCTTCTTCTGACAAGCTTCCTGAGAAATACAGGTCATATATATGTAATTAGAACATAAAGCCATTCAAGTAAAACTCCATGTAAATATAAACCAATACATACAATATGTTACGATAATATAATTAAAAAAAATCCCAGAAAGACACAATACTTCATTATTTTGGCATTTTGGGCCCTGATAACAACAATATTAAAAATATTTTGTCCTTGATCATGCTGTATACAGTAATAACCCCCGTGCTGTATACAGTAATAACCCCCAGTAATAACCCCCCCATGCGGTACACAGTAATAACCATTGGAACACAGGAGCGATGGGAGTGGTAAAGGGCCATTGGAACACAGGAGTGATGGGAGTGGTAAAGGGCCATTGGAACACAGGAGTGATGGGAGTGATAAAGGGCCATTGGAACACAGGAGTGATGGGAGTGGTAAAGGGCCATTGGAACACAGGAGTGATGGGAGTGATAAAGGGCCATTGGAACACAGGAGTGATGGGAGTGATAAAGGGCTTCTGTACGCCTATGAAGATATTGCATCTTCCAAACTTTTGAACAGGTAGTGTGTGTAAAGTATAGATAACAAAACGTGCTGGCGTAGACACATCTCTTCACAGCTCACGCTCTCTGTCTTGACTTTCCGCAGAAATGTAATAAATAAATAAATGAAAAAGTGACGGAGACATTATGTTCTGTACCTAAATATGTTTCTCCAGCCGTCAGCACAAAGTAGAAGAGCCAGGGGGCTTTATCGCATTTCCTCGCACGCTGGGACTCGCTAGCAAGCAGCGCATCCAGAAAAAGCTCATACGGGAAAGCGGTTTGCACGTCTGCGAGAGCGGGGATGATGAAATGGAATATCTGATCCGTGTACGGTGCAGCCAGGAACTCCTCGGTAAACGCCGTGAAAACCTGCTGCCTACAAGACACACAAACAGTCGATTTCTCTCCGATTAGAAAGCACATTTGTGTTTAGTAAGATATTCTGTTTCTGTCCTATTACGCTACCACTCAAAAGTTTGGGGTCACCGAGCTGTTTTCATAGAAAATAAGGAAATTTCTAACATAATTGTAAAAAGGTTTTCTAACGATCAATTTTCCTTTTAAACTTAAACTTGGATCAGTGAACACAACATGCCATTGGAGCACAGGAGTGATGGGAGTGATAAAGGGCCATTGGAACACAGGAGTGATGGGAGTGATAAAGGGTCATTGGAACACAGGAGCGATGGGAGTGATAAAGGGCCTCTGTACGCCGATGAAGAGATTCCATTAAAAATCAATAGTAAATTACAACATTAACCCTGTCTGCGCTGGATTTCTGATCCACTTCATGCTTTTCTTTCAAAAACAAGGACATTTCTAAGTGACCCCAATTTGTTGCGCTGTAATATATATGAGAAAGGTGTATCTTATGCTGTCTTTATAAGGTAGAATATGGCTATTTGCAAAAATCCAGCTGGTAGCCAACACCATAAAGCATTTGGCTCATTGTAGGTGATGTAAGTTGCCCGAGAGTCGCATAACACAAACCGCCAACGGAGGAACGTCTTACCTCGCATCCTCAGAACAGGAGTTATACGTAAAGTGCAAAGGTTTCAGAACATTTTCTAGCAGTACTTTAGCGATGGGTACTCTGGAGACATCTGCATATTCAACGCTCGGTGGAAGTTTGTTATTAATTAACAAGTAGAGAGACCTGTAGAATCCTGAAATGCAGATACAGAAAATCAGATACGTAATCGGAACCATAAGACTTTGACTTCATTTACATTATATCCTTATACAATAATGTCTTTGCAGTGTGCTTTTTATATCACATTTGTTGCCCTGGGGTAAATCCAGACTGAAACGGTAAACTTCAACACTAAAAGATTTTCCAAAGCGGTGTAGGATACAACACAAAATAAATATACAAAAATATATAGACACACCGTGTCGTATTCTAGCCTAGGCTAACTAGGGCAGGAGATCTTAGGGGGCATTAGCCCGTCTGCCACATAACAGGGAGCCAACGGCCTTCTTGAAAGATCAGTTTCCCCGTAGCAATACTGATCAACAGGCAAGTTAAAAGGGCTATCGCCAATCGGCACAGCTTCCATAGTTAATTTCCGCCCAGTGCTTCACATCGTTGAAAGGTGGATCTCTGGGATGTGATGTCATCTCAGTAAGGACGGCGACACGGAGGAGGCTTAACGCAGATAAATATGTATATAAATATACATATACATATACATATAATGTATATACACACACATACAAACATACAATTTGGAATGATTAGACAAGAAGATTGTGAAAAGTTTGGAAAACCTGATTTCTTTCTTCAAGAAGACTGACCTTTTAGAATCATGTAGTGCAAAATTTGTTCAACTAGCGCAGCCACGCATCTGGCGTCTTGTAGAACAGGCAAATATGTGTTTTCTGATGCAAAAACCTCCAACATCCTCATCGGTAGTGCAACATTCAGGCTGTCGTCATGACAATTCTGCAACAACCTTAAAAAAAAGTAATGCACAAGGGTAAACTCAATGTTTGTGGCATAAATATTTTTGCAACTACATTGGGCACTTGGTTGCGAGAACTAGATTCTCAAACAGCAGAGGATCATGATTGGGGAAACATATAAAAAATATCAATTTAATATTAATGCATTTCTTGAGCTATTTCCCCATGTTTTGTAACCACTGCTGGGTATATACACTATTGTTCAAAAGTTTGGAGTAACTTAGAAATTTGTTTGTTTGTGAAGGAAAAGCAACCAACTAAAATAACATGAAATGGATCAAAAATCCAGTGCAGACGGGGTTAATGCTGTAAATGACTATTGTAGCTGGAAACGTTCATAGGCATACAGAGGCCCTTTATCACTCCCATCATTCCTGTGTTCCAATGGCCCTTTATCACTCCCATCACTAATGTGTTCCAATGGCACGTTGTGTTCGCTGATCCAAGTTTAAGTTTAAAAGGCTAATTGATCGTTAGAAAACCCTTTTGCATTTAAGCTACAGCTAGAAATTTTCTTGTTTCACATGAAAACGACTCAGTGACCCCAAACTTTTGAACGGTAGTGTGTGTCAACCAAAAGAAAAACCTCCATTACCATCATTAGGGCAAAAAGCATATTACAGGACAGACCTTTACTGAGAGGCTCCAGCCCTTACCTGCAACATAACCCCAAGAGTCTCTTGATCTGGTAGAGACAGGTGAGTCTGTCTGGACCCAACAGCTGTTTTACAAACTGGGAATTCTGCTTTATTAAGTTCTGACATATCCATATCTGCAAGAAAAAGATCACCAGAGAATTAGCAGCATCAGAGTTTAGCCACAGACTTCTAAAGGGACAGATTATGACCTGCCCAGCGTCAAAGAATCATCCTTACTCACAGGTTATGATGTCATTTTAGTCTTCAATCAGTATAATTTAGCTGCCGTGAAGTTATGCATAAGAAGTAATGTGACGTTTAAAAGGTCATCTTACCACCCTAGCAGCCCACTGAGTGGTCCATTCAAAAGAAACCTTCTCTTGGCTGCTATTGTGATTACACTAGAACCACTTTTTATCCGTTTGCCTCAACGTTGCAAAGCCACAATTTATTGAAGGGTCCAAAGAACTAGCACTAATATTATCAGAGAACGCAGCTCTCTTAGCACCACAGAGACATAGAATTTGATGGCAGATAAGATCCATTGGGCACATCTGGTCTGTTTGATGCACCAGCTTCTCGAGGGGCATCTCACATCCTCCGATCGCTTACCAAACCATACAACCAAACCTTACAGAAAGTGAGAAGGGTGACCAACAGACCATACCAGCACGCGTGACAACATAGTGGAAACGTCTCAATCTGTAAAGATTTTTTTCTTCTTCAAATGGGAGAATAGTTCCAATCAGAATTTATAGTGAATAACAGTTTCCAGGTGATAAGCCTTTTAAGGGGACCATCCTGACCTTGGACCTTATCTTTCTAAGAAGATTAATATATATATATATATATAGCATTATACCTACCAATCGTTTGGAATCCTCACTCTGTCTGTAAAAAAATAGGAGCTTCCGTACTAAGAGGATGAGGTTGGCGCCGTTAGCCGCACTCCCATTGGCCGAAGCGGAATTGACACAGTAATCGAATTCACTTCTCTGAATGGCGTACTTGAAAAAAGGAAAACGGAGGTGCGTTAAAAACGTAGGACATGTATTTTAAAGAAAGAACTCATAATCCTTCCCAAATATCTAAGAGGATGAATTAAGCATATGGAAGGCATTGCTGTTGGTGTATTGTTGGGGATACACTACAGACACCTGAATATATATATTTATATATATATATATATATATATATATATATATATATATAAGGATCGGGAGGTAAACTGCATTGAAGAACACATCAGCTTTTGAGCAGAAAAAAAGTGAAATCCTTTTATTTGAAATGTCTTAAAATCTGTCAATCTGTCACCGAGCGAGTTTTAATAATATTAACTGAATCCATGCTGCGTTGATGCCAAGGTTGTATTTGGTGAAACTGTTGGAATTAATAATAAACAATTTTGTGAATAGAATTTTTAAATTAAGAATATTAGAGGAAGGCCTCTGACACGTGTCGCACACTAACATTACATGTATGACCTAAAACCTATTGGCCGATTGGACATCCGGGTCCAATGGAGTCCAATCCTGATTGGCCGGTATCGTGCAGCCCGTGCACCAGATATCCTGAATGTTCTACGGATCATGGCTTTGCGCCTTTGACGATAAGTGAAACTGTATCTCATCTAAGACCACAAAACGGAGACACTAAGAAGGCAGCAAACCAGCCAGAGGGAAACAACTCATGGCTTTCGGTATACGTTATACAGCAATTGTTATATACAGGATCCCCGGCAGCCTTCGGGAACCCCATTAGGACGTGGCTTCTTTATTTATAAGCTCTACAAAACATCAGCTACTTAATGCTGTAGTACCCCCCTAACATTCAAATACAGACAAGTTATTTGAAATTAATTTTGTCTTTTAATTTTTAAACCCGTACTTGCAGTTTTCTGTCCCTGTAGCCTCGTACGTAGGACTGGATGATTATTGCGTTCTTCAGCCTCCTTCGTTCTTCCTACGAATAGAAAGATCCGAAACATTTTAAATAAAACGAGAGATTGTCACGCACAAAGCCGGGGCATCACGTAGAATTTCACTTGTTTAGAAGATATATCCCTACAGATGCCCGTGTCGTCCTAGGTGGCACCTACAGGAGGTCGACATAATGTGAATGGCTTTCTAGCTCGTCTACTAGTATTCCATCATTTTTATACATATTTTGGGATTTCTGCATCTTTCACAGTGAATGATGGAAGTTTACCAGGGCAAACCTATCCCTATCTATGATCAGAAATAGCTTAGGGTGGTGGCACCAGTTTAAAACATGATGTGAGGCCCTTTAACAGCATAACAAAAATATTTATTTCATGCTGAGTAAAAAAAAAAAAGAATAAAAAAAACACAATTAATATATTATCTTTTTGGTGTAAAAAAGAGAAATGGAGATACGAAAAGCGACTGGCCCCCTTTCAAATCTTAGCCCATAAGACTTCCAATCGCTTGATTATTACCTTACATCATCTCTTTTATTTTTCAATTATAAAAGTTTATGGTAACAATTACCCAACAGTTTATTTCACTACTATTAAAAAGAATGTTTATTCTGTAGAATCGTTAATATAAATGGCTGCTCGGAATCCATTCTTAATTCTTTAGGTTTTGCCACAAACGCGAAATTAGGGCAATTACATTTATTTCTTTTTTTCTTTTTTTTATATATATTTGACAGTATTCAACAATAAAAAAAAAATAACAAAAAATATAGTTAACTGAATGAAGTGTCATGAATATCCCTGTTGGTCTTAATTTAATAAAGTGTAATTTATCAAAGTAATTTGAATTTTTTTTTTGTCGGAAATATGTACTATAGAGACAGTCAGCAGAAAACTTGTGGATTTGAGTCTCTGAAGGCTCCTACTGCAAAAAGGGCTGAGCTGGCCCTGTATAATGCATGATTCAATGGTTGGGAAGACTTGAAGAACTCACTATTAACTGTATATTTTACATAGAAACATAGAATTTCTCAACAGATAAGAACCGTTCAGCCCATCTAGTCTGCCCCTTCTTGCAGCAGAAGATCAATGTTGATATATAGTGAAGTCAAGAAGCTGAAACACAGCTCTCCTGCCATCTCCCCCTTTATTGAATAGACCCATTTGTCTCAACGTGGCACAGCTAGCATATGGAATCTGGTTCTGTCCGAATTCCTATCATTAGCGTATCTAATCACCATACAGCTTAATGGGGAGGGATAATCCAGCAGGAACATGGCTCCTTTCTACACTGATTTCTACTAAATTGCTTTCTACTCTCCCCGGTCGTCCAGCCAACTTACAGACTCAAGCGTCAAGGAAGACTGATATTCCTAGACCACTACAAAACTCATAGAAGTCACAACAATGTGCTGTACAATAAAGTAAACACACAGAAAGATTATATATATATACATATAATACATATTATATACATATATTATATATATATTATATTATATACATATATTTTATATTATTAAATATATAATATTATAATATATATATAATATATATATATTATTATTATATTATATAATATTATAATATATATAGATATATAATATAATCCAGGAAGGTATTCTATAAACTAATGTATTTACCTCTCTCTTACGTCTCTCCTCCTGAGTACGGTGCAGAAGGGAAGCTTTTTCTTCCTGAAATTAAAATAAATATTCTGAAACACACGCCATGCAATTAATGATAATTAATTATACACAAACACAAGGGCACTAACAGATGCTTCTCTCCTTATGTATATTTCTGAAAACATGACACTACTTGGTAATGCTGCATTTTTGTTTCGTTCTTCCAATGTATGGGAGGTCTCATTAGCCTCCGAGGAACTCACGCAAGCCTAAGCAGCGAGTATAACGCGTGTGCTGTGACACGTTAAAGAGCTGGAACAGAAAATGATTATTTATGGGGGGCAACTCAGCTATCATTTAATAATCATAATAATCATCATATAATAATTCTGATCCTGGGAAGGAGAAATCAAGATGGAGGCTCTGATGGAAGACGTACGTAAGGTGCGCTTCTAATACATACACATTTCTTATTTAATCAATAAACACGGAATAAAAAGGGTTAATGAGCGTGCAGATGGGGGAAAGGTGATAGATTCGCTTTGAGTCACACTGGTTTACATTAGAACAATGTTTTATCTCCATTCCTTAAAAGAAGTGCATCTTTCTCTAATATAGAAGCAGAGCCGCCACAAGAAGTGTTCATTAGCAAGAGAAATTGGTACATTTAGCGCAGACTGGAATTTCTTATTCCTACCCTTTCAGGAAATAGCTATCCGTAAAAGAGCGATAATAATTTCAATTCCGCGCAACCGACTCTCGCAGGCAGGATATCATTTGCAGAATATATGTTTTGCAGGATATACCTTAATGAGATGACCGCAGGCTTTTTTTTTCTTTACAAATGTAAAAACCAAGGACAAGAGAGATCAAAAGACACTTAAAGTCCCCGTCCAATAATAAAATCATCAAACTACCCACCATATCCTGATCTCAACTGTATTATTTCACCTTATTTGTTTCTTTGTTCTTTGTGCTCCAGAACATGTAAGTGTCCAGAAGACTTAAAAATAAGTAGAGGGCTTAATAAATCGATTTATTTATTTGATATATACGCTACCGTTCAAAAGTTTGGGGTTAATTAGAAATGTTTTTGGTTTTGAACAAAAAGCTAATTTTGTGCAATAAAATGACATGAAATAGATCAGAAATCCAGCGCAGACGGGGTTAATGTTGGAAATGACTATTGTGCTGGAAACGGCTAAATTTTAATGGAATCTCTTCATAGGCGTACAGAGGCCCTTTATCACTCCCATCACTCCTGTGTTCCAATGGCCCTTTAT
Organism: Spea bombifrons; assembly: GCF_027358695.1. Classification (NCBI taxonomy): domain Eukaryota; kingdom Metazoa; phylum Chordata; class Amphibia; order Anura; family Pelobatidae; genus Spea; species Spea bombifrons. The sequence goes on along the minus strand of NC_071091.1, from coordinate 7,336,945 downwards.
CACTCCCATCACTCCTGTGTTCCAATGGCCCTTTATCTCTCCCATCACTCCTGTGTTCCATTAGCCCTTTATCACTCCTGTGTTCCAATGGCCCTTTATCACTCCCATCACTCCTGTGTTCCATTAGCCCTTTATCACTCCCATCACTCCTGTGTTCCAATGGCACATTGCGTTCACTGATCCAAGTTTAAAAGGATAACTGATCGTCAGAAAAGCTCAGTGACCCCAAACTTTTGAACGTCCGCGTAGCAATAGATAATGTTTCGGAGTATTTTATGAGAGTTTGCAGAGCTGCTGAGGATGCAAAGTAAAATCCCGCAAATGCCAAGGACGTGTTATTTAACAGCTTTAAAAAAATATCTAGGGAAGGCAGCAAGGTGAATGTTAAAGGGACAGGTTAATGTCCCTGACACCCCCATTCACTCTGTGATCACTTTACTATGCATTCCTCCAAAACGAAAAAAAAATAGCACTTACCTGACACATAAGAGGCAGTCCTGCAGCAGCCCGCTCCCAAATCTCATCTACATACTAGCACCAGACCAGTAAACATGTTAAACACTGCTCTTAGATGGTAATGGACTAACTTATGGGTAGTCCGGGCTTTCACCACAGCCTAGACCTTGACGATCCTACTCGATCACCAAGTATTTCAGGATCCAGGAAGCTGCTGGCACAATAACACCGAGAAGGCATGGGAACACCACTGGTGTTTAATGGGTTAAATTATGTCTTTTTAGGGGCTTGTTGCAGCACCATATACAGACAGGGCTGGACTGTGCGTTCAAATAGACCCTGGCAGTTTAAGGACATGGAGAAACTGGACCAGCCAGGTATATCTGCCTTCAAATGGGTTTCTCTAAGAGCAAGCTGGAGCGAATGGCTGTTTTTTAAAAGGGTTTTTGGGTTGACCTCATTCTGAAGTCCATTATGAAGAAGCTGCTTCTCAAGACATATTTTCTATATTTTTTATACCTCTTTCTCTGATTATTGGCCTTCGTGTCACTTTAAAGCAACCTCTATGCAAATGACTAAGCTCCAAATATCTCTCAAGCTGGAGGCACCTGTTCATCGGCGGTGCAATGTAATAAGTCAACTTCTATATTTGTGCTTTCTGGCTTCATCCGTGTTGGAACAATGCCTTCGCCGATCATAAGGCAGGCCACGCAAAAGACCACTTATATGTACTTCATTTACAGACTGAACAGATAATATTTCAGAATGAAAATACGTGGATTTTACCTTTCTACTCGCGCCTCCTAGCGAAACCTTCGGCCTTGTTTTGAAATCTCCCTCAAAGCTGAACATGGTTACAGTTTATCCCATCTAGAAGATATAGCCTGATGGGATGCTGAAACAGAGAAGCAAAATTATATATATATATATATATATAGATAAAGACATTTGTAAAATAAAAGAAAGGCGCAACATCACGGCCACCGTTATAGAGTTAAGAAGTGAAAGTGAATAATAAGGCAAAAAGCATCATATCTGCGTTTATCGAACTTTGTAAATATGATTACTGTATTGCTGTATTAAGTATAAAGGATCGCACGCTTTCAAGACTATGCAGGACTCTTAAGGAAAACTCTCTAAGTTCTCACGGACGCTAACAAGACTCCTCAGGGGCTGCCCCATCCTCTGGAAAGGCCTTCGATCCTTCAAAAAGTCCCAAGACCCACTTCTTAAAGAACGCCAATGAACTTACACGTTAACTCCCGTCATATTCCTTTGGCTCACCTTTCCTAGTCCCTCTCCCCCAATACTTACACTACTGCGGCAGGTCCATCCATAACAACGGCACATTTACCTCTAGCGTAATACGCCCTAACTCCCTCTAGATTGTAAACTCTTTTGAGCAGGGCCCTCCTCACCTTTTTCTGTAAGTCAGATTGTTATGTTATATACTACGACTCATATCCTGTTTACCCATTGTACAGCACTGCGGAATATGATGGTGCTATATAAAACAATAAATAATAATTTAAAACTGAATTTGGCCAAGAAGTATCACGCAATAAAAAGTCTCCACTCTCTTTTCACTCTTACGTTTCCTTTTCTGTGCTGGGACTGTAAGGCGTGCAGAGACTGGCCTACGAGACACATTATTCTGTTCACACAGTAACGGCATGTGATACATTTGATCGCTTATATAACACTCAGTACAAGGTTGCATAAGTAATGGCTCTGTGACAGCTCTGATGTATAGAGATCATATACAATCCGGGCCTCTGACGTATAGAGATCATATACAATCCAGGGCTCTGACGTATACAGATCATATACAATCCGGGGCTCTGACGTATACAGATCATATACATTTCGGGGTTCTGGCGTATAGAGATCATATACAACCCGGGGCCCTGATTTATAGAGAACATATACAATCCGGGGCTCTGACGTATAGAGATCATATACAATCCGGGGCTCTGACGTATAGAGATCATATACAATCCGAGGCTCTGACGTATAGAGATCATATACAACCCGGGGCTCTGACGTATAGAGATCATATACAACCCAGGGCTCTGACATATAGAGATCATATACAATCCGGGGCTCTGATGTATAGAGATCATATACAATCCGGGGCTCTGATGTATAGAGATCATATACAATCCGGGGCTCTGATGTATAGAGATCATATACAATCCAGGGCTCTGACGTATAGAGATCATATACAATCCGGGGCTCTGACGTCACTCCACAATTAAAAAGCACGCAACTCCTTAATAAAAATACTAAATACTACTAATAATAAAAAGCATATTAGCCGAACAAAGGACATGCGCAACTTCACCCGGTTTGTTTCTGCCCAACAGCATATAGGATACCAGAAACTTCCATTTCTATGTAATAGTATACTTTAGCATCGTGTTGACATTTAATATGAAGAAAGATTATATACGTTAAAGCGATAGCATCACTTTAAGGCGACCCCATTGTACAGCGCTGCAGAATATGACGGAGCTATTCAAATCAATGAATAATAAGAATTTCATGAAGTCGGTGAAAATGTTACTCCTAGCGCATTATTACAATTCAGTGTTTTGTGAAGTAATTCCAAATTCCTTAGTTCGCTACCGGCTTAACATATGATACTAAAATGCCCCAGATGCCCCCGTAACCGTCGACAACCGCCCAACATAAAGAGGCAATAATGTGTTTTCCGTGTCATTATATCATCCTTACGGTGGGTCGCACAATATAACACCATATTTACAGTATTTATAGATTAATATTACTGAATGTATGACATCATAAGCAGAGTGGGCTGTCCCTACATATAATATCAACTGCAACATATAGGGCTTTGTATCATATTAGAAACCAAAACAATTAATTCAGCATTCATTTCATTAAACACTATAGTTTTTGCCCCCCTGAATGGCATTGCCAGGTGACGTCACTGACCCAGTACATCTTTTGAATACACAAAAGATATCCTAGTCACAGTGACGTCAGCCCCGTAAAGGGTTGCCAGGCGACCCGTAATCGCTCCCATAGTGTTAGTAAAGTAACGGTGGGAGCCGCTTGGACCATACGAGTACCCCCCCTCTCTCTTACTTTCCCGGGGAGGGTGAGCGATGCTGGGGTAGCTTTCTGGCCGGCCGGGTCCCTGTTGTCACCTGCAGCGCATGCGCGTAGGACTTCCCCTGACGTCAGTGGCGGCGACCGACGCGGTGGTGATGTCGTGACGTTTCCCCGCCCTGTGGAGAGCGGTCGCAGGCGCAGCGGGGGAGTAGGTCGAGTGCTTTGGAGTGACAGGGCGAAAGGAAAGGCAGGAGGAGAAGGGGGTGTGAGAGCAAAGAAGGGCAAGAAGGTGGCAGGGAATAAGTTCGCGGGAGAATAAGAGGGGCACAAGGGTATGAGTGCACGGGGGGGGGTAAGAGGGGGGCAGGGCTATGAGTGCACGGGGGGACTAAGAGGGGGGCAGGGGCATGAGTGTCCAGGGGGGTAAGGGGCTGACAGGGGCGTGAGTGTCACTGGAGTCAAGCTATCAGACAGTTTCAAATCAGTGGTCATGCCATCAGACGCTTTTTCTTTAGATTAGCAAAAGGTGCCTTAGACCTGGAAATGTGATAATAATCATAAAATGTTACAATTTTAGTGGATTTTGCAGAGTTCTCACACAAATATATCTCCCTGCAAAATTAGATACGTTTATTAAACAAATTAAAGGTAAATATCCGCTCATATCTAGCAAATTACCTTTTATAACATTTCTGCATATATTACAAAATTCCACCGTTGGACCAACACATTTACACTGCACATATCTCACACACACACACCCCTATATAATATCTTACAATATGGTGCATTTTTACTGTGGAAATATAAAGATATAGCACCCCAAATAGCAGTGCAGTACTTGATAAATGTCATATTTCAACATTCTACATGGGGTTAAAAAAAAAATCCCCCCATTGGACCAATACAGTTACACTGCACATATCTCAAACACAACCCCCTCTATTATTTCTGAGAATATGGTGCCTTTTTACCGTGGAAATTTAAAGCTATAGTGCCCCAAGTATCAGCCCGGTAGAAAGCAACCGTAATTTTTCAACATTCTACATGGGGTTGAAAAAAATTCCCCCATTGGACCAATACAGTTACACTGCAGATATCTCAAACACATGCCCCTCTATTATTTCTGAGAATATGGTGCATTTTTACTGTGGAAATTTAAAGTTATAGCGCCCCAAATATTAGCCCAATACATAGCAAATGGGATTTTTCAGAAATCTACAGGGGTTAAAAACAATTCCCCCATTGACCAATACAGTTACACTGCAGATATCTCAAACACATGCCCCTCTATTATTTCTGAGAATATGGTGCATTTTTACTGTGGAAATTTAAAGCTATAGCGCCCCAAATATCATCCCAGTAGACAGCAACTGGCATTTTTCAGCATTCTACAGAGGGTTAAAAAAAATTCCCCATTGGACCAATACAGTTACACTGCAGATATCTCAAACACATGCCCCTCTATTATTTCTGAGAATATGGTGCATTTTTACTGTGGAAATTTAAAGCTATAGCGCCCCAAATATTAGCCCAATTCATAGTAAATGGGATTTTTCAAAAATCTACAGTGGGTTAAAAAAAATTCCTCTATTGGACCAATTCAGTTACACTGCAGATTTCTCAAAGACATGTCCCTCTATTATTTCTGAGAATATGGTGCATTTTTACTGTGGAAATTTAAAGCTATAGCACCCCAAATATCAGCCCAGTAGACAGCAACTGCCATTTTTCAACATTCTACAGAGGGTTAAAAAAATTCCCCCATTGGACCAATACAGTTACACTGCACATATCTCAAGCACACCCCCTTCTATTATTTCTGAGAATATGGTGCATTTTTACTGTGAAAATTTAAAGCTATAGCGCCCCAAATATTAGCCCAATACATAGCAAATGGGATTTTTTTAAAATCTACAGGGGTTAAAAAAAATTCCCCCATTGGACCAATACAGTTACACTGCAGATATCTCAAACACATGCCCCTCTATTATTTCTGAGAATATGGTGCATTTTTACTGTGGAAATTTAAAGCTATAGTGCCCCAAATATTAGCCCAATACATAGCAAATGGGATTTTTTTAAAATCTACAGGGGTTAAAAAAAATTCCCCCATTGGACCAATACAGTTACACTGCAGATATCTCAAACACATGCCCCTCTATTATTTCTGAGAATATGGTGCATTTTTACTGTGGAAATTTAAAGCTATAGCGCCCCAAATATCATCCCAGTAGACAGCAACTGGCATTTTTCAGCATTCTACAGAGGGTTAAAAAAAAATTCCCCATTGGACCAATACAGTTACACTGCAGATATCTCAAACACATGCCCCTCTATTATTTCTGAGAATATGGTGCATTTTTACTGTGGAAATTTAAAGCTATAGCGCCCCAAATATTAGCCCAATTCATAGCAAATGGGATTTTTCAAAAATCTACAGTGGGTTAAAAAAAAATTCCTCTATTGGACCAATTCAGTTACACTGCAGATTTCTCAAAGACATGTCCCTCTATTATTTCTGAGAATATGGTGCATTTTTACTGTGGAAATTTAAAGCTATAGCACCCCAAATATCAGCCCAGTAGACACCAACTGCCATTTTTCAACATTCTACAGAGGGTTAAAAAAAATTCCCCCATTGGACCAATATATTTACACTGCGCATATCTCAAGCACACCCCCTTCTATTATTTCTGAGAATATGGTGCATTTTTACTGTGAAAATTTAAAGCTATAGTGCCCCAAATCTCAGCCCAGTAGACAGCAACCGTCATTTTTCAACATTCTACAGGGGGTTGAAAAAAATTCCCCCATTGGACCAATACAGTTACACTGCAGATATCTCAAACAAGTGCCCCTCTATTATTTCTGAGAATATGGTGCATTTTTACTGTGGAAATTTAAAGCTATAGCGCCCCAAATATTAGCCCAATTCATAGCAAATGGGATTTTTCAAAAATCTACAGAGGGTTAAAAAAAATTCCTCCATTGGACCAATTCAGTTACAGTGCAAGTATCTCAAATACACCATCCTCTATTATTTCTGAGGATATGGTGCATTTTTACTGTGTAAATTTAAAGCTATAGCGCCCCAAATATTAGCCCAATACATAGCAAATGGGATTTTTTAAAAATCTACAGGGGTTAAAAAAAATTCCCCCATTGGACCAATACAGTTACACTGCAGATTTCTCAAAGACATGTCCCTCTATTATTTCTGAGAATATGGTGCATTTTTACTGTGGAAATTTAAAGCTATAGCACCCCAAATATCAGCCCAATAGACAGCAACTGGCATTTTTCAACACTCTACAGAGGGTTAAAACAAATTCCCCCATTGGACCAATATATTTACACTGCACATATCTCAAGCACACCCCCTTCTATAATTTCTGAGAATATGGTGCATTGTTACTGTGAAAATTTAAAGCTATAGCGCCCCAAAAATCTGCCCAGTATACAGCAACTGTCATTTTTCAACACTCTACAGGGGTTTGAAAAAAATGCCCCCATTGGACCAATACAGTTACACTGCAGATATCTCAAACAAGTGCCCCTCTATTATTTCTGAGAATATGGTGCATTTTTACTGTGGAAATTTAAAGCTATAGCGCCCCAAATATCATCCCAGTAGACAGCAACTGGCATTTTTCAGCATTCTACAGAGGGTTAAAAAAAATTCCCCCATTGGACCAATACAGTTACACTGCAGACATCTCAAACACATGCCCCTCTATTATTTCTGAGAATATGGTGCATTTTTACTGTGGAAATTTAAAGCTATAGCTCCCCAAATATCAGCCCAGTAGACAGTAACTGACATTTTTCAACATTCTACAGGGGGTTAAAAAAAATTCCCTATTGGACCAATACAGTTACACTGCAGATATCTCAAACACATGCCCCTCTATTATTTCTGAGAGTATGGTGCATTTTTACTGTGGAAATTTAAAGCTATAGCGCCCCAAATACCAGCCCAGTAGACAGTAACTGCCATTTTTCAACATTCTACAGGGGTTTAAAAAAAAAATCCCCATTGGACCAATACAGTTACACTGCAGATATCTCAAACACATGCCCCTCTACTATTTCTGAGAATATGGTGCATTTTTACTGTGGAAATTTAAAGCTATAGCGCCCCAAATATCAGCCCAGTCGACAGCAACTGCCATTTTTCAACATTCTACAGGGGGTTTAAAAAAATTCCCCATTGGACCAATACAGTTACACTGCAGATATCTCAAACACATGCCCCTCTATTATTTCTGAGAATATGGTGCATTTTTACTCTGGAAATTTAAAGCTATAGGGCCCCAAATATCAGCCCAGCAGACAGCAACTGACATTTTTCAACATTCTACAGGGGTAGAAAAAAATTCTCCCATTGGACCAAAACAGTTACACTGCAGATATCTCAAACACATGCCCTTCTATTATTTCCGAGAATATGGTGCATTTTTACTGTGGAAATTTAAAGCTACAGTGCCCCAAATATCAGCCCAATACATAGCAAAAGGGATTTTTCAACATTCTACAGAGGGTTAAAAAAAATTCCTCCATTGGACCAATACAGTTACACTGCAGATATCTCAAACACATGCCCTTCTATTATTTCTGAGAATATGGTGCATTTTTACTGTGGAAATATAAAGCTATAGTGTAATTTAGTTATAAATATAAAGGTCCTGGTATATGTCACTGTCAAACAACCCCCCAATATGTGTTCAGGAACATCTCCTGAGTACAGCGATACCCCACATGCATGGGTTTGTCAGATTGTTTGGCTGGCAAAAGGCTACTTTTGGGACATGCGTAATTCAGGTAGTCATTTGGTCATTCTGCCTCTATATCCTCTTTGGATCATCTTTGAAGCAGACTACTTCAATTTACCCCATCAAACCATATATTTTTGAAAACTAGACACCACAAAGTATTTCAAATGCTGGTATTTTAACCCTTTTATGCATGAGATTCTACCACCTGTCTTTCCCAAAATTTAATTTTGTATTTTTTTCCACACAAATTGTACTTCAGGAATGAATTCATAGCTCCTGGTATGCGTCACTATCGAACATATATAAATAAATATAAATATTTTTATATTCTCATGCATAAAAGGGTTAAAATACCAGCATTTGAAATACTTTGTGGTGTCTAGTTTTCAAAAATATATGGTTTGATGGGGTAAATTGAAGTAGTCTGCTTCAAAGATGATCCAAAGAGGATATAGAGGCAGAATGACCAAATGACTACCTGAATTACGCATGTCCCAAAAGTAGCCTTTTGCCAGCCAAACAATCTGACAAACCCATGCATGTGGGGTATCACCATACTCAGGAGATGTTGCTGAACACATATTGGGGGGTTGTTTGACAGTGACATATACCAGGACCTTTATATTTATAACTAAATTACACTATAGCTTTATATTTCCACAGTAAAAATGCACCATATTCTCAGAAATAATAGAAGGGCATGTGTTTGAGATATCTGCAGTGTAACTGTATTGGTACAATGGGGGAATTTTTTTTAACCCTCTGTAGAATGTTGAAAAATCCCATTAGCTGTCCACTGGGATGATATTTGGGGCGCCATAGCTTTAAATTTTCACAGTAAAAATGCACCATATTCTCAGAAATCATAGAGGATGGTGTGTTTGAGATACTTGCACTGTAACTGAATTGGTCCAATGGAGGATTTTTTTTTACCCTCTGTAGAATGTTGAAAAATCCCATTTGCTATGTATTGGGCTGATATTTGGGGCACTGTAGCTTTAAGTTTCCACAGTAAAAATGCACCATATTATCAGAAATAATAGAGGGGCATGTGTTTGAGATATCTGCAGTGTAACTGTGTTGGTCCAATGGGGGAATTTTTTTTAACCCTCTGTAGAATGCTGAAAATGCCAGTTGCTGTCTACTGGGATGATATTTGGGCTGCTATAGCTTTAAATTTCCACAGTAAAAATGCACCATATTCTCAGAAATAATAGAGAATAGTGTGTTTGAGATACTTGCACTGTAACTGAATTGGTCCAATGGAGGATTTTTTTTCAACCCTCTGTAGATTTTCGAAAAATCCCATTTGCTATGAATTGGGCTAATATTTGGGGCGCTATAGCTTTAAATTTCCACAGTAAAAATGCACCATATTCTCAGAAATAATAGAGGGGCATGTGTTTGAGATATCTGCAGTGTAACTGTATTGGTCCAATGGGGATTTTTTTTAACCCCCTGTAGAATGTTGAAAAATGTCAGTTACTGTCTACTGGGCTGATATTTGGGGCGCTATAGCTTTAAATTTCCACAGTAAAAATGCACCATATTCACAGAAATAATAGAGGGGTATGTGTTTGAGATATCTGCAATGTAACTGTATTGGTCCAATGGGGTTTTTTTTTTTAACCCTCCGTACAATGCTGAAAAATGCCAGTTGCTGTCTACTGGGATGATATTTGGGGCGCTATAGCTTTAAATTTACAAAGTAAAAATGCACCATATTCTCAGAAATAATAGAGGATGGTGTGTTTGAGATATTTGCACTGTAACTGAATTGGTCTAATGGAGGAATTTTTTTTCACCCTCTGTAGAATGCTGAAAAATGCCAGTTGCTGTCTACTGGGATGATATTTGGGGCGATATAGCTTTAAATTTCCACAGTAAAAATGCACCATATTCTCAGAAATAATAGAGGGGCATGTGTTTGAGATGTCTGCAGTGTAACTGTATTGGTCCAATGGGGGAATTTTTTTTAACCCTCTGTAGAATGCTGAAAAATGCCAGTTGCTGTCTACTGGGATGATATTTGGGGCGCTATAGCTTTAAATTTCCACAGTAAAAATGCACCATATTCTCAGAAATAATAGAAGGGGGTGTGCTTGAGATATGTGCAGTGTAAATAAATTGGTCCAATGGAGGAATTTTTTTTAACCCCTGTAGAATGTTGAAAAATGACGGTTGCTATGTATTGGGCTAATATTTGGGGCGCTATAGCTTTAAATTTCCACAGTAAAAATGCACCATATTCTCAGAAATAATAGAGGGGCACTTGTTTGAGATATCTGCAGTGTAACTGTATTGGTCCAATGGGGGAATTTTTTTCAAACCCCTGTAGAATGTTGAAAAATGACGGTTGCTGTCTACTGGGCTGATATTTGGGGTGCTATAGCTTTAAATTTCCACAGTAAAAATGCACCATATCCTCAGAAATAATAGAGGATGGTGTGTTTGAGATACTTGCACTGTAACTGAATTGGTCCAATGGGGGAATTTTTTTTAACCCTCTGTAGATTTTTGAAAAATCTCAGTTGCTATGAATTGGGCTAATATTTGGGGCGCTATAGCTTTCAATTTCCACAGTAAAAATGCACCATATTCTCAGAAATAATATAGCGGCATGTGTTTGAGATATCTGCAGTGTAACTGTATTGGTCCAATGGGGAATTTTTTTTTAACCCTCTGTAGAATGCTGAAAAATGCCAGTTGCTGTCTACTGGGATGATATTTGGGGCGCTATAGCTTTAAATTTCCACAGTAAAAATGCACCATATTCTCAGAATTAATAGAAGGGGGTGTGCTTGAGATATCTGCAGTGTAACTGTATTGGTCCAATGGGGGAATTTTTTTCAAACCCCTGTAGAATGTTGAAAAATGACGGTTGCTGTATACTGGGCAGATATTTGGGGCGCTATAGCTTTAAATTTTCACAGTAAAAATGCACCATATTCTCAGAAATTATAGAAGGGGGTATGCTTGAGATATGTGCAGTGTAAATATATTGGTCCAATGGGGGAATTTGTTTTAACCCTCTGTAGAGTGTTGAAAAATGCCAGTTGCTGTCTACTGGGCTGATATTTGGGGTGCTATAGCTTTAATTTTCCACAGTAAAAATGCACCATATTCTCAGAAATAATAGAGGGACATGTCTTTGAGAAATCTGCAGTGTAACTGTATTGGTCCAATGGGGGAATTTTTTTTAACCCCTGTAGATTTTTAAAAAATCCCATTTGCTATGTATTGGGCTAATATTTGGGGCGCTATAGCTTTAAATTTCCACAGTAAAAATGCACCATATCCTCAGAAATAATAGAGGATGGTGTGTTTGAGATACTTGCACTGTAACTGAATTGGTCCAATGGAGGAATTTTTTTTAACCTTCTGTAGATTTTTGAAAAATCCCATTTGCTATGAATTGGGCTAATATTTGGGGCGCTATAGCTTTCAATTTCCACAGTAAAAATGCACCATATTCTCAGAAATAATAGAGGGGCACTTGTTTGAGATATCTGCAGTGTAACTGTATTGGTCCAATGGGGGAATTTTTTTCAACCCCCTGTAGAATGCTGAAAAATGACGGTTGCTGTCTACTGGGCTGATATTTGGGGCACTATAGCTTTAAATTTTCACCGTAAATATGCACCATATTCTCAGAAATAATAGAGAGGCATGTCTTTGAGAAATCTGCAGTGTAACTGAATTGGTCCAATAGAGGAATTTTTTTTAACCCTCTGTAGATTTTTGAATAATCCCATTTGCTATGAATTGGGCTAATATTTGGGGCGCTATAGCTTTAAATTTCCACAGTAAAAATACACCATATTCTCAGAAATAATAGAGGGGCATGTGTTTGAGATATCTGCAGTGTAACTGTATTGGTCCAATGGGGAATTTGTTTTTAACCCTCTGTAGAATGCTGAAAAATGCCAGTTGCTGTCTACTGGGATGATATTTGGGGCGCTATAGCTTTCAATTTCCACAGTAAAAATGCACCATATTCTCAGAAATAATATAGGGGCATGTGTTTGAGATATCTGCAGTGTAACTGTATTGGTCTAATGGGGGAATTTTTTTTTAACCCCCTGTAGAATGTTGAAAAATGGCAATTGCTGTCTACTGGGCTGATATTTGGGGCGCTATAGCTTTAAATTTCCACAGTAAAAATGCACCATATTCTCAGAAATAATAGAGGGGCATGTGTTTGAGATATCTGCAGTGTAACTGTATTGGTCCAATGGGGAATTTTTTTTAACCCCCCTGTAGAATGTTGAAAAATGTCAGTTACTGTCTACTGGGCTGATATTTGGGGAGCTATAGCTTTAAATTTCCACAGTAAAAATGCACCATATTCTCAGAAATAATAGAGGGGCATGTGTTTGAGATGTCTGCAGTGTAACTGTATTGGTCCAATGGGGGAATTTTTTTTAACCCTCTGTAGAATGCTGAAAAATGCCAGTTGCTGTCTACTGGGATGATATTTGGGGCGCTATAGCTTTAAATTTCCACAGAAAAAATGCACCATATCCTCAGAAATAATAGAGGATGGTGTGTTTGAGATACTTGCACTGTAACTGAATTGGTCCAATGGAGGAATTTTTTTTAACCCTCTGTAGATTTTTGAAAAATCTAATTTGCTATCAATTGGGCTAATATTTGGGGCGCTATCGCTTTCAATTTCCACAGTAACAATGCACCATATTCTCAGAAATAATATAGGGGCATGTGTTTGAGATATCTGCAGTGTAACTGTATTGGTCCAATGGGGAATTTTTTTTTAACCCTCTGTAGAATGCTGAAAAATGCCAGTTGCTGTCTACTGGGATGATATTTGGGGCGCTATAGCTTTAAATTTCCACAGTAAAAATGCACCATATTCTCAGAAATAATAGAAGGGGGTGTGCTTGAGATATGTGCAGTGTAAATATATTGGTCCAATGGGGGAATTTTTTTTTAACCCCTGTAGATTTTTGAAAAATCCCATTTGCTATGAATTGGGCTAATATTTGGGGCGCTATAGCTTTAAATTTCCACAGTAAAAATGCACCATATTCTCAGAAATAATAGAGGGGCATGTGTTTGAGATATCTGCAGTGTAACTGTATTGGTCCAATGGGGAATTTTTTTTTAACCCCCTGTAGAATGTTGAAAAATGACAGTTGCTGTCTACTGGGCTGATATTTGGGGCGCTATAGCTTTAAATTTTCACAGTAAAAATGCACCATATTCTCAGAAATAATAGAGGGGCATGTGTTTGAGATATCTGCAGTGTAACTGTATTGGTCCAATGGGTAATTTTTTTTAACCCTCTGTAGAATGTTGAAAAATGGCAGTTGATGTCTGCTGGGCTGATATTTGGGGCGCTATAGCTTTAAATTTCCACAGTAAAAATGCACCATATTCTCAGAAATAATAGAGGGGCATGTGTTTGAGATATCTGCAGTGTAACTGTATTGGTCCAATGGGGGAATTTTTTTTAACCCTCTGTAGAATGCTGAAAAATGCCAGTTGCTCTCTACTGGGATGATATTTGGGGTGCTATAGCTTTAAATTTCCACAGTAAAAATGCACCATATTCTCAGAAATAATAGAGAATGGTGTGTTTGAGATACTTGCACTGTAACTGAATTGGTCCAATGGAGGAATTTTTTTTAACCCTCTGTAGATTTTAGAAAAATCCCATTTGCTATGTATTGGGCTAATATTTGGGGCGCTATAGCTTTAAATTTCCACAGTAAAAATGCACCATATTCTCAGAAACAATAGAGGGGCATGTGTTTGAGATATCTGCAGTGTAACTGTATTGGTCCAATGGGGGAATTTTTTTCAACCCCATGTAGAATGTTGAAAAATTACGGTTGCTGTCTACCGGGCTGATACTTGGGGCACTATAGCTTTAAATTTCCACAGTAAAAATGCACCATATTCTCAGAAATAATAGAGGGGGTTGTGTTTGAGATATGTGCAGTGTAACTGTATTGGTCCAATGGGGGGATTTTTTTTTAACCCCATGTAGAATGTTGAAATATGACATTTATCAAGTACTGCACTGCTATTTGGGGTGCTATATCTTTAAATTTCCACAGTAAAAATGCACAATATTGTAAGATATTATATAGGGGTGTGTGTGTGAGATATGTGCAGTGTAAATGTGTTGGTCCAAGGTTGGAATTTTGTAATATATGCAGAAATGTTATAAAAGGTAATTTGCTAGATATGAGCGGATATTTACCTTTAATTTGTTTAATAAACGTATCTAATTTTGCAGGGAGATATATTTGTGTGAAAACTCTGCAAAATCCACTAAAAATTGTAACATTATATGATTATTATCACATTTCCAGGTCTAAGGCACCTTTTGCTAATCTAAAGAAAAAGCGTCTGATGGCATGACCACTGATTTGAAACTGTCTGATAGCTTGACTCCAGTATGAGTGTCCAGGGGGCTAAGAGGGGGTCAAGGGAATGAGTGTCCAGGGGGGTAAGTGGGGGTCAAGGGTATGAGTGTCCAGGGGGGGTAAGAGGGGGCATGGGTATGAGTGCCCAGGGGGTAAGAGGAGCAGGGCTATGAGTGCATAAGGAGGACGTGGGAATGAGTGGCTTGGAGGGTAAAGGCCCAGGATTCAGAATGCATTACAGGAGAGTAATCTACACAGAGAATGGGAGTTATTCACTAAACAGAGAATTGTAAGGAAAGCTGTGGTTGCAACTTGCCAACTTCACTATATGTTATGAAGGTACAACAACCAGTGAGCTGCTGCAGGAAGAGCTTGGCTGGCCCTGGATAATGTATAGTTAAATCTGTGAGATTGTTTTGTTAAAGTATGTATTATACAGGCACAGCTCAGGCTTTCTTGGTGGTGAAGTTGGCCAATGATGGCCCTCTCTACTGGATTTGGTGAGTGGAAACCACAACTCAGAGGACGGGAAGGTATCTGAGGCGAGCTTCTCTGTGGATCTAGGTTCCGGTGTAAAGGACGCAGTTGTGACATTTAAGCAACCGAGAGGGGTTTATTCGCTAAATGGAGAGTTGTCAGGAGAGCTGAGGTTTAACTCTCACTTCATTATGAAGGGCCAACACCAGCTGAGTTCTGTTAGTGATATATGGCAGTAAACATGCTAATGTGTATGTTATGTAAAGTGAAGGAGCTGAAATATATCTCTCCTGTTAACTCTCCCTTTAGTAAATAAACCCCAGAGAGTATAGAATTGCAAGCCGAGACCTCTTTGCCTAATGTATCGGTTTATCTTAGTCTGTCAGCTCTAGTCTCATCATTCCCTTTGAATGTATGAACCGTAACAAGCACTGCGTAAATATATATATATAGTGTGTGTGTATAGGAAGTGAATAAATAGGAATTTTGATGGTCATAACAAAGGAATGACTCGGCAGATTGCATGACTCGGCAGATTCTGTTAGCTGCTCTGGTGACCAGCTTCAAACTTTCCCATCAGCCCCCACAACAGGTTACTAGAAACAGCTTCCACGCTCAAAGTTTTCAAATGGTGAGAATTCACGCACGCCTCCCGCACCCCATGTGGGCATTTTACAAGGATATGGCATTCCAATCAATAAGACGTCACTAAAAATGGCTTCCCGTGACCATGAGAGCTTTAATCCATGACTCGACAGCGGTGATATGGCAGACAATATGCTTGAGGACTCTTCAGAAATGACAGGTGACAAGGTTCGCAACGTGTTTTCATCACAAGAGCTGCTGGTCACAACTGACCGTTGTGTGTACGCAGAGCTAAAAGTGTACACGATACCCAAAAGATGCACAAACTGATCTGATGGATGCTTCAGATGTGTGGAGAGGACAATGTTCCAAGACTCTAAAGGGAGAGCTGTGGTTCTAACCTCTCAGGGTTGTGTTTTAACTCATTGAACTAAAGGGCCGTCTCCGGTGAACTTCTGCTGCGGGAAGAGCTTGGCTGGTGCTGTATAGTTAAATCCCTGAGATTTCTCCAAAACCTCCTTACACACAGGACTGTATTATGCAGGGCCAGCTCGGCCCTTGTGGCTAAAGATGTTTGCTAGGGATGGCCCACGTAATAAATACAGAATCATGGAAACCCTCCTGGCAGTTATCCCTTTAGTGAATAAACTCCAATGTATGATATGGCATTTTGGGGGTTTATATCTTTGGGGGTGGGGGGCTGCTGGAGCATTCAGCGGCATTCCAAAAAACATGGAGACATAGAATTTGACAGCAGTTAACCATTTGGCCCGTCTAGTCTACACAGTTTTGTCCTGCATGTTTTAACTCCGTCACTGTATGAAATTCACTATATTATCTATCATCCTCCCAGTAAAGCAAACCTTCCTTGCATTACATCGAAGCCACCGCTGCGGTAGTTTTAGACTATGACCTCTTGGTCTAACATTTCTCCCCCTCTGGAATGTTTGTTGTTCCTTCATTGTTGAATCCCTTTACGTATTTCTCCTCCAAGCCGTACATATTGATATCGCAAGGCAAAACCACCTCCTCCTCTATACTACTAATGTTGCATTTCCGGCTTACCTTTAAGTTCTCAGACCTGATTTCCCTAAATCATCAGCCATTTGAGGGATCATCTCCAAAAATACATACCTTACCTTTGTTACTGTTTGAATTATTGCTAATAAAAATAGCAAAAATAATGTTGGCCAAAACTGATTCCTAAGGTGCTCTTCTAATAAGAATATTCACAATTAAATATAATAATATTGCATTATCCATTCAGCTATTTTAATATCCAAACCAAAAAGTAAAACTGCCCCCTGTCACTAAGGGGAGCGAAAACCCCGGTTCATGAAGGAGTTGAAAAGAGTTCTTAGTGTAGCCTACCCTGGGAACTTTCCTTGTCTGGCTATATTTTCTTGTTCCCTGGGCTGAATGGTGCAAAAACACATTTCATAGTAAGCCACCCATATTTTTAGCAACTGCATAGTTACGCCGATATGGTATATACAGATTTAAATTTAATTGTAAAGATGTGACACACAATCTGCTGCTGCTCCATAAATAAATGCAACATAACTCAGAGACGCGCTACCTCTTAATCAAATCAACGGATTTATTGTAATTTTGGCTAAGATGAAGTGAGTGCCTGTGAGCGAGGGAAAGCTTGGTCCTCTGGTCTTGCTTCTTGATCCCCCAGAGATGTCCAACCTGGGTGTTCTCCACACTTTGTTCTCAGTGTGGAGTACGCTCCAATATTGGACCTTCCACTACTTTTCATTTGTTTTCAAGTTCTTCTTGGCTGGTAGGGAATGACAGATTTTTTTTGTACATTTTCCTAATGAATGCGCTTTTTGGACATGCATGCCATGGGTTTTTGTTATATAGTTGTTGGGCTTTTGAGTGATATCTTATTTTTTACAAAGGACCACAATATCTGGTAAAACGGTCACGTGTTTTTGGTGTTTTTGAAATGGTCACTGAAAATACCACGGTGGAGCCAGACCCCAAATGATTTAGCTTTTTTAGGTGTGAGAGGCAGTGGTCCCTTTTGATCTCTCAAAGAGTTTCTTTTTGGGCCGTGCCGCTTCAGAAGATCTTGAGGTCCGGTTCCAGTTCTGGTTCTTTTCAACCCCCTCCCTCACTTCTTCACATGGAAAGCAGCAGCACTTGGGGCAAACAAAAATAATGAATTTGTTTATTAAAATGTGTATACGTATTGTACAAAACCAGAACTTGCTTCATGATTTATTTAATATAAATATCACTACATTATCGTTTTCGGTAATGTATATTACATATCACTCTTATCACATCATTTGTTTATTTCTTTCATTCCTTGTTTGCTTAGGAAACCATTCACAAGTGAAAAAATCCTACAAAATACATTTGCCATTTATTACTTAATTATAAATATACATTTTAATATAATAAAATTAAATGTGGAATTCACTGCAATCAATATAAAAATATATATATATATATATATATATATAATTCAGGCTTATATGATATTTTAGGACATCTTAAATAACGCAGAATTCAACATATTAACTATATCAAATATATTCACTTGTTTAAAAAAAAAAGATATTTAATTTGCGCTTTTAAAGATTATTTTACGATATCCAATAATGAAGACTCATCTATATATATATTAATTTCAGAGAGCTACATTAATATTGCATTTCGTGTTGGACTAATTTCAGGCTTTAATGAAACACATATCTTGGAACAAATTACTATTTTATGTGCACGACCTCAGAAAAATGTAGGGAAAAAAAACCCCACTTTTATACCTTAATGACTAATTTCTTAAAATTAACCCTACAGGGACCAAAGTGGGATGTGTATGCACAGTTGAGAGGTTTATATTTGAAAACAAATCCATGTGCATTCTAAAAGATAATGTAAAAGTTGCAGTCCAGTGTGTCACTTGGTAGGGCATTGCCTTTCACTCATTTATTTTACTAGCCAAATGGCTAGAAAATGGCCCAAAGAAAAGATATTAGCCGTATTAACCATTTAAAAAGAAGACAAATATGGCAACAGACCTATAATCCTCTCTGCTGTGCCTATTATTGTACATAATAATCAAATCAAATAGAGGGCGTCTAGGTGAATTAAGGGATATATATATTGTTGTGCTATATAAATAAAAGATTATATATATTTATATACAGTATATTTTTTTTTCTTATATACATATATATATATATATATATATATATATATAGTGTAAGAAGCACTGCATAATTTGTTGACACTATAAAAATAAAAGATTATATATATTTATATACAGTATATTTATATATATATATATACACAATTTTTCTTATATATATATATATATATATATATATATATATATATATATATATATATATATATATATATATATATATATATAGTAAGAAGCACTGCATAATTTGACACTGTATAAATAAGATTATTTATTTTTATATACAGTATATATATATACATATACAAACAGCTCAGAAAACCAGCTAGATTTTTAAGGGTATTCTGGCTATTAGAAAATTGAGTTGTATTCTATGTTCTTTTTACATACAAAGATACTTTTACTCCTTGATCAGATCGCAAGTTTTTGAGGTTACAATTTTTGCCCGCAAAATGCACGGGGGACAACATAAGACGTGAAGTGTAAAGATACAGATTTTATTGGGATTTCAGCATTGTCAAACTATGATGTAAAGATGCGATGAAAGATTTCTCATACGTATCTCCTCATTATATAAAGAAAGGTCCGGTGAGCCATTGTGTCCGCCCAAAGTTGCGTTCTTGTCTTAGGCGGACCCATTTGTTCTAGATTCCGTGCCATTCACTAGCGTCACACCCACCCACTAAAGTGACAACTTTAATCACATTGCCTTTTAGAAAAATACCTCTGTAAAAAAAGATTGATTTAAGTACTCACTCCCAGACATACAGTCTCTCATTGGTCTAGATTAGAAATTGATCCTACTATAACTTAAATTTATACCTAATAGCTCCCTTGGTTCTAATGGCATGGAAGGTTCCATTCTGCTCACTTCATACGCACCAGTGTTGTAGACACATTGGTTTTTGTGTTAAAACCCAACAGCAGACTGAGAAATTTGTCTCTAGTGGCCTTTAAAATGACCTTCATTAGCCGGGCTTTCTTCCATAGTCATTCTTTGCCATTTATAACCAGTATGGCTCCGTCTATCTTTGCCTTTCTCCAGAATTTCTCTAGAGCTTTCAAACCAAGTACAATCTTATAGATCCTTTTCTATACTACACTTATTTTCCCCGTGACCTCGGTATCCAGAAATGATGAAGAGTTTGCGATGTTCCATAATGATTCTAAAGATTAGATCTGGCGATATACATTTATACTAAACTGCCCCCCCCAATGTACACACCTGGATCATGCTTCTATGTTATTAACACCGTGTTTAAGTTACGTGTACGTGTGACGTGTGATCATTTGGCAAGGGATTTGCAGGAATCAGACAGAACAAGCGTGAGAGAGATGACAACAACCCAAAGATGTATAGCAAGCATATGGGGCTGGCCACCACTGCATTGCTAGAATTAGTTTTTATCTGTTTTGGGGGGGGGGTTGTAGAGCAAAACATATTTCACACAATCAATAGAATTTTCTGGTATGTTGAATTACCAGACATTCCCAGAACAAAATGATCTGCAAAAGTTTACTTGCGTAACGTACTTCAGAGCACAATTAATGCTTTGTCAAAGTGGAACAGCACCTTTAATATGATGGTGAATAGGTTTAAGAAAGCTTGGAGCGAAAGCCATCCTTCTTGAGATTAAAAAGACAGTCCTAACGCTGTATACCTGGGTTTAATTTCAATTGGAGGACCCTGTTTCTGCCTGTCGGATGAGCAGCGCTGCAGATTCTACCTCATTTAAGTGTTTTCATGTTTTTTTTTAGTTTTTGAAGAATGCATATTAAAGTACTTTAAGATGCATTCTTCTTCGGTGGGGCTCTTAGGGACAGTGAACTTTTACAGAAATGGGAAATATATATATATATATATATCTAAATACAGTGTATATATATATGTATATATATATATATACTATATATATATATATAGAGAGAGAGAGAGAGAGTATATATATATATATATATATATGTATAAATATATATATATATATATATATATATATAAATAAACATTTAGCATTCAGTGTAAATCTGTTGTCTGTCCCTGTAAATTTGGTATATGCCGACTTATTAGCAGTTTTAGGAAAAATGTAGGGGGCACTTTTATGTTAAATTAACTTAAAACATACAAAAATGCCATAACTGTTTCTTTTACAATATACTCTAGTTAAGCCTGGATAAAACTGTTAAAAAATATCTATTTCCTTATAAAAACAAATAAACCTCCTAAATGGATGGAATTAGCCCAGTTATTAGCGGTAAATTAGATGTTAATAAAACAAGAGCATCGAGGAGGGCTATTTACACAATTGTGTTTGCTCCTATCCCTCCGAGTCATTATTCAAATCAAACTTCTTGACAATATAATAATTGGTAATTAAGATAAAAGTGCCATCTCGCCAGACATGGCAATAATACAGATTAGCCATAGATCAAGGGTTGTCTACTGCGGGTCCTCCGCTTTATTCCCCTTTTTTAATTTAATTATTTGTGGTTTGACAGCCCTGCGTTCACGCGGTGGGTTTTTTTTAACCGACTGTTATTGTCGGATGACTGTTCTCCCTAATTGTGGTGTTGTCACGATCAATATTTCATGGTCATCTGCTTGAAGCTAATGAGTTTGTCCAATTACAGTATTTGAGTACGGCCGGGCTCGAGCGCTCGTGTGAAGGGATGAACTCATTTAGATGATTGCGGGGCAAAGGTGTGGCTGGAATCTATAAGGTAATTGAATCCGGTCCTCGACTAATAAGAGCCCCGCGAGGAGGCATCGTAGGAATGGGTGTCAAGCACCACCCTCCGCATAAAGGTTAATTATCTCTTTCAAATTCAGATGGGAGACATTTTTTTTCTAAAGAGGTCATTGCGTAGTTCAGGGTTTGGGGAACCTGCTGTTCCTCCAGCTGTCGCAGGACTATAACTCCTATCCTCCGGGGCTAGTGAACAGAATGAAGGAGGCTTATTCAACTGGGGTGATGAGACATGAGTTAGGTTGGTGGGAGTTGTACTCATTTAAGGGTTCGTTGCAGGGCTAGACTGGCGATGACGAGGCGTCCCGGGCACTTTAAGGCCAGCGGCCGCTTGATGGCGTAAGTGCGGCCGACGGCAGAAAATGCCGCAGGTTGCATTTTTATGCTGGAGCAGCAGATCGGGTGAGTGTCTGGCGCTGGGCATTTGCCCGGTGTGCCAGACGGCCAGTCTAGGCCTGGTTTGTAGTATTTTGCGGGGTTTTGACCCAGTTGCGGATTATAGGAAAGGTTGTAATAAAAATGCAGACACGGATGATGGGAATTAGATACAGTCAGAGAATACAACTTGCTGGCTTTATACATTATATATATACGTTATATTTTGAAGATGAACTCCTTCATTCCAAATTATTCCCAGTCCTAGATACACCTTAATCATATATATTGTTAACCTCATAATTTTTAATATTAAAAAGAATTATAAAAATATAAAAAATTAATATAGAAAATACTTTGATTGCTTTTAGCAGTCCGGTATGTGGGAGCTGCTGCCTCGGCGCGGAATCAAGTTTTAATTTGCTACCTCACGCGAATATCTGTGAAAGTAACTTTAATAGGAAATATAATAAATAAATACAGGTAGAGTCCAGGAAAATTGTAAATAAATTAAATTTTGAATGATATTTCGTGGCTATGCCATTGATGAATATAGCTGGAAAATCTTAAGCCATGTGACTTAAATATGGAACATTATATCAACGTTTGATGATACAAGTGAGAATTTCAATAAAAATAGTTATTATTACTCATTATTATAATACTTATTCTTTTTACTGATTTATATAGCGCCATCATACTCTGCAGCGCTGTACAATGGGACTTTATTTACACTACAAGCTCTGATGGCATCAGTTCTCATTTAAATAGTATAAGAATGTAATAGAACATATAAAAAAATATTAATTATGAAAAGAACCCAATTACTCCTTTTTTTTTTATTTTTTTATTTATTACTGTCTATACTCTAATAGCTTTATTGTTAACCCTTTAGCTTGTTTGTCTTTCCCCGATTAGCCACCATTTATGAGCTTTGATAATGCCTGATAAAATGTTCGCTCTCTGTGTATATCCCCCAAAAAATACTAAGGATAAAGGGTTCTTTTTACCCCCGGGAATACAAACAAAAGAAAGAAAAGGCTTTATTGAATGGACACTGTTTCTAATTATTAAGTGTTTCATCACATTAGTGGTCAGGCACAAAATTGGAAAATTTATTGCCTGCGATTTAAAAATTAGCCTACTGCCAATTAATCAATTACTTCAGAGCAATCAATGCGCAGTGCTAACAATTAGTTGACATTTCACTCTTAGTTTGGCAAATGCATTTGATTTCGGGGTTAAGTGTGTCTCAGAGAGGAGAGAGTGCTTTTCATCTGGATAATGATGAACACTAAATAAGATAAAAATAAGAATGATTCTGACCTGATGTCCTAAATCGAGCCGAGATGATAAAACAATGGCAGATTATATAGTACTTCGATAGCTTTAATTATTTTAATGAACTTTTTTTTTTTTAATATACATTTTGTAATAAGAAAAAGGTCATGAATAATTAGTTTTGGAAATTCTTCAAAGATAAAATAAATGTGTTAATCTTAGTTACTTGGTCCCATTCTTAACGTGTCTTGGTGGGTCCTCGTAAGTAGAAGGACGTATTCGTGTCTTCCGCCGCCACCACCATTTTAAATTTTAGTATGGACCATTGTTTTGATTGGGAGGGGATGTGTTATTGTTTGTTAATGTCACTGAGGACATTGATGGATCAGTCTTCTATTGTGTTCCATTATACCATCTTACGAGGGTGAACAAGGATCTAGGTCAATAAGAGTACTTGGGGGATGGCAGGGTAGGACAGATGTTGGGCTCAATGGGTTCTACATCACAATCATAGCTTCAGAAGTGACCTCGCTTTTCTACAACTCAATGACAGCCACTTGGTATCCTCCATCAGTCTTGACCAGGGTACAGAAGACACCCGGGCAACCCTGGAACAGAACCCCATTGCTCATGAATGGGACCATTGTGCCTGAACACCGAAAGGTAGTGCTGTATATTAATGCAAGGATAGAGCTACTCTCACCATTACTGGCCCCGTTTCATGTAAAGGCATGTCGAAAACTAGAGGGACTTTAATTGAAAGGTAAAATTTGTTCCACCTAGAATATATGCCATATTGTACCCTAATATTGATATTGTTGCCAATAAATGTATGGAATGCATATTGCGTGGATGCATTACAGAATGTCAAATAAAAGTCTCCATCTACCACCAGGAGACAGCAAAAGTAAAGGCTCTGTAGAGACATAGGGGCAAAATGGGTGGATCATGAGGAAAAGGGCAGAATGTATCGATATCTTGTTCAAAATGGCCACTTGGCTCCCAATTAGCGTTTCGTGGCACTCCCTAGGACTTGTCGCTTCTGACACTTGCCTATTTTGTCTAATGAACTGCTGGAGACATGGTTAATATTTTAGGATTAAAATGTGTCCATTTATATGTATTTTATTTAATGATATTGTTAGACTGAATTACTCTTAGACCCCGAAAATGCTTTCTGGAGAATATAAACTTGAGATCAATACCTCAAGTCAACTTTAAAGCCCTAAAGAGTTCTCAGGAGCCACCTATTTTCAACCACGAACGTCCACCATGATCTATCAGAATGAAAAGTACCCATCATTCTGGACCATGTGACACCAAAACTCTGCCAATTTGCCCAGGGTTTGCTGGGTACAGCCACTGGCAATGGCAGAATTTTTTTTAATTATTATTTATTAATTTTGATGCTTTTAGTAAGCAAAAAATCAACTTTTCCCTTTTCATATTATTCACTCATGTGCCGAACATTACCAATTAGCCTGTATATGACAAATGACTATGGTTACAGTAGGTCCTTTATTGAAATAATATTTGTATTTCCTCTCGGACATTGAAAAAGATAATGTTTGTTCACCGTGATCTCATAAATAATACGAGTGACTCTGTCAACAGATTAGCTGCAAATTAACAGATCTGGAAGAAAGTACATTAAAACTTCCATTAATTTTAGACTGAGCTAATGACATTTTTGTTTAATAATATTCCCCGTGGCCAGCCAAGAGCCATAATTGGTTTGGACAGATTAGGGCACTAGCCGGTCGCAGTGACCATAATGGAAATACAAATACCCATCAATATGCATTTCTAACACTCTGCGGATTACAGGGGGAAAAAAAAGTTCACCTCGCTTACCGATTTATACGCAAATCTTGCTGAAATCCTTCCAAGTGTTGAAACCTTCAGTTCATAAATTCATTTTGTGTAACTTTTGGACTTTGTGTTGTATATCAGAGAGTTATAGGGAAACTATCAGATTCATAATCACTTACTAAAAATACCTTTTTGGGGATTTTTGTTTTCTAATCTTTGTAATAATTTCACAGCTATTTAGTCTAAATATTTTGGAGTATTTAATGTCAAAAACTAGAATTACCTAATCGAATTCCTATCTGTATAGCTGGAATATGATGTCATCGTACAATTACATACAGGGACGATACCAGCTGCTCTCTAATGACCAGTTCATTAATAGGAGGTCATCCATTGAGATTTAAAGAACGGCGTTTCCACTAAAAGCAACAAAAAGGGTTCTTTACAGTAAGGGCACTAAAGATGCGGAATTCGCTACCCGCAAACAAAGTCCTATTTAATTTAATAGATGCATTTAAATATGGGGTATGTGATTTTTTTTGCAAAGAAGAATATATAGGGATATAATGGGTTATAAGGACAGGATTAATTATAGTTTGTTGATCCGGTAAGAAATCAGATTTATTAACTGGAATTAAAATTTAAACTTGTTTCTAATCTGATACAAGTAATAAAAATATGGTAGGATTTTCCATTGTTCATTTAGCTTCCTGGGTTCTATTATTTTTCTTGTTTTCTTATCGTCTATCATTTATAATGCTCCAGGTCTATTACGTAAACCCCTAAATAAATAAATAATCGGATCAATGTGTTCACGTTCCACTTTTAACCTGTAGACAAACGATGTCCAAGGTGGATGAGTCATGCGACACCAATCTTCCTACAACAATCTTGTTTTCGTTCAAACCTCATATGCTTTCGAAATTTCAATTAAAATGTTCTTAGGTAATTGGTATCATTTAAATGACGTTAAGGACCTCGTTTATCAATTTGCCGTAAATAAAGCAGATAAACATAAAAAAGTTATCTGCAATATTTTAACAATATACAATGCGATAATGAGTTTTGAGTATGCTTAATATTATAGTTTGTTCGAACAGGGAGTCCATCACGTGTTTTGACCAGACGTAGCAAAACACCAAGGGATTGGGGGAAATGGGGTTTTCTCACCCGAGCCCGGTCTTTTTCTTGTGCTGCTATAAATACATGTAAATGATTACCTGCACCCAATACATAGTGTAGTCTTGGTAGTTTCTCCCAAGTTGTCCAACTGTTTTTAACAGGTCACCTCTGTTCTTCAATGAGCATAATGCACCTTTATATATTGTTTTATATATACAATATATGACCAAACGTATGTGGACACGTGACCTTCAGGTTGATGGACATCCTATTCCAAAACCATGGGCATTAACCCCTTCCGTACCGGCGTTCTCGTACTGCGTCTTCCCTTGAAGACCGCAGTTTTATTTAAATATTTTAATTCCGTGCTCGTGATTCGCTTGAAAGCGATCACGTGCACGGAATTGTGGGGGAGTGGCTGCTATGGATCGCTGGAGACACCCAGCGGTCAGTAGCAGCCACCCCTTGCCATCCCAGAGTCCATAGCGACGCTGGATCGTGCATCATCGATGACGTACCTGGTACATCCCGGTCTGTGGGTGACACCCAACCAAGAATTATTATTATTATTATTATTATCTTTTATTTCTATAGCGCTAACAGTTTACGCAGCGCTTAATGCAATACATAAATTCAAGGGATATGACAAGACAAGAATTGACAGACTATGACAAACCGATACGTTCGGTGGAAAGAGCCCTACTCGCAAGCTTACAATGTAGAGGTACTTCACCGGTACGGAAGGGGATAATATGGAGTTGCACTCACTTTCCAGCTATAACAGCCTCTACTGTTCTGGGGAGACTTTACTCAAGATTTTGAAGAGTTTCTCTGGGAATTTTTGCCCGTTCATCCAGTAGAGTGTTTGCGAGGCCAGGCGCTGATATTGGACGAGACGCCCGGCTCACAGTCTCCGTTCCAGTTCATCCCAAAGGCATTCAATTTGTCAGGGATCTATGCAGGTCACTCAAGTTCCTCCACACCAAACTCATCCAACCATGTCTTTATTGAGATTGCTTTGTGCACTGGGGAGCAGTCATGCTGGAATAGTAAGGGGTCTTCCCCAAACTGTTCCCACAATGTTGGAGGCATCTAATTATCTAAAATGTCTTTGTATGCTACGGCATTAACATTACACTTTACTGGAACTAAAGGGCCTAAACCCTCCAAAAGAGCCCAAGACCATTATCTTTCCTCTATTGCACTATGCAATCCGATAGGTAAAGTTCTTCTGGCATCCACCAAACTGAGATTGGTCTAAGAGACGTCTAGAGTGTGCGTGGTCTACCGCTTTGTGGTTGAGCTGTTGTTACTCCTAGACACTAGCAGGGCAGACATTTCATGAACAAACTTGTGGCAGAGGTGGAACCTTGTGACAGAGCCACTGAGCTCTTCAGTACGACCCATTCTACTGCCAATGGAGATGGCTGCCTATCTGCTTTTTTGTATACTTGGTTGAAACACCTAAACTCAGTAATTGGGAGGGGTGTCCACATACATTGGGTCATAAAGTGTACATATTTCATAGTAACAGGAATTATAATTGGAGTCTCCTCTAGTTTACATAAATAAATTCAATATTTAAAAAAAAAAAAACCAATTATAAAATGTGGTTATTTGAAACTGTTTTTATGCCAGGCTTATTTATTTTTATTTATTTTAGTCTGTAAATCCAGAATCATCTCGTTTTAAAAACAAATGTAAAACAGCCGCATGCAGCTTGGTAATATATACATCAAACACAACTTTGCATAATGCTCAAAAATATTCAAACACACTTAGACCTGTCGTATTATTTAAAAGCTATAAATCAATTTCACATAAACGTTTAAAATACATCCCTGCCCTGGGTTCACGTTCCCTCCAGAAGGGACTGTCCTTTCAAAGTAGTTAATCATGTGAGATTTTTTTTTTAAAGGCATTATTCAAAAAATCTGACATCGAACATATTATTGCCATTAGTTAATGTTGGGTTTTAAGTGAAATAAGTCATAAAAGTTGCATTATTCTTTGAAAATAGCATTTAGCTACGGGTTTTGTTTTATTGAACACCAATGGGATTGGCCATTTGCAATTTTATTTCTGTAATATAAATTTTCATATCCATTTTTAGTCTCTGAGTATTATTTTCAGATTATAGGGTTTTACTGCGTTAAGTCCTTTGAGTTCCGTTGCATCGTATATGAGCTGCGTCACATGGCTGCTGTAAATCAGAACTTATAAGGGTTGCAAGGGCATAGTTACCAACTCTCCTGAATCAGTTAGGACACTTTATGCGGTGGGACTCGTGTTCAGCTGTCCATCTGTCCTGACAATATCATGTGTTAGGATGATCCGGACATATGATCATGTACAATGGTAGTTTTGCTGCTCAAAAGGATTTACAATGTATTGTCGCAGAGAATGATGTGACATCATTGTGAAACTATGCAATGCATGATGTGATGTCACAGCTGCGTTATATTTTGAAAGCAGTTCTCCGCTGTCTGATATAAAGACTAATGTCGTATACAAAAAGGCAACGCAGGATCGCCAGAGTTCCACAATTCAACTCACCGATTTACCTTACTCCGGGCAAATATTCAAATAATCCTTTCAATAATCAGTAATAGGCTGGATCACTGTAGCTTCCAATTATTGGCTATTGAAAGAAGAGCAACAATTATTTGAATATTTGATTGAATAACCTATATAAGATATTTTGATGGACTGTAAATATTATGGCTATAGTTCATGTTACTCCTCGCTTTCTCCATCTATACACCTTAGAATGTTTAATGTGCGACATATATTACATTATTCGATAACTTTCCCCTCTATACACGAAAGCAACAATTATCATCAATACCTATTTTTTTTTTTAAATGGACTTAAAAGAAAGTCCCCAATATTTTAGGTATAAAATCTAATTAAGGATTTGGGTTGTTAAGCTGCACCTTCATAACAGATGAACAATTAACCTTTATTAAGGGACTTTAAGAGGGCTGATCTCATCCATATACACTAAGAGTGAAAAAAAAAGTGCCCAGGAAGACCGAGAAACATAATAATACATATTAATGTAATTACTTAATACATATTAATTAAAAATAATACAATTAATACACATTATTAGACATTCTTAGAAGCCATTGCTCCTTGCTGTCTGTAACAATCTGGCTTCATCGCCTCTTCGTCTTCACCAACATTTGTGTTGTTAAACATGGGAGGCTGTAAATTGGCACGACTCGTGGATTCAATTTCCTTTTTTTATAGGCCACTAACCAGCGTATAACGCAATATCCCATCAGATGACATTTGCTGGACCATAAGTATATTTTTACGAGTGTATACCGCAAGTTCAAAGCTTATCAGATTCATTTTAAACGAGATGATGGTCAGTCATTTAAATATTATTTAATGGTATTATTTACCATTTATATAAACTACATGTAATAATCCAGTGTTCACTGTGGCAGGGGGTCCTCTTCTCTGCGGCTACATAGAATGTTTAGGAAATAAAGAGGTCTAGGCAGAATGGGGGGAAAAAGGGTTTCTTCTAACAATAAACACAGGGTGGTATAGAGCGGTGTACCTATGGAAGAATACAAGATTGCTGTGTTTAGTGATGTTGACCTATACGTTTTAAGTATGGCTGTAAAAGAGGGATCGTAGGGTGTCAGGAGGCACTTTGGGTCCCTCTCAGTTTACCTGTAATTCCACACAGATACCAGGGTGTCTAATGTAATAAGGACTTTATGCAGCATTTACACCGTGACTGTTGTAGAAATAACAACTGTATCCTTTAAGTGTTCCCTTTATGTTCTCCCAACCCCCCCCCCATAGTTCTGTAAGTAAGGAACGGATAGTGAATTCTGTGAATTGTGTTTTAGGCTGTGTTAGTGCTGGGCTGAGCGTGTTCCCCGGGCTGAATGAAGCCAGCCCTTTCTTTGTGTGGCTGTTTGTAACTCTAGGGGAACCCTATGCTTATGTCCACAATCGGGTATTGTAACAAAATCAGCAGATAGACCCTTGGTCTGAGACAACTAAGGAAACCCCTAAGAATCAGCGCAGGCCAAGTACAAGAGATCAACTCAAAATGTCAAGCCAAAAAGGTTGGGACAGGTAGAGTTCTCCAGTATACCAACAGTAAATCAATCAACATAATATCACTCCCAAAAGACTTCAGTACAACAGTACAAACCTTGCTTCTGCTTTAAGTAGTTACTGGGGAGAAAAACCCAAAACATGACCACAATGTTAGAACTTTAGAATACTCGCAGAATGACACAATGAGAAGCTATAATAGTTGCCCAAACCAAACACAAGGAGTCGACGCAGAGGCGTGATAATAACAATGCCACCTAAAGGGATGGAGATGATCCAACAACCAGAAGAAAGACCCTGGCAGAGGTCAACCGGGCCATATTTCCCAGAAGATAAATCTGGTCCATCAGGCAGACCATAGTTAATTCCGGCCAAGAGCACTGAATGAGATGAGGGTTAGTTGAAGCATTTCAGCTCCCCAACCTCACTATGCATTATGAAGGGCCAACCTTGGGGAGAGTACATGCCTAGCCCTAAACAAGCATACCTCTGAATGCTAACGAGAAATGCCACGGATCGGTCAACCCAAAAGGTTCTAAAGCACGTTCCTTCCAATAACCATTACTATTATTCTTTGAATGGATGTTTTCATTGGATTATTTTCATCTCACCAATGGTTTTGTAAGATGCTTGTACCCAAGGTCAATAACGTCAAAAGCAGGCCGCTTTCTACCACCTTCAAGATCTCTTCGATACGTTTAAATCACCCCTTAGTTTCCCACTTAATGAGTGATTTAGTGAAAGATGCAATATATTTCAGCCATGCCTTACCACTCAATATTTGCGTCTTGATAGAAAGTATTCTTGTAAAAACAGAGCTAAAGTGGCTGAAAGACACCGTTAAATATGTCATTTACAACACTCACGCCGAGATGTAAGGACTAGCAATGGGTAGTACCTTGAGGGTCGGTTTGAAAGCCATGTTTGATCTATTGGACACCTTGACATGTATAGCTTGAAGCCATATATTAATCTAGGAGCCGTTTCGGAGAGCACAGTCATGTATTTTTCATCTCGTGGAAAACTTGTAAAGAATTTCAACAAACCTATGGATTGAATTAACTAATATCTACACATAAATAACAATTTTATTGGCACTTGTCTTGATGAATATTGTGTATAATGTCCCTTAATGCATCAGTGGAATTAATTATGCAGAAATGTTTAGACAGGATATTTTATTGCTAAAATGACATTTTGTTGACTTCTTCGCAGTGCGATACCTGCATTTTCTGTGTCATCGGTTAGACTTCGCACGCACAATTTGGAGAGATTGCTTTGCATACAAATTGCCATATTTAAAGTTTTTTTTTTTAATATATATTTTGGAATAATAAACTAGTATTTAATTATATGCGGAGAAAAATGTATCTATGGCTTCTGTTACGATTACATATCCTACTTCCAATGCTGACTTTTTTGCTTTTTTATTCTATTTATTTAAAAAAAAAACAAAAAAAAACACTGGAGCTCAAACACTCTAAATAGCTGTATGTTATATCTTGGCGTGGTCACAAATACCCCAAAACCCCACAAAAAAACATTAAAAAAAATATTTAATTCTAAGATGTTATCGGCGATATGTTTTGGCTGTTGTCATCTTTTCTTACAAAAAAACATAAAAATACCAGTTTTTTGCAATTGCTATGGCATTGAGTTGTAGCCCCAGCGGGCAATTGCCGGGAGCGCGGGGCCGGGAGGAACTGCCTAAAGTTTGACAAAACCCCAAAATCAAGCACCATTTTCCTTCAAAAAAGAGAAAAATTGTAATATTGAGCGTATGAAGGAAATATGAACATATACACAATCTCTACCATGTGCATCAGGGTATTACCTAGTGGCTTGGGGGGCCCAGGGCCACTTGACTTTTGGGTGGCCCTCCATGGGCAACGACACGTAAGCGCTGCGAGAGCAAGAGACGGGAGTGGGGGGGGGCCTGGGACAACTGCCCCATTTTGCCCTTAATAAAGTACAATTCCGACTTATATCCTTCTGGAATGTTGAAAGACGCCAATTAGAAACAATGGTCGAGTGCTTAAGGGGGTAAAACATAATGTGAACGAAATTGCAGAAAAAAAGTATTTCTCCTTCAAAAGGTGAGTCGTTGGTGATAAAAATATTAAATATTATTTCAGTCAAAAGCCGCCGCGTGTCACCCCGTATGTTAAATTGTGTATCGTGGATGGAGACCTTAATTTCAATTAAAGAAATAGAAAAAAACACAAGTTTACTGTTTATTTGAAAGGATTAGAAAATCACTAAAAAAAAAAGTACCTAGAAGCAATCATGTAGATTTATAAGGCTCGCCGGTCATTTATATGATTATTATATTGCATTGGCTAATATAGTAAAAAGCATTTCTATTTCTGTATAAAATGGTAAGTAGATAGGGGTGAGAGGAGATCAAAGGGCACTGACCTATAGACTGCATACTTTGGTGACAATTAGCAACGCATTAACCCATTGGATGCCAAGAACGGATGCAATGCATTGTGAAGGAGCAACTTGGTCACCTGCTTACGGGTGCCACGTCGAACATTGAATGCTTTACGGTAGAAACATCAAGAATCGTGTAGATTCACAGTTTTTTGCTTGTTTCTATGGGGAGGAAAGTGGCATTTTCCGCCATTTTTAAACTTTTTTTTGCACCTTTCTAGCCCTGTGTTACCGGTAACGACTCGTTGGCTTTGCTTATTAAATTACTTCAAATTAAAATAATCTGCAGCAGGTCGTTTGAGATGCAGACTAAAGCAGCAACGTTTTCTGGCCTAGGTCCAGAGGGGGGGGCAATAGTCCCCCTGCTGCAAAACCCTTATGGGCAATCTGCCCTTCGGCTATGCCGCTCCTCTATGGGCCAGTTACAAAGGGAGATCTTCGATCACTCCAACCGGCCCACCTACGCTATGGAGGCCTCCATAGGATGGATTACATTCTATGACATCATAAGACATGGAGTGATGGGATATGATGTCATATGGCGATGCTCCTCTGTGAATACAGCGGCCCCAGAGAGAGCAATTTGGGGTCAGGCCTAGGGCAGCAGGCAAGGTAACTAGGCCACTAGACTAAAGAAAATGCTTCTTTCAATCTGCTGGTGTCATTTTTATACTTTTGGCGGGAAAAAGTCAACTACATCCATTTTTTAACATTAGATCTCTTTTCAAATACTAACGATATTTCATTTCATCCACATGGTTCGGTGGTCACCAAAACATCAACATTACAAACCTGTTCTTTTCTCTCCCGACAGAGACTCTGTGTAATTTGCACACTTTTGAAGCAGAGTATTTCCATTAGATAGAACATTTTGATGAATAAATCCCCATTTTTCGGCTAATTTTACAGTTGGGTGACTGATATCATAAATCCTTTTTAATTAAAACCATCGAACTCTGTCGCCGTGTGAATAATAACAAGTAAATAGAGGCCATTTGAAGTTAAAAGTATGAATCTGACAGCAAGATAAATGGTAAGTGTTACCGTTCTTACATTAACCAGGTACAAATGTATTTCAGTATTTACTGTAAGGAAACGGAATCGGGTCATTGTCAGGAAAAAAACGAGCTAAAAAAAACGGGTTATTAATAAAAATGAAGGTGTTCACAAAACGGTATCGATAAAATATCAGATTAATGGAGGTTTATCAATAGATGGCAAGTTGTATTACATAGAAATATCTCCATTACCGTTCTGACAACGAAGTGGATCAGGGTATCAAATTTATGGTTCATGGTCCCTTTACTACATTGGGGGGCTTTGGCACCATTCAGTATGTGGGGTAAATTCAGCCACGTTACCCAATAATAAAGCAGCAGAGGCAACTCCCTGAATGTAGGGAATATATTGATGGGCATAAAAGAAGGCTATAAAGGATCCAGCTAGGTTGTAAATGCATGGAAAACACCAGGTAGTGACCCGCTGACAGCCCTCCCTTGCCCCTTTGTTCCCTTTTGTCCCTAATTGTTTCTTGTTTCCAGCAATGATTCTAGAGCAGAGCAGCAAATGAGACTTTTAATGGTCTACTGGATCACCGACCTCCTTTAAGTGCTTGTATGAGAACCATCCGTGAATAAACCAAATAAAGTCCAAATGTCAGAGAAAAGGGAATCCAATGAACAGACCTAGGAGAGAAACAGTAGAGAAGGAAGAACAGTCGAGGTCAAGAATCCAATCAGTTCATAAAGTAGCACTAGAGGACCTCAGAGATCCCGTGAAGCTGGTAACAGTGTAACTGAGCACAGAAAGAAGCCTGTACTGGGTGAAGGTGGTGGTGAACATCATCTGCAGGAAATTATATCCAAAGAAAGTAGACCTTTATAGACCAGACATGATGACAAAAAAAGTTATTGGATCAAAACCACCCAGGAGAATTCAGAGTAACTATGTGAGTTGTGCTACAGAACATGCGGACTGACATCATGCTTGTGTTTATGGCTCGTATAAAGCTCTAGATTATGATGGGCTTGTGAGGCTTTGATGGTGGAGCTTACACGCATGGACATGGGTTCTTGGTAGAGGAAACCATTCCAATAAACATTCCCAGTGCCAAGTAGATGGAATCATCTGTATCCAAATCAAGGGATGGAGACCCTGCCATGGACCAGAACCAAATAAATGCTTTGTAAAAAAAATCAGCAGCAGGGGCAGGTCCAGGAAGAAAGAGATGTCAGGACCGGAAGGAGACTAAAGAGGAGTGTAATCAATTGAGAAGATTTTAAAAAAATATTGGGTAAAAAATGCAGTTTTTTAACCATGGGTCAACCCAGGAGGAGATGGGATTGGCTTTTTTTTTTAAACATGGAGAGCACTTTGACAAATCAACTTGATCGACCATGAGGGGGAAGTAGAAACATTCTGATATTTGCATCTAATGAGGTTGATAATTCAGCCTTTATCAAATAATTACATTTAGTCTGCATTGCAGTATCCTGGAAAGCCGTCGGAATAACACACACATACTTTCATATACCTTCATTTAAAAATACTTAGCTTGACAGTAATGTTGACCGACAATAATGGAAAATAAAACACAATAAAATAAAATTTAATTAAAAAAAATAAGTTATTCTGATAATATACAGTATATATAATGATCATATAATTATATTATATAACATATACACAACAGAGTAAAATAACTTTGGAAGTTGCAAGTGCAACATATTTATTATTTAACGAACACAGACAGTAAGAACTGGAATATTCTTGGTCCGGATCTTTCCTAGGTTTGGCTCAGGCTGCCCTTTTCCTCAGGTTTGCGGTTTCTATAGCTGTAGATAAGGAATCCAAGCAGGCAGCAGCACAGGCAAAGTGATAGAACTACCGCTAATCCGATAATAACGATCCATTTCATATCCAAGCCGTCCCGGCTGTTCTTTGGCAGCTCTTTTGGTCCAGTGACCATCGTTAGCAGCTTGCCGTCATCATCATCATTCCGATCAGCTGGTAGCGGAGCGGGGCAAACGTCCGGCAACAGCAGAAACAATATAACCATCAGCAACATCTTGCTTCGTCTATCGATCCAGCAAAGTGGTGATCTGAGCCTGCGTCCTGCACAGATACACGCAGCTTCGCCTTTATTGCATCACAGAGCTATGATGTCACAGCCGCTGCTGTTACTGCTGGAATCTGTGCACCTGAGCTGAAGTGCAAAAATACAGTTTTTTTAACTATATATTTGGTTTTATAACCAATTACAGGATTTTGAATGCACTCATCAATATAACATTACTGCAAATACAAAAAGATAGTTGGGAATAACTGTGATATATGTAAGAACCAAAAAAGATTTATTTCCAATCCTGAAGTTCACTCCGTTCTACTCACCCCACAAAGGCTGCCTGAACCATTCAACAGCAATCAGCAACTTCACAGGGCAGAGATAATGAGTAGGAATCATATAAACATGGAAATTACAGCAGATAAGAACCGTTTGGCCCATCCGGTCTGCCCAACCTCTGAGTACTTTCCTTAGTCCCTGGCCTTATCTATCATATCTAGCTTAGCCTTATTGCCTACCCCATGCTTGCTTAAATGTCTTTACTGTATTAACATCTACCACATCTGCTGGAAGGCTATTCCATGCATCCACTACCCTTTCCGTACAGTAATCTTTCCTGATGTTGCCTTTAAACCTTTGCCCCTGTAGCTTTAGACTATGTCCTCTTGTTGCAGTAGTATTTCTCCTTTTAAATAAACTCTCTTCCTTTTTCTTGTTTCCGTTTCAGTATTTAAATGTTTCTATCATATCCCCCGTCTGTCACGTCTTTCTTCCAGGCTGTATATGTAAAGATCCTTTAACCATTTTAGTCGCCCTTCTCTGAACTTTCTCCAACATTTCTATATCCTTCTGGAGATCCGGTCTCCATTACTGTACACAATACTCCAAGTGAGGTCTCAGCAGTCCTCTGTACAACGGCACGAGCTCTTCCCTCTATCTACTAATACCTCTCGCTATACAACCAAGCATTCTGCTCGCATTACCTGCTGCTCTACTGCATTGTCTGCCTACCTTTAAATCCTCCGAAATAATTACCCCTAAATCCCTTTCCTCGCTCGTTGAGGTTAGGACCGTATCACATATTCTATACTCCGCCCTTGGGTTTTTATGCCCTAGGTGCATTACTTTGCATTTATCCGCATTATCCATCAAGACCTTTTGCAATATCACTAATAAAAATATTACAGAGAATGGGTCGGGGTACAGATCCCTGCGGTACCCCACTGCTAACAACACCTCGCTCCGAATATCCGCCATTCACCACAACCCTCTGTTTTCTGATCCATTCAACAACATCGGGATCTAAACTCAGAGATTGCAGCTTAGATCATGCAGAGCTTTTCTGATGATATACAGTATATATAATGATCATATAATTATATTATATAACATATAGACAACAGAGTAAAATAACTTTGGAAGTTGCAAGTGCAACATATTTATTATTTAACGAACACAGACAGTAAGAACTGGAATATTCTTGGTCCGGATCTTTCCTAGGTTTGGCGCAGGCTGCCCTTTTCCTCAGGTTTGCGGTTTCTATAGCTGTAGATAAGGAATCCAAGCAGGCAGCAGCACAGGCAAAGTGATAGAACTACCGCTAATCCGATAATAACGATCCATTTCATATCCAAGCCGTCCGGGCTGTTCTTCGGCAGCTCTTTTGGTCCAGTGACCATCGTTAGCAGCTTGCCGTCATCATCATCATTCCGACCAGCAGGCAGCGGAGCGGGGCAAACGTCCGGCAACAGCAGAAATAATATAACCATCAGCAACATCTTGCTTCGTCTATCGATCCAGCAAAGTGGTGATCTGAGCCTGCGTCCTGCACAGATACACGCAGCTTCGCCTTTATTGCATCACAGAGCTATGATGTCGCAGCCGCTGCTGTTACTGCTGGAATCTGTGCACCTGAGCTGAAGTGCAAAAATATTTTGTTATTTTTAACAATATAAATACAATTTAAAAAAATAAATAAATAGCTTCTGGTGAAACTGCAGCTACAGAGCTGCAGCAGAACGCCACCTTAATAGGTCCAAGCTTACGCAACACTGACTGGCAGCTTGATGCAATAAAAGACAACAGGAGCGCTTGCACAGGGGGTAGCAAAAAAGGGGCAAATGCATATGGGGGACACATGATGGCTGAAGGATCCCTTTAAATATAATCCTAATATACAGGACATAAAAACAGTAACCTCTCGACCTAAAGATTTTAAGATTAACTGTAAAAAATTTTACATTTCTTTGCAAAGCAAATTCCAACATCACAAAATTATAAAGAAAATAGAAAATAAAAAGGTAAAGAAGGCAAAACATTTTCTTTTCTTTTACTTTTTTTTATTCTCTTTGTGTCTAAATTTTGAATTACGGTTTAATGTAAAGGTTAATACAGCCATAGTAAAGGACGGATAGGTGCTTTTATTGCCGAACATCGTGGCATATATTTTGCAAAGCTCTTAACCGAGCGAGATGGACATTAATAACAGAGGATATGATTAAAAGAAACCTGGAATTTAATCAACTAATCCTAAAATTATTAATTAAACCAAAAAAATCACTTACAGTTTTAATCACCTCATGATCTCGCGCACATTTTCTGTTAGAAAAAACGTATTATCAATATTATTTCTATGAAGTCGTACTTTGTACCATAAATCTGAAGGCGGTTTATTGCCGGTTGGGATCATATTTTGGGCAGCTGGGTGAACCTCAGGTAGGGTCTCCTACAGGAAGCTGTTATTACTTACAATGTGACAGGGCGGCCATTTTAGGAACAAAAAAAACAGTAAGAACGTGTCTAAGATGGAGGGTTTTTGGGGTGCCTGCAAGAAGCAATAGGGTCGGAAGAAATATTGGGCTGGACAAGTGGCGTCCATGTCTTCTGGATTAAAGTGAACTTTATTTATGTACCAGGTTGAAAGTAAACCTATTTTGCATGACTGCCATCGGAAATCCCAGGGCCCAAAATTAAAGACCGGACCAGGAAGTGACCCTGAGACTCATGGAAACCTTGACCTAAAGATACACTTAATTGAGTCACCTGCATTCAAGCAGGGATACCAACTAAAACATACTGGGAGCAAAAGCACCAATTGGCAATCTTATATACGGTCACAACAGCGTAGAATAGGAAAGATCAGCTCCAGACTGAGTATCTGCCCCTTCACCCTGAGATTGAGACAAAAACCATGAGACTGCTGTGCCCCATGTTCCCAATGGGACCACCAGCCCCTAAAGCTTTCAATGAAGCCACCAGGCCCCAAAGGCTTGAAAGAGGCCATTGGGGCCCTGTCTATGGAAAGGGCCCATATGGACATCAAAGCCTGCAAGCCTGGTTGTAGGCCTCGGGGGCAGAAGGCTGCATGGGCCAACGAGGGGACCAGTGACAGATCATGGAGGCTAATAGCTGCCCTGCTGCCCTGGTGTGTGGAGGAGCCCAACCGAATGTCCTCTTCATTTTAAATCCCAAAAGCGAGGGGAGATTCGACAAAATACCTGTCCTTATAATATAAATATTATTGTCATCATGTAATGTACCTAGCGTGCGCTTTCCCCAAAAAGGCACCGTCTTCCACGCCGCACGCCCTGACAACTACCGTGATTTATCTTTTATAATAGTTTATATTTCAAACCCCAGTCAGCAGCAGCACTCGGATTTGAATGAAATACAAGGGTGATGGCTGATTTACTGTTTTTTTTTAGTTGCTGACACATAACATGGACAATATATGATGTAATGGAAAATGCCTGTCCTGCTTTCTGCATATAAATTAGTGCATACAAGTGATTTCATTTCATGAAGTACTAGTGAATATTAAAACCCTCGACAAAGCCACTCGAGTCCTGATGTTTTATCTACTATCGAACAAAAAAAAAAATGCTACAATTTAACAAGAAATTACAGAAAGAATAAAACTAAAAGCAACCAGATTACTGATTTACTTAAAGCGGTAGAACTACTTTTACTTATTTTGCCTATTATTAACCATTCACTTGTGTGTTTTTTTAATAATATTTATTTAATATATTTAATATGCTATTAATATATATTTTTTGGAGATCTCAAGCCCTTACACTTTGGATAACCATATCCTGGACCGGCCATCTGGCACACCGGCCAAATGCGGCTAGTCCTGGGGAAGACAGGGCCACTAAGTTACCCATACTGCCACTCCAGCAGCAAATAGTGTCCTACGCTGTGTGACCACCGTCTGGATACATGCGCATGAATGTTGCAATTGTATAGAAAGTAAGATGTGGCCACGCATATCCAACCAGCAGCCACATGTACACCATTTGTTGCCCACTGGCCTTATGGTGCCAGGGCCGTTTAGTCACCACCAGTCCCGGCCCCATACATAACCCTACAGATTTATGATTTTACAGTTAACTATTTATGCTTTTGGCCAGCTTCCACTATGGCCAGCTTCCATTATGGCCAGCTCCTATTAGGCCCTTTTTATTTTTTTTTAGAGGTGTCAAAGAATCTAAATGTACTCCTGCTTTTTGCCCTCTCCCCCTCGAAATTACTTCTCCTTGTCCTATAAACATAAATACAATCCTAAAATCGTTACAATGCAAACGCAGGCTGCCTGCCAAAAATAAGTACGAAAAAAATCCAACTGATACACTTAAAATATAAAATAACAAATTTATCGTATTAGAATTCAATAAATTTTTCTCCGATGTGGAATTTGTTTGTCCAAAATTTACACAGATCCCTTAACAGGCATTTAATTAAACGGACGAGATTCTGAGTTATGTTTGCTCCGATACCTAAATGTATATATCTCAAACATTGGTTAACATTTGCCCTGTGGCATGCAGCTTTAATATGATAAGGGGGTCATTCATTCTGCAGTTCGCTCTTATAATTCTAATTAAAAGCAATGTGTCTCGTCCGAAGTAAGAAGGCTAATCTTTTTCCAAAGAAAGCCATCCATTCTGCTTTGTACACTCAGATCAGCCGGCACAAAAGA
This sequence comes from Spea bombifrons, assembly GCF_027358695.1. Lineage (NCBI taxonomy): Eukaryota > Metazoa > Chordata > Amphibia > Anura > Pelobatidae > Spea > Spea bombifrons. The sequence continues at coordinate 7,296,109 of NC_071091.1, read as the reverse complement.
TAGCTCTGCCTGACCTAAGGGTTAGCAAATTGATTAGCTGAATTTTGCAGGGATTAATCAAACTGTATTATTTGCAACTTGATTTTCTTGGACCTTTAATCTCGGTGCCATAAAAAAAAAAAAAAGGTTATCTCCGATCGCCCTCCCTCTTTGGAATCAGTAAAGATGCAATCAGAGTAGATGTGAGAATGGACTCCGAAACATTAAAAGGTTTTGTTATCAGGAACAAATCTTTTAAGTGGGAAAACTTCAATAAACCTACGTGGTATTGTATACAAATGGCCTGGGAGATCAAGGAGAATTGCCTTCTCTGTAGGATAAAGGTATCATCTGCAATCAAGTAGTTAGAGGAAAAAGGTGTTTGATTTCCTACGTATATAATTATCCTGGTCTGATACCTATGGTAGGACCTTTTTAGGGTCAGGAGGTTAATAAGCCTGAAATAGGCACTTGAAGGAGCTTATGTGTCCTCCTTTAGGAATGAGGCCATCAGCAGAAGCCATGTGCTATGGAGAGCAATTCCATCGAGGATATGATTTTTCATTTACTTCCCAATAATACCGTAATGGGACTTCCCGACTAAATGTTCATCAGCTTCTCTTTTGCTGCCATTATTGTAAGAATAAGAGTAAAATAATTTGCCGCTACCAACTGTGCCGATTTTCAGCAAAGGTCATGTCTGGTTGACAACTAGATTCCTCAAGGGGAAGACCTGCTAACTGTTGGAGTTGAAGGACATCGGTGGCTTTCTCAGGCGGCCCAGAGACTCAAATCGGATCCTTTGCTTGCTTCAGACTTTAGTGCACAGAGTCAGGCTGGTGGTCACGAGGCGGCCTTGATGAGGCCAGTGTGCGCCAGATGACATAAGCGCAGCTGAGAGCTGGATATGCTCGGCAACAAGCTATATTTTAATGCCCGTTGTGCCAGATGGACAGTTGGGATATCAATGAGCCAGTGGGGAGCCTAACCCTATAAAAAAGGGCAGGCTGGTCCATGGGTAGGGGGTAATTGCTATACAAGGTGGTCTGATTACTTTATATAGGGATGGCGCAACTTCTTTCACAGAGCCTGGCATTTTACACGGAGCCGGTGCTCAGGGCCAGCCCAAGACAAAATGCCGCCTGGGGCGAGTTTTAAAATGCCGCCGTCCCCCTTCCCTTATCGTCCCTGCCACCACCCCCCCCCCCCGCCCTCTTGTACTTACCTTTCAGCAGTCCTGCATCGAGTCTCCCTGTTCGGTCTCGGTGCCGGCATGTAATGCTGAGCGCCGGAAATCTTCCGGCACTCAGCATTACAAGCCGGCACCGAGAACGAACAGGGAGACTCGCCGCAGAGGAGAGAGAGAGGGGCGCCGAGCGGGTACCGACAGCTTGGTAAGCGAAAACCACTCGGCGCCCCTCTCTTTCGCTTTAAAAAAAAAAAAAAAAAGGGTTTGGGGCGGCGAAGTGCCGCCCCTTCAAAAGTGCCGTCTGGAGCGGTTGCCCCACTTGGCTCCATTGTCGGGCCGGCCCTGCCGGTGCTCACATGAAAAGACCCTGCGCTAGAAACACGACTTACCTCTTGACGCAGATGGGGGGGCACTTGCCTGCACTTGCCCACCAGGCCTAAAACATAACCAGGTTTGCCTTCCTACAAATGGGAGACCTGATGCCCTTTTTTCTTGAAAGTTACATGTGGCTAAAAACACCAAAGAACAGTATGTGTGAGCTTCATCTAAAACTGGGGAAAAAAGCTAAATAAATATAATTTGGCTTTTTTCCCCCACTATTGATACCTCCCTTCCAACAGACCCTTCCTCTACCCAAAACACACCATGATCCTAATGTCTTTGAGTCTTCACCTGAAGCTGGCTGGATGTGTCCTAAGCATGTTCGCAATGTGTACAAAATGTGTTTCTAAAATTGAGGTCATTTGTATGTTGTTTTCCCACAACGTCCAATATGGAGCTGGAATTTGGTTAAAAAAAAAAAAAAGATCCCCTCCCCCAGAATTCAGAAAAAGGAGAAACTTTATATTATTATATATTATAATATATATATATATATATATATATATATATATATATATATATTTGTTTTATATTTTAATTAAATAGTTGAGATTCTTTGTTTACAGATTTGTAATTTTTTTGTACTCATTTTGTGTAACTTAAAATTGATAAAATAGGAAAAAATAAGAGACAAAAGAGGTCAAAACTGGAAATAGAATTCCATTGCTAGAGGTGCTTGATAACTATAACATAAAGTTATTTTTATCTTAATCCTCAACCTTAATCAGTCGTTAGTCTCGTCTTAGATTCAGGAGCCACATGCCTACCCCATGCATGTTTAAAGTCCCTCACTGTATTAACCTCTACCATCTCTCCTGGGAGGCTGTTCCATTCATCCACCACCTTCTCAGGAAAGTAAAACTTCCTAACATTACATCTAAGCCTCAGCCTGTCTATTTATAGCTGCATTATCCACGATTAACCATGTACCTCCTGTGACGACCCCTTTAAAACCCATGGCACGTCAGCTCTCCAGCCCAGTGCATGTGATGCTAGAAGAGTAGTTAAAAGACACATTATACAGTGCAGCGTAATATAAAATTCTATAGGCTGACCCATATATTTTAACAGTAAACGGACTCCAGTCGTTTAAAATACTGCAACGTCGATAGGACTAATTAATTGGAAATAAGAAAGGAAAGAATACAATTAAACGAGGAGAGAATCATTTTCTAATTTAATAGTAGGACATTTATAAAGATCACAAGAGAGAGAAAAGGCAGAGACTGATTCTATCGACGTTTTATTAAATCAGAAACAATAGATGTAATCGGGCCTCAAAACATTGGGGTAATTAATAAAGATTCAGCCGGCGATGGTAGAAAATGTTCCTTTTGTGCCATAAAAATGTGTATTAACGGAACCTTAATACGAGTCATTTGTAGGTTGGGTTCCACCACTGCTGATGAGGCACTCGTTGGCGCCATTATACTTCTCCTTCAAGAGACCATGTCGGGGTCTTGGCACCTTGGGCTGGGTCAGCGATCATGATGTCACCTCCACTTCTGGAGGCTGAAGGTGGCGCAGGGGCATCGCCGCCGGGGTGGCTCAAGCGCTCCACTCACTACCCAACTTGCCCCATGAAATCCCGGCCATGGCTTCCAAGAACATTTTAGTTCTCCCCACTGTTCCTGATGTATTATTAATATATCTATAGACAGAATGCTAGTTCCTATCCATGGGATTAGCACGACCCAGAAGCCCCTGTGGATCCCACTGTTGATATGACAGTGTTTATGGTAGTATCTGTAGATCATTTTCATTGTGGTAGCAAATCTAAAACCATAGGAAGTCTACTGCTATCAATAATATTTGATTATGTGCTACAGAAGTTGACCACACATTTAGAAAAATAATTTGGAGCGACCTATAAAGATTCCCTAAGAACAGGTCCATCTTTTAACACAGGGCAAAAAGTGCAGCCGCCCCGGTCTCCTTAGGAGCCACCATAGCTTGAAGGTCTGAGCGACTGCTGGCACCGTCCTTCCTCCTTCATGGCCACGTCACCTGCTGGAGCTTCACGGACCTCCGCCTTGTACAAGCGGTCCATGGGGGAGAAGCTTGCCTCTTTTTAACCCCTTAAAGACAATGGGCGGTCCCAAAACCCATTGAAAACAATGCATTTTGAGCCCGTACATGTACGGGCTTGGCCATTAAGGGGCTAATCAATTTCCACCGTTGGCAATTGCTTCAATGTTGGCGTTTTACCTTCTTCAGGATCAGCATCGAGGTTGACCTCGATGGACAGCGTGATTGCTCTCCATTTTACTCTCTGATTTTATTTTTAATTCATGTCATGTTTTTATGATTCTGTAATGCCGTTTATACCTGACTTCAACTGTGATTTCTCTATTTGGTTTCCCTTTTTGTTTTTTTTTTTATTGGGACATCATGGCCAGGATGGATTTATAAAATATACTAAAAAAAAAAAAAAAACAACAGCAATTCATAGCACAAAATTGGGAAAATTCAGCTGGGATAAATAAATATTCTGCTGTGTGCCTTTGCCCACCCCCAGCCAATGCTTATCGATTATAATTTTATTATATACAAAGTATATTAAAAAATATATACATCAATATAATATATATATATATATGTGTGTGTGGGGTGTGTGTGTGTGGGGTGTGTGTGGGGTATGTGTGGGGTGTGTGTGTGTGTGTGTGTGTGTGTGTGTGTATATGTGGTATATATATATATATGCCTTCATTTTTTTAACTAAATGTTTTATTTTTATGCACATTGACAACTGTTTTTTAACAGCAATATAAGACATATGGTTAATTGACTAAAATGTCCTTATTTATAGGTCTCCCCTATAGAAAATATACACTGCGTATATTTAAACCACTCATCATATCTGACCATATATCATAATGTGCTGACCACGAGAGCTCTCCAAATATTAACCCTTTCATCACCAAAGGATTTGTTGGCAGTGAATCGGGATTGGCGCCCACCAAATGGTCCTGATAACGACCCCTATGAAAGCAATGACTTGTTAGGGGGTAAAGACATTCTGAATGAAGTCACCTGTATTCAAGCAGCGATTTTAGCTGCGCATGAAGAAAAAAAAAAAAAACACTTAATAGGCATGCTCGGATATTATTATCAGAATATGAAAGCGGCATCTCCGGTTCCAATAACTTGGTAGCCAGACCATGAAACTGTGGATCCCGTGATATGACGTCTCAGCGACATGCCGCGTCTTGTGCTCCCGGGTTTAAAGGGTTAAATATTCTCGCTATTTTATTACACCTTATTACACCCGTTTCCTAAAAATAATTTATTGCGATAAAACAGACACAGAAGGTCCTCTTAAATTGTCTTTTCATAATGAATAAATTTTCGCTGGCTAATTAATATATAAACTAGCCCAATTTGTCAAGTTGATTTGTATTTTAGTTAATTGTGAAGGTAATTACCACATGGTCAAATTAACAGCTTTCTGGAAATGACCAAGGCTGGCTTTTTATTTCCTTCCTGGGTGAGGAAAATTCATTTTCCCAGCTCTTGATGTGATGAATAAAAGTCGTAAATCTGGGTGATTGGTGCAGGCAGAGTCTAAATGGCTTCATATTTCATTTTTGGTTTAATAGAAATATTCATGGGTTGTTTTAATGAAATTAAACTGAGGTGGGGGGGGGGGGGGTGAGTCTTGTTGCTGTTCAAGGAGTAAAGGCAGGGTTTAACCCATTCCCTGCCAGGTATAGGTAAACGCCGTGGAGTACGACTCCCATCAAGCTAAGCCGGCCTCTTGGCGGTCGCTCGAGAACTGCTAAGCACGTCGACATATTTTGGCATGCCAAAAGATAAAATCTAAAAAATATTAATAAGTAGCAAAAAAACATAATTTTTGTTTTACTACAATCATATTTATATACATACATGTGTTGTAAGCATAATGGGAGTTATAGTTCAACTGACATCACCTCTAAAATAAATGACATGTAATGATATATAATTAAATGTGTCAAGTGGTATTTAATAAGCAAGGGCTATAAAAGGAGGGGGGGGTATTTTAGCATGTTCTTTTTAACTGCTTTTTTTAATACTTACTTGGTTCATTAATAGAGATAACAAAAAATGATCCCTCTCCAAATACACAAACCAATATTTAATCAGAATTCAATCATTCGGTTGCATAACGATAATTATTATTTTTTATACTACGGCTACAATTTTTTAAAAATTATAAATATTGCAAGAATGATAATCTCATGATAAATAATGGCATTTAGGTCAATAATAATAAAAATTATATCTAAATATTAATCTAAATAATATATATATATATATATATTAATCTAGATAATTATCATTCACTCAATGTGAGTTTTCTTATTATTATCATTATTATTAATATTATTAATATTATTTTATTATTATTATTGGTAACATGAATTTACAATGACAGAGACAAACTTGGTCCATATGGTAGAGAGCACCCAACACTTACAGTCTAGAGGATTTTTAGGAGGAAATTATGAAAAAAAGAATCCTAATACAAAAATATTATTGATTGGGTAATTTCCGAAACCCTTCGCTGTGTATGTTCCAGACAGCCCTGAAAATCCAACTTTAGGAGAAAAAATGCTATTCTGGAAAATACATTTCCATAAGCATTCCCTATAAAATAAGAGATCTGTTCAGATCGGATTAGAGAAAAACTATTCTGAAAAAAAATGTTAAAAAAAAAAAAAATCTTAATTCAATTAAAATTAAAGTTTTTTTCTCATCGCAATTTTTTTTAAATTTAATAAGTCAAAAAATTGCTAAAATAAGTAAATTACCCAATATTTTAATTTAAATTAGAGAGAGTTTAACTGGTCTCTGTAATTTTCTATAATTATCAGTGTTATTGGTTTAGACTAAATTGAGGGCACCCAGTTAAAAATAGCATTCTGAGATTCTTTAAACCGTAAATGTTAAAAAAACTGCAAACAATGTAAAAAAAATTTAGATGGTAGGAAAATGTGTTAAAAAATTGCCTACTTAAGCTTAACTTACATCCTATTTTTGATACATTAAAAAAATATAAAAAAACACTCAAAATATAAATACAATTTTGATTAAAAAATGTGTAAAAAATCTCTAACAAAATTGTTTAAATTGAATATTTTCACCAAAAACACTACTATATGATAAAAACCCCTTTATTTTTGTTAATTTTATAGTTTTTGTCTCTGCCGAGCTAAAACATACTTTTTTATTATAATTACTACATTAAAAACAAAAACTACTGCTTCTTTATTTAAACAGGATTTTTTGGCAAACGGGGAAAAAATGAGTTTTTAGTTGAAGTTGATACTTTGTATTGGGCCAACATCAAAAAAGTCATGTAAATTTGGAACCTCAGAGGTCTCTTCTTCAGATTGAGACAACAGGTCTGTAAGATTATTTAAATTGTTTTTTTTTCAAATCAAAAAACCATAAGCATAATATATTTAATTATTTCATTGTTTAAACCTTTTGGGCAAAGTATTGTATATTTTTAAAATGCTAGTTTACGAAATGATGATGATGACGGTGTGTTTATACTTTTGGATATTTTTAATCTAACATATATATATATACGGTATATATATATATAAAATCTCTCTTTTTTTCTCAAAAATGGCAGTGTTTTTGGAGTCTGTCTTTGAAACGTCCAAGTATCCCGAGGGGGGCGAGGAGTGGGTGGCCTTGTAATTAGCTGAGAATACAAATAATGTTCAAGTTAATGGCTAACCAGACCGTAATGAAATCCTGTGATTAGTGTGGATTTCATTACGCATGGAAAAAAAAAAACAACAAGTCATGGAAGAACAGGTTTATGGATCCAGTTCATCATGTCAATAAAATGATCCCTGTCCCATAAACACTTTTGTCACCCTTGGGGGCAATTGTTGTTGTCCACATGACAGCCCTTGAATGGGCAGAGTAGCGCGGCGAGGGTTTCCAGATCGGCCACTTAATTTAGGACGCCTTCAACAAGCTTTATGTACAAATTTATCGTCTATTTCTAGGTAACCCGTCATTTTTTATTGTTATGTACAGCATACTTTTGTACAGCGCTGTGGAATATGATGGCGCTATATCAATCAATACATAATAGCAACACATGGAATAACCGATCGATTATGGAATAAAAAATATTGAAATATTTAAAGGGATTTAACAAAGAGGGAAGTTTATTTAAAAGGAGGAGACGCATTAGACCAAGAGTCCATAATGTCCGACTAGAGAGTCAGAGGCTTAGATGTAATGTAATGAAGTTTTACTTTACTGAGAGGGTGGTAGATAAATGGAACGGCTTCCCTGCAGAAGTGGCAGAGACTAATATGGTGAAGGAATGTAAAGATGCATGGGATAAGCATATGGCTCCTGAATCACAAGAACGAGGACTATAAATTAGGAAAAATGGGCTGATCTGCTGTCAAAATGTTTCTAATTACGCGATTTAAAACATTTTATACTATATTGTGCTTATTAATGACTGACGTACAACCTGTATTATTCTACGTGTCCGCATGGAATGGCCAATATGGCAGCCCCGTCCTGGTCTTTTTCATGTTTCCATTTTGCTGTTAGATTTGTGCTTTTACGGATTAAACATTTCTGTCCATTAACGTATTGTATCCTAAATTAAAAAAAAAAAAAGAGGACCGCCTTAATTATCATTTTTTGTTTTCACGCAGGGTGCTCGCTGCAAGGTTCGTTTGGACACATCCTCAACCACTACCTTTTTTGATCAGGAAGTACTTTCCAAAGACAAGTGCGACGGAAAATTGATTCCCCCAGGTTACTGAAAAAAAAAAACAAAAAAAAAACGACTCTATAAATTTCAATATTTTACATTTCTTGTTTGTTTTTTTGTATTAACATAGTGTTCCCTTAATGGGTCTGCTCTGAGGCTTGTTAATTTCCCATGAGCAAATAAAACTTTGATGCAGTTCCTAGGAGAGTGGCCAGCTGATGAATTGACAAAAACTAATCAGCTTTATTGGGAAACAGGTTAAGGGCAACAGAGTGTCAATAATTCTCGTTCTTACCCCCTCATCCATTAACCGGAGCCGGTTGATTACAGCCGGGAGCCTTCGCATCCTCCGCAGAAATTGCTTTCATAAACTCATCATTATTACCAGTTGATGCAAGCAGCTAATTTACCAAAGACATCTCGGCAACGTCACATTAATCATCCGGGTTTATGTATCATTATCTCATTTACAGAATGTCTTTGGGTAATATGCTCATGTGGTTTTTTTTTTTTCCCTGGGTTTTTTTTAATTTTTTTTTTGCCAATATGGCCGGCCTGATGACTTTAGCTTATTTAATTTAGATAACGGCTGATACGAGTTGTTTGATTTTTTTTTCTTGTTCTCCGAATCACGGTAAAAGGAAAGGGGTGCGCTTTTCAAACAATTGGTGACGAAATTACACATAAATTATACACAAGTTTAGTTTTTCATTTTAGTTCATGTTATTGTTCAAGCTCCTGTAAAGTTACTAAATTTGCATGAAACTTGAAAACATAGAATTTAAAACATTTGATTTTGACAGCAGATCAGACCCATTCGGCCCCCATCTAGTCTGCTCATTTTTCTTAATGTAAAGACTAAAACCTTAATCAGTCGTTGGTCTCATCTTAAATTCAAAAACCATATGCCGATCCGACGCCCTGCGGTGAACAAACTTCCTTTTGCTACAGCCAATTATTTAAAATGTTTACTCATCGTACGGAGCGCTTGCTGCCATTTTCTGTGCCTTAGTTCCTGTGTCTTTATGAGTAGCTGAGTCTCTTTGGCTGCAAGTCTTCCATGAAGACCACTTCTGACCAGGCTTCTCTGGACAGTAGATTGATGCACCAGAGCCCCACTGCCCATACTGACCTGATGGACATCTTGTTGGACATCTTCCGATTGTGTATGGAAGTAAGCGTGATGTGTATTTCATCAGCTGCACTAAAAAACTACATCTACTGTATTCTACATTGCCCATTTCTTTGTGCGTCTTCAAAAGAGCTTGGACGGAAGATCTGCCTGGAAGAGACCTTGCTGGCGCGGTATAGCTACCTTGGGTGTTGTTGCTGTGCTCAGGCTTGCCATGGTGTATGACTTCTAACATTAAACTGTCTACAGCAACTTCACCTTGTAAGTTTGGCTGTTCCTCGACGTGTTTTATTTCTCCTATACAGCTGTTTCTGTTTCAGTTAATGGTTGTGTTAACCCTACATATCAAATTGATGATCATTAGCATCTGTTTGGTATATTTGTTTAATCATACCCCTAGCTAAATGCCCACGAAAACCCTAACATAGTTCATAAGGTTGAAAAAAGACCATCAAGTTCAGAAGCTGTTTTGAAGGCAACGGGTGGTCACACCAACTGGATGATATTAACTAGAACCGGCTTTGTAGCTCGACTATATGAGTTACCCTACTGCGGATGGAATCCGTGATGCATCAAGCGACTGTATAGGCCAACAAGGCCAGTACCTAATTTTTGTAGTCGATGCTTTTTTTTAAGCTAAGGGCTTAAGGACACTTTAATTGGCCTTTAGGAACGGCACTAACGGACCCTCTGGCCATTTGTCAGCTTATGTGACAATAGACCAGGGCCTTTAATCATAACGTAATTTATGGAATGTCATTATTTTAGATGGAAATAAAATAAATGAGGATAGGTTTTCTGAAAGAAATTTATTAACATCTAAATCTTTCAAAAAAATCTACCGATATTGATAAAGCTGAATATGAAGAGCCTACAGGACGGCAGAGTTCACACATATTTTTTTAAAGAATAGTGCCGTGTTCTGCGTACTCGCTCATCCTCTTCATCAAGAAGAATGACTGTTCATCGAGGACCTTCAAAGTGAATTGTGACTCTCCTGAATGAAGTTACTTTGGGATTTAATCATTGTGCTAACTTCCATTTTATTATATTTAACACTCTTCAAGGAACCATAACTGATTTGTTTGAATACATTTTCCAGCATATCCATCTTTCACCAGCTTTTTATCTATAACATGTTTCCACTTTTCTTACTGGAGATATGGAAGGCAAAAATGTTCTGTCAGTTCAGTATTTTTTACAATCAGGTCCCGCTCTACCATGTAGATGACCAAGGTGGTTGCGTAGGGCTCAGCTTTTGGGGCCATCACAAAATCCTCAACTTGCCTGGAGTAGTACCATTACATGGTGACCCAGCATCAGGCCGGGACTGGTTATCTGGCACACCAGGGAGATGCCTTTTGGTCCGAGGGCGCTACACGCTCACCCAGTCACTGCTAGGCCACATGCTACTTGTCAGTTGCACCTGTCAGTGCAAGGGCCACCTCGACATCACCAGACCACAGAAGAGTCACCTAGGATGGATGGCAGGTTTTTCCTTCAAGAAAGTAGGGCCAGCATCTAACTGGAACCCCATCCATGCTGAAGGGACTATATTATATTATATTATTTTGCATTGTTAAATCCCATCTCAGGTATACTCTGTATGCTGTCTAGGTCCAGGTGGGCGGCAGTTGCTCTTGGTAGGCTCTTCGGCGTCCCAGTGCTCAATGGACCGGTTTTGTGGAAGATCTTTGATCTACCTGACTGGCCTATTTACACTATGAAGGCTGTGCCGGCACAGCCTCCATAGACTTCATTAAGGGCACTCCATACTTAGTGTACTTGGGACACCAACCAATACGTATACTAGAGAGCCATGGATCTGCTGAGGGTCCATCAGTACTGACCGGCTCTAGTAATGAATACCATTATGAAGAAATCCCAAAATGACTCCCCGCTGCTCTTCCCAACTCCACGCATAACATCAGTATATTACTGCGTCCATCAGGTTCCCTCCACAAGCTGCCTTTTTAAAGTTTGCTCTTGGCTTTGGCTGGTTATACATTCATAATGTATCAAGAAACATACTTTAAAAGGATGAAGTTGATGAATGTGTCATTTTTCAATCTAATTAAAGGGAAACAAACACTTTGTTTTACAGTTTAGGATATTCTGGTTATATGATAAATAAAATGTAATTGTTTTTTTTGTATTGTTTCATCAACCTTTTGTGTCTGATGAGGCTTATTACTAAGGCCACAGATGTGAAATGCATAAGGCCAGGGCCGACATCACAAATCTCGGTTCCCAGTACAAATCTAAAGACAAGGCCCCCCCTCTGTCCCACTTCATATTCCTCTTACTACTAATAAACATATGGACTTGGGAAAAAAAGATAATATCAATAATATTCTATAATCTAAATAATAATAATAATAATATCTTTTCATAATACCTAATAAGATAAGAACACACACAAATTGAAATAATAATATAATAATTTATATATTTATCAAAATTTCATAATACATTTTTTTCTGTTTATATCAATATCCCATGAATTACACTGCATATTAATATAAAGAGAACACAGAGTAAGCCTTTTAGTGCCAGAAGGGTGTATTCAGACCCCTATCACAACCCTCCGAAAGGGTTAAAGTAAATCTAATGCATTGACTGGAGCAGATGCTGGGGTATGTATAGGTGGGTATGGGGGTTAAATGTGCTGGATCCAGATCTGGGAATAGAAGAGATGTTCTGAGCTCAGAGAAACCTTTCAGAAGGATTTCCCTGAAGAGCCCGGAGCTGTCCAGGGTCATTGGGGCATCTTTAACGAGTTCATTAGTCAGATTAACCAGACTGCAATAAACTGGCAGCAGTGTCATGTAGAGTACACACAATCCATCCCCAAACAAATCAGCAGCATATGGCTCTGCTGCAAGTGATTGGAATACAAAGGTAGCGGCTAATCACTTAACTCAATGGGCTGAGGACACAGAGGACACTGCTGCCTGCGCTATGGGGGCCACCGAGAACAGGGTCTTAGTGAATGATTATAGCTGCTAATGCTATGTACAATCGGGCTGCCCCTGAAAGCCTTTAACCCCTTAATAAAGACTGCTTACTACAACTCTTGGGTTGTAATCCTTTTGCCATTTTCCTCCATTAATACTGGCTGAGGGTGACTGGAGTTGGAGTCCCACAAAAGCAAATTTTCCATCATTTGAGTTCTAAAGGAACTTGACACTGTCAGAATATTCAATGATTATGACAATTCCTAAACTGGTTGAGAATGAGGAGTCTTGTGGAAGCATTCTATTAAGAAAACTATTGGTAGACCATAGCAGGGCAAGCAGGGGTTAATCCCTATAGAACTGAAGTGCCTGAGCTATAGGTGACACTGATCCCCATGTTACATCTGGCCAATTTAACAACATCAGCACCAATACATATACCAGTTACATGTCTTCTCCTAGTCATTAAGATCTGCAGATTGAGACATTAACCCCCTGCTCCAATCTGACCCGAAACACCCAACACCTTACTGGGGAAAACATCTAATTCAATATATAATAATAATAAAAATAATAATAATAATTAATATATACACTGAACTAATGAACACAAGTGAATAACTAGAGACAGATGTACAGATAGATGGAATGGAACAAATCATTTGAACTCTTCCAATCCCAAGGTTCCTGGCATATTCATTAGTTATTTTCCCTGACCTATAGAGTCACAGAATGGGTTAATTGTGCATCCCCCTCCCTGGTGTTAATCTTTACCAACTGCAGGTAATGTGCTAATTGTGGACAATGGGTTCCAGACAATAGCAGATTGTATTCATTAAGGCAATTTGCATTCCCTAGAAAGTAAAGAGACTTTAATTTCCTTAGAAGATCACAGAACCCGAAAGGATATTTCTGTAGAAAGAGTCTTTGGAGCAGGGAGCGGAGGACAGGCCGAGATGGGCCTACCGAAAGTTCCTTTTCAGACCAGGGGACTCTGCTTTAGCACCCTAATACCACGAGCCCCTATACTACAATACTGCATCCTGATACCACAATACTGAACCTCTATACCCCGATACCCCAAAATAACACCCTGAGACCTCAGCGCTGACCCCTGTACTATAACAATGCACCCTGATACCTCAATACTGAACCCCTATACTATAATACTGCACCCTAATAATACCAAGAGCCCCTATACTACAATACTGCATCCTGATACCACAATACTGAACCTCTATACCCCGATACCCCAAAATAACACCCTGAGACCTCAGCGCTGAACCCCTGTAGTATAACATTGCACCCTGATACCACAACACCGAACCTAGGTAACTCCTACCTATCAGCCCCTGATACCCCCTGCTCCCTGAGTGTATATTTATTACTGTTCTTGTAGTTGTTTCTGTGATGTGAAGCCCATTGGAGGAACATACAAAGCCATTGAAATTCTTTTTTCTTGTGAAGCAGGAAATAATGAAACCAACAGAAAAATGACGTCATTGATGATTGAACTTTTATTATAGCCAACATTTTTATTTTTTAAACGTGTTATTTGGACTCTAAATGGGATGCCCTTCGCCTTATATGTTACAGATCACATTCTGATACATAAATATATGAAACAATATCCAGAAACACCGAACCCAGATCTGCGATTCAACCGCAGACACAGCCTAGTGGCAGCACAGGGCAGCTACCTGTGGCAGATTCTGAATTTCAATGAAGGAGAAATAGCCCATTGTATACGGTTTAGCATTTTAATTTTCCCCTACAGGCTACAGTGAAGCAGATGGCAGATTTCCATGCCCTCACCTTGTGATTGCAAGCTCTGTGGGCTTTTCTCCTATTTTTCAAGCAGAATCATATTCTGTCCTGGTAAATACCATTATAACTAAAATAACCTCATTGCATTGCACAATTAACCATTCGCATGCCAACTGCTGTCCAAAAATACAAACTTTATTTTGTTTTACTCTTTGTCTGTTGATGTGGAGTGATCCCCTAACTCCATTTGGTACTTAAAGGGTTAATACGGGCTGAAAAGGGAAATGAATGGAGGATTGGCTTCCAATCACACACACCCCAGTTAATTGCAATTTTTTCATAAATCCTCTATAAAATGTTCCAGCATCAGGGGGCTCATTATAGGGGTAGGAAGATTACAAAACATAGGCTCTTATTGTTGTACATTGAACATAAACTTTCATCATTCCATCCTACTTTCATATACTGTGAGATAGTATTCAGTTTCTGTACTAGAATGTATCTATTTATGTATATAATGTATTCCATGTTGTGTTACAAGCACATCCTGTAACCTGCATAAAAACTACCCTCTGCTATATGGTTTTATGTGGTCTGAATGCAATCTCTGGTATAAAATCCCTTTTATATTATATATATATATATATTCGTCTATATATGTGTGGATTTGTACACCCTGCCATATGATAAAATAATGTAGCTGCAAAACTATATATATAGAATTCCATACCTGAAACTTTGGTATTACATTTAGTATTTAGTATTATTTAGTATTTTCTTCTATTGTAAAATATATATATATACATTTATTTTATTGTATCATGTGCTGTGGTTCATAGGATATATGTTTATGTATTGTATAGGTTAGTATATGTTAAATGTTGTATTACATGAAATATATAATTATGTGAAATATAAATAATGATAATAAGAATATTAATAATAATAAATTAGTAAGTTGCATCCGTCAGTAGTGTTTATTATAGTATGCATGTAGTAGTACTTGTGTAGTTTGCATGTACTGCTTGTAGTTAGCATGTACTAGTACAGTTTACACACATGCTACCGAATTATTCACTTTATCATGGGATGCATTTTATTATACACTATGCCTTCGTTGTTACTCACTTGTATATTATACCCTGTCCTATTAGTTATACTATATGTTCCCATCATATGTCCCCACATATCTCTAAACGTATGCATTAATATGTAATATATGCAAATATGTTGCATCCTGTAATTTCATCATTTTAGATGTCACTATTTCATAAATATTCTATACCCCTGGTTGTCACTGTATTTGCTTCTCTAAAAACATATATGTTTACTGCATTTGCGGCAAAGAAACAGATTCCTAAAATATTAAATATGTCAGTCATACAAATAATACATGTCTGAGCATTAACCGTTTAAATGTAACATATGAAACGTGAGTTGATATCTGTGTATGAAATAGCTAATAATGTTATTATAAATTATTTAAATTGATATTAAAAGTGTTAAATTCTTAAATAATATATTTAGAATGCAAAGATACATAATAATAATAACAATTTTATTATTATTAAATATACAATTATTACATCTAATTATTATTATAGTTCTAAATATATTAATAAATATCTATTTTTATTGATTGGCAACCATCTTTACACAGACTTCAGCAATTCTATACCAATTGCCAGAATAAGTTCTCATTAAAATGTTAAAAGAATGCATTATTAATAATGAAATTACACGTATACTTGTTTGTATATATGTTAATTATTTATCATTTAAGTATTTCGTAAATCCATAAAAATAACACAGAAATTGATTCTCTTTGCATATAAAAACACCAGTTCTGGGTTTGTATTCTTGATACTGACCCCAAAATACAGATCTGGATAGAAAATCCAGTAAAATATTATTCCTTATTACTTGCAGCTTTTTCTGTGTCCTTGTTACTCTGTAAGTACTAATTATCCAAGGAGCCTTCTTTCCCAGAGATGTGAGCTAATACTTCCAGGCAGGACACACACTGATGGAGTCAGATTGTTCTGTGAATAAAATTGATTTAAAAAACCCCAGGAAATAGCTTTTATGTGGCAGCAAATACAGTCATGTGGCTTATATTTGTTCTACATATTATTAAAGTAAATATTATTGCCCTACTATCCATGACCCCTTTCTACAGGTCATTAACAGGGTAACACTAAACCTCACATAAACCCCCATTCACTCTCTCTATAAAATAATGAATGTGAAACCAGTTAATTGGAGTAAGAACAGAATATGAACCCCACTGTGGTAGGGTACTCTCAGTAAAGCACCCACTCAATCAGGGCAATTATAATCAGAGTACCCACTCAATCAGGGCAGCTTTATTAGAATGCCCACCTATCAGGGAAATTATAGTAGGGTACAAACCCCATAAGGCCAGTTATATTAGAAAACTGACTCTATAAGGGTAGTTTGAATATAAAAAGCTTAATCAGGGCGGTTATAGTGAAATAACAACTCAATCATGGCAGTTAAAGTGGAGTACCCATTAATCAAGGTATTTTGTACCCCACTCAGTACATTTCTGTTGCCCACTCAGGGCAGTGTCTCTAGGGCATACTCGAATGCAAGTTATTACCCTACAAATATATTACCAGTATTGCATATAAATGCATAATGCCAGCACCCCAATCAGGTGTGGGGGTAGAGGTGATATTATTGATATATATATATATAGAGAGAGAGAGAGAGATAGATAGATAGATAGATAGATAGATAGATAGATAGATAGATAGATAGATAGATAGATAGATAGATAGATAGATAGATAAATATCTATGTATAGATAGAAGACATAACCTTTTATATCTCCAATTCATTCCAGTTTTTACAGCTCTTAATCTATACATTTGTATCCAAATGCAGCTTTTGTACATAAAAGAAAACTTTCGGTATCTACAACAACCTGATTGAGAAAAATGCATCAATATATCAAATAATCAAAAAAAACAACCAAACAAATGTAATGATTTACAGCAAATAACATTTTAATATTTGTGGTGGTCAGATGACCTGCCCACCCCTGGCCTGAGAATGCCATCATCCCCTGCACTAACCTGTCCCCCTTCCCTTTAAATCATACGGGGACATTACTGGGATATTTATTTTACATTATGGAGCCCTTGATCACAATGTTATTTGGAATTACAAATGCTACAGTGACCTATCCCCAACATCTACCATACTAAATAGTAATCACATTAAATCACATTATATATGTATGTATATATATATATATATATATATATATATATATATATATATATATATATATATATAACCCTTTAAAGCCACCTTCCTCTTACACATTAAAAGACATAGTTAAATTCGAATCATCAAACAGAAAGATTTTAAATCGATTTTCGGTACTAAGGCACCAGTATAAAACGGCACTGTGTAATAATACGATATGATATAAGAAGACAATGCTTAGTTGGAAGTTTTCGTTTTCGTTCCCTGCTGTTCGCTCGTACATTTTATTTAGGAATTCTTTTCCATGGTTATGGGACAGTTTGCTTAAAAACCCTCTGACTACTTGCGTGTGATCCATGAAAAGGTCACCGCGTTCTCTCCGCTGCGTAATCTGAGTAAACAATTGCCCGAATTTGTTATTATATATATATATATATATATATATATATATATAAAAGCAAGGCAGACAGTAAAAGCACGCAGTAAATTTTGCGAGGGCTCTATTAAGATGATAAGGTCCCATTCTCTTCTTCTATCTCTTTTTATTCTACCCTCTAATATCCGTCTTTCTTCATTTCTGTTTCTTTTTCTTCATTTCTTGTATCTTTCCCTATCTTCTGTCTTGTTTTCTTTCTCTTTTTCCATTGTCTCCTTCTTCTATTTTCTCTGTTTTCCTGTCTATTCCTTTCTCTCTTTCTTATTTTATATACTATTTTATACCCCATTCTTGCCGTATTTCTCTCTTCCTCGTCTCTTTGTCTCTCTTCTCTCTCACTCTCTGTCTTTTTACCTTCTCCTATTTTCTTTTTCTCGTCTCTTTCTTCCATTTTCTATTTTCCCCTGTCCCTTTCTTCATTTATTTTTTCCTGCCTCCTCCTGCCTTTCTTCTTTCTGTCTTCTTCTCTCTTTTTCACCTGTCTCAAATCTCTCCTCTAGCTGTCTGTTTATTCTCTCTCTCTCTTTTTTTGTCTCTTTCTATCTCTCTCTCCCGTCTCCCCCCCCCCACCACCACCACCACCCTCCGTCCCCTGTCCTCTGCCCGATGGGAGCTCAGACCCTTCTGAGGCTCTGTTGGACTCTCATGTTCACTCACCTGTGGATTCCCAACACAGAAACTGTAAAGCTGCCTCTGCTCGGGGTACCTGTGGACTGCTGACTCACAAGAGGTGTGTGTATAACACAGCAACTCATCATAGGGGTAAAACAAGTGACACAACTGCCATAGAGTTCTATGTGACTCAGCCCTTGTGTGCCATTTGTCAGTATGCAATAGTATGTGTCATGGTGTGTCTGTAGTAAAGATGTTGCTGTGGTTGTTGTGTGTTTTTGTTTTTCCCCTTCTGGTAATTGTAATTTGTTTTATGTGACAGTGTGTGTAGGTGAATGTAGTTGTCACCATAGATGATAATGTGTGTGCTAATGTTTGTGTAAGTTGACATAACACTTAGTCCTGTGTGACTTGTATGTGCATAACATTTTGTGGAACAAAGTGTTTGTGGAAATGAGTTGGTGAATGTGTTGTGCTCTGTATTTAAGTTATTAAGTCTGATACTCTATAGCTTTAAATGTGTGTATTTGGCAGTGTTTGATAGTGTGTTCAGTGACACTCTATTTGCTGGTTTGTGATAGTGTGTGTTGGTAGTGTATGTGTGATAGAACCTTTGATATTGTGTGTTTACTTAACTAGGTGGTTGTTTGACATGGATTGTGTTATAGTGAGAGAGTGTATTTGATGTTGTGTGATTACTTAATTGTGGGGATAGTGCGTGTGCTGTATTTGTGAGATTGTGTCTGTGGTGTTGTATGTGTGTGATGAGCTTCTGCTGTAGCACGTGGTAGGGGATCCCTGGCCCCTGTACCCTCTCCACAGCTTGTATTACATCCAGGACCAGCCCAGTCCATTGACAACCACAGGTCCGAGAAAGGACCAATAAGATCCGCCCACCAGCAGCTCTCCCACGAATCAGAGAGGCCGGCTCGGTTAGCCAATAGGCAGGCGAGCCGGGGCTTCAAGTGGGAAGAGTGGGGCTGGCAGAGAGTGACTCGGTGACACCTGCAGCTGCTGGACTCTCCGGCTCATAGTGTGGGACACGCGTGGGGCTGCTCTCCGTGCCGTGGATTGTCCTGGATCCCCTACTCCCCTTTATCATTGCACCAGGACCCTCGGATATGATGGAAAAATCCAAGAATTTCCGGATCGATGCTCTTTTGGCCATCGACCCCCCTAAGGCTCAGACATCCCCCCTGGCTCTGGTCACCTCACTGTCCTCTTCTTCCCTGTCCACGTCTGGGAGCCCCCCATCTGAGCACACGGACAGCCTGAGGACTGAGACCCCATCACCCCCAAGGACTTGTGGACTGGTCCCTAAACCTGGCTTCCTCAACAGTCACCAGCATCCAGGCAGCATGCTGGGCTTACACCCCCAGGGGGGCACAGGAATCCCCCCACAGGCCCTCTATGGACACCCGGTTTACAGCTACTCAGCAGCTCTGGCAGCCGGGCAGCATCCTGCCCTTTCTTACCCCTATTCCCAAATGCACGGGACCCACCACAGCCACCCCCTGGACCCCATCAAGATAAGTGCTGGCACTTTCCAACTGGACCAGTGGCTCAGAGCCTCCACAGCTGGCATGATGCTCCCCAAAATGGCAGATTTTAACTGTGAGTACCACTTGTTTCATTTCTGCCACCCTCTTCATTCACATGCAGCCATGAGATGGGCTCTGACACTGCCAGGGGCAAATTAACACTGATCACTAACATCTAATGAATATGTGCCCTGGGTAACCAAACCTCTGAAGTGCATCAGCCCTTCACACACCCAAACCAATAAACTGTACAAATATCCAGAGAAAAGGAATTTTCCTGCACATAATCCCTCTATAGAAACACCGTAGAATATTAACACACCTTACTTTATTGGTATTTGTCTGAAAAATATAATGATATATTTGTTTTCCTCCCAATATTAACATTTGACGTCATAGCTGTAATTTATACAAACGCCTAGGAATAAACATTATTAATGTGACAATTTTTAGTTAAGAAAATTCAAAATAATATACCGTACATTCAAAAAATCTATATTAACATTATTTGTAATTTTTCCACTTACATTACCTACATTTTTATCGGAATGGGATTAAAAATGGAAAGTTACGGAAATTCATAGAAATATGCAAGTCATTTCATGTTCAAATTATATACAATTTTAGATATAAATATATTCATATATATATATATATATATATATATATATATATATATATATATATATAAAATTGACTTGCATGTAGAAAGAAATGCAAAATTCCGGAAATCTGTAAAATATAGGCATATTAAGGGGGCTTTTATAAAAATATTTTTCAGCTCAGGGATAAATTCTATAGAAGTCTATGTAATACAAATAAAATTCGAGAAATAATTTAAAATCTTTGGCAATCCAATATACACTGTTATATTAAAGAACTACCAAAAGGCGGTGTAAAAACGTCTGTCCGCTGTGTAAAGTAATATACAAGATATAAGTAATATATAATAGCGATGCACATAAATATATCAAAAGATATATTATATCTATCTATATATAATACATACATATACATATATACAAATATAAATGTATATTAGAATAAAATTAACGATATACACCATACATTATATAAGATTTTAGTAATGAACATGTGGAAAAATAATAATAAACTATAAATGACCTTTATATACATTTCTAAGAAGTTTTTATGAAATGCAATTATATATATATATATATATATATATATATATATATATATATATATATATATATATATATATATATGGAAAAATGAGTATATATATATATTCACATATATATACACACATATACATACATTTTTCTCAGTGTTATTTTAACCCTTTATTAGACATTGTGCATTCTCTTCTATACTTGTAGCTATTGTGCTGTTACATTTAGCAGAGGATACAAAGTAACACAAGACGTTTAGGGCTTTTGTGGCAGGGTGCAGTACATGCTGGGAACTCTCAGGGAGGTGACAAATTCTGCCCCAGTGTACTGGCCTCTACAAGCACAATAAGGTCAGCATCCCAAGGAGCACAGCAAGGAAATCCACTCCACCTCCAATTATTATTATTATTATTATTATTATTATTATTATTATTATCTTTGTTTCTACAATGCCAGATCACCTTCCTCTTCTACTAAATCATTGCAGACAAAGCTATTCCAAGCATCCCCCAGCTTTAATAACCATGTGTTATTTTCACTTTAATGTCAATCATGTAAAACCATGTAAACTGCCTTTTTTTATGGCATAACACTTCCAGAGACCAAGGTCCTATTCAATTTCCTCTGCAGTTGTGTTGCAGACTTTTAATACCTGTGATTCTTGGAACATTTTATTACATTAATAAGATGTGTGATGTATAAAAGGTGTGAGGGTCCAAATCCAGCATCAAGGAATAAAAAGTGCCTTCCCTTTAAATAGTTTGATTATTTTTCATGGGTTTAACAGAAAGGAATCTGAACCAAATTGTGCCATATTTTAGAAATGTGCATTATTTATATATATATATATATATATATATATATATATATATATATATATATATATATATACACACACACTTTATATAATAAAATATATAATAATATATTTAACAAAAAATATTATTTTTGTGTGTTTATTACGTATCACATAAATAAATGTATGCATAGGTAAAGTCCATTATTTTATATTTTACACAGAAATTTGTGTATTTAATTCAGTGCAAGATCACTCGCACATTGCAGTATATATAATGGCCATAATGATAGTGTAGTCTATATCTTTTAATTAAATCCTTAATGTATTGTCAGGCTGGGGATAGAGTTTCATTTGTTTAACTAAATCAGAGCTATTAGCCAGCAATAAGCCTAATTACCCATCCCAGGAGGTACAGGGGTCTTTTCTAAGGACCCCCCATTTTTATTTACATCCTCATCTATTCCTCTGGGAACTTAAAGGTCTTCTTTAATTTTATTTATTTTTATTTTGTGAACAATCACTGTGATCTATGACTTTCTGTTTTGCATTTGTAAAATGTTTAATTGGGGCAGATTAAAGTGATCACTGCTCCATGTTTGATGTCTAGATTAAAATCCAAGGATCTCTCCTGAATAAACAAGGTCTTATCTGATTGGAGGATTAAACCAGATAATTACATTTTGGGACAAGAGGTATCACTTATCTCTCTCTCTGATTTCAAACCAAAGCTTCAGTTTCAAAGGGTCATCTCCCACCCCCTGTTTCCTCTTCTGCTATATTTGCCCCTCTGCTTAGCCTTGCATTTAACCTTATCAATGCCAGACAGGCAATCAAGGCTTGAAATAAGCATTAAACTCCCCTCCAGAGCTTAGTGGGTTAATAGCTGAAAGATCCATTTCCAGCAAGCTCCATAGGAAGTGCCATCTAAATGCTATATATTTCATGACAATTGCAACTCCTTAAATTAAAACCTAAGTGAGACTGAATCTAACTCCCCATTAAACTGACATACATATGGATTATGGCTCTACTGAAAACACAATTTCTTAATATATTTCTATGAATGATATGATATTAGCCAACCCTGTCCCAAATACAGAATCGTATAGAAAATATATGTTTTGCTTTAGCTATGATTCCTAAATAATAATACAATTATACCCTAAAAGAAATTACACTGCAATCCAAAAGAACATATTGTTGTATATATTTGAATACTAATAACATATTTTATTTTTGTAGATTTTTTCATGCTGGGTTGTTTAAATGAATTCTCTTATTTTATTCTGTTTTTACAGCCCAGGGTCAGTCTAACTTATTGGGGAAATGCAGAAGACCCAGAACAGCCTTCACCAGCCAACAGTTACTGGAACTAGAACATCAATTCAAGCTGAATAAATACCTGTCCAGACCCAAACGCTTTGAAGTGGCCACCTCCTTAATGCTCACAGAGACCCAGGTACAGAGCTAATCTATTTCGGGGTCCATCTCTGTTCCCCCATACCATGGTGGGGCTAGTTAAGGGTGGTCTGTCTCTATATGGCACCATACATTCCTAATTTTGTCATTGGATCAATATCAGTGGTAATTCAAGGAGCCATTGGCCAGTGAATCCCAGGGGTATAAAGTACAGACCAACTTGTAAAAATAAAAATAATTTTAATAATATCCTCTTTTTTTATTTCTTCAGTTTACCCCTACAGTAATTTGCACCTCCATCGCTATCATTTTTCCAATTTATTCCCCACTACCAGTAAGGAGTTAAATTATGACCCTATATAATATAATTGTTGTCTGGATAATCGCCAGGCAATATATAGTTTCAAATTGTTTTAGGCTGCCATTCACACCATTTAATGCCATTTTGGAAAATGTAGTCATTTGCCACTGAGTGACACGTTAAACTGAGCTGGTGCTTAAATGGTTAATTTAAAAAACCCTTCATAGGCTTTTTTTGCGATTTTTGTTTTTTCTGCCCATTAAATTCCTCCTCCTGGGAAGTGGCAATTAGTTATATTTTCCCAGCTTTATATATGTTTATATACATAGAGATAATTAACAAGGCTATACATAGTTAAAACATAGACTATATATACATATATTTGATATGATCTGTGAAAGGCATTCTCCATATGTTTAATAAGAATATTATTTGTGTTACTGTGTGGACTGTGTTTGCTCTGGTGAAAGCCAGCCAAGAATGGCTGAGAATCATAGGGGTTATACTACACGGCTGCTGTTCGGTATGTATATATATATATATATATATATACTCTGATTTGTATTACCATCATTGACAATTAAACTGTTAATTTGTTTTTATGTAATTTGGGCCATAATATTCACATAGTTATTTTTTGATTTGTGTTTTTTAAATATTATGAGCTCACTATTACATTTTGATGATGCATCAGCAGATTCTGTAGCTGTTACAATAAGGTAACGGTAAAACTGAACAACAGCATTACAAATGACAATATATACAATTGTCAATATCTATAACATACATTGAGACATACTGGTACAGAAGGAGGAGAGAGTTCTGTCCTTGAGAGCTTACAATCTTCACCAATCTTGGATTTATAGTTTATACCTTGAGGAACACCCAGGTCGTTTTTTCTCCCCCTTTCTTTTCAGTATGTGGCATCTTAAAAAGCATTGACAATAAGTTAGCAATTTCTCCCTAGTTCCTGCTGCTTTTGGATATTTCCGAGCAGTAGATGGGTCTGATGGGCAAAGGTTTAGGGTCTCCGTTGGCCCAGCTCTGTTATTCTCAGCTCTGTTGCCTTTTGGCTCATCAGAGGATGACATCATACCCTAGATCTATTAGACAAAGCGTAGAGAGATCCCTATCAGTAGAGACATACAAGTCCCCGCTCCATCCATCTCTACACTCAATTTATTAATGTAGCAGCAACTGGGCAGGTTGAAGAGAGGTTGGATAGGGAGTCTACTGTCAACGCTGGGAACGTTGCTGAACTGCAATTTTTCAGCACACTAAAAATAACATTTATGAATTGTCACTTTTTTATGGACACTTTCTTCAAATCCGGGATGATCATAATAAAAATCTAGAAAAATAGTTTTATAATATTGCTTCCATTGCCCTATTCTTAAGTGATTCTCAAACCAGTTCCAATATGTATTGTTATTTTTCACCTCTTCGAACATATCAGTGTATTGCATGACATGGAGCTACTGTTGATCTTTGATGTTGCTTTATGGGTTTCCACTTTGCCCTTCCATCCAGACCTGGCTTTAAAAAAGATAGCCAGCTAGCTAGCAAAGACAAAGCTAAAAAAAGAGCTTCGTGATTATCAATTCTGGAACGTTGGGTGGAAACACGGCTGCCCAGGCTGGGTGAACACATTCATTATATCCAGAAATGTACTAGCTGGCTCTCATACATCGTTGTGGGATCATAAGTGGTCCAATTGACATAAAAGAACACAATTTGTTTTCATATATTAATGTAAATGATGTGTCTAGCTTGAAGCACACACAATTCTGCACTGCCTAAAGAAACAAATTGGGGTTATGGATGCCATCTTTATTATTTAGTAGATCCAGTTTCTGATTTTTATGGCAGTAAGCAATATGTTTGTATTCTATATCTATACGGGTATAATTTTGCCAGCGTTATTTATGGCCAACTTTATATTTTCTCAACAGGTAAAGATCTGGTTCCAGAACCGGAGGATGAAATGGAAGAGAAGCAAAAAGGCCAAGGAACAGGCCGTCCAAGACGCAGAGAAGCAACAGCGAGGAGGCAAAAGCAACTCTGAGGAGAAGTGTCCAGAGGACTCTCAGGATGAGAAGACCTCCTACCACGTTCACTCAAGGGGAGAGCCACTGAAAGGTACCAACCGCCACTCCAGAGACTTTACTGACAGTGAAGACGAAGAGGAGCGGGAAGATGATGAGGATGAAGAACAGAGAGAAGGAAAGCATTTCTACCAGCATTCATCTGATTGCACATCAGAAGAAGACGAGAACTCTCACAACAAACAAAACAGTCACATGCACTGATTCCTTCTCCAGAAAAGCTGTTCCATTTGCACCTCATCGGCCACTCTTGTTGGACTTTCTTGGAGGACACCTCCCTCTATGTTGGACTTCCCTCTATGTTGGACTTTCTTAGAGGACAACTAATCGCATTATTGTACATCTCGACTAGCTGGGAACCACGTTCCATGTGACTATATCCCCTAGAATGTAGTAGCTGAGAAGTTGGGTTTCTTCACCTTTCCTATCTGCACATTGTAGATAGAGCAATATTCCTAAAATTGACACCATCCTACAGCATTCCACCATTGGGTAGCCAAGGGTCATCTACCCCTTAACCACATTATCGCAGCACTACAGAAGATACGTAACTACACAACCAGTGTCCCGTATGTTTCTTCTTTGGGTTTATATCTAGAAAACCATTCTCCAGTAGCAGTATAAGGAAAAGGAGTTGTACAGTGTTATGACCTTTCAGTGTCAAGCCTAAGATGATGCGTATGGACACTATTTGTCCATAAACTCTATGAATGGGAGTCCTTCTGGAGATGTTTAAGCTAGAAACTAGCTTTATTTTTGTATATTGTATTTATAAAGAAATAAAATACCTCTACGTATGCATGCTAAATTATTATTATTTAGCTTCTACCATCAGTGGGATGGTATGTAAAATACATTTCTTTTGTACTAGAAATATTTAAGCATTTTTTTTTTCTAGTGGAGTGAAATACATCTTTATTAAAAGACAATTATATATGATAAAATAATATAAAATAAATCGCAGATCTCGGTATCTCTTTCGTCGATGTATGGGAGCCATTTTTAAATTTTATGGAGCACCTAGTCTAGGTAGGTTGGGGATCCAGACCAATTCTGTATTAATGTGGCTCACAATGTATTAAAAAAAAAATTATGACTTATTTTTCTTGCACCCATAAAGTAATTAGAAAAAAATGTTATAGGTTATTTTATTGGTTGGGTCCTAGAAATTGTATCATCGATTTTTCCGCACCCAGCGAATATGATGCCTCGTGAGAAATAAACTGTGAACTTTACACTAAACACAGGAAAGTTCCATTCTTATATGCAATCATTATTTCATATCATTTTACTTCAATTGTATTTTTTTTTATGTTGAATATCAAACTCCTTTTAAAATTAATTTAAATAGGCATCCACCCCTCATAAAAATAATTGAATAAAAGTGATGAAGAGATGGGATCCTGCGAAAAATGTGTCTGTTTGTTGTTTTCATTACGTGATATTGTAATTTATACTTCAATAATCGATGATTTATCTCATGGCAAAAATCTCATTGGTTCCGGATGTTATATTGCGGTTTGGATCAGCAGAGATAGGTTTAATATTATACAGAGACATGCGAATAATATGAACAGTGATTGAGGACATTTCAATATTTCCGATTAGTTTTCTTATGTATTTTTTATAATCTGTAGAATAATTAATTTAATAATATTTATTATTATTATTAATTTTATTATTATTATTATTATTATTCAGCACTCCTTACAGTCTATACAATCAAAGGGTATCACAAAAACTAGAATTGACAGATTAAGACAAACGATCTAGAAATTTGCAGAATTATTCGAGATGTGTACCCGTAAAAAACGTATTTTCAGCAATAACATATTATTACACAAACATTATTACACAAAAAATTGAAACAAAATAATAATAAAAAAAATAAATATTGCATAGATTTTAACAGTCAAATCACTATTAGTTATTTATATTAGTCATATTAACTATTAATATTAATGTAGAAAATATCATGTTAAAATAATGTATTTTTGATGATAATATCACGTTTCATACGTCCTAATCTGAACGAAGATAGAAAACAAATTCCTGGTGACCTGTCCGCAAGGCCTCCCATTCCCACTGATCTGTCACGCAGTAGCACGTTTTATTAGCAATATTTGGGTAATTTCTCCTAATTCTAAGAAAAAGTCGGATGTAATTGAAGAGACCCATCTAGTCTGCCCACTTTTCTTGTTGTAAAGACTCAAACCACAATAAGTTCTTAGTTTTGTCTCAGATTCAGAAGCCACATGCCTACTAACTGCATCAGCCTTTACCACGTCTGATGGGCGGTTGTTCCATTTATCTACCACCCTCTCAATAAAGTAAAACTCCTGTACATTACGTCTAAGCCTCTGACCCGCCGGCCTTTCTATAGTTCTCCTAAAATGCCTTCAAAAATGGAGCGTTGTCGTTTCGTTTTAGCGACGTGCTTCCTATAACAGTAGAAGCCTCTGTTCAGAAAATCATTGCCAGATTATTCATTAAACGGTAATAATACCAAACAGAAAATGTTGCTCTGGAAAGTCACTTTGAAAACCCCATAATCATTATCGCAGCGTAATTAATAACCGGTGTCAGGCTGGTGAAAGGTCTCAGCTAAATTAGAGACCATTTGCATTTTTTATCATTTTTATGTGAGGGCATGCGAGAGATTTCCAATGTTTCAGGGGTGAAAGTTCATTATGATGTATACAATAGGGTCATTTTAAGCAGGGTGGTGTTAGTGGCAATTCAGTCAAGGGGAGCTTATTCTACCCACTTGACGTCCAGCTGTGACTACGTCAGAACTCTCTATTCATTTTATCTGGATTGTTACCTTCTCTGGTTCATTGTCCATCTACTTCCCCCCAGAGGTCGACGGAAGTGTTAAACGTCACCTCAAAACAAAGCTAATTAACACACGTCCTTAATTAACAAAAGGTAACAAGGATAATGTTTCCTTTGTGCAAAACCAAAACAAAATATGCTGCTGCCTTCATAATAAGTCAACACAAAGAAAAGGTGCCAGGAAGGACCAAGGGATCTCAATGTGTCCGGCTTGGAGGAGAAGAGAGAGGAGATGTGATAGAAACGTTTAAATACTTTAAGGGATTTAACAAAGTACAGGAGAAATGTAACATATGGAAGTTTTATTTTACTGAGAGGGTGGTAGATAAATGGAACAGCCTTCCATCGGAAGTGTTAATACAGTGAGGGAATTTAAACATTCGTGGGACAGGCATATAGCTCCTGAATCTAAGACGAGACCAACAACCGATTAAGGTCTGAGTCTTTAAAGAAGGAAAAACGCGCGACTAGATGGGGCCGAATGGGTCGGATCTGAAGTCATATTCTATAATCCTTTGTTTCTGATACACAGCATGGTGGTCACGTTAAGATTTTATAATCTACCATGGAAGTTATTATTGTGGGATCTTTAGGGTACACCTCGTGTTTTCCTATTGTCTCCTGCACTGGTATAAATATAAGCTGCAGACAGTCCAAGAGGAGATGCTGAGTGCATGCTGGCATCCTTTCTGTGCTCCTTTTATGGACTGTCTATGCAGCCATTTTTGGCAAACGTGTTGAATATGAACTGGGCATTGCTGCATTGCCATTGTTAGCCAGTGGTGCATGTCTCCCAAGCGGCACATATGTATTCAGGGTTTATTCAACCCCAAAACATGTCTACTGAGCTGGCCTAGCCTATTCTTGCAGGAGACCCTTGCTTGAGTGTGCCCTTCATAATGCATAGTGAACTTCCCTCCTCCGAAATCTTAGTTTAGTGATTAAATCCCACTGTGTGACTGAGCGGGGAGTGAGAATTGGGCCATTGGTACAGTTCTCCTGCTCCCTTGTTCTAGATGATCCGGAAATGGAGTGTTATGGTGGAATGACATCAAGCCCATAGTTGCCAATATTCCAATGTAAACATGGGGAGTCTCAACCACAATTTGCCAGCTGTCCTAATTCTTGACACTGTTGGCAACTGTACAGGCGCAACATTGTATATCCCATTACTTTACTACCATGGTTGGGTTGAGCTACACACAAGGTCAAGCTTTGGGGTTTCCAACAAGGGGAACCTAGAACTTGGCAAGTATTCAAGTCCTCTGTGATTTAGTGTCTGATTATAACGACACCCATGGCAATACTAGAAAGTTTTAAGCTGTAATTTTTATTACTAAAAACTAAAAAGCATAAACATGGGTGACATATTATGGATTTATAGGTCCAGGTGACAGATGTGCGATGAAAGTCTTAAATGAGTCGCAGTGGTCATCAATGAACGTGAATGCGGTTCTCTAGCGTTGGTGACTTTTAGCGAACAAGTGGAACTGGTGGAAGCTGTAGTCCTACAAAACTAGAGGAATTCCCAGGTTTCCCAACCTTTTAGTAGCCTGTAATCTTCTCAGGATAGAAGCATAAAGAAGATAAGGGCAGTGATAGCCCACATGTGGCAGATAGAGTGTTTACTGAACACGTGGAATGCATTCGGTTCCCAGACTCTGCGTGCCCTCATCCTGAGAAAAGTCATTAATAGTTCTATTGGATCCATGTGAATGTGCAGGCGAACAAACACCAGGGTATAGTCAAACCACAGAAATATTTCACACCAAGGCTGCAATGGTTGTGGGTTAATAAAAACTAGCACTTCGCTTCTAATCAATCACAGGATTGTCTGGAGCCTGGGAGCAAGTTAAGGAAATACAGCAGTAATTATTCATTGTATTAAATGAATTCAGCAATTAAATTAGACTTTTTGCTACGGCTTTTCCTTGCCAATACTAGGAAAAAAACGATGGGTTTTTAATTTCATTTCTGTATTTCATTTAATGACGACTCAACGCGGGAGTGTTATTTGTGTACGGGGATATTATTTGTATAAGGTGATATTATTTCAGTACAGGAACGTTATTTGCATAGGGGAACTGGGTCTGCTTTAACTTAATAAATAATCTATATGTAACAATGGCAATAATCAGCTAACAAATAAAGAAGGAAATAAAAAAAAAAAATTAAATCTGAATTGGGGATTAGTACATAGCATTGCAGGGGCCAAGTGGGAGAGAAAAGCTTTTTTTAATACACTGCATTTTGCATAAAACTTAAAAAAAAAACAA
Organism: Spea bombifrons; assembly: GCF_027358695.1. NCBI lineage: Eukaryota > Metazoa > Chordata > Amphibia > Anura > Pelobatidae > Spea > Spea bombifrons. The sequence goes on along the minus strand of NC_071091.1, from coordinate 7,265,268 downwards.
AAAAAAACACCCTATAAATACAAAAGGGGCACATTTTTATAAAAATGGTTGTATTAGATATCAACATAATTATTATATTTATTATATGCGTTTAATAAAAGTGATATATTTTTTTTTCTTCAAATACCATGTTCTAGATATTATTAAATAATATACATTATTATGCGTGTTAGCATGAATGTGTATGTCTAAATCTGTGTGTGAGCATGAATGTGTATGTGTGAGTGTCAGTATGAACGTGTATGTGTGTGTTAGCATGAATGTGTATGTGTGAGTGTCACTATGAACATGAATGTGTGTGTTAGCATGAATGTGTATGTGCGTGTGAGAGGAAGTATGTACGTTTTTTTTAAATGTGTGTAAATATACGTGCCAGTGCGTATGTACGTTACTGGGGAGGGGACAGGGTGCAGACAAGACCAGTTGGCATTAGTTGTAACCCCTTAGTCCAGAAGGTGCCAGCCCTCCCTGGCAGGCAAAATTGTGCCCAAAAAGCTACAGGGGGCACACAGGAACTTAAATTTTCGGTCCATGGTAATTTTTGCCTTTGTGTGGGAAATGTTCCACTTTTTAAATCATAAATTAAGAGAAGAAATATGAAAATATATGCAACGTTGCATGTTCCAAGTTTTAGATTATGAAGTGTTTCAGTGGCAATTTAGATGCTTACCTCTCAACCATCCCTTTTTGTGCAGTTAAGTCCCTATTATGGACCGATTTGCCCCACTGTGCTGCTTTTGCAGGTAGTGGGTACTATGGGCTCTGATCGTTGGGCTCCTGAAATGTTGGGTGGTATGCAGATGTTTTGCAAGCAGTAATGTTTTTCTACACGTTTCACATTTTTCGGGTGAAAAACCGATTGTTAGCTTTTAATTACTTGGCTTCATAGATTTTTTTAAATCATTTTAGAGAGTTCCCCATCCACCTTTTCTATTTCGTTATGGGGTCAGAAAGTGTCATGCTCTCTAGTACTATGTACGATATATCTCACGTACTCCACACACTCCCTGTACCTAATTATATATTTCTTATTATATATTAATTAATACATATATTTTTTACATGATTTTATTATATATTTTGGAGTTTTTTTGCCCACTTTTGTGTAACTATTTCACGTAACCTTACACATTATGGACTGTTTGCTATTTGGCCACGGGCTAAAGTATATTTATTTACAAGGATATTAAAAAAATATTACAGGTGTTCAAATTTATATAAAAATGTGGTAACTGTTTCCAGCGGGCTTCCAAGGCGCTTTTTTTTTTAAACAAATATTTAGCAGTACTTTAGAAGAGAAATGTTACAACAAGCCACGTGTTTAACATCTGGTCACCGTTTCAAGCCCTTCATTATTCTATGGGTTACTGGATTATATAGTGACTGCTTATTCATTAATAATGTTACAAAGTAAAGCGTTGGCAATCGTTTTAAGAGATTACTTTATGGGACTGCAGTTTCTAATGCAAACAATAGAATGGCTTAGTCTTGAACATGCTGACTAATGGAATGAAAGTCTATGGAGGAACAGACTTCATTAGCATTGCCATAAAGCATCAGCTCAGTGTGGTGTTTGAGCCGGGACAGTCCCCCAAAATATCACATGACTGACAGCAACGGCGGCCCCCAGGTCTGCAGATAAAGAGAGTTTTATTTTTTTGTCAATGCTGACTGACATTACTGTATACAGCACTGGGTTTATTACTGTATACAGCACTGGGCTTATTACTGTATACAGCGCTGGGGATTATTACTGTATACAGTGCTGGGGGTTATATTACTGTATACAGCGCTGGGGGGTTATATTACTGGATACAGCACTGGATTTATTACTGTATACAGCGCTGGGGGGTTATATTACTGTATACAGCACTGGATTTATTACTGTATACAGCGCTGGGGGTTATATTACTGTATACAGCGCTGGGTGGTTATATTTCTGTATACAGCACTGGGTTTATTACTGTATACAGCACTGGATTTATTACTGTATACAGCGCTGGGGGTTATATTACTGTATACAGCACTGGGTTTATTACAGTATACAGTGCTGGGGGTTATATTACTGTATACAGCGCTGGGGGGGGTTATATTACTGTATACAGCGCTGGGGGTTATATTACTGTATACAGTGCTGGGGGTTATTACTGTAAACACCGCTGGGGGGATATTACTGTATACAGTGCTGGGGGTTATATTACTGTATACAGCGCTGGGGGTTATTACTGTATACAGTGCTGGGGGTTATATTACTGTATACAGCGCTGGGGGGTTATATTACTGTATACAGCACTGGATTTATTACTGTATACAGCGCTGGGGGTTATATTACTGTATACAGCGCTGGGTGGTTATATTTCTGTATACAGCACTGGGTTTATTACTGTATACAGCACTGGATTTATTACTGTATACAGCGCTGGGGGTTATATTACTGTATACAGCACTGGGTTTATTACAGTATACAGTGCTGGGGGTTATTACTGTAAACACCGCTGGGGGTTATTACTGTATACAGTGCTGGGGGTTATATTACTGTATACAGCACTGGGGGTTATATTACTGTATACAGCACTGGGGGTTATATTACTGTATACAGTGCTGGGGGGTTATTACTGTATACAGCACTGGGGGTTATATTACTGTATACAGCGCTGGGGGGTTATATTACTGTATACAGCGCTGGGGGTTATATTACTGTATACAGCACTGGGGGTTATATTACTGTATACAGTGCTGGGGGGTTATTACTGTATACAGCACTGGGAGTTATATTACTGTATACAGCGCTGGGGAGTTATATTACTGTATACAGCGCTGGGGGGTTATATTACTGTATACAGTGCTGGGGGGTTATATTACTGTATACAGTGCTGGGGTTATTACTGTATACAGTGCTGGGGTTATTACTGTATACAGCGCTGGGGGGATATTACTGTATACAGCGCTGGGGAGTTATATTACTGTATACAGCGCTGGGGGGTTATATTACTGTATACAGCACTGGGGGTTATATTACTGTATACAGCGCTGGGGGTTATATTACTGTATACAGCACTGGGTTTATTACTGTTTACAGCACTGGGGAGGTTATTAGTGTATACAGCGCTGGGGTTTAATGCTCATGGAGAAAAATATTTTCTCTATGGTGCTTTCCTTCAAAACTTGTGACCAAGCACAAGATTGCAGCCCCCCAAAAAGCTAAGGTAATTTATATATTTATACTTCAGTAGAAAGGAGGAGGATATATGATTTATATGAATACAGATATAATATATAGCGGTGAGAGTTAGGATTGGGGATCATTTGGAATGTGACGATTCCCCTTTAATCTTCACCCTCTGTCCTTCTTCTCATATTCATTAATATGCTGCTGCAGTCCGCAAAGTCTTCCTATTCCGAACCTTAATAGCCAGTGAATTTACCTCTCTAATAAATTTAATGATCAATTCATTCTTGTCACCGAAGCTCTTCCCCAAATCAATTATAGCAAATTTAAATATAATCATTGGCTCGTCCCCACGAGCTCAGAGCCACCTCATACAATTCATTTCCATTAAACAATTACCGTCCGTGTCTGATCTCATTTTATTCAAATGCACTACTTTCCAAGTCCACAGATATGTAAATTACTCGAGACATTCCATCCACTGACTTTTATTCTAATAAAAAACAATATGGGTAATTAGGGCAACGCAAAGGGTTAAATTACATTACCTGTGATAAAATATATTGTTGCCTTTGATGCCATCTTTTTCTAATGCCGTTGCTTTAGGCATCATCACAAGAGTTTCTCGAAATTAACAGTAACTAAAAGTCGGCAAACGTTCGTCTATTTGCAAGCGTCCCAAAAATCACGTTTTCTTTTTTAACCACCACAGTCATTTAATAATATTTTATTATTTTATTTATTATTATTATTAAATTATTATGAATTATTATTGAATTATTTTGAATGTATTATTATTATTGTTGTTGTTTTTGTTGATGAGGCCTCCATGGAATGCCTGGGGTCCATATATTTAGCACTGAATCCTCTCCAATATCTTCTGTAGCAGTTCACTTAAAATCATAAAAAACCTGATATTTCTATAATTATAAAAAATATTAAATATTATATTGTAAAAAAAAAAAAACCTTCCTTAGATTTGTCTTCTCCTACTAACTAATGCTCTATCTCTCTCCTCCCTTTTGCCTCTAAGTTGCTAGAAACTCCTGTAACTCCCTCTTTGACCCTCTTCAGTTTAGTTTTAGACCTCTTCATTCTAAACGGCCCTAAAGTATCCAATGACTTGCTCTCTGCCAAAGCCAAAGGGCACCCATCCCTGCAAATACTCCTGGATATCACATCTGCTTTCGACACTGTTGATCACCTCCCTATTCTAGACTCACTTTCTTCGCTTTCTTCTGTATCCAAGACACATCTCTCTCTTGGATCTCGTCATATCTTTCTTATTGTCTCTTTCTCTATCTTTACTTCTTCCACGTTCTGTCACGGTCCCTAAAGGATCAGTCCTTGGCCCTCTGCTCTTCTCTCACTTCATCTCTTGCAAAACGAATCAACCCATTTGGTTTCCTGTATCATCTAGATGTAGATGATACCCAAATCTACCCCAGACGTCTCCTCTTATGTCCTGTATTACTAACTGCTCATCTACTAGTTTTACTTGAATGCCATAACACTACCTAAAACTTACTAAAACTGAACTCATCGTCTTCCCCCCATAACCACCCCAGTACCTGAATTCTCAACACAACTATCCCCCCTAGTCTTCCAGCAGAAGGGTTAGAGGTTAATACTGCGAGGGATTTAATCATGTGTGGGATAGGCATATGGTTCCTAAACTGAGATGAGACCAGCGACTGGTTAAGTTCTGAGTCCTCGCATCAGGAATTCCCCCTACCTGGACCCTTCATGTGATCCGTTATAGGCTCTGAGCTTGGTTCACGTGTGTTGGACTGCTAAACATATTATATTACTTATCCATTTGTTTTTTTAGCCAAAAATCAATGCTACCATCTCCTTCTCATGAAAAACACCAGACTTAAGTAGTAAGAAGGAGCGAGAAGCCGCCTTAGGCCCATTACTGCGAAAGGGGCTAGAGAGAGGGGTTTTTTTCAGTCCCGCCATTATTAGTTCGCGACATGTAGGCACCTTGTGTGTTTCAATGTCTCTGGATTTTTTTTATTTCGGAAAAATCCAATATTCCTATTTAAGCCTAACATCTCAGCACTTTATATAAAATGTGTCATGAACGTCAGGTGCATAAAGCCTGCGATTTACAAGATGTTTGGTAAGAAAACCTGCAGATACGATACAATGATAGAAAAAACACCCGCCGAACGTTATTGTATAACGTTAACCCATAAAAGAATGAATCTGAGCCATATACTCTAGAGAGAGCGCCCCAGACCCAGCTCACCTTCTCAAGTGCTTAAAGCGTCACGATAAGCGTAACAATCATAGCACAAGTGACTCCTAACGCCAGCTTTATACCCTACATTCGCCATTTATATCGTTTTAAGTCAAATTCTTTGTATGTTTTTGGCTTTCTTAAAAAAATAATAAAGTTATAGGTTTTTGAATACTGTTTGCTTTACAAATGATGCAGTTTGTCAAAGAAGCAGGCCGTGTGCGAGCTGAACTCTCATTGACATAGCTGGGAACTCTCAGGGTATGACCCGGAGTCTCAGGGTTTTTGCCCCAATCTCAGGGTCTCAAGGTGAAGGGGCAGATTCTCAGGGTCGCAAGGTCTGGAGCTGATTCATACTATACATTGATCTGCTGGTGTCTAAGACTTCTAATTAGTGTGTTTGCTTTAGGTATCTTATGGTGGATATCCCTGCTTGAATGCAGGTGACTCAATGAAGTGTATCTTTAAATAATGACAAGTCAAGGTTTCTATGATGACCAGTTTTTGGCGAGCCACTAAATAGAATCTGCATGATGAGCTCCTAAAAGGTTAATAATTAAAGAGTTTTAGGGTCAGCTAATTTAGGAAGCTTTCAGGTATGCTCATTGACTCCAAAGTAGCCAAACTTGTGCATTTACAAGCAGAGCCAAACTGCACCACTGCGCATGCACAGGCGGTTTTCTTCATTCACAAGAGGAGTCCAGAAGTAGCATGAAGACTTCTTTCTTCGTTCCTGTAGCGATCGCTTGCATGACCCGTTCAGTCTCTGGAATGCTTCTGGTGAAGTTCTCATGTAGGGGGCTTCTGGACATGGATTCACCAATGAACTTTTCTTCATAGTGAATTGTTTCTGCTTCATGGTATTAGACTTTAGGCTTATAGAGTGTGAGGAACACGCCAATGAACTATGCAGAAATGACGAGAGATTTCCCTTAAGTGGACTTTCCAGTCTCGCCTTGTTGATGGTGCTAAAACCATAAATAATAATAGCAATAATAATAATAATAATAATAATAAAATAAATAGTAAATCCATGTCCAGAAGCCTCCTACATGAGAACTTCATCAGGAGCGTTCCGGTGGCTGAATGGGTCCAAGGCAGAAGTCTTCCTGCCAACCCAAAATGTCCCAACGGTTTCTTCACAACATCTTCTTTAAGTTGCGTTTTATCGGCGTAGCTTCTTAGAGGATACGTTTCTGGGGATATTGGGAACTTAATAACATCTTTTTCAGAAAAGGATGACAAATCTTCTCATGAGCAACACGCGCCCCAAAATGTTGCTGTTGTAAACATGGAATAAACATTACCTTAGTTGGTCCTTTCAAATTATGGTTTGCAACACAATTAAATTTATGTACCAGACATAATAAACCGGGTAATTACAAATGATCACAATTCATGTTAAACCCATTATCTTCTATAAAAAAAAATAGAATCTTAAAAAAAGCCAATTATTTGTAAGGAAGGTTAGGATTAAGAACCTGTCAATTCGGCTTTAAAATCTTTTGTGACTTTTTTCCAGTAAGAACAGAACGTAAGCTCTGGTTACAAGTTAAAAAGTGTCTTTTGTCGCTGGTCATAACGGCAGGGATGTTTTTCAGATCCAGAATTTTATGGATGGATTAAACTTTATTTTCCATAATAGGCCACCTAATAAAACCTCCAAAACCGGGCCTTTTCCTCCAGCTGGGGGCCACGTTTAACACTTTCACTTCATAAATCATTATACCGTCTCCAGATGTTCCCGAACCGAAGAAAAAAAAAAATACATATGTATTGGAACAGGAGTGATTTCAAGGAAAATAAAATGTTAATGCTGGAAAAGGAAACTAAATTGATAACTAAATCGAATTTTAAAATAATAATTAAAAAAATCAAAAAATATTCCAGAATAAAGTCAGATATGCAACATTTAACACATCAAGAATATTTGGACCTGAGGTATTGAATAGATGGGAGTCGGTATTTGAGATGTTCCTGCATTACGTTTTTGAGCTGTTTGCTAGGAATTTATTCCCTAAAAACTCCCTTAATCTGTAGACCTGGAGGCCGCCATTGCTGTCAGTCATGTGATATTTCAGATGACTTTCCCCGGCATCACCACACTGAGCTGATGCTTTATGGCAATGCTCGTGAAGTCTGTTCCTCAATAGCCTTTCACTAGCACCTGTGTTTGGCTGGGTGATTGAGACCAAGCCATTCTATTATTTACCATAGGCAGTATGATAAGGAGACAGGGTGTTTGTCTAGTAGATTGGGCTCACATAAAAGAATGGGAACTCAACTCATACAGATGGCTCGCTGGGGTTGGCTATTCATAATAGTGAAGTATGTGAGTTGAAGTGGTCCACCTCAAACCAACTGCAATCTTGTGATTTAGTGGAAAATCTCCTTTTTGGGGGAGATTAAGGAGGGAAATTAAGGCATGCACCTTGTGCTCAGGTGTTCATGCTTTCCACATAGTCTTCTCTTTACTTACAAGTATCTATGAGACCTTTGATGAGGCTGTGATCAGGCTGTCGGCCGGCAGCCTATTCTCCCACCCTGTCGGCAGAACCCAGCATTACTGGCTCCTCACTGGCAGATGCAATGGAAACAGCACTCACATTGCACTGAGAGGGATTTATATGCCTGAAATAGACTTCAGGTAATCCCTTCTTTGCAGACCCTGTTGGGGTCTCTGACGATTCCATTGCTGATGATGCCCAGTGATCGGAAACCAGGGAAGCACAGCCCGGTCTCCTGATCAGCAAGCAGCAAGATCAAAGAGGAGAACACAGGCAATTGTTTAAAAAAATAAAATAATTATAAAACAATATCAAAAATAAATTAAGCCGTGAACCAGACCGTGCGAATGCTTGGTTATATATGCATTTGTCTTTACTGATATTCTGTTCCTGTATTTAATGCATGAGTTGTTGCAGAAGGCCAATGTTGCTCCTAAAACCTTCTGCGTTGCTTATCGATCAAGTGTCCTACAGCAATGGAGAATTCCAAATATAAAAGTGATAAAGTATCACAGCTACCATTCCTACCAGTTATTATGATTACGGTCCTTGACAGGTGGTAGAGGTGTGAGAGTTGAACTTATTAGCTGCCGTCTACCTGAGTTTCGTGCCATTGTGATCTGTAGCAATTAACACACCTTGATTCATCATTAAACTCATTGACGCGAGGACCCTGTTTATCCAGATGTTTTATTATCCCGATATTGATACTTCAGGTCGAATGAAGAGGTCTTCTGCAAAGGACTAAGAATGATTGTTTTACTGGGGAGGTTGATTTGAGGAACAATTATTGATTGGGGTCTAATTTAGCTAAGTATCGTTTGCCCAGCTGTGAGGGAACAAAGGATTCTGGGCCTCTTATCTCCTGAGAAGGCCAGGTCCACCGTCCCGGTCAGCGTTTCAATGTAAACATACCACAAAGACGGACCAAAGGATTCACCTGGACCTATTATACTGCTTACAAAGTCAACCAGCCCCTCCAACCCACCATGAGAAACCTAAATCCTAAAGGTCACAGAGAAAAGGTCAACCAATTATAAAATGTTTAGTTTCCAAGCAGGAATGTCACATTTAGGGACAGGTACAATGCATTACGATTAGCTATTAGACATATTACGCGTTATAGGTCAGAGTTTATCTACTCAACCTTTGAAGACTTTGCCATCCGTTGATGATCCATTAGTTAGACTTTTTAAGGAGCTACAGATGCAAAGTTGGCACAAAATCATTCATTTTAGGAAAAAAGTACTCAGTTACATTTAAAATAAAATGCTTTACTCCAATTGTCTGCAAGGAACGCTTTGATTTATTCCACCACGTGAAAGGAACGTGGAAGGAACGTTGAAGAACGTTAGTTTCTCTTCACTGAATTCAGTCGGCGTCTAAGGGAAACCTTGGGACATCTGTAGGTCTGAACCGGGAGGGTGATAGAAAATATGCACATTACATGAGCACAAGACTTACACCTAAATACTAGGGAGACATAAGGACACATATACATTGACCAATCTGCTGAAGGGAGCATGTAAAGTGCTGCCCCCCGCAGTATGTGAGATGTATCACATCACAGAAGGCAACCATCCATTTATATTATTATTAATATATTTTATTTATATAGCGCCAACAATTTACGCAGCGCTTAATACAATCCATATATTCAAGGGGTCTGACAAGACGAGAATTGACAGACTAAGACAAACCGATACATTAGGTGGAGACAGCCCGGCCCGCAAGCTTACAATCTTTATACACCCCACTTTTCGCCGGGGGTGGGGATCGGGTCAGGGGCAGCACTTTGCATGTGCCGGTCAGTAACATGTGAAATATATATGTCCTGGGTTGTGGTTTTATAAGAACCAAACTAGTCATCTTAAAAGAAAATCGTGCCTTGGGTCCACATCACCTGGTTACATGAGCATAAACATGTGCAGCCGGTCATATCCAGCTGTCGGCCACGCTTATGTTATCAGACGGCCGCCAGCCTTAAAGTGCCAACACAGAGATACCCCCAACTTTAGTAGGGGCATTTATTCAGAAAGATGTTATCTCACGTTGTTGCAGTATAATGAAGGGAATGCTGAGACATTCTGATTCATAACCCACCATGTCCAATAACCCCCAGACGTCCAAAGAAGAACCCTTTCATTTGAGTGGGGGGTGCAGCCGGTGGCATTTTTTTAACCTTCTCAGCACCTTGCTGTCTGTTAAAGTAGAATGCTGGGATATGATGTCATAACTGGCTCTGTTTCAATAGGTCGCGAGGAGGCCACATGGAAGCTCTATACTGTTCTGCTTAAAACAGGACAATTAAAAAGTATACATTTTTCATAGCTATAAAATAATAGCAAGCCTACCTACTGGTTATCAGGCATCGCAGTGTGATAAGATGCCTCCATTGTCAGGGGACTGTCCCGATTTTCTATTTGTCTCCCGAAATATTCTTTCAGAATGTCGCAGAACGTTTGGACTCTTAAATCCCTACGTATAAACCCGCAAATGCAACATAACACAAAGTATTCTCTAAACCAAGGATTATTAAATAGCAAATAAAATGCTGGTCTCAAAAACTAAAAAAACAAAACTTCAACTTCTTGTCCTTGAAAACCAAAAACATTCATGCAGAATTCCCAATACAGCGTGTGCACCCCACGTAATTAAAGACTGCCAATGAAATCCAACCACAGAGGGTTAATCTCGTTTTAATGTGCCAGTTAGAGAAAAATCAGAATAATCTCTACAAGGGTTTTCCTTCAGTACATCAATCCAAGATGACATCATTGTGACATCACATCCTTGCGAGCTTTTTCCATCTTACTCCAACAATTATCACCACTTCTTTCTTGTTGCGAAACCAATGCAAAAAGATTTAAAAAAGAAAAAAAAAAGGAAAATCAAACATAGAACTAAAGAGCGCCAGGGGGATGCGGACTTCCCCAACCCCTCGGGTGGCCAAATTCATATCGGACACAAAGAAAATCTTAGCAATAATCAAACGCCTCCGTTCCCTCTGTTTTAAGCCCAAAATAAAGAGTCCCAAGCCCTCTGCTTCACTCTTCCGTTCTTTTACAGAGGTCTGAAGACATGAATTGGACCCAAGTGCAATTCTTATTTTAATTTTTAATTATCATTATAATTTTAAAACTTTTTTTTTTTTATAGTGTTAAATTTGTACAAAAAGCCTTGAATTCTACCGGTTTAAAAAAAAAAAAGACAACGATAACCACAGAATGGATAACTAAAAAAACCTCATTCCTGGCAGAGTATCTCTAACATGAGTTAAAAGGGACTTCCACGGAATTTCGGCTACTGCAACAAACACCTAGGAAGAAAATAATTCCCAAAAGACATGTTTTTGTTTATATGGTGACGCTTTTTTATGGCACAGCTGCGATCGCTATGAGGAAGTAATGTAACCTTTATGGGGAGAAATAAAGAGGATTAAATCATGGCAAAGGACATATGGAGAAATAATCAGATATTCTTATGATCCGAAAGCTGGAGAAAAAAAAAAAAAAAAAAAAAAGAACATTTACAGAAAGACTGAAGAGACGGAATAAGCGCTGGGCTCTGGATGAGCAAAACGTGACTGATGATGGCAACGTCAGGGTTGGCAAATATTTATCCTCAAAACACCGCAAGCTATTTCCAATCCGCTGCGTTTGCACACGTTACATACATGTTTAAAGTTTCTATTTTATTGGAAGGTTACTTTATTATAAAATTGCAAAAAAAATAAAAAAAAATAATAAAATAAGTAGACGGAAAGTTAAAACACAAATTTAAATAGGAGACAACTTTTATATCACTTCATTATAAAGGAAGATCGCGTTACTAAGAAACCAGACTACTTTATGGATTGGCACAATGGGAAAAATCACTTTTTTCCCCCCAGAACTTTTTTTTTAACCTTTGCAGAACCAGAATATGTTTCCTATGTTAATATGATGTAAATACACTCAGCCTCTGAAAGGGTTACAGCATTTTGCCCATTAATGCAGAAGCTCCACAAACGAGGGAGTATGGGCAATATCATCTAAGTGGTGCTAATCGGCATGGTGCCTCGTGGCTCGCTAGAGTTTAATAACTGCAAATAGAAGTGGATTTACTGCTCCCTTATGTGAGAGATCCCAATAAGTGGATAAACTGACATTATTTTTTTTTTAGAGAATAAGTGTCAACACAGTGTGTTTAAACAACTTAATGTGGCTTTTCACTTAATGAATTGAGCTCTCCGGCGCGTTAAGCAAATAACCATAGCAGATCTGTATTTTATTCTTTCCTCTACTTCTCTAATCACATAAAAACAATGCAAACATTTAAGAAGATTTTTTTTTTGTCACATGACAAGCATTCCCTGAAGAATTATGAATGAGATAGACTATTACTTAAATTAAGCATTATTTCTGGAAAAAGTTTGGGCATTTAACATTAATAGGAATGAGGTTTCTAATGCTGTATTTAGTTACAAAAGCCCAGAATTGTCCGCCAAACAGCACTTCTAAACCACAATCCCTTCTATGGTTTTTAAGACTTTTTTAGGGGCCAAAGGGTTAATAAAATAAAAAGGATGAGTTGAGTATTTTAGGACATTGAAGCTGCCACCTAACAAAGTCTTGGGATGACAACTCCCATTACTGTTAATCAGAGGACTATCATAGCCGCGGCTTTAACTTGAAATCCAATAAAGGCGATATTAAAAAATTGCCATGAAAACATTGGATGAATTGGACTTTCTGACCAGTCAGCAGCTCCTCCTAACACACAGTCACCCATAAAAAATATACGTCACTTCCAAACCACTTCTAACCAGGACCTTCTCATTTTCGTGGCTGCCGTGATGGAAGACACCAGCGCTGCGAAAATCTAATGGAGCTATATAAAACAAATAATATGTATCCTGGTTATTCCAGTTGATTCTAAACCTCAAAATCAGCCGGTTTAAAATTAATTAAATACAAATTAAAAAAATGAAGCTTTGCGGCACATTGAAATAATTTTATTTGGTTGTTTATTGATGTGACACCATCTAGTGGCCAACAGAATAATTACAAGTATTTACCATTTCATGGCAATATAAAAACTAACATTTCCTATCAAATGAATGATAAAAAAAAAACATCACGGTATGGTTAATAATAAAAAAAAAAATTTAAAAAAAACAAAAAAACCCACACATGGATATCTATAAAACAGGCATATGTACAGATGTGTTGAGATATGGAGGGATTTGAGTACCTTCATCAGAGCAGTAGTTATACTGTTGTAATCACACATACAGTAATATAAAAATATCCGACCTATTTGTGCTCTGCATGTAAAAAAGCTGAAATTGTAAGAGAAAAAAAATTGCAGATTATTTTTTTCGTTTAACCATCAATCGGGTTGTATACACTCCCAGGTACAAACACGGAAGAGAATGAGAATTTACTAAATTTCAATGTTTAATTTAAACATTTCCTTGTTAAAGTCCTGTTCTAAAATAAAATAAAAATACAAACAAAAAAAAGGTTTGAATGATCCTTTTTGTTGCTCGGCTGCCGTCTACGTTATATTCAATATGCCCAAAAAAGATGATTGCTACATGAAATAGGACCAATTGCTGCATTATTTATTTTATTAATATGGGCCTGAAATATTTTTCCCAGTTATGTAATAAATATACATATGTGTGTGATATATATAAACAAATATATAAACCTAAATATCAAAACACTCCAGGAAAAAGATGCTTCTGCTAATCCTGAGTTAGGACAGAGGAAAAAAAAACAGCGTGGTGGGAAGTATAAAGTTCCCTTATTAAGGGAATTTAAAAATGTGTACACCTGTCCTAAACAAGAAGGGATGTCAACCTTTGCAAGGGCAATACAAAGTGATATATTGTATTGCCTGAAGGGTATTGTCGCCTAAACAGTGCTTACTGTGTAACCGGGAAAGTACAAATTGGCAGCTTTACGCAGAACACCCTGTGGCACCTTATGCAAATTACTACAAGAAAGCGCAACTCATTTGCATATTGGGCAACATTTTGTAAGAGTTTATAGCTTTATAGCCGCAACTTGTTCTCTTTGGCCTGTAAAGCCTTCACGGCCAAGTCTGCCCTCTGACTGAGCAAATCGGCTTCTTCTGCGCTTTTCTGAGCCCGAATATTCTTCAGCAAGAAGTGGGTAATGAAAAGTTTTAACCCCTCACGCAGCATTCCGAGCTTGGTATTCTCAGACGCCCTAAGGATGAACGGGAAACACAGGGTTAAATTAAACATACAAAATAAATACACCGCAGCATTTGCTTCTACCATTTTATAAAACTATACAAATTTACAAACTTTTGTAGGTCGAGAACCATAGGGTGGCAGCTGCTAAAATGAGGCTCACTCATTAAACCCAACAAAAGTATCCTAGACTAGTCTGGCAGGAGACCCTGAAACGAAGCCCAGCCGTGCTGCACATGCCCTGCATGGACTCTGGTGTTTGCTGGATCCTTAAAGGGACAGTACCATGACCCATAAAGCACCAACAGGAAGACAGAAAAAGTACAAATGCCTGATAGTAAGGGTGAGAAACGGCTTATAATATAAGGGACAAGGAAAGAAGACTAAGACCAGTTGGCCATTTTTTTTACCTGCTCTAATATCTCAAACCTTACTTGTTCTGCGGTTTCGTCTTAGATTCAGGATAGCCTTATGTCTATCCCATTCGTGTTTACATTTGCCTTACTGTCTTAACCTTTACTACTTCTGGAAGCCCATGCCATCTATATAACACTACAATGAAGCGTCTGACTGTACATTTGGACTATACCCTTATGCCAGCACTTCTCAGGTATATCATAATTACAATTATATATATCATAGATCAGGGAAATCGTCCAGTTACACAATAACTTACTTTCCAAATATCTGGGCCAAGTCTTCTTCTTCTGTCTCCATCAACAGCTTGTACAGAATGAGACGCAGGAAAGACACTCTGATCTTATCCAGCTCGCTAAACTCTATGACCTGCACAAGGAAATAACAGGGAACATTTCAGAAAGTCCATAATAGAAGTGAATCTTCTACTTGAAAGCGCCATGCCCACTGGTCCTGGGAGCATCGCCTTGGGTCTTGTCTTCTAAGTCAGATTTACACAGGACCGTAATGGTGCCCAATATCCTAAACAGGTTAGAGAAGTATATGGTGTCCAGTATTACCCATAAACCACCCGGAAGAATTTGAATTCATTAGTGAAGACCCTTAACGAACACTTACCTTGAAAACAGAAAGCGGGAGGGATTTGCTTTTAATGAGGTGACTCAGAAGATTAACCAAGTTCGCAAATGTCGTGGCGGACAGGCTTTCCAAATCTTTAAACTTATCCCACATGCTGAACTGGAATGTCATCTAAACATATAATACAGGGCAAATGATTAAACATGGCAAAATGATGCGAATGCGGACACAGACGCATCATATAAAATAAACAGTTTACATAACATCACATTCCTACAAAATCGTTTTTAATGTTTTTTTTAATGTCATCAGTAATTAAATTAAGGGCATATAACAAACCAGAAACCGGAAAGGCTGGGGGATTCTGATGAATCCCTCCATGCTTTTGCAAAAGGGGCAAAAAAAATGTACATTTTGAATTGACCCTCAGCTATCACATGAATTAAAGTGAGGGCCGACACAAACCTCGAACACACTGAAGCTTCTGAAAACAGTACAATAAATTCATCCAACCTCCAGGACACGTTACCTGAAAACGCCGGTCATATTCGCAGAACTTGCTAGATAGAAAGGCGTAGAAAGGGTTAAAAACCTTCTCCTGTAGGCAGCAGTCGATGAGGACGTGAACAATTTCTCTTTCCTGGTGGTCCTTTAGTCCAAGTCTAAAAAGATAAAAGGTTTCATGAATCTATCAAACTGAGCAAAGTCTAAAAACTGTATATATATATCCACATTCATGATGCCCTAATCAGTTGATTGGAATAATCACATCTAAAGTGGTTTATTGATATCCATGGCAATGAATGTAAATGCAAACGGAAAGCTTAGACATAACGGACTAAAAAATAGCACATTCCTAACCCATATATTTATCAGCATTTGCTCTCTGAAAATAATACTCACTTCAGTAATTTCTCAAAGGCATCTAGGTAGTCTTCACTAGTCATCAGAACACAAAAGATATTCCTCCGGATGTCCGTGTTCATCCTCTGCTTCCGTGCCAGCTCCATGATTTTTGCGCTTACCTGAAAAATTATTTCAAATATTAAGGCACAGACTGGTAAAGTTCCTATAGTCAGCTGTTGATGTTGTAGCTTAACATTATGGCAGAAATGGAGATTATGACATCAATGGCTTTGAGTCCAACAAAAGCACAATCCTCGTTTTCGTTCATAGTGTAAAGCTACGGTTTCCCAATGGTATTGTGTTAGGAACCTTCTTCTTCTACAAGGAACATCGTGCCTTCCAACTCTCCAAGATCCAAGAAATACAACTACAGACAGCATTCACGATCATTCTCTTCATTCCATGGTTACAACATAATCATTATAACAGGAGCAATACCTTTCCAATAGGGAGTTGCTGAGGCTTAGCTGCAGAAGAGCCAATCATTGGCGCCCCACTCCACGAAGATCCAACAATCCACCATCGTCCAACTTTGTCTGCATCCAGAATGTTATCCAGCGAGACTCGAAGGCGCGGGTCGCTGCCGGATGCACTGCTGTGTACCTTAGAGGAGCAACATTTTATAAGCATCATGTATTTTTCATATTATTACAAAATGTAAGTTCATATTATCTCAAACAAGCCCCCCCCCCACCATGACATTAAATGTCTTACCAAGGAGCGCATCAATTTCCTCAGTTTCTCCACCGGCTCCGGGTCATAGCCAGGGATTTTGCGCATGTCGTTGTTCTTTAGGGCGAGCATCGTATCCAGCAAAAACCGAGCCTTTTACGGGACAAACAATAAGACAGATTACAATATACAACAAAAACTAGCTATACAAACAGGTAGTTTCTTTATGAAGATGTTCTGCTAAAGGCTTTTGGTGTAATTCAATACTAATCGACAATGAAAAATTCAGCCTATCAAGTAATTCAAACATAAAAATCAGTAATTGTACATCATTAAATGAAACAAAAAACTTTATTACATGAGAGTAATACATAACATTTTGTGAGACTTTCCATTAGCTCTTTGGGAGCTTGAAGGGTTAATGCACTGTGCTGCCCAATCGACCATCAATGGCATTTAAAAAGCAGTTTCTACATGATGTTATCCATAGCATGTTACTGTTCCAAACAAAACAACATAAAAATAATAGCAGGGTATGTTATTAAACATATTATTACCCGCGTCTGATCCTGGAACTTCTTGCTGGCGTCATTGGCCTTAGTCTGAGCCTCGCTTATCAGTTCCTTTAAGGCCAAAGCGTCGTCTTTCCTCAACGAAAAGCCTACGTTCTTCAGCAAGAGCAGGACCCAGTCTACATCCCGCTCCGTAAACGCTACCACAAACTTCTTCAGCAAGTCAAACACGAGGCCGGACCCGATCACGTGGAAGTTGTAGAGGTGCCCAACGAAGGAGATCAGGTTGTCGCATTCTTTCCCTTCTGTATTTTCTTGATAGAGTTCGTCAAACCGTTTAACGACAGATTCCAGAACATGAGCCCCTACCTGGCCAAATTCAAGAAGGAGTACAAATCAGCAGCTTTAGAAGATTACTATACAGTGACCAGGGCGTCCCTGTTTACTTTAAAGGGGAACAAAGCTTGCAAGTGACTTTAAAAAAACAACTTGCTACTGAGACCCTCTATTGAGAAATTATTAGAAATACAGATAAACGGAAATGCCTTTTTCCCCAGTTCTGAAAAAGGGATACGCTAGGGATGCCATAGAAGCAACAGGATTTTTAAACCGACACTGCGTATCCGATGAGAATTAAAGATTAGGTGTGATCATTCCAAAATAACAGAGCATCAAAAGAAGTCTAAGGTACCATTGGAACCCCATAGCAATGAAATGCACAGCAAACCCTGGATAACTGCACATTATCAGGCGTTTTAAACACTTCACTACACTTTCCATCCCCTTCATGATCCGGGAGTCCATGTGACATCAGGAGTTACCTCAATCCCTACTGTGTGATGCAGGACGCTGACCAGAAGCACGTGCTCCATCATCAGGCGGTCCGGCATTCTGGCCGGGGTGATGCAGGCATTCAGAAGGACATCCGTCAGAGTTTCATTCATGTCCTTTCGACTGTTGGCCATATATAACTCCTCCATCTGGCCACAGATAGACGCCATGTTCGGTTCACTAAGTCTAAAAATACAACACAAAGTGTCCTTAGCAAAGGAGACACTTCATCTTCAGACCAGGTGATACATTCGGCTGTGCTATTTATAATTGTTTCGAAAACTTTTTTCCATCTGAGTACCTCTATAGACGTACAAGTTTATTTACTACATAATAGCCATTTCACACCAAATATTGTAAACTATCAGAATGAATAGATTTAGAAGAACCCTCTGGATCAGCCAGACATATCTTAAGGGACACACGGACCACAGACACGAAAGATCAGCTCTGGGACTTTTAGTACATCTTTTTTTTACTAAAATCTTGGATGATTGTTACTATAACCACATAAATACCGTAACATTTAATATAAACTACCATTTCCACGTTTGGGGTCACATTTGTTTTCATGGGAAACAAGGACATTTCTGGCTGTAACATAATTGCAAAAGGGTTTTCTAACCATCAATTATCCTTTTAAACTTTAACTTGGATCAGCGAACACAACGTGCCATTGGAACCCAGGAGTGATGGGAATGATAAAGGGCCATTGGAACCCAGAAGTGATGGGAGTGATAAAGGGACATTGGAACCCAGGAGTGATGGGAGTGATAAAGGGCCATTGGAACCCAGGAGTGATGGGAGTGATAAAGGGCCTCTGTACGCCTATGAAGATAATCCTTTAAAAAACAGCCGTTTCCAGCTAAAATAATCATTTACAACATTAACCCCGTCTGTGCTGGATTTTCTGATCCATTTCATGTTATTTTAATGGAAAAAGGATATATAATTTCTTTCAAAAACAAGGACATTTCTAAGCGACTCCAAACTTTTGAACGGTAGCGTAAATGCACTTATTTTTCTCACAATGAACGCTCTGCAAACAATGTCTGAAGCAATATTACATCACTGTTTCTTTTGATGTGCCGAGGTTTTTTGCTCAATATCCTTTAATGCATTTCAGTTGAGCTTTGCTCCGCGTGCCGAGTCTGATTATCACTACCATCGTTAACAGAGTCTACTTACTGAACAGAAAGTTGTCGGTCAAGATTTAGTTGCACCTAATGGTACAAAATGGTCAGTACTACAATTATTGAAGGACAAAAAAAAAAAAAAACTCGCCCGGGGATTCCTCTCCAATATTAGGTGAAGTGCAACGTTAAGCACAACCAAGAAGGTTTAGGAGTTACGGCTACCTGGATCATATGTACGACACTGGAAATAAAGAAAAGACTGAGACTGTAGCTGATGAGTTATTTTAAATTTAGACTAATGGCAATAAGGCATCTTTAAGCTGAGTGGAGTTCTGCAGCCCTGATGACAACCCTGAAGAATAAGGAGCTAATCAATCATCAGCCAATTAACGCTTATCCACAAAATATATACATGATAAGTGTGAAGTCTCCCGAACAAGCTGCTGTCGAAAGACAAATATATGAACCTCGTACTCCAAAGGGTAAACTCAATAGATCACTGAATGACCAGTCAAACCCAGTAACAAAACAAGCCTGTAAATGCCCTGTAGCGGCTGAGCGATTTATATCCGTGCGGCTCGCGCATGTTAGTGAAAAATATGAGCCATAAAGCACGATGCGCTCCAGGACCGTAGCCAAGGCATGGACCGGCCCTGGGGGAACGGCAAATATCTGCAGACTGTGACCTATTATTTAGCCAATACCTGTTCATCAAACCCTTCACGCTCTTTTTCAGCCTCTCTAGTTCTTCCTTTCTTTTGGCATCCATGGATTCGGAAGACTGTCTCAGGTGGGGAGGGACATACTTATTGCCAGCACCTTCTGCGCTCTAAAATACAAAAAAAAAACATGAAAACAAACTTCTTGAAACTTGTTTGAAACATAAAATCAAACGAAAACCGTCGGAGAGCCAGCTGCGAAAAGAAAGGTAATAGCAAAAAAAGGCAAAAAAAGACTTAAATTACCTTAAGTGCATTATTGCGCAGTGGAGTTTTAATTATTTGTGCTGCCACTCATACCTTGTGCATTCACTTTTTTTTTTTTTTATTCTTTATTTTAGAATTTTTTTGTATTAGACATTTAGCTTGACATCACTTAAGTGTAACTCTCCATAAATTGGAAAAAAAAGAAAAAAGTATTGAAACATAAGTTGTACATGAGAGATACAAACGAAATTGGGGTTGACGTTAACTTTCCATAAATTGTAAATAAATAAATTTAAAAAAAAACAGGCGAGAAATGTTTCGTCAAAACTGAAACTATAACAAGAAAATACAGACAACAAGGTATCTGTACGCAGCTCAAACCGTCTTAGTTAGTAGTACATGTGTGGATCAGAAAGGAGGTAAGGAGAAGAGAATGAAAAAAAGGGGGCTCTCTCTCTTCCAGCTACCGTTATGTGATATTACAAATGTCAGCATACAAGGGAGGGGGGAAAATGGATTTCAATCAGATATACAAATTTACTCTCTTCCCAGCTATAGGGGATCACAGTTCCCAGGCAACACCTAAAGTTTAGCAATGACCAAAAACATCCATTTCTATGTATAAACATGCGTGTGTTATCCCATTTAATGTCATAATGATGATTGGAAGCCGTTCTGATTACCTTTTGAGTCTCTTGCTCACCGTCTGATCCCTGAGTAATATCAGGGTCCTCATCAGAGCCTTCATTTTCCTCCTCTTTAGCTTCACCATCTGACTCCTGGTTCATGTCTTCTTCTTCTTCTCCTGATTCAATGGCCATGGATCCATTGTCCTCAGATGACTCCCCCCCCTCAAGGCCCTGAATGATCTCGTCATCATTATCATCATCTTCTGCTGAGTCTCCATCATACGCATTCTCTGACAGTTTGTGTATTTTGTCTGCAGTGTTGGCCTCTTCGTCCTCCTCTTCATATAAACCAGACACGGAGCCTCCGGGCTCCAGAGCCCCCAAAATGTAATCCAGCCCATCCTGTGTGAATGACTGGGGTAAAGTACTTTTATTTTTCCTTTTGTTCATTCTAAGGCTCTTCTCCAACCGCTTGATCTCTTTCTCCTCCTTCTCATTGGCCTCCAGCAGAGCTTTCCTCCTCAACTCTTCCTTGCTAATCTTTTTCTTTTTGGGTTCTTTTTGAACCGGCTGTGGCTTTTTCACCTCTTTGGTCACCTTCTTATCCTCCTTGGGCTGCTCCTTTTTAGGGTCCGCAGGCTTAACCCCTTCAGCTGACACCTGCTCCCCAGGGGTCCCCAAGTGCCTGCGCTCATAATACTGTTTCTTCCTCATCTTCTTGGACTTCCGTTTCTCCTTCCTTAACTCCTTGCGGCTCTTCACCCTCCCGCCCGGGGGTCCCTCACTCCCAGGCTCTGGTACCGGAGCGTTACCCCCAGATTTCTCCACAAACTCCTGAACTGATAACCTTAACTTTTTCATCTGTTCGGGGCCACGGCGGCCCTGCGCCTTGCGTTTCATGTTATCCTATTTAAACAGCCGACTACACATACCAGTCTCTAAATAATCTGCTCCGGCACTTTCCCTACACAGAACCCATGCCTGTGCTGGGCGCCGCCATATTGGACCACAAAGAAATTTCCGGTGTTTAGGATGTCTCCGAGTGGTAGAGCTGCGACAGCGCCACCTTCTGGTGAACTACAGATGGTCTTTGTGGATAAAGTACGTGGACGCCCAGAGAAAATAAAAAGATTTGACTAGTTCAGCATTTAAAGCTTGCTTTAGGAGAAAATTACACATTGAATATTTAATTAAGCGAATATTTAAAGCAGACTTTTTTTTATACTGTCCAGAAAAAAAATATATGGGTTTTACCTTTAATATTCCACCGTCTTTGCTGCATAAAATAAATAAATAAATAATATAATAAGAAAGTGGATATAGTTGTATTCTCATAAAAAATGGAGTCTTTAGTAGAGGTTAATACCTATTTTTGGGTGAACATTGAAAAATGATGTAAGTTACATAAGCATAACACGGAACATTCTGGAGCCCTTCCCACCAACCCAGAGGCCCAGAGAAGCTGCGCTTCACCTGGAGTCTCTGGGCGAAACGTGTGGAGTTCCCAAGTATGTACATCAGCTTTTGGGATCTCAGGGGTCTCTTCATCAGAAGGATTATAGTTTTATAGGGGAACTCCTAGGTTGTAGGCTGTCTCTGAAGCTACATCCAGTCTTATAAAACACTGAAGGTAAGGCATGCCTGTTGTCTTATAATGTTCTAGTAGAGCTAGCAGTAAGTTTTTAACGCAATGATCAGTGGGGGATCATGGGAAATGGCTAAAATTTGCATGAAATACCCTGCCCATGGTTTTTGGCGAAGACAGATTGGATCTCAGCATACCTCGGAACTTCCCATGATAGGCCTCCTGGAGCTCTCCTCTGTGGGAGTGGCTTCATCTGGGGGCGGGAAGCAGGTGAAAGTGGGAGGAGAGTAGGCAAAATACCTGCCTGGTGGAAGAAGAAACTGTCTCCTGGAGAAGTAGAGACTCCCCCGGAGACTCCAGGTCAAAGCTGAAGCTTAGAGAGGTCCTTTTCCTTCCTGGAGCTGGTGTAGATTCCATTCAAAGAATCCCTTCCAATAACCAGACGAAACTTGGTAACGGAAAACGCAGATTTGTTAAAATGGAAGTGATTGAGTAAAAATCTTATTCACAGTCCAGACAACCCAAACACAACAACAGTCATGGACGCCATCTGCTAATAATAATGCCTAGGGAACATATTGGCAAAGTAGGTGTGGAGATAACATACGTGTAAATGGACAAGACATTACCAAAGGAAGGATTAGGCAGAGTGATCTCTAAATCCAGATAACTAAACACACATGCATCCTGAGCATCGATCTTAGATGCATGGATCTTTTCAGCCATACCCATCACAATGCAGAATTCCATGCGGGGGAGGGGATCATAATAATTTATAGAGACCCCTCAACTATTATATGCATTAAAATGCATGTGATGGGCAGAAACTATTTTTTTAAAACATCAAGTCCCATTGTATAACTAGAATTTGTTAGCACAATTGCTACAAAGGGCAGAGTGATTGATTAGCACAATGCTATTGTTACAGTTTCAAGAGTCCTTCAAATTGGTCCTAAGTAGACAATGGCTTCCTTGTCTCCGAATAATAGAATTTTGAGTTTTCCCTTTTCTTCTGAATGTAATCTAACCCAAGGACAGCAAACCTCAAGAAAAATATACATTGTGGCAATAACCACGGAGGGAAATCAGAGAAAGTGAAGACTTTAGCCGGACAGGAGCCATAAATAAGATAGAGGACGTAAGACTGTTACCGAGTGTCAAACAGAAACGAGAAAAAACTTATTTTCTGTGTCCTTGATTAACATTGAGCCATTCAGCTGATTCTGCAGGGACAGCCAATCCATTTATTACAGTTAATGAGACAGAATAAGAATGTATAGATTAAAAAATGTTGGCCATCAGACTTTATTAGTCACCCGATGTAATTATTGACAGGGATCAAGGATATTAAGCTACAAAAAGGGCCGCTTATTATATTAACACTCTTGAGAGGTATAAAATACATTTAAATTTAATTAGAATGAAACGTCCATGATTTAAGCATAAATCATAACCCTATTATTCACTTGGTTTATTAGCTTTTTTTGGTATTCCCAATATTTCCTGTGGAAAGTCCTTCAAAATATGATGTGACTATGAGGCCAAGTCAGTTCTAGAGTAGAAACGCTGACCGATTAAATTGTTACCTGCTTGACCTTTGACATTTTGCAAGGGGGTATAAGGGTAATAAGAGATAGAATGAGAAGGGACTGATATGTATTGTATTTTGTTGCAATAACTTGAACAAAATTCTCCAGTGAAACCAGATAAAGTTATGGAGAGCATTACAATGATGGATCATAAACTTTCTTGGAACCCTTCCCTTGTAGGAGAAGGTGATGAAGCATAATGGCCTTTTCAATAGTCTGAATAGAGGTGTAGAAATATGCATACTTTCCAATACTCCTGGGTCTAGCAGAAGAGCCCCGATTTTCAGACACTGTCCCGCTGTCTTGGGTAGCTGCCAGTTGACAGGACCAGGGGTGAAACTGTGGATTTCCAAGGAGTACCAAGGTCTACCTACAGAGTTTGAGCCATGAGTAAGAGGCAAGGAGATCATTATTTACTGTGGTGAGGACAGTGTCATTGGAGTGTTGGGGAGATAAAGTGTTAAGTAAAGAAAGGAGTGGGTTAGGTGATGGTAGACTAATTGAGCCCGTAGCTTGGAGGGATATTGGGTGGTAGGTAGGGATGAAGGATCTAGGGAAGGTTTCTTTAAAATGGGGGAGATGACACCATGCTTAATGAAGGATGGAAATGTTCCAGTGGTAAGAGAGAAGCTGAATAGATGGAAATAGAAGGTGGTACATGTGAGGGAAAGGGTTGATAAATAGTGAGGTAAGAAGATTAGAAGGCATCATAGACTACCTTGTGGGTGACAAGACTGAGGCAGTTGTTCTTGGGCAAGGACTGGGGATGTACGGAATGCTGAAGGGGACATAGCAAGACATTGTGGACAATGCTACGCTTTCAACATTGTGGGAACAGTTTGGGGAAGGCCCTTTTCTATTCCACCATGACTGTGCTCCAGTGCACAAAGCAAGTTCCATGAAGACATGGTTGGATGAGTTTGAGGTAGAAGAACTTGACCGGCCGCATCTCAACCCCATCGAACACCTTTGGGATGAACTGGAACGGAGATTGCGAGCCAGGCGTCTCGTCCAGCATCAGTGCCTGACCTCACAAATACTCTACTGGATGAACGGGGAACAATTCCCACAGAAACCCCACAAAATCTTGTGGAAAACCTTCCTAGAAGAGTGAAAGCCGTTATAGCTGCAAAAGGGGACCAACTCCATATGTATTTAGAATGTGATGTCATCAAAGTACCTGTTGGTGTAATGGTCAGGTGTCCCAATACTTTTGTCCATATGGTGTATGTTTGAAGTTGACAGACAGAAAGGAAACTATAGATACAAAGTAAGTTTGTTGGACAGGTGAAGAGCACCCCGTGTATGAGCCGAGCGTGATTAAGTATAAAAAGTTTTTTAGGGGAACGGGATTTCCCTCAGAGAGACACTCAGAAAGCCAAGAACACCTTTATAGGTGATGGGTCTCGTTTAGAAGTTGAAACCTGTGTCAGACTGAACCGTTAATCACCAAGACATTTTTTTTTTATGTAGACCATTGAACGCTCTTCTCTAAGGGGACTTCCCCATAACTTATACTTAGCTATTTATTCATTATTAAAGTATAAACTATCAGCGTAACTATAATAATATTAAGAAGAAAAAATATTTTAATAATAATTATTAAATTATTAATTAGTACTAAACAGGCTGCTACTCTAATAAATAGAGCATATTTTATATATATATATATAAATACAACCTTACATTAAATTAAAAATATATTCTATTAAATGATATTTTATTATATTACATTCTATTAAATATATATAATACTCAATTATATTATATTTAATGAGCACACTAGATAATTAGGGCATCAAGATGAAGCATGTAGGGCTCCCATCTGCCACCTGCCTCTCCTTCTACTGCAGCACTCACACTGACTGACAGGAAGAAGGGCAGGGGCGGCTTCAGAGCGGGTGTAGGAAGCTGAGCCAATCACAATTCAGCCCTCACCAATCACAATTCAGCCCTCACCGCAGCGAGCCAATAGGATGGCGCGTTACACACACGCAGTCTGGGTGTGTGTGTGTTTTTGGGGCTGAGCTGCCGTACAGGAGGAGGAAGCGAGCCCATCGCAGACAGAGCCCGGGATCATCTCTTTGTTATTGTTGTACCTGTGTGGCCGCGGGGGATGCGCTTCAGGGGGAACCGCAATATGTTCAGTGCAGCCTGGGCTCCAGCAATATGAAGGATGGAAGAGGACGAGGTGACCATCCGGGAGCAGAACTTTCACAGCCAAGTTAGAGAATGCATCGTGAGTATACTGACAGCGCAGCGCCGGGTGCATGCACAGCCTGGCTGGGTACTCGCTGCTGATGCTCCTGACAGACAGCAGGACTTAACCCTTTACTCAGGCAGAGGGGAGGGAAAGTAAACTTACCAGGAGTCTGTGCTCAGGGTTTAACCATTAATGGTGAGTGTGTGACAAGGCCACATCAGCTGCTTTACACTACTATTCTCATCATCCACAGCCAGCATCAACTGCAGTGAATTGAATCTGTAACTCGTTTTAAAGCTGGACATTAAAGGGGATTTCCCATCATTTCACTTTTAAAACACTTCTAGTTTTTGCCCCGTAATATAATATTTTCAGGCAGCTCCATATAAGCCATTTGTACGAGTTGTCGCTCTGTTATCTGACCCTGATCTATCCCGACTCCTTGTTGTACTGTCTGTGGGAAACAATAGAATGACTCAGTCTTAATCACCCAGCCAGACTCTCTGACTAATGGAGGAACAGACTTTGTTAGCATCGCCATAAAGCACTGGCTCTGTGTGGTGTTTCGGCAGAGAACGTCACCTGAAATATCACATGACTGACAACAATGGCGGCCTCCAGGTCTGAAGATAAAGGGATTTTAAACAGCACCGGGGGCTGTTAATATCACAAAAAATTCTAATATTAACAAATCAGAATAATTAGTGGTACTTTTAGTGGCACCCATGATTTTAGCGTGTAGCATGTTGAGCAAACAAACCTTTTCTGTTCCTATGGCAACAAAGCCCTTTAGATTATCGGGTCCCTCTGTGTCACTTCAAGCTGTCGGTATAAGGACAGTCAGTTTGTCGCCATTACTTGTGAGGTCCTGTTCAGCACTTGTACGACTCTGCAGTATACGATGGCGCTAAATAAATAAATAATAATAGGCTAAGTGTTCTAAAAGCTGTCTCCCCAGACAACAACCTCATCTCCGCTATTTAAACGGGATTCTAAATGTCGCGAAGCTTACGTTTCAAAGCATGCTTATTATGTGTCCATTATAAAAAAAAATCTGAATTATAATAATATATATATATATATATATTACTTAACCTCTTCACGACAGTCATTAGTGGGTTTAAGGACAGCCCGTTGTCTATAAGGGGTTAAAATCGTCAGCTGAATTGTAATGCAGCTTTCATGTAAGCGTTGCATTTTTTTTTTTGTGTTTATAATCATATTATGTGTTGGGGCGTTGTGTTTTTGGCAATGAGCTTCACGTGAGGCAGTTTGCTGTTCTTATCTCTCCAGCACACAGCAGGTCACGTTATTGGCCCCGGTTTACCGTATTGTAGACGGTTGTTAGTGAATGATGTTGTTTTTGAGTTTATTCGCTACCTTACTATTTGTTAAGAAGGGTCAGCACTGGCAGGCTCCTCCAGCTAAGCTGAGGGCTGAGCTGGCCCTGTATAATGCATAATTCAATAGGTGAGGAGACTTTGAGAAACAGAATCTCAGAGATTAAACAATACATGATACAGGGTCAGCCAAGCTTTTCCTGGAGCTCACTTGGTCTGGTTTCTTGTGACCTCAACTCTCGTCATTAGTAAAGAAACCCAATTGAGCTCTTAGACTCTGAGAAATCCCTCCAAGTCACCCAACGTCTTGTTGAGTGCAGCGCTTACTCACCTCACCAGCCCTTCTGTATTTAACCCATGCAAACCTTCCAGCTCTTTCTTTTTGAGTTCTTTTTGAACCCATCTTGGAATCTTGCATCATGCGGTATCCTTCTGGGAATAATGCTCGTTTCCCAGGACCCATCTGCTTACCTTCTTATCATGCTTACCCGTGTATACAATTTAAAACTTGTAGATGAAATAGATGCCCGTCGTGTTGTGAGACGTGTGTGTGTGTGTGATGTACACCAGCTGCTCCTCGAGTGTCCTGAAATTATAATAATCGATGTGTTTAAATTCACAACAAATTCTTCTAGGTGGACCATCTGTGAATCCACAAATTGTCCAATACAGGAGCTGTAATAATGTTGGGGTTTCCGATATTGACGCTGTCCTGATTGTTCTTTCTTCCAGACACATTAACCAGGATGTTCCGTTTCTTATATACTTCTTAAGACTTCAATCGTTTTTCCATATTAGGAGCTACTTGAACGTTCTGCCTTGTACAGCAACATTATCTGCTGACCTCCGTGTGAAGTTGGTGAGAAGTACATCATACAAAATTACCAAAGAAGTGATCATTAAGCTTTGCTCAGGATGGACGCCCCCAGTGTGATGCTGTATTTTTAGAGTATGAGTAGTGTGCGGAAACTTGGGGTTCATCCATCTGTGAGTGAAGATCATGGTCATCGTGGGATGACCGCCTCTGCAGTGCCTTATACTGGCGTTACGCATGCATTGGCAAAAGTCCCGACATCCCACCTTACTAATGTTGCCCTGTGACCCATAATCGGGCAGTTACTCATTAGGGGTCCCATATTTGTTTTTTATGATGCTCACCTGAAACTTCTGAAACTACAAGGCACTGTAAATGGTGGCTTCATAACGCTTGGCCCTTACAAAGGATACACTTGGCACGTACTATGATCTTCAAGGTTGTACATTCGGCAAACATGCCAAGAGTTATGTGTTTAACATTCTATGACATTTAACTAATGAAGAGACGGATTAAAAAAGTAAATAAATTGCTTGTCTCGCGGCAGCATTACGGTAAGGACTCTCAGTGCTCCTCTACCAAATTGTATTTGTGCCGGTAATAGTTGGGTTCATCATCCTTTTTTTTGTAGCCAGCAGATACATGTGTCCACTAAACTGTAACAAGAGGTGAGATAACACCTCTCCTATCTAAGACATCTCTATAGGTCCTGAAAGACTATCCTAGGAGAACCTTCTTCTGCACAATGGATGATCAAGGAGATAGCCCCGCATAATGCAGAGTTAAATCACCCAGATGAGTTTAAGGAAGTCCTCTGGTGGAAGCCAATTGCCTCTAGCAGACATTGGACGGGTGGGAGAGGACAAGGGACAATATTTTAGGGAAGGAAGCTAATTATTCTCCTTTGCCACAGATGTCAGCTTCTCTAAGTCAAAATTGTTCCATAGTTTAAATCAAATATCTCCAAAACAATTAGACTAATAGGGGGGATTTAATGATTCTAAACGATCTATTGGTCACAGTCCCACTCTAGTATTCGCTATGCGGTGGTGACACTTGTGATAGTAATAACGTTTCTGCGGTTGGCCGTTCTTATCTAGTTTCCTAAAATGTTCTGTTTAGTAAATAAGCCTAATAATTCGCGGCACAGTGGAGCTCTATTCTAAATTGGCGGTAGAGTTGTAGTAATCGTTATCTGTCTCTTTCAGGGAGCTTTTCTTCCCACAGGAGACTCGAAGCGCTAGGAGTGCAGCCTCAGCTTTAAATAGTACACGCGGTGTGATAAATAATTGTTACTTCTACCTGTCTCAGCTATTTACTTTATCGACCTGGCGATGACGAAAGGCTCGGCCTCGATTGCCAGGGCTAGAGCTGGCGGCCTGGAGGTTATCTCGTTGTATTAGTGGAATTTAGCTGGAAGCTCGTAGGTTTTGGCATGGAAGTCCAGCCTGGCAGGTGTTTCTGTAACTGAAAAGCCTTTGAGTGTATAGATGATCTTGAGTTTCACATCTTGTAGCTTTTAGGCGGGGGGGGGGGGATTTTGGGGTCTCGCAGTCTAAGAAGCCCCAGTAATCATAACAGAGAATTCTGTTTGACCCAAAGTCTCGGAGGAGAAGCCCTTTTACCCTCAGTCTCCGTTTCTTCTTTGTCTTGGCAGCGGGGCGGCCACTTTCCATCTTGGTCCTGCCCACTTGGCCTTTAATGGGCTGGGAAAAAAGGCAATCTGGGGCTAGCCCTGCCCCCTATGCGTTCCTAACCCCACCTCTTGACATGGCTCTTGACATCTTCAAGAAGCCGCTCCCGCAGAAGAAGGATGGCTGCGGATCACCTACCTTTCAAAGTTCTCGGGTAGTAATGGCAGCTCTGGTTTGGCACAAACCCTTGAAGTGGTCCAGCGGCTTGGCCGTCTCCGGCTCAGTCTTGCAGAACTTCAACCCGTGACGGTTCGCCCAGCTGTGTTGGTATCGGAAAAAGCCGGCTTTTGTCAAATGGTATTTTGAGCCGTTGGGTATTCATCCCTTAAACGTACGTTCGCTAAGCCGGGGTGTTTTTTTAAATGTTTATTTCTCTGCGTTGGCTTGGAGGCCACGCGCCGTGCTCAACGTGAGTCATTAAAATGTTACACGCTGTTTCTAATCGTGTCTGAGATCCCCACGGGGGGTTAACCTGCATATGTAGTAACCTCCTGGGTTTCCTGATATTTACCTATTTATCTTCCATAAGATAAATACCGTATCAAGAAAAACACTGGCAGTAAAATGTAAAGCCCTTTCCTTGCACAGACGTATTAAGTACGCTAATTACAGTCGAGAAAACGTAGCTGGTAAAAGTTGCCCCTCTTTAATGTCTTCTTATTTATTGTCCGTTTAGGAAGCAGCGCATAGTTGAAATTGTTTTTTTTGTTTTGTTTTACAAATAATACAATTTAGGTGCATAGTTTTTAAATGCTTTCTAGCCCCATTTCCAGCATATTTCACTGCCTATTAGGATGATCGCGATCACTTTTATTTATTTTGAACCGGTCCTTATGTGCGCTGTTTGGCACAAATACATTAATGTTCTTAAAGGGGGCGTCTTAATTCTACGCGAATCTCTGCAAAACCGTTCAAGGAGTTCAATATTTGCATCCATGCGATGGGCCAACCATGATCAGTATGTCGGGGCCGGACAATTGTGAGCAAGGTAGCCATTACTCCTAAGATCTTATTGGTTTTTGGGGGTTCTGTTCTCTATTGATCTTTATGGAAATGTTCCAAGTCAACTGGTAGCATTTTAAGTAAATTTGTCCAGCCCTGGATTGCTTTCCACCATATTTTGATCAACTGATTTGAGATATTTTATCTCCTGGACTTAACATAACCCGTCTTGCAGGGGAAACACGCTAAGGGTGACAAGTTGAAGCATAGAACTTACCTGCACTGCAACATACCCCCCCCCAATATGTCGGTTGCCCAAATCAGGACACCTCTTTTGGGGGAGTGGTTGCTGGACTGACCTCACTTGGCTGATCAGAGGATGTCACCCAAATGACCCATGTTCCCTATGGGACAATGGAGTAGGTACCTGGGATGGTGGGGCGATGGCCGAAAATCTGGACTGTTGGATTGGCGAAAAACTAGGACTGTTGGTTGCTTGTTTAGTAAATTGACCCCAATGTGTGAGTAACCTATTCATAAGGCGTAACCTTCTGCATAGATTAACAGAAAATCCATTCCCATCTACTTTCCCTTGTAACTGGAAAGATGTGATACAGTCTAGTAATTTCCTAATACCGCATGTGCTCGATTATAAGATGACCCCAGAAACTTAGCTTAGATCTTTATGAAACAAAAAAAAAAAAGAGAGAAATTGCCTGAATATAAGACAATCCTATTGGAAAAAATCAAAACCACAGTTTTTGCTTTCGTCGCTATCACACTCCCACTCACTCAAACACTCACTCTCATACTCCCTGTCAATATCTCCTTATCTTCTCCACCGACCACTTCCATGTCCCTGTCTTCTTTTCCGCAGCTCCGCTTCTTCTTCTTTGCTCTTCTTTCATCTGCTTCTCCCCGCTATCAGCTCCGTTATCCTGGTACTTAGGCAAAAGGGACGGAGACACCACTCGGTGGACACCCTCTCCCCCACATTGAAGTAACGAGGGAAAGGCTGTCCCCGTGGTGCGCTTAGTGCCGCCGTTCCAAAAGGCCAGAATATTGTGGAGGGATTCACAGAGAAAGAGAAGGCCAAGAAGAGGCAAGAGCAGAAGCGGAGCTGCGGGAAAATGGGACACGGAAGCGGTCGGCGGAGAAGGTAGGGGGACATTGAGAGAGAGAGAGAGAATAAAAAAAGAGCGTGAGAGGGGGACAAGCCCCTAGGCTTAGTCTGCTGTGCGGCGGTGCCGTGGATTTAACCCTTGCCTTATAGTCGAGCAAATACAGTGTTACGGATACAACAGTATTTTAGCCTGAGCTTTAACAGAAACCAGTGACCTCTTGTTTTAATTTTCTGTTAAACGCTCTGTAATTCCGAATATCTGAGGGCCGTTCATTCTGCCGTGACGTTAATTGGATGTTCCTTTGTAATTTATACCCCCAAAACTTGGCTTTATTTTATTCATTGCGGAATTAATGAATGGCACACCAGAAATTAATGGCGTTCTGTGCGCGTTGTCGGAGTCGTCTTTGTCTGGGAATTCAACGCCACCAATCTTCGCCGGCCCCATCGTGAGATAAAAAATCCTTGGGCGTCTGTCAGCGTCGAGCGTCGCCGCTTTCACGGAAAGATGCATTTTTTTTTTATGTAGATCTTCCAGTCTCTGAATTACTTTCGACAAATTAATCTCCTCCGCTGGTACTGAGAACAAAAAAAGGGAGCAAATAATTCTGCCTGATGTTTAAATGCTTTAATCGGCTTTTAAAACTGATTATTATCTCCTCTTTCATGTAGATATTTCGCCGGTAATTGATAACCTGAACTGACGCCCGGCTTCACGCGTTTATTGGTAGATCTGACCTTAATTGATCGCCTATCACATAGCAAAGCGAAGCCTTATTACGCAGGGTAACAATTATCAGGAGAGACCAGGGGAGCTCGGTATGTCCGGCTCGGAGGAGAGAAGAGAGAGAGAGAGGATTTAACACAGGACAGGAGGGAAGATTATTTCAAAGGAGAAGAAATGTTAGAAGAAGAGGTCATCATCTAAAACTAGAGAGTCAGAGGCTTAGATGTAGTGTTACTTTACAAAGAAGGTGGTAGATAAGTGAAATAGCCTCCCAGCGGACATGGTAGAGGGTAATATAGTGAGGGTATTTAAACACACATGGGATAGGCCAGGGGTGTCCAACCTGCGGCCCT
Source organism: Spea bombifrons (assembly GCF_027358695.1). NCBI lineage: Eukaryota > Metazoa > Chordata > Amphibia > Anura > Pelobatidae > Spea > Spea bombifrons. The sequence goes on along the minus strand of NC_071091.1, from coordinate 7,232,161 downwards.
CCAGCTGCTACAGGACTACATCTCCCAGACTCCTCAGCCAGCCCCTTAGCTGAAAAAGCATTGTGGGGGGTGTAGTCCTGCAGCAGGTTGGACACCCCTGGGATAGGCATATGGCTCCTGAATCTAAGACGAGACCAACGACTGATGAAGTCAAGAGGTCACCATTCAGACTTGAAGGAAGAATTGTCACCTAAAGCAGCAAAAGGGGTTCTTTACAGTAAGGGTGATAAAGATGCGGAATCCACTACATAAAGAGGCTGTGCTGTCAATGGATGCCTTTAAATACAGACAGCGCAGGGCACACAGGGGTGTAACGATTCGTGATAGTTTGTTAATCCAGTTTTGGGTTTTTTAGGGCTTCTCTCATTATTAATGGTCAGTGATGTCATTTATGGGATGCGTTGCTACTCGCCGTTTTTAAAGGGGGACTGTCCCCCAGGTGAGATAATGGACCAGTTCTAATAAAGCATGCTGGAGCTCTCCCATCCGCCCATCTCCAACTAAAAACACGGTTAATAAAATCAGAAGCAGTGGGGTATTTTTTAAACCTATACAGGTTTCTTTTGCCTGAATAGATAATTTCTGGCTATTGTACATCAATCGTCCCTGCCCCCGATAATTTCCTACGGGACCTTGTATGCCTTTTTCGCTGTAGGAGTGTTGATTGGGCCGTCCAGCCGATTACTTTCCATTTCCTTCAGTGGAAAAGTACATTGTGTATCGGCTGCCCTGTTCGGCTATCGTATCCGGCAGATGTTGTTTGTATCGTTATTGTTTTTGTATTTTAAATGGGAATCATCTGCAATATAATAATCTTTTAATCACCTATATTATGTGTTGTTTTTTTTTTTTTTTTTTTTTATGTATTCTTTGTTGAGAGGGTAGTACGTAAATGGACCATCCACCCAGCAGAAGTGGTAGAGGCTAATACAGTGCGGGGATTTCTGACTCCTGAATCTAAGACAAATCCAAGGACAGATTAAGGTCTGAGTTTTTATCCCAGTAGGACCGCTTCCCACTGGACGCGGTTGGTGGTTATTAAAGCTGCTGTTACACTGAATGTGAGCCACATGAGGCTTTGCGTAAAGCATGGAAGGAGAGACTGATCAGCGTATTATTTATTCATCGTCCCGATCGCCTTAAACTGCTTTTTGATTTTTTTCTCAGTGTTACCTGACCATCTTTTCTTTCTTATCCCCTAGATCTGCTTTCTGATGTTTGCCATCCTGTACATTGTGTCGTACTTCATCATTACTCGTTACAAAAGGAAAGCGGGTAAGCGTTTCCCTACATGCTGTGCGTATAGTAAGTGGGGGGGGGGGGGTCGGCCCACCTGTTAAATCCTTCCTCTCCCAAATAATAATAATAATATATTTAATTTAATAAATACACTAACATATTTATAGAGTTTTGTTCAATTTCTATAAAATCAAACGGAAAGATGACGTCTTGCGGGCTCCAGTTCCTATGACCGTAATCTAGAATGAAGTTTATGGAAGTTTTATTCTGCAAAAGCGGGCTCTCCTCTCCATGAGTTATGTGCGTGATCTATCTGTACGTACGACCACAGTTATTAAATACATTGACTAAGAGCGGTCAGACAATCGCTTTGGTTTCCATTATTTCTATCATTTGTTTTGGCCTAAAAGGAGATTTCTTTTCCTCCATTCTTTAATTTTTTTGTGTGTTTTTTTTAACATGGTTCTTTGGACTGTACAAAGAAAAACAAAGCACTTTCTTTCTGCCCTTAAAAAATAAATAATTACGCAAGCAAGCCCAAAATATAACTGAGGAATCGGGGTTGAATGATATGTAAAAAAAAAAAAAAAAAAAAAAATGTTAACAATCCAGTGGGATCCTCTAATTAATGAAAGTCTATGGAGCGATGGACTTCATTAGCATTGCCATAAAGCATCAGCTCAGTGTGGTGACTGAGCAAAACAAAAAATATCGCATGACTGACAACAGTGATGGCCTCTAGGTCTGCAGATAAAAGAAGTTGGAGTAGAATTAAATAAAACCCGCTATTTTGTTATTAGTAAACGCCATGACTGCATACAGCACTGTATTTATTAATATTGTAGCCGCAGATCTTATGGCGAGCCCCACCAACAGCCCATTATGGTTGACGCTGATCATTTTGTGACCCAGATACCATCATAAGGCAGCGAGGATCAGTCTGGAACATATCAGCCCCTATCAGCCTTGGGTGGTTTCTGACAGCACCTGCATAGAAGGGATACAGTAACCTCACTGCGCATGTTGTTTGTTGGATTGATAAAGTGCCTTTATTGTGTCGTTCGTTTGTGTTTTCAGATGAGCAAGAAGATGAAGATGCCACAGTCAACCGCGTTTCGTACGTATATCCTATCTGCTATTGCGATTCTCTTTATGTTTATAATGTACGTTGCAGCAGAGCGGTCCCTTTAAAACATAACATTATCCAGCAGCCTCGCGTAATGGGTTCTCCCACCGCCGCTCTAGAACAGGGAGAGCCAACAGGCAGATCCTCCACTCCCAAGAAGCTCATCCGCACTCCAACAGGGTGTGAATCATGAATGCTGCAGATTCACAGCCCCCCCATTATATTAAAATATCGTCTGTGTCGTAATTCCTCGAGGCAGTAAATTCTGATGGAATGGAGTAAGTGCTTCGTTATGACTTCGCTTACTCTTTCTGTTACTTGTAACATGGAGATGTGGAGGGCTTCCTGTACCTGGTCGAGACCCTATTTCGGTAAAGCACTGAGCGCATCTACAGCACCTCCCTGCTTTATCCTTCTGGGAGTATTTACCAACCTAAAGAGGGAGAACCTCCATCTTTCCATGTTACAGGGAACCGAAGCTTAGAAGATGATGTAGATGAGCACGTAATGAGCAATAAAAGCCAATTCTTCCACTTTAATGTTGAGTCTGTAAATTGGATAAATTCTGCCTTTTTTTTTTAACCAGCGAGAATTGTATCCAGCTGTGATCAGTAAAGCTCTTTTACTTCCTACTCTAACGGACGGCGATGTTTTTTCCGTTTCTAGGCTTTTCCTTTGCACTTTCACGCTGGCGGTTTCAGCCGGAGCCGTCCTTCTGCTTCCCTTCTCCATCGTCAGCAATGAAATCCTCATGTCCTTTCCCAAGAGCTACTATATCCAGTGGCTAAACGACTCCCTGATCCATGGTCAGTATGTCTTGGGTTCTGTGTGTGTGTGTGTATATGTATGTATGTGTATATATATCTCCATCTTATTTGATATTGACACCACTGGACTAATACGGTTACAACATATATATGGATATATATATATACACACAATATATAATGCACATATGTACTGTATGTATGTATGTATGTACTGTGAAACCGTCTCCCAGCAAAGGTGGTAGAGGTTAATACAGTGTGGGAATTTGATAGACACAGGGCTCCTGAATCTAAGATGGGACCAAGTACTGATTAAGGTTTGGGTCTTTACATCAGGAAAAACAAGCAGACTAGAATGGGTCTGATGTGCCATAAAATTCTGTCTCCGTGTTATAAAACGTGAGTAATTTTTTTAAACTAATATATTACTTGGTAATGTAAGCAGGGTCAGGGGTTCCCTGCCCTGTATATGTTAGCTATTGCAAACATCAGAAGAGCGCTAACCCATCAGCTACAGTCTGCCAAAAGAGCAGGATTGCTGTTCGTTGCATTTTGTGGCATGTGTTGGCGCGCTTCACAAAGTTTGGTGACCGTTTTGTAAAGGTGGTTTTATATATATATATATATATATATATATATATATTTTTTTTTATATACACGTAGGGGACCTTATAGTCCAATTTTGCAGTAAAGTTTCCTCACGGTCAACTTTTTGTCCCCTGGGCTTGGAACTTTCATATTTAATGTAAATTCCATAAACGGCAATACGGAACTACTGACCTTGCTGACAAATTTCTGCACCTTTTACCGAAAGCAAGGCTCTAAAACCATAAGAAAATTGTACTGAGAGAGACCTCTGTTATACGGACTGCTCCATAAACCCCTCAGTATTGGTCATTTTTGCTGTGGGATGGATCATTAATAAAGGAATAATTGCTCGCGTGTACATATTGCTTGGGCTCAGGTGCGCCACCTAGTGGCAGTAACCACAACTGCATTGGCAATTGCTGATAAGGATTGGTTGCTGTGATTCTAATTTTATTGTATTTCTTAGCAACTTTGTTTAAAATTCTTTTTTGTTTCAAAAATGTTTGCCCCACTTTCAAATCCCAATTTGGGTAACAAAATCTTTATTACCCTGTTTTCAAGTAAATTTTTGAGTATATATTTCTGCTCGAAACTAGTTTTATAAATGTCCACTAGAGGGCGCTGAGAGAACACGGAAGAGGCTATATGTATCTTTATGAATATCCGAACGCAAACCAGTGCGCTAACCCACACAAAATGTATCGCCCACCAATAGGGATATATCTCTCCCAAATCTGTCAAGGATGGATCAGATATTAAAAGCAATAAAATTGGTCTGATAAGACCTGACTCCGTGTTAGCGGTCATCCTGACACTCTAACTTTCCCCGCAATGTGTTTCGCCTCTCCAGAGTCTTTATCAAGCCTCAAGGGCTATTGATGGGTAATATATTTTTGGAGTTGTGGGTTAGAAGACTGATTTTATTTTTCTTTTTTCTTTTTTTGTTACACTAGCTGAGACGCTAGTGTAATTGGAGCAGCTTTCCTAAACACTGACTGGCGCGGTATACATATCTTTCTCGTATTCTCTTTTCTTGTATATGTATCTTATCCACAGAAATGCATTCTAAATGGTAACTTTCAAAGAAGCCAAGATCATCCTATTATTATCTGTATCTTCTATTTATGTTGCGCCATCATATACCAGAGCGCTGTACAACTAGTGCTTCAGACAATGACAAATATAATATAAATAGAGACTAAGTCTAAGAGGGTCCTAGAGTTCCTTTAGTCCTCGGCTCCTTGTGTCCTTAAGCATTTTCATTTGCGTTATTAGATTTAACCCTTTACTCACAAGACTCCTGTTTATTTTGTCCTGCTGAAAAATTATGTGCCAGAAATCAGGTCTAATATTTGTAAAAATGTCTAATTCTAGAGAACAACCAAACTTAAACTGATTAAGTGTTAATAAGTTAGTTGTTATTGTAAATGGAATTAAAATATTTCAGCATAGTGACCATGGTGTCCTGTTGTAACTATAATTTAGAACCAGTTAAAGGTGAACTAGGAAATTTCTGTAACATAATTGCAAAAGGGGTTTTCTAATGATCAATTAGCCTCTTAAACTTAAACTTGGATCAGCGAATACAACGTGCCGTTGGAACACAGGAGTGATGGGAGTGATAAAGGGCCATTGGAACACAGGAGTGATGGGAGTGATAAAGGGCCATTGGAACACAGGAGTGATGGGAGTGATAAAGGGCCATTGGAACACAGGAGTGATGGGAGTGATAAAGGGCCATTGGAATACAGGAGTGATGGGAGTGATAAAGGGCCACTGGAACACAGGAGTGATGGGAGTGATAAAGGGCCATTGGAATACAGGAGTGATGGGAGTGATAAAGGGCCACTGGAACACATGAGTGATGGGAGTGATAAAGGGCCATTGGAATACAGGAGTGATGGGAGTGATAAAGGGCCATTGGAACACGGGCGTGATGGTAGTGATAAAGGGCCATTGGAACACGGGCGTGATGGGAGTGATAAAGGGCCTCTGTACGCCTATGAAGAGATTCCATTAAAAATCAGCCGTTTCCACCTACAATAGTCATTTACAACATTAACCCTGTCTGCGCCGGATTTGTGATCCATTTCATGTTATTTTAACTGACAAAATCTGCTTTTCTTTCAAAAACAAGATTTGTAATTGACCCCAAACTTTTGAACAGCAGTGTGTGCAGGAGTTGCCTTTTGGGGGGTAATTGTACAGTTGTAAACAAGCTTTAGCGCTAGAGGCTCGTGTTCGGTCTCCGAACTTCCTGCTGAGAGGATTCTAAGGCATTGTGGGAAATGAAGGCAAATCTGCCTGCACCTTAAACGCAGCAACACAGGTGATAGATGATGATCTGTGATAAATTCAGTTATCGTTTTATCACCGATCTGACGGTTCTCGTTTAAAGCCCTCGGAGTGCTCATGATTTTAGAGGTCTGCATTCTTTTTTCGGAGTTCTGTAGTAACCATCTTTTTTTTTTTTTATTACGTTTGCAGGTTTGTGGAACCTCGTGTCTCTGTTCTCCAATCTGTGCCTATTTGTGTTGATGCCTTTTGCGTTTTTCTTTCTGGAATCAGAAGGCTTTGCTGGATTGAAAAAGGTAACTTCTACAGAATGTCTATACATCTTTTTTGGGGGGGCTTTTTCTGTAAAGAGAAATTCATATTTTTATACCATATCATCGTAATGCTGCTGGCAAACTTTAGTGGATTTTAAATTTTTAGTCTCACCATGTTAAGTTGTTTAAGTTTTAATCAGTAGCCTTGTTTTAGAAAATTATAAAAATAAATATTGAAAATTTCTGCTAGCCCATTATGTGCTTACATGGTCAGTAGACTTTTCAGCATGGACCAAAAATGATTCGGACAACTTTTTTGTTTTGAGTTTGGTCTCTTCCTTTTCGGACAACAAATTGCATTTCCTGGGCTTTCAGTTTTTCTTCTTTTCTTTTTTTGGTCACTCACTGTAAATTACGCTCTGTTACTCTCAATGTCTCTGTGAACTCCTAGTGTTTCCACAGCCCCGCTTCTTGTTCTCCGCTTCTTTCTTCTTCTGTGATCCGCTCTGTTATCCTGGTGTCCTGGAGCACTTCTGCATCAGGGCGGAGCCTCTGTGATCACCACTGGGACAACCTCTTCCCCAATCCTCCAATCAGGTTGCCCCTGGTCCCTGTGGTACGTGCCGCGGCTCATCCTTGATGCTGAAGTGCTCCAGGAGGCCAGGGTAACGCAGCGGATCACATGGAGAAGTGGCTCATCGGAGAAGAAAAGAGACTGAACCTCCATAGACATCACATTCCAGGGCTTTACAGCCCTTACTGTGAATAATAATGTTATCTGGTCCCTTCATAGGGTTAAGAGGTCCTCTTACACAGATCTTACCTTTTATACAAATGTATTCCTCCATCATGGTAGCCTAATGGTAGCCAGCCCCCGGTCCCTTACCTGATTTTGGACTTGTTACTCACAAAACCCTCTGACTGGTACTTTTAATAACTTTTCTGAATTTACCATAGTTTACCAGTAACTTTGCTGTACCGCGGTTACCCGTTTATTGAAAGAAATGCATTAAAATGGCACGCTTAAGGAGACGGGGGTCCGCGGGGCTGTATCCATCAAGCAGTTAAGAGAGTTGCAGCAGACCGGAGACTTTCTACGGTTGTATAAAGAGATTGCAAAAAATGGCGATCCTGTATCTCAGATGAAATCTGCTAGGGAAATACGATTAACTGAAATGCTTCTTTGCAGGTCTTTTGTTTGTGATGATTTATCTTTCATACTATGAATAATATAGTTTTATATGATAAGAGGTTTTTCCTCACCTTATTTATTATAAATTAGTAGTGTTTATGTTGGTCACGTAGCTATCGTACTCCTGTGCAAAGGATCAAGAAACTACCCCTCATTGCCTGCAGAGGGAGCTCTAAGCCAGGGTTTGAAGCGATCGTTTGAATGGATTAGGTTAGGCAGCAGTCCGCGTGTTATTTTTTTTTAGTAACAAACAGTAGAATGTTGCTGGAAAGTAATTCAGTAAAAGAAAAAATGCAACGCTATAAAAATCCAGAGCAGGTGTCTTCAGTAAGATGATCCAGCTTGGGTTTTCCTTGATAAGCAGAGAGTGTCAGGTTGTATTTTAAGTTATGGTGGGTAAAGGTGATGGGAAAACCCTTCCATTTAAATTTAAGGGGTAGTAGAAGTATTATTAAACACTCATCTACAGATGCCAGACAAGCCAGAAGGCTTGTTTTTCCCTCCGAAATCTCATGGTGCTGCCACAACCACAAGGGATTCTGGGTAGGCGCATGCAAATATGGTTAACAATGATCACCTTTTGCCTCTACATCCACTTTATACATGGATCCCTTGAAGGTAATTGCCCGCTGTACAAGACAACCTTTAGACAATAGCTAGATTACCACTCATGGACAGCTATATCGTGCTTAGTGGGACTCGCCAGCATGAAGTTGTGATACTGGCTTTATACTTGAGGCTTGGGGTAGCCAAGAAATACCCACCATAACTTATGTAATGGTAAAGGTGATGGAAACCCTTCCATTTAAATTTATGGGGTAGTAGAAGTATAATTAAACACTCATCTACAGAGTTATATAAGGAAAGGTTATTGGGGGTTTTTCAGGTTAGGTGATGTGAAACGTCAAAGACCAACCCAAGAGGATCTGCTCAGATCTTCTTAGAGAAAAGAATTGGCTAAGATCTTCATAGCGCATGTTTAATGGATAACGTGAAATGCTTTATCTCCTCTCAACTGTAGCAAACTCATGGTTTAGTAAATAACTCGAAAGGTTTCTAGCTGTTCCTTTTAATGAACTCGGTTGTGCATTTGATCATGTGACACTGAGACCCATACGTATCCAAGCTCCTGGGGGTCCAAAACCTACAGCCACCCAGATTTTGATGGGCTCTGTTATTATCTACATTGTAATCATAGGTTCATATGGACCAGAAGTGCATAATGTAGTTCTTTATACCTTTTTTATAGTCTGGTTTTCTCTGCTTGGGTACCTTCCTGTCCAATCAGGAGGCAGCATTAGACTCCGTTACCTTCCATGTCTACTCATTATATTTTGGAGTTTTCAGGCGCGTTATGATGTCATTATCTTGTCTCCCTATGATGTCTAAGCCTAGTTGAGATGGATAGCGACACTCGCCCCTCTACATTTGAATGAAGACTTCAGGATAAAATGTTTGCTGCTCATAATGTGCTTCCCGCTGTTTAATACTGCAATGAACGGCCATCCAGACAGCCCTCCGTCACCCTCCCAGCTCTTACATTTTAGAGTTCAGTAGGTGTAGTAACCCATCTAACAGCATAGGTTAAAATAAGCAATATATATATCTATTAGAAGCCTACTTTATGCATATTCCACGGGTTCATCCATCTTCCAGTTCTTAGGATCTGCACAATTATTCCTCCCCATTGCTAAATTGCTGATTGGCAGGATGGAATTGATTGGTTAGATATCAGTAGAGCTGAAACAACGAATCGATAAAATCGATAATAATCGATAACGGAAATCATCGATAACGATTTCCGTTATCGATTAATCGAGTGATCAATTCGTTGTTGGAGCACTCGGCTCCTTTTACTTACCTCCGCGAGCGTTCCCCGCTTCTGCTACACGCTCTGCAGTCTCCGCCTTCTTTTAGCTACGTGACGGATGTGACGCGTTCCGGAGGTAAGTATTCTTCATGTCTATGTGCACGGATCGCACAGAGCCACTCGCACAGAGCGAATCGCTCTGTGCGAATGGAGCCACTCGCACAGAGCGGTTCGCTCTGTGCGAGTGGCTCCACTCGCACAGAGCGGTTCGCTCTGTGCGAGTGGCTCCATTCGCACAGAGCGGTTCGCTCTGTGCGAGTGGCTCCATTCGCACAGAGCGGTTCGCTCTGTGCGAGTGGCTCCATTCGCACAGAGCGGTTCGCTCTGTGCGAGTGGCTCCATTCGCACAGAGCGGTTCGCTCTGTGCGAGTGGCTCCATTCGCACAGAGCGGTTCGCTCTGTGCGAGTGGCTCCATTCGCACAGAGCGGTTCGCTCTGTGCGAGTGGCTCCATTCGCACAGAGCGGTTCGCTCTGTGCGAGTGGCTCCATTCGCACAGAGCGGTTCGCTCTGTGCGAGTGGCTCCATTCGCACAGAGCGGTTCGCTCTGTGCGAGTGGCTCCATTCGCACAGAGCGGTTCGTGAGTGTGGGTGCAGGGCAGAGTGGGGGTGGGGGTGCAGGGCAGAGTGGGGGTGGGGGTGCAGGGCAGAGTGGGGGTGGGGGTGCAGGGCAGAGTGGGGGTGGGGGGTGCAGGGCAGAGTGGGGGTGGGGATGCAGGGTGTGAGTGTGGGTGCAGAGCAGAGTGGGAGACTGGGTGCAGGGCAGAGTGGGGGTGGGGATGCAGGGCAGGGTGTGAGTGTGGGTGCAGGGCAGAGTGGGTGCAGGGCAGAGTGTGAGTGTGGGGGCAGGGCAGAATGTGGGGGCAGGGCTGGGTGCAGGGCAGAGTTAGAGACTGGGTGCAGGGGCACAGTGCAAAGTGCTGGGTGCAAAGTGCCAGTGCTGGGTGCAAAGTGCCAGGGCTGGGTGCAAAGTGCTGGGTGCAAAGTGCCAGGGCTGGGTGCAAAGTGCTGGTGCAAAGTGCTGAATGCTGGGTGCAAAGTGCTGGATGCAAAGTGCCAGGGCTGGGGCAAAGTGCTGGGTGCAAAGTGCTGGGTGCAAAGTGCCAGGGCTGGGTGCAAAGTGCTGGGTGCAAAGTGCTGGGTGCAAAGTGCTGGGTGCAAAGTGCAAAGTGCTGGGGCAAAGTTTCTTGAACAGTAATAGTCCACCTCTTTTCAGAATGTTTGGGGTTATTTTGTTTCATAAATATTGTGTTTGGGTTCTTGTACTTTGAAAATATTGTTTTTTATTACATCATAACAAAATAAGAATGTTAATGTAAATTTTAAGTTGTTTTTTAACATCCAGTTCATTAAATTCTTTTAAATAAACGAAAAATTTGCATATTGTTTTTTTTATCCGATTAATCGATTAATCGAAAAAATAATCGGCCGATTAATCGATTATTAAAATAATCGTTAGTTGCAGCCCTAGATATCAGCTTCATACATGTTATATTTTTTGCTTCTTTATGGTGCATTTATCACATAACTGCTGTGATTTTTATTTTTTTGTTATGGGACAAAATATTGTAGCGTTATTAACCCTATATTGGCCTCACATACCAAACAGAACCACTCCTCGCATTAGTTTAGTTCGGTCTTTTGTGGGAAGGCCTTCTTTTAACCGTTTGGCTAATGACCGCTCCTCACTGAAAGATACGTGCCTGTATTTATTGTTTTTTGGGGATTAGTGTGTGTTTCTGGAATGCCGGGGACTGCACCTTCTCCTTTCGCATTCCACTGGTGTTCACAAATGGCTGTTGCCTCTCAGGAATGCCTGAGCCCGGCGCAGGTAAAACCCAGACACCATCTGACAGCCGCTCGTTTCTCTTCCCTCGGCTAATTGCCTGGAAAGCTTTTGAGCAAACAAAACCTGATAATCTCTCCAGCGTGTGAACAGCATGGCAGTATCCTCTACCCCCCTTGTTGGTCTGTTCTGTAATACCTGAGCCACAGGTTTTCATGCTAAGGATTTTTTGTTGTCAAAGTTGTTACCTTTTATTGGGCCAACATAGAAAAAGATGTAAAGTTACATAAGCTTTTGGGACCTCAGAGGTCACTTCTTCAGATGGATATCTCTCTCTCGTCTTCCCTATCTTATTCTCTCTTATTCTCATATTCTCTCTCTCTCTCTTTCTCTCTCTCTCTCTCATATTCTCCTTCATTCTCTCCTATTCTCTTTCTTTCAGTTGCTCTTTTATTCGCTCTTATTCTTTCATTCCCTTATTCTCCTTCATTCATTCCTCATTCATGCATTCATTCTTTCATTCATTCATGCTTTCATTCTCTAATTCTAATAGAATATATGCTAATACCTGCTCACACTGAAATGGCAAAAGAAAGGTCTAAAGGGTGGTTCTTAAATATTTAAACCCCTCTACCAACTACTTTCCTTTTGATTTGAAACCTAAATGTATTAAAATATTTTATATAGGAGCCACATTCACCTATATTATTTTCCATACCACCAATCACTTCCTACCATCTACTTTCTCTCTTGGACAGTACCGGAGCTGGCGGTTCCATAACGCTCTGTCCGCAATAATGTTTGCTTCATAATTTTCTTAACCCGTTAACCACCATATAATATTACATGACCATGAAAAGGTAATATGTCCCGAGGTTTTTGCAGCAGCAGCAGCACGTTTCCCTGCACATAACCGATGAAGTCGACGAGCTAAAAACCGCATCTCTCCGGCCAGCTCCACCTTTAGTGAATAGACTTTATCTTTGGATGTCTATGTACTTGTGTTCACCTCCTGCCTTGACTTTTGAAATAATCTTATTTTAACCCTTGAAGTGCCAGGTGCAATTTAGCGGTTTTATGGTTTGCAAATTATTCTGGCAAGCTTGTAACATTAAGGGTCCCAAAAGGTACTAAATTGAAAATTTCTGCATTCCTCCTCTTACTGCCCCAATATTTTATCTGTGTGTGTATATGCATATGTGTGTGTGTGTGTGTGTATGTATGTATGTGTGTGTAATATATATTTACGGTGTGTGTGTGTGTGTATGTATGTGTGTGTGTATATATATATACCTCCAACAGGTTGCGTTTCTATTGCCTTAATTATATAACGGGGGTGAATGAGTGGATCTTAGCCCCCAAAAATACGACTTCATTATCGCTTATTGTAATGGAATATCCTGTGCTTATCAACCAAATCATCATATTAACAATCGCTCTTAGAATGTATTTTTGTGTTAAACCATACTTATACATTATCTTTATTGGTTCGCTGCTTTAAATATTTAATGTTGCACCAACCTGTCCCTTCTCCCGCAGCACCTATAACTACCCCCTTAACTAATGTATTTAATTATGAGTATTCAATTTAAGCTATAGGGACTGTTCATAGCAATACAAACCGGCCCAAACCCTCTGCTTAGTTTCTCACTAAGCCTGTGTGTTAATGCGACTGGACATTTTAGGCCTTAAGGGGTTGTCTATGGCCTTTTAAAGGTCTGAGATGGCTTTTTCGTGCTCCCTATGATTTTGGTTTTATAGCCACCAGCCACCGTCACCTCCTTCTACCCCTCCGCTTTACTGTATCCCCGAACCGGAGGAGAGCACTTGTAAAACTTGGGATTTATATTAGAAAATGTGGTATGTATCAGGGATCTTTCGGGGGGTATGGAACATATCGCAGCTCGGAACATGTCGAGGTCGTTTTGTCGCGCAGTAAACCCGGCGGGTGTATTGACTCACAAACAAAATCTAAATGCTAAATAGATCTGGAAGACTTACGCATATGAGCCTACCTAAACATTTGTTATATATAAACCGTGAAAAGCAGAATCGGAAGTAAATGTTTGTCTAGTAGATTGAGCATGTATAACATCAAATCGAAATCATTATATTATGGGGGCAAAAACAAGAACTGTTTTAAAAAAGAAAACGACTCAATAATTTCTTCTAAGAGAATTAAGAAGGAGCAGGTGACAAGTAGGTCTATCCTAAGAAATCGAAGGGTCATGCAAAAGAAAAAGTCATTACATTCTGTTGGACTTTGAAAACCTAAAGTGAATTTAAAAGTGACAATATAATAAATCTATTCATCGATGAATCCATCCTCATTTAGTGGCCACAATGGCCAATCCATGGCATATGGCCAACTGGTTGACCAAGTATAATGAAAGCTTCAGTCCACCACAGTCGGAATGCGTTAGGCACCCATGTTCCATGTTGACGTTTAAGACCAGAACGTAAAGTGTCAGCATTCTTGATTGTTAAGAATATATCAGTATAAGGATATTATTATTTATTGATGTTCCTCAGCGCTGTGCAACGGGGGGGAACAAAGCAGGTGAGGAGAGCCCAGCTCCAACGTCTTAGACGGTCTCACCCATGTAGACCATGGTGAGCTGTGACCTCTTGGCACGTTCTATGGAGAACAGCAATGCAGTGGTTATGTGGTGGGTTCTTTGATAAAGTATTAAGGCACTTTAAGGAAAAAAGAACCCCACGTGCCTCGTGTAGATAGAGCAGTCCTTGACTTATCATTTACTTTGTCCCAACGTGCACCGTATCTGTAATAATAGTCTAAATGATAATTCCTTTTTTTGTTACATAATTGATTATATGACATTTTCAGTCGTTCCACATTTATTAACGGTACATCCCGTAAGGTGTCTCGCATCCGCAGCCCCCCCCGCTCCCTTTTTTATTTTTTTTATCAACCTTCATACTGCAAGTTGTTGCATAAAATTGAACATGAACGACAGCAACATCCTGGTTAATTACTCAAACGATCCAGACATCCCCAAAATGTTGAGTGGGATTAAGAGGTTAACTTCTAAAACATCAAACGAAATTGCCTGACAATAAAAGAAAATCGCTCAAAAAAATGTAAGGTAACTTCCTCGCTTAATTAATTAGGTGGGCCAGGTGGAAGCAGAGAGGTCGGCTCTCTATAAAGCTAAGAAACATGACAGCGCGATGGAGGAGGAAGAAAGTTTTCTTTTTTTTTTTCTTTTTTTAATATGCTTCTATCCTGTGTCACAGTTTGAAATTGTCCTGGTTTTTGTCCCTTTTGGCAAACTTACATAAAAGTGACCCTTTACTGTATTTTATGAGCAGACGTCGGTTTTTTTTCTTTTTGTTTTTTTATTTTGTTTTCTTTATTCGCCAGCTTTTTTTAATTCCATTTTAAAGAAAGCCCGCCTCGCATGGAATTCTTTCATTATTATTCCTTGTTTTTTCAGCGCGGATCATCCATAAATTGTTGGAAATTGAGTGATTAAGGAGGCCCTGCTTAGTGTTACCGACACATACAGGTTCTGGGTAAATTTTTTTTTTTTCCACGGGTGAGAGGAAATAGTGCACCGTTTTTAAACTATACAGCCGACCCCTGCCGGGTTGAACATTGATTTGATGTAAATGTTTTTTTGTTTTTTTTTTTGTACGGAATGGATCCGTGTTTTTACAGCTATTGTTAGGAGTCCAACGCGTTTGACCTTGAGTGTGTAAAAGAAATACAGGGCCCAGGTTTAGGCTATCTCGGGGGTACTCATTTTGGTTTTCTTGGTTTCTATTCAAACGTGAAGCTATTAGGAGTTGTTTTTTTTTTTTATATACACGCTACTGTTCAAAAGTTTGGGGTCACTTTGTTTTGGAAAGAAAAACAAATTTGGTTTATTAAAATAACATGAAATGGGTCAAAAATACGGGGTTAATGTTGTAAATGACTATTGTAGCTGAAAACGGCTGATTTTTAATGGGATCTCTTCATAGGCGTACAGAGGCCCTTCATCACTCCCATCACTCCTGTGTTCCAATGGCCCTTTATCACTCCCATCACTCCTGTGTTCCAATGGCCCTTTATCACTCCCATCACTCCTGTGTTCCGATGGCCCTTTATCACTCCCATCACTCCTGTGTTCTGATGGCCCTTTATCACCCCCATCACTCCTGTGTTCTGATGGCACGTTGGGTTCGCTGATCCAAGTTTAAGTTTAGAAGACTAATTGATCGTTAGAAAACTTAAGTGACCCCAAACTTTTGGCCCGCGGTGTATTTTTAAATGCAGTCCTGTATCATGCTTTCCTGTGGCTCGCTGTCTCCAAGGTTTCGATATAGTACTTAGTGGTCAAAAGAAGTTGACGCTTTTATGTTTATTGTTCCACGAGACATGCTGCGAAATTTTGAGTAAATTTGTTTAAAAAAATGAAACATAATGCTTGGTAAAAATAAATTAACAAATGAATAATAAAAAAAAAAAGCCAATCCAGGAGCTAACAGTCCTATCGGATACTTGGTATCACTGGCAAATGTTCATCTGTAACAAAAAGTACTTAATGTATTTGCAGCAGCAGAGTGTATAGAATTTATTTTTTTAGAGCTTCTTGATCCAAGGAGAAATCCGATTGCCTTTTGGAGTCAAGAAGGAATTTTCCCCCCTGATGGCAGAATTCGAAGAAGCTTAATTAGGGGTTTTCTCTCTCTTTTTTTTTTTTTGCCTTCTTTAGGATCAAGATTAGGAAGGTTAGTTGGAAGGGTTGATCTTGATTGACTTTTTCAACCTTATGTACTCTCTTACCAGTGGCGGAACTACCGGGGTCACAGGGGTCGCGACTGCGACTCCAGTCAGGGGGGGCCCAAGGGGTGCCGAGCGGTTGCTGAAAACGACCGCTCGGCAACTCTTGGGCCCCCCTGACTGACAGAAACTCAAGATGCCTCTGCTCCCCGCCGCTGCTGCTGCCGTCGCCGTTGCGCTGCCCAGCGTGCAGTGTTGGGAGCGTGAGGCGTTTGTCTCGGGTGCATATGACGTCCTATGCACCCGAGACAAACGCCTCACGCTCCCAACACAGGAGTTGACGGTAAGTGACCTACAAAGGGGGGGTAGGGAGGGAGTGGGTAGATCGTGAGAAGGGGGGGAGGGAGTGGGTAGATCGTGGGAAGGGGGTGGTAGGGAGGGAGGGAGAGGGTAGATCGTGAGAAGGGGGGCCCTTAACAGATTCTCGCACCGGGGCCCTGAGGTTTCTAGTTACGCCCCTGTCTCTTACTAATGTATATATTCATAAATCTCACCGCTTTTATGACATCTTACGGTGGATATGGGGGCCGCTAAAAGGCATTGCTACCTGCTGTTCTCTTGGTCCTGTTGCATTGCAGCAGTATCCATTTTTTGGGAATATAAGAGTCTCGATGGATTCAGTGTAATTAAAATAAGAAATTTAAATGCAAATGAATTCTTTAATATGCAAAAAGATTTTGAAATTCCTCTTACTCTAAATACCAGTATTTTAAGCTCAGTAAATGGGGCAAGGAGACCGCTGCTATCAACTTCTATAATATTTGAGTAGCTTGTTTTAAGTGTTTTTTTTTTTATTATTATTTATTATATTGTGGGAGAGATCTTGGTTTTTTTTTGTTTTTTTTCTCCTTATTACCAAAATTAATTTTTATTGATATTCTAAAAACAACCAATCTGTTTTTCCTTCCGTTCCCGACGTCCGTAAACTTTTTTTAGCCTTTCCCGAGAACGGCTTTCAGAGACGGGGTTTAACGGTTTAACCGAAATCATGGCTTCTCCAAACACACGGGCAGCGACAGGTAATCGGTCACTAATATGAAATGCCTTGTGTTTGCAGAAGAAAAAAAAAAAAGGAAGATGAAGGGGGGGGGAAAGTTCTGTGTATTTGGTGTTTTAAGAGTATATTTATATGACTATAAAGTCATTCATTCACCATGAACCGAAAGTGGCGCTCAGAGAAATGTTTACTGGCGCTAAAGTGACTTCTTATACATTATATTACGGCCCATCAACAACATCAAAGGAAATGGTTTGTTCCTCTAGCATTTCAGACATGAACCAACATTTTAGACAAGATATTATGCCCTTTTTTTCCGTTTTGGGAACTTCGATCGTTAAACAATCAAGATTTATGAGTTTTCCCGTTGTTTGTTTCAGAGGATAGGAGCCCCGTGTATCTAAATAGTAGTATGAAAGTAAATATTTTGCTACCAGGCAGACATTATTTTTAAGGTTAGATATTATTTATAGAGCAGCCTTGTATTCTATAGTGCTGCACAGTGTACGCGTGTGTGTGTGTGTGTCTGTATGTATGCACATATACTTTAATGGGATATAATAATTATCCCTCACCCTTTTTTGGACGTAGAGAAATAAACATAGGAATATATAGACTGATGGCTCGTAAGAGCCGTTACACCTGTCTAGTCTGTCTGTTTTCTTTGTGCTGTTAGGACCTTATGTGGTCCTTGGCCACTAAATGAGACATGTATCCAATATTGTTTCAAAAGACAGGCATATTTATTTTTCTGCATCAACAAAACAATAAAAATGATAAAATGTTATATATAACCCTAAATACACGAGTTTACCAGCAATATAGCGGATCTTATTTTGTGTCCATCAGCACCACTTCGCTTGGTAGTATAATCCACATTTTAACTGCCCTGGCTGTAAAAAAAAAAAAAAAAAAAAAAAATATATATATATATATATAATATATATATTTTATTATTTTTTCCCTTCAGACTCCTTGAGCACAGGTGTGTTTTCGCCAAAGTAAACAAGCCCAACCTGGAAAATCTGGGTTCTTAGCAAAGATCTCCCATTTCTTTAAATATTGCTGCCTGTGAACCTTTTCAGTCCCATGGCGTTGGTCGAGGTAGAAATAATAAAAATAATGAAAATGTATTCTTATCCTGTCTACTCATTCTAATACAGGGTAACAAATTGCTTGCTTTTGTCCCGGCAGAGATTGCTGCTTGACAGTCTGTTCTTAATGAGTACTCGCACATCCACCTTCTCATTAAGCATTCATTTATATGCTTGTTTTTCTTCCCCAAATGCATCGCTTTATATTTTTCTATGTTGAAATGCATCTGCAGAGAACGCCTTTGAGAAGTCTTGGATCAAGGCCTCTGCATCTCCCTGATCCACATTGTGGTTTACTGTTCTCCAAAAAAACATTGGTAGGTTTGTTGGTCACATGTTAAAAAAAAAAAAAAAACTCAAAAACCTTTTCTGAATATTCCCATCACTGGAATTTCTAATGGACAGTAAATTGTGAGTGCACCTTGGGCTTTTTTTTTCTGATACTCTCATCTAAAATTTTAATTTGAAAAAGAAGATCGTGTAAGAACTATAAATTCCGTTATGTGAAAGGGAAATTAAAAAGTGTATATCCCACTTTACACAATACGTGGGGTACGACGGACTGAAATTAAGAAGGTTGGAATTAAAGATTGCAAACTTGCAACAGAAAGAGAAAATATTAACCAAACATTGAATATTTTTTTATTTTTTAGAATTTGTTTTTTAAATATACCCGAATATCTTTGTAGATTCTCTATAAAAATACATATAAATGTTTATAAAAAAAATTGTAATATTTTTATATATATAAATATAAATATATAAATATATATATTTGTCTAAATATCCAAATTAGATTTTTTACATTTGTTTTCCTATCTTGTTAAGGAAAGCAGGTTTAGGCACTCCTATAGTTAAACTCGGCTATATTTCTGAGCCAGCCATGGTTCTTAAGCAGAGAAAAACACTTGGATATCAGGAATAAGATTTTTAGGGGTGCGGATTGCAAGCTTTTGGGATTTGCACAGACCCCTGCATAGCGTAACCCGGTAGTGCTGGCTGTCAACGCATCTACTTTATCCAGAGAATAATAAAATATAAAGAAAATTCTTCCCTCTTCTACGGACGGAATCCATTAAAAATCCATTCGTCTCTGGTAATTGCATACAAATTATTTTGTAAACCCTAACAGAAAGTTTTGAGATGAAAACCACTGATAAAGCGTATCCCCTGTAATTGAAGCCAGGCTTTAGTGAGAGGCAAATGACCCGGATCAGACGTAGGAAATGAATAAACTACTGAAAGGCATGGGCGGGCTGCTCATTAAAGCCGGGGTGTTGTAAGTATACTCGCTTCGATATTATTAGTAATTTGTCAGTAATGCACGGAGGTTCGCGGTGACAGCCGGCCGCGGCGTATATCAACTTCTACGAGCTGATCTTCGTCCAAACTGGATTTTAGGGGCCGACGTTTTCCGGGTAGACCCCCGCGAAGAATTTGCCCCGCTGATATTTGCGGGGACTTCAGTATGAAGTTAGATTCTTGAAAAATTTGCGGCCGGCTCCTTGAGATTTCAGGCAAATCCTTAATCGCATGAATTTATCCATTAAGCGCATGGATAAAACTGTGCAGTTTTTTTAAATAAAAAAATAAATTAAAATAATAATAATAATAAAATATATATATATTAGTAAAATCCATATAGCATGGACAAAAAAACCCCCTAATCAGTATATTTTTCTGATCCATGGCTTTCACCCATCTATTAACCCCTTAAGGACAATGGGCGGTCCCAAAACCCATTGAAAGCAATGCATTTTGAGCCCGTACGGGCTTTGTCATTAAGGGGTTAAAACGCTGTAGGGTGAAATCCTCAATCTAGAACCTTGTTCACCGGCTTCACGTACCCATCTTATTTTCTGTTTGTTTTGTCTTGAAAATCGTTAAAATAGGTAAAATGACAGATTCAGCCTTCCACTACCCTTTGCTGTGCAAAATAATCTTTGGAAATTAGGGCTGGCCGTCAGATTCGGCATGAAATGGGGTTTTTTTTCACCCAACGGCTGACCGTCCTGACCAATATTCCACCCCTGTGCTGAAAACGCTCCTTTTTAAATCGCAGACGCAGGTGACGAGCGCGTATGTTTGCTTTCCTTTCTTGCCTTAGACCGGCGAGCACCTGCCTTTTATTTTCATATTCCCATTGAGACGTTACATTCATCTTCTCCAGATGGCGAAATATGTCTGCCGCAGAGCAAACGGCCGCCTAAGCAAACCTGATCCCAATGTTACTAAGAGACCCCTTTTTGTTGAGAAGGAACAATGGCCGTGATATTTATTTTAAACGTGCCCTGAATGCGGAGGGGGTTTTTTCCCAGGCTTTCTGGATGGGCGGTGGCGTAATGTATAAAGTCATGTTGACATACCTTACAGCAGGTCAAGCTGTCTCGGACTCGCCGTATTCCAGCGCCGGTCACCGTGGAAACACGTCATGTTATTCTAAGGAATTAGTTTCATTTATGTCAATATATATATTTTTTTATTCTTGTGACCCACGTTTTAAAAGCATTGTCCGGAAACGCTACAAAAGTGTTGGCATCTTTAGTGCCCTTTGGGGGGAAAAAAACATGTTACCCCATCTTGTTTTCCGTGAACAGCCTCCAGTCAGCTACCCCTTATTTAAAATATTTAAATATTTTCTCCATTTAAATTTAGTTTCTTTTTTTTTTTTTTCTAATGATGATGACTGTACCAATTAAAATTTTCAGCCAGCTTTTTTTTAGATAAATTATGACACTATTGGCTTTTGTTTATCTTATTCTAAACATTCTGGTACTGTACCTTCCAACAGTTTATTTCATGAGGTCATATTTGTGGTCAGCTATATACCCCCCAAAGTAGTTTTATGTGTTCACGTTATATTGTGACATAAGAAACTATTAAAATTTAAGAGCTCTGGATGGGTGAGAGGGGGGGGGTCAAGATGAGCCAAGAACGAGATCCGGTAAAGGCTGAACTCTACAAGTGCGAGAAATACCAGAAAAGGTCCAGAATGTAAAAAAAGGGACATGTTGGAGGACAAGAGACAGAAGAAGAGCTGGGAGAAGCATTTACTTACGGACATTTCATTGCTGACTATATGTGATGTCGATTTTGGGGCCCCGGCACTGAAGACATTTGTAATGAGGTCTTAAGGTCTTTAGATCTGCTTGCAAACCCCTGGCACAAACATAGAATTACATGAAGTTGGTTATCAAGAAACAGGGCTCCATCTGACCATCATGAGTCTATCAGATGGAGCCCTGCTGTTTTTCTTGATAACCGACTTCATGTAATTCTATGTTTGTGCGTTTAATTTGCTCGCTGTTTTGAGCATAGATTATATATACTTTCGCGCTAATATGTTTTTCAGGAGAAAACTCTTGTTTCTTCTCATCAGCAAATAGCATTAGAGTCTAAAACTGCCCCTTTCTGAACGTATTCAATGAGACCCAGACTAAGGCTCTCCTACCTGGGGCTTCACGCGCTTTTCCCTAGAACCTGGGGCAGGTGTTACACGTTCCTTATTAGTTCTTCTTTCTCTTCACCTTTACAAATGGTTGACGACAAGTTTTTTTTTTATGTCTTTATGCCAAAACGCTGATTAATGTGAGTGACAAAAGCTCGCTCTTCACTTCTCTCTTTGCAGGCGGCATCATCGCTCCAGACCTTGTCCTAATGTTTGGAAGTAAACACTTAGGAGAAATTAGGCATATGAAGCAACTGCTGATGAACAGAAACTTAGACATGCAAATGCCAGTAGCAACCAGTCCACATTTGTGTGTGTGTAGGGTTACACACACACAGATACATACATACATACATACATACATACATACATATATATATATACTTATAGAGTTGGGCAAATTTATCTACCCATCTAAAAGCTGGGCAGATAATTTTATGAGCCGGTATAATGCATTTTATTTAAGGATCCAGGGAGATATATACACATAGAGCTCGATATAAAGTAGTGCAAGCACCCATGAGCCGGTGGTAAAATTCTTGAAGCAATGGGTACCTGGCATCTGGGATTTGCCCTTTTACCCATATTCATGTGTTTGTACCGTTTCAATATAGATCCTTAAAGAGAAAAAAAAGAAACACAACCTGCAAATTAGTCTGTAATGTATTGCGGTAAGTGTTTCGTTCTGTATCAATTCATTCCCTTTGGATACTTTTGTTAATCTGCCCATTCACACCAGGGCCATGGGTTTAGGTCTTACGGTTTATACCCACAGCCATATTGGGAAGTTATTCTAATCCATCGATGTCCGAGTTCTTTCCCTTAATCAAAGTAGACTTTTAGAACTTCCCTAACGAATATAAAAACATGCTTACAGTCGAGCAAGGTGCAAAGTAGTGCCCTAAAATAGGGGGCTACCATTAAGAACTTGGTCCTCTAAGCTAACCTTTCTTACCTCGTACTTGAAGTTAAAGATATATACTTTTGACTCTGCAATCTTGAAGATCTATGTTACCAAACACCTTGTTCTACCAAAGGATGTTACAACCTACAAAGGACCCTCGGGGAATCTTATAAGAACCAACTGGCAGATACGCCTGTTATGCAGCTAAATATCAGTGCCCCCCCCATGCAGTAAGTAAAATCAATTGCAGGCAGGTGTCTATAATACGCTCGGTTAACCTCTTCAGGCTTTTCCGGTGACATCAAAACAGTGGGTCTGGAGGTCGAGCGTTGGATATGTAACCAAAGATAGTGTTAACAGCCTAATTTATGGAGGCCCATCTGGATTTCGTTTTGTTCTCTCTCTATGTTCTTTCTCTGGGCTTCTGATGCCACTTCTACATCTGCATGGACATGATATCATCCTCTGCCTTCCTTTACATTACTAGGACGCTATGTTTCATGTTCCAATTTCCTCTTGAGTGCGCTAGTGTCTTAGTGCTAGTCTTCGGTGAGCGACGGTGCACCTGGAGTTTGTAAAGGTCTCGGGGTTTGATCAGATTTAAAATTGACCCTGTGTTACTTACAGGTTGGAGACTTTCTTTGTGTACCCTGTACAATGAATACTCCATGTACTCCTGCAGCATGCAGAGAATTAATAGAATACAGAGAATATAAAAGCACCCGTAAGAAATATAGATTTATGTTTATGGGGCAGAAAAAAAGAGCTTTCACATCTAACGTCCGTGATCTCCGTAAATAATCTAAAGATGAGATGTAAAGTCCAAATGCCCTTTAATTTCAGCCGTCTGGTTCATAAAGAATGTTTCACATAGAATAAAAATCAAAAGCTAGAAAAATCTCATGGACGGTCACGCTGGACCTCCCGGATGCCAGCTCCGCTTGAAGTTTCTGAGGTTGACCATCCAATATTTTACTGCCACGAATCAGAACCCTGTTATTTGGCCTTCCCGTTCCTAGATGTTCAAAAAGATGGGTGAAATGGTAACGATAAAGAATAAATATGATCCCTCACCTAGATGACATCCCCTGGAAATTAAAAATCAGAGTACACCCTGTGTTGATAGTAACCTTAACCTTGGTGACTCCAAACCACCTTCCTCCCAAACAATTCTACCGCTGCCTGATCCAATTACTTCCCATTAACCGGCATGGATGAACCATGGCAATGTCTACTGACCTCCGTGATACAAGTTATACTATGTGTGAAGTTACATTGCTTTGTAGCGTAATCTTCCGACAAGTCTGCCATAGAGCACTGGAAGAAGCGCAGATGGGGGGGTTGTATTAAAATTGTCTCATCCGCGAAGCATGTAGGCTGTTTAGGAAGCTTCCGAGTTGTCTTGCAAAGCCATAAGAATGGCCGATGGATGATTTACTCCCGGGTTTGTTCAGACAACAGAAAAACCGAGGCAGAGTTCAATCGCCTGTAAGTATTGACCTTGAACAACTGAATATATCATCGCACTGAACCGGGCAGAACTGAACCTTCTTTATGTTCGTGACGGGTACTGCCGAGGTCAACTAAGGAACCAACTGATTACTCGAGAAGAAAAGCAGTCGCCCCCTAAATCAAGTCGTCGGATTACAAACAAACTGCCGGTTTTGGCTTGCCTGTCTCAATGGGCCTTCTTTCTTTGTTCAGCTTTATCGTGACTGCGCTGGATGCTTGGAACATCCGTCTCTTCAACAGAATTTTGGTTTACTGTTCACTTAATAAGGATCTAGAATCTCATTTTTTAGAATACCGTACAATGTATATTTTTTAGGAAATTAATAAAGCGCTTCTGTTTACGTATTTTCAGTATGTATTCGAAATGTAAGCCGTATGATTTTGCCATATTACCTGCTTCCATGAGAGGGCGCTGCAGGCTTCTGGGAATTACCCGATCGGTACAGTAGATGACCTCACTCTTCCTTAGCGGTTGCGTGATCTTGGCTTGGCTAATTGTCTAAGTTGGCTCTTCCCCAAAGCCTGACATCCACTCACTTGATTGGAATTGATGTAATTTGCTAATTTACCTAAATTTACCTGCCTTGAAACGTAAAAATAAAAATGAATTCGTCTTTACAAAAATGTAGATTTTTTTACATATATATTTATGTGTGTGTGTGTGTGTGTGTGTGTGTGTGTGTATAAGTATATATATGCATATATATTTATTTATTTATTTTCCCTACAAACTAGAAAAACAGAAAACTGTAGTAAACTCTGTAAAAGAATATATGCCGCTCCAAATGCAGGGGGCCAGACTTACCCAATCAGCAGACTTAGGATCTGGCGTCCAAGCCAAAAGCTGTGTCCGGTTCGGCGGTCTCGTTCTCTTCAGAGGTCTCGTTCTCTGCTACCTTCATTTTGTAGAATTCCATAAAAACTAAATTTATTGTATTCCTTTCAAGGAGACATCTTTAAAATACGGTAGATTGGGGTGAAACTTGTAAATAATAATAAAAAAGGCCCTAAATATCATAATTCCCTTTTTTTTATTTTCCGTTGATCATGTTTTGTTTGTTTTATTTTTTTCTCTATAGGGAATCAAAGCGCGAATCTT
Organism: Spea bombifrons; assembly: GCF_027358695.1. NCBI lineage: Eukaryota > Metazoa > Chordata > Amphibia > Anura > Pelobatidae > Spea > Spea bombifrons. Next base: position 7,207,202 of record NC_071091.1, on the reverse strand, counting down.
AGAAACGTTAGTCATGCTTATTCTTGTTGCCCTTCTGGTTTTCGGCATTGTATGGGTGGCATCGGCTCTGATTGACAACAGCTCCGCGAGCATGGAGTCGTTATACGGTAATTCTGTCCGGTTCATTTGGATTGACTTTTATTGGAGGTATATTTAAGGATTAATATATATATATATATATATATATATATATATATATATATATATATATAATAAACTGGTCCCGCTACGATCCCCAATAGCCCCAACATAGAAGAAGGCATATTTAAGTGCATTTCATCTTGTGTGTGTTAATTCTATGTAAATACGTCTATGGATGATGTCTTTTATCGGTCCAACAAACAAATAGATGTAGAGGTCTCTTCTTCAGATTGAAGAGGTTTAAGACCTTTCGCGGCCCTGTAAATACGTTTAGACGTTTTGTGTTATTGTTTTAGTGTCTCTATATAGAATTCTAAAGTATAATGGGGAATTTGTATACATTAAATTCAGAGCAGGATGACTTTTATTCAGTAGATTTCAGATTTATATGTGTGTGTATGTATATATATTGTGTGTGTGTTTGTGTGTGTATATGTGTGTGTGTGTGTATATATATATATATATATATATATATATATATATATAACTGTTAAACATTACGGCATTTGGCCGGTTCCTGCAATATGATAATATATTAGCTTGGTTTTAGAGCTTATTGGACCTTTGATATGCTCCATATAAAATAAAGATTCCCATATAAGTAACTGTTTTTATTCCAGTCTTATAATAATAATTTAATACCAATAATCAAGTTATCACATCGCCCATTTATTGAACCCTTCGTCTTTATGTAATCTTAATTGCATCGGCTTCCATAAATGATTTAGATAATGGCTTACAGATGTTATATATTTTTTCTTTTTTCCAGACCTCTGGGAATTTTATCTCCCTTATTTATATTCCTGCATTTCGCTGATGGGATGTCTGCTATTACTTTGTAGGTATTTTTTATATAAATGTTTTATTACCAAATTACAAAACATTATTATACATACAAAACATACGTACCTATACCTATTGTAACAAAACAACAAGACAGGTGTGGTGTCGGAGCGAAGGGTATATCAGATATCTTCTTATAATATATAATGTCTTCTCTGTAGTTCCGTAGATTAACTCTTTAAGTGGGTCTGTGTGTTTATACATGTCCATCGGGCTTAGACTCCATTAGGATATTTAATTTGCGGTGATTTGTAGAATAGTGAAACGTCGAATGGGAACGACAATTAATAATTTGTTTTTTCCTTGTTTAATTTTATTGAATGGACCCCCATATATTACTTAACCATTTACAATTGTGTAAGAAGCTTTTTTTTTTTTTTGTGCATAAATGGTCAAAAATACTGGCCCATCTTACATCCCATAGCCCAAGCAGGGTTGCCGTATCAGCAATTTTTTGTGACTATCCACCATCTATTGAGTTCTTCCCCATAATATGGAGGATGTATAAACTCGATTAACTGATTGATTTCTCTGAATTTATTATTCCACTAATTGGGATTTGTTTAGTTTCGTTCATCTCAAAGCTTAAAATAGATTATACAGACACACGGTATTCGCGCTCGCGCTGGTTCTTTGGAATGTTTAAACATAATTAATGATAATTAGTGATTTTATGACTCTCGTTGTCCCCTCAGTGTGCACCCCCGTTGGTCTTTCTCGGATGTTTGCTGTAATGGGACAACTTTTGGTTAAACCAACGGTGAGTATCAAAAAATACGCAATGTTACCGTTTCATCTGCTTATACATCATTATATACTCGACCAGTACTGTGTAGACATGCAAGGGAAGACCCCAAAGCAATGGATCGGAGGGGGGACAAATACATTCCATGCTACATCTAGAAAGGTTGTTCATCTCCTTCTATAAGAGCGTGAGTGATACATTGTCATGAGTTTCAGTCACCCGGCTCCAGTACTTTGGAACATTTACACTAAAAGACTTGCTTCCTCTGGACGGATTTTCCCGGTCTATTCTGGCGTTTCTTCACCTATGTTCCTCGCCTGTGCCGCCACGGCAGGAGTGACAGGCTCAATTAAATAACAAAGGCAGGGAGGTTTTTTTGTTTGTAGACATCTTTTTTTGCATGTCGTTTTTCAACACGTGAAATGAAGTAGAAGGACACATTACCCTGAGTTCATTGCTCAGTCCCCGCTCATGCCGTGCATTGGGTTGGCATTGAATTGATTGAGTCATCCATTAGTGTTAATGAATGAATAGTTCATTCACAATTTACATTAAACATTAATTACGCTTTCGATCTAGCAAACCTACAGTGTTCCTATATGTTTTTCCTTCTGACTCTCAGAATGTTCTGTGCTTTCCCAGTTCGATGTTCTCTTATCGGTTCGGTTTGCACAAATGAGTGGCTTACGTGGTCCATAATGAACCTCTGAGCGCAGAATGTACATTATGTAGCCAAATCATTAACAAATACTTTACAACATTTATATTCACTCAGTACTATTCCGGTATCTTTTTTTTTGTTTTGTTTGTTTTTTAAATGTGATTTGACCTCAGAGGAATGAATAACTGCTAGAGAGTTCAGTTGATGTTTTGTCTCGGTGGAACGGCATCTTTAACATTAAGTTCAAATTCTGTTTGCCTTTTTAATGTTTCGGCACGTAATTATGATTTGTGTCACCGTCATGTTTTGTTTCATTTTCTCTTTAAGATCCTTGAGGACCTCGATGAACAGATGTATATAATAAGCTTACAAGAAGAAGCTCTTCAGCGCAAGCTTAACGGTAACGACGGCTCTTTAAATTATCCTCCTTTTACCAAATAACATACAATATCTGTTAATTACCGTAAATTGATAGAGATTCTCTCTTATTCAGTAGTGATTACCAATCAGATTTTGTAACCCTCTGTTACATCAGCAAATGCAAAATGGGGCTCCTTTCATTTCCTCCATTTCTTTTTGCTTTTTTTTGTAAATATATCTAAAAAAAATATATAGATTTTTTTTCTTGGTTTTTTTAAGCTCAGAGTTTCAGAGCTTCAATGTAAAAAAACAAAAACTGGTGAAAAAAAGGTGCCAGTGTCCATAGGGGGGCCACAGAGCTACCAAATCCCCCAGTCTTCGAGGGTCCTAAAGGGATATGCGGCCCCTTCTTTCCCTCCCCCAGACCAAAAAGGCCTGCAGGAGGGCCCGATCTTCTTGGTCCTTTCCTGCAAGGGGACTCAATGTGTGAGAGAGGGGGGTACACCTCCTTCACCAAAATAAAAAATACCCAAAGCTTCAGGGGTTCCACCCACCGTGGCCATTTTCGGTGAAAATTCAAATAAATACGTACCCAAAATAAAAAACAAAAACAAAAAAAAACAAAGAAAAAAAAAACAAGGTGCAACATGGAAAAAATGATGCCAGTCAAGGTCCCAGTCTTTATTATTATTATTATTACTATTATCTTTTATTTATATAGCGCCAACAGTTTACGCAGCGCTTAATACAATACATAAATTCAAGGGGTCTGACAAGACGCGACAAACCGATACATTAGGCGGAGAGACAGTTTTTGACTTTAGGGCCAGGGGACCTCCTCGCCACAGGCACTCACCTGATCTGTTCTGTCGATATAAGGAATGGTGGTCGTCCAAAGCCCTTGCAAATCGGTATTGTGATAATACATTTATTAATTTGACTTAAGTTAGTAAATTGAGAAAAGTTCAATGGAATCTGTTTTCTTGCTACGTAAAGAATTCAACATCGACTTCCATCCCTGCCTTTGTTGGAGGAACTGATTAGGATGGATCGCTTATAGCGAAGTGTTTCACCGATGGTCTTCAGTGACATGCTTAGCTCTATGTATATAATAAGCTTTTCTCAAACTATTTCCAGTATCTGAGCTAAAGACTCGTTATGGTCACCAGAAATGTACTGTTGACTCCCCACTTCCCAACCGTGAAGGAGCCTGAAAAGAGCTTGCGTCTCCTCTTGATCCTCGCGTCGGGTATCGCTGCCCTAAGAGCAGCCCGCAGAAATTAAAACAGGAAGCCAAACAAAGTACACGATGACAGCCCCGTCCGTCGCCGGGCATATTATCCGTGTTACTTGTGTTCCGCCTGCGAAAGGAACAAAACCCGGAACATTCATCTTAGGAGGGTAACCTGAAGTGGATAGATAGTATTCAGGTGGCGTGGTGTGCGCCTCTTCCCGCGTGGAGCTTTCATCACTTTGAAACAGGTGAATTGAAGTAGAAAGGGAGTGAAGCCAAATCAGCCAAATGATTATCCACTTTCTGAACCGTGCTTTCCGAGTCGCTTAAGAGTAACTAAAAATGATTATCTGCTCCGTCAGAGGCTGTAGAGTTCTTTCATTTGGACTCTTATGGGCACCGTATAGCGATGTACTTTGGCCTTCAACTTCCATTAAAGTTTACCTTCTAAAGCAAGCTTTATGGCGACCTTGACAAACTAAATATGATAATAAACCTACGTTATGGTGCTTATTGAGTAATATATCATCATGTTCTCAGGATCTGCACAATTCTTTATTCTTAATTAAGTTATTTCTCCCTTTTTGTGGGCAGCTTGGACTATCCCTTTCGTGGCTAGACCTGGCCCCACAGGTGGTTGGAATACTACTATATTTAACATGGGGCAAATACTTGTTTACCTCCCAGGCCCTATAAAACTTTAAATTCCTCGGTGGGTAATTCTGTTTATGTTTTATGCTTTATGTTAGGTTTTCAGCTTTCATTATGTGAACTTTTAAATTCTAATTCTATTATGTGTGTGTGTGTATATATATATATATGTGTATATATATGTATGTATATATATGTATGTATATATATATATGTATATATATATATGTGTGTATATATATATATATATATATATATATATATATATATATATATACATTTCCCAAGCAATTACACTGATTGAAAAGAATAAACAAGCCTATAGTTTATTTTATTAAATGTATTAATACCAAAACCTGATATTAAAATGAGAAATAATGAAGCAATGTTTGTTTTATTATTATTATTTATAACAACCTGAATTGGTTATTCCTGTGAGATGTCATATTGTGATTATAATACATCTAGAACAGGTAGGGTTCCTTACAACATCTGACCAAAAAGTGTGTATTTGCCTAATATAGGTAAAAAATAATTTCACAGCCCGAGAGGAATTATCCTCGGATGGCCATGCAGAAGACCGAGCTTCGTAGACGTTCTCTACATCTCTTCTCCTTAACTTGTTGTCTTGCTCTAACCTGCTTTGATCTGGTTTTGACCTCATAGCACAGGGTGCCCTGGGGTGGACAAAAAAGGGAGATAAACATGGTTCCTCCCTTTGGCATTGTGTTACCCATTGTTCCTCGAGTCGTAATCTGGACCAGTGATGCAATCGTATAAAGCGTGCGGAATGCAAGTGCTTATCGCGTACACAAACAAAACTCTGACACTCTACCTTTTGATTAACCTCGATGAATTCCTTGATATCTGATTACACTCAAATTATACGTAGGAAGTCTCGGAAGACGTGTAGCAAAATGTGTAATTATGTGCCGTGAATCTTTTGCACCCAAAGTAGAAAAAAAAAAAAAAAAACTATATATATCCCCCCCCAAAAAAAAACTAGAATCTTAAATTTCAAGGACAGCATCATTCTTTTAATGAATGAATAAAGCCAGACCTTTATTTTTTTTTATTTTTATAAAAATGCCCCCAGCTATTCATTCTCCCAAATCCACAGACAGGTGGGGCAGGATCAAAAATACTTATTTGATCAAAGTTATTGGCTTCGAAGGTATCTTTGCAAAGATTTAAAAAAAGATGAAAGGTGTTGTTTTATTACACACTGGTAACAGTGTAATTTCATACTAATTGGTGTTGAGATGCCAATCACCTGAAGGGGATGCAAATAAGGTAACTCTTACAATATCTTTTCAGATCCCAAACCTGATGTCGGGCTGAAAAGAGAAAACGAATAATACAGTTAAATTGACCTTAAATGAGCTGCTTTGTGGTTGGAGATGGAGACTCTCGCCTTAGTTTTTCAGACTAGTCTATGCAGGTTATGTCTAACAGTTTGATCCATTGGCTAGACTGTTATGACATAGAACATAAGGCACATCTATGAGAAAAAAATCTTTATCATGTTCTCTGCTTTCTGGATACATTTAAAGAAACATAGAAATAATCCCCCAGCGCTGTATGCAGGAATATCCCCCAGCGCTGTATGCAGGAATATCCCCCAGCGCTGTATGCAGGAATATCCCCCAGCGCTGTATGCAGGAATATCCCCCAGCGCTGTATATAGCAATATCCCCCAGCGCTGTATGCAGGAATATCCCCCAGCGCTGTATATAGCAATATCCCCCAGCGCTGTATGCAGGAATATCCCCCAGCGCTGTATATAGCAATATCCCCCAGCGCTGTATACAGTAATAACCCCCAGCGCTGTATACAGCAATATCCCCCAGCGCTGTATACAGTAATATCCCCCAGCGCTGTATACAGTAATATCCCCCAGCGCTGTATACAGTAATAACCCCCAGCGCTGTATACAGTAATAACCCCCAGCGCTGTATACAGTAATAACCCCCAGCGCTGTATACAGTAATAACCCCCAGCGCTGTATACAGTAATATCCCCCCCAGCGCTGTATACAGTAATATCCCCAGCGCTGTATACAGTAATAATCCCCAGCGCTGTATACAGTAATCAAGCCCCAGCACTGTATGCAGTAGTAACCCCCCTCTGCTATGTATGCGGTAGTAACCCCCCAGCGCCGTATGCCGTAGTAACCCCCCTGTACTCTATGTAGTAATGTCGGTTGGCATTGACAAAAACCTGGATTTATATTGCTTTGTTCCAATAAACTCCCTTTATCTGCAGACCTGGCGGCTGCCATTGTTGTCGGTCATGTGATATTTTGGCCCACACTGAGCTGATGCTTTATGGCAATGCTAATGAAGTCTATTTTTTCATAGACTTTCACTAGTCAGAGTGTCCAGCTGGGTGATTGAGACACTGTCCTTCTATTGTTTCCCACAGGCAGTATGATAAGGAGTCGGGGTGTTTGTCTAGTACAGGCATGTCCAAAGTCCGGCCCGAGGGCCAATTGCGGCCCGCGTTCCGGACTGATAAGGCCCCACAGATAAGTTGCCCGAATATAGATCTGTTTTTTTATATATTAAAGGCAGAGCGATTTAACACCTGTTTAGATTTGTCATCCAAGTCACAAAATGAAAAGTATGCCGTTTTCAATAAACTTTGCATAAAATAGTTAATTTGCATTTAATTTTAATGGTTCAAAGAATGTCAGGCAAAATGGTCGGCCCTCGCACATGTTCACTTCATCAAATCTGGCACTTCGAAAAAAATTTGGCCATGCCTGGTCTAGTAGGTTGGACTCAGAGAACTCATACAAACGGCTCGTCTGCAGCCGCCGGAGAGCATTATATTGGAACTATTTTAAAAACCAAACAGTACAACATTTTGGTGTCTGGCAGTTGAACAACTTTATGTATTCCCTTAAAAAATGGATTTAATGCTCAAAGACGAGCCAGTTAAAGAAGGAGAGAAGACTCGGGGATAGAGCTGGACTAAAGAGCATTTTCCTTTATTGGAAACGATTGACATTAAATAGAGTTTCCATCTCTTTAACCGATGTAATTCTTTTCCTCTTCTTCCTCTTTTTAGGGGGACGTTGGGCTGCAGATTACAATGCAAAGAAAATTGAATGTGACCTCGTCAACGTGAAATCCCTGAAATCCAAACTAGGTATGTGGAGCCCCCGTTTGCTTTTTGTTCGCTATAAAATCTAAAAAGGTTGTATTTGCAAAATCTTCATGTCTCCAGTTTTACATTTTTTTTTTTATTATAAAGCTTATTCTATTTTCCTGAATTGTTAATTATTTTGTAATTATGTTGCTACTTTCTTGTGTCGATTCGGTTTTTAAAGAAAGACGCAAAAACGCTTCAGCGTGGGAAAGAAACCTGATCTACCCGGCGGTGATGATACTTCTACTCATTGTCACGGTAAGCTTCGTTTTCTCGCCGTGCCGTATCCTTACTACCTGTGCCTTGAAAAATTTATTTTTTTGGTAATTTCTAGCACCCGCCAATTAAACTGCGTCAGAAATTAACATTTTAAAGTTCTAATGATTATCTGACACTGTATACTGATATGTAGCCTCAAGTACTATATGTAGCTGGCGTAATAACTGGAAATCCTCGTTTGTCTTTCCGTTTCAGTCCTTCTCGGTCATACTGGTTTCCTGCAACATTCTCCGTCTCTTAGTGGATGAGACGGCGCTGCCCAAGGGTTCAAAGGTATAGTAAGTTGTCCAGCAAAACCAGCAAATAATAATTACTAACGTTTTTTTGTTTTTGTTTGTTTTAATGTATCTCATCTATTATTTTGCTTTTCGGTATCTGCATTAAGAACACCACGCATGCTCTCTCATTGGCTGGCTATATTAACAGGGAGCCAATAGGAAAGCAAACACTAGAAACCGAGTATTTTCGCTACTTGGCGTTCCCGACGAAGCTTTGTTATGTGGCGGTACTGGGGGGGGCACACCGGCTGCACCCCACAAAATAAAGTATGCATATCTGCTTCTTGTGTATTGAACCTTTTCCATTAGCTTTCCCGCTACGGCCAGCACTAGGTGTCCGTCAAAGTGTCTCGTAGAACAGCAGGTGCTGTGCAATCTACTGGCGCTCTATAAATAAAATATTACATGGCGATATATGTGATAGATGTATTTTATGCATTTATATCTCGTTTAGAGTTTTTTTCTTGATGATTAAACAAATATTACTTATATTAAAAGTTTTGCACAATCGATCTCCAAAGAGATTAGATTTAAACTAATAAACAAATTATGGGATCTTCACTTCCGACGGAAGAGATTTGTAATAATAGAGAATAAAGAACTGCTTGCTGTAGGTAGAATCTAGCAAGCCTGTTACAACTCTTACTTGGGCTTCTGGTATTGTTGCAACACACACTTTATCTCTGATTTATCAAACCCACTTTTTTTCATTTTACAAAAATGTAAAATATATAAAAAACAAGAGAGATAAATAAATAAAAAAAAATATATAAAAAAATAATAATTATTAAAAAAAAAATATATATATATATATATATATATATATATATATATATATATATATATATATATATATATATATATATGCACACACAATAATAATTACTCCCTGCTGGCTTGTTACAGCATCCTACAGGTGTATAGAGCGGTTTAATTAAACAAGCTTGTTGTCTGTCTCTCTTTTCCTTTTTTATTTTTTTTAAATTAATATCAGTGTTGCAATTATTTGGCATCGCTAAAGCATTTTCATCTACGAACAGAATGTTTTATTTTTTTTGATGATACCTGTACAGCTTTTTTTTTTTTTTTTTTTTTTTTTTTTTTTTTATGTCTGTATCAGAAAAGCTGGATTCTGTCCATTTCTCTGATCTCATTTTATGTGCTAAAACTGCTTAATTTTCAGGCGCTTTGGAGCACAGCAAGTACCAAGACTGTTGCTTTACTAATTTGATAAGGATTCTCCGGCTTTGTGTTGGACATTCTTTAGAGATGTAAAATAAATTAGGCATGTAATACGCCGTACACTGAATACGCTTTCTTTGATCATGAGTTACTTTTTAACAAGTATCAGGTTCTGTTTAAAACCATATGGTTGGTGTTGACTTTGGCAAGCGAATACACACACGATACGTATCTACCGGTGATGTATCTTCTGGTTTAATTCGTCCTGCTTTCTCCCGTTTTGTAACAGTGAAAAGAATTAAGGAAGTTACTGAAAAAAGGCCATTGGGTTAATGTTGTAAATGACTATTGTAGCTGGAAACGGCTGATTTTTTATGGAATCTCTTCATAGGCGTACACAGAGGCCCTTTATCACTCCCATCACTCCTGTGTTCCAATAGCCCTTTATCACTCCCATCACTCCTGTGTTCCAACAGCCCTTTATCACTCCTGTGTTCCAGTGGCCCTTTATCACTCCCATCACTCCTGTGTTCCAACAGCCCTTTATCACTCCCATCACTCCTGTGTTCCAGTGGCCCTTTATCCCTCCCATCACTCCTGTGTTCCAGTGGCCCTTTATCCCTCCCATCACTCCTGTGTTCCAATGGCCCTTTATCACTCCCATCACTCCTGTGTTCCAATAGCCCTTTATCACTCCCATCACTCCTGTGTTCCAACAGCCCTTTATCACTCCCATCACTCCTGTGTTCCAGTGGCCCTTTATCACTCCCATCACTCCTGCGTTCCAACAGCCCTTTATCACTCCCATCACTCCTGTGTTCCAGTGGCCCTTTATCCCTCCCATCACTCCTGTGTTCCAGTGGCCCTTTATCACTCCTGTATTCCAATGGCCCCTTATTACTCCCATCACTCCTGTGTTCCAATGGCCCTTTATCACTCCCATCACTCCTGTGTTCCAATCGCCCCTTATTATTCCCATCACTCCTGTGTTCCAATGACATGCTATGTTCACTCATCTAAGTTTAAAAGGCTAATTGATGCTTAGAAAACCTTTTGCAATTACGTTTTCTACAATGTTTTATGTCATCAAATGTGTAACAAAAAAGTGAAATATACCAGCGCCTCTAATGTGTAATAGCAGCCCCAATATCGTTGGTACTGGAAGATTGCAATTAGAAAGTATTCCAATGATTAGATTTTTCTTGGTGTTCCATTGCTGAATATACGATCAAACGCATCACTAAGGCGGCGCAAAAATGATGTATTGGTGTTTCACTTGGCTTTGTTGAGAATCTGAATTGAGTTTGGCTAATATTAATTGAAGGCACGTGGAGGATCTGTAGAGTTTGGACCGGTAGAACTAGGGCAGTAAATAAAAATGGGCCAAAAATATATACAAGTGTGAAATGATTAGGGCTGCAACTAACGATTATTTTAATAATCGATTAGTTGGCCGATTATTTTTTCGATTAATCGATTAATCGGATAAAAAAAAATTATATTTAATAATTTAATGAAATGCCCTGCACCCACCCACACTCTGCCCCATCAGTTTCCCACCCGGCAATCTCTCTCTCTCTCTCTCTCTCTCTCTCTCTCTCTCTCTCCGTGCCTCCGCTACCGAATCGTTCCACTTACAACGTTCAACCTTCAAAACTTTATTCAAATCTTCATCGTTCACGCGCGTCACATCCGTCATTACGTAACTTCAAGCAGACGGACACTACAGAGCTCTGCAGCAGAAACGGGGGAACGCTGGCGGAGGTAAGTGAAAGGAGCCGAGCGCTCCAACGACGAATCCATCACTCGATTAATCGATAACGGAAATCGTCGACAACGATTCCCGTTATCGATTATTATCGATTTTATCGATTCGTTGTTTCAGGTCTAGAAATGATATAGAACGATCATTTTATGTTAAAATAATTGTAATTGTAGTCTTTTTTTTTTGTTGGCGCGACAGCATGTGCCTAAAGCTTGATATTCCGCAGATGCTGGTCCTCCTTCCCCGAGTTAATGAAATCTGACACGGCATTTACCTGTAAATGTAACTTTATTATTCCTGTTTATTTTTATTTTCTATCTTTTTGTTTTTCTTTTTTCTCCCAGAGGCCAGGCATTGGGGATGCTTCCCTCTTCACTTTTGGGTTTGCAGGAGCAGCTTTGGAAATCATTTTAATATTGTATCCTTTGAAACCTGTGTCGATTTTTTATATTTCAGAAAATAATACTATTATAATAATTATAGTGTAATAAAACCGTCTATTTTGATTTGTTTTCGGTGTGTGTGTGTGAAATTAATTCACAAAGCTTACTCCTGAAGCCCGCCGGCACACTATTGCGCAATCCAAAATAATATGGCGTCCTTGGGATAAATCAGCGTGACTTTAATTATTTAAACATACAAACCCATAATTGTTGAGAATTACAAATATTTATTCGTATTGTTATTGTTGTGGGTTTTTTTTAAAGTTAATATCCTCATAATGTAATATCTAAAATGTTAAAAGCTGAATCGGGCTTCATTTGAGGACCAGTTCTGTTCTAAAATGTAAAAAAAATAAAATAAAAAATAAAATAAAAATAATATAATATATATTAATATATAATATATATATAAATAATATTAATATATAATATATATTATTGGAGATTGGTTTTGAGTTATTTGCCCTTCCTTATTTATAAATACACCCCATTTATTAAGCGAAGATTCCAAATGATCCTCTCCCTCCCGCGGACGCGTTTCTATGTATCTTGTAAGGGGGCCGCAGAAACAGGTGGACGAGGCTGCTTTGGGTCCTTTTGCGGTAATGGAGGGACAGGCTTTTTAGCAGCCGTGCTGCTGTACAAGCACTTAAAGGCGTATTGTTATTTTATTCACTGCTTAAGATGTTTCAGAGGACGCCGAGCACTTGAGTGAATCTTTTGCATTCCTCTGGGCTGCTTTTTTTTTTTGTTCTATTATTTCACCTTAATTCTCACAGCTATCTCATGGTTTCTTCTGTCGTCGGCTTCTATAGCCTCCGTTTTTTTGGAAGTTTCACTCCCAGCAAAGACGACACAACGATGACAAAGGTGAGTTAAAACCTGAAGGTGCTGATGTAGATTGCGGTCACCCCTGCCCAATTTTTTTTCCTTTTTTTTTTTTTTCCTCCCCACCCTTAGCCATCTAGTTGCGCTCTCTCGTAATTGCCCTGGATGGCTCATTTGCAGCAATCGGGATCTGGAAGGTTTTCAGAAGGCTCAATGAGTGGGAAAGGGATGTGTGTTGTGTTTGGTTTGGACAACATCCATTCACTAAACAAAAAAAAGAAAAAAAAAAAGGGGTGGGGGGGCTCTGAAATGGCAGAACTTATTAGCCAGCCCATAGAAACGAGCTGAAAAGAGTTGTCTTTCTCCCCGGAGGAACGTATTGCTAATGAGTAACTTTGATTGTGCGAACTGTACTTTGCCGAGCCTGTTTGAAATCTTCAGAACGGAGTCATTGAAATTTGAATAATTAGAATAGGAGCGAAGGGCCCCCATTCAATCGTTTCTGTGGAGTTAAGACTAATTTGACTTAACTACCACCTGACACCAGGCTGGGAAGAATAAAGCAGTTAAGTAATGGTTTGATACAAATGTATCCCCCACCCCCCATTTTCACTAACAGCCCTTTTTCTCTTTAATTGCTGATATGAAGCTTCCTGCCCCCCCTTGTTTGCCAGGAATTGTGTTAAATTAGTGTTAACGTTCTCACTATGGCTACTTGGACTGAATTCCTGTCCACAAAAACATTTTAAAAAAATGAATGAGAATTTTTATTAATTATATTAAAAAAAATATGTATTTTTTTTATAGGTCACATAATAAAATGGCTTCTTCTGAATGGCTGGAAAAAACCTCCAGTTGCATCCCTTTACACCTTGATTTTTGTTTCTCACACGTAGCCCACGTAGTGTAAAGAAGGTTAAACAAATGTATAGATAAAAAAAAAACAAAACATGAAACGTGTTGGCTCTGCGGATAAGTCTCTTTATGACCACAAGAGGGAGTATGTGCCCCCAGCAGACCTTCGGAAGGGTATTAATGGTTGCCTTTGTTGAAACCAAGAAGACTTTTAACAAAATAATTAGTACACAGCCCTCGTTCATTCATGTATGTCCTTTCTATGTTCCGGTACTGGTCACTGTGGGCAGCCATATTGTATTTCCAGCCACCCAACCCATAAGGGTGTTTATAGAAACACATTAATTAAGCAAAAAATACTAGAGTCTTGCCCTTTATTGTGGGATTTTTTTTATGTATAAAGGTCATGGATATGTCTTAGATTAGTATTTGGAGATCTCGTTGTACATAAAATAATCTTATGGGAAAACACGATGGCTGCAGTCTCCTCTTAGCATCAAAACAATATCTCAATGTAAAAAAGCAGTAAAGTCATTCATCCCCATGAATTAAAGGTGTAAATATGTGTGTGTGTATATCTATGTATATCTGTGTGTGTGTGTGTGTGTGTGACTGTGTATATCTATGTATATCTGTGTGTGTGTATGTGTGTGTGTATCTGTGTGTGTGTGTATGTATACATGCTTATCACTATTATAGATTGTATTACTGAATCTAATAATTCCTTTTATGCATTTTTACTTATTTTGACAGATAATTGGGAATTGTGTATCTATCCTCGTCCTCAGCTCAGCTTTGCCTGTCATGTCAAGAACATTAGGTAAGTATTAGGAATGTGTGTGTATATATATATATATATATATATATATATGTATATGTATATATATATATATGTGTGTGTGTGTGTATATGCATATATAATTAGAAGGGCGAGAACACACTAACATTTCTATATTCCAAAGATGTCTCTCTGTATATAAAGATATATTTATTTTTGGAGATTTTGGAAGACCTGTTTTACCTCTTTCTTTGGAAAGTTCTGTTTGCATAAATCATTGAAATTAAAATCTTGTAGTACGAGTGTAAATTTTCCTCTAACTACAGGATGTGATTCTTCGGGGGGCTAAAAGGGTTTTAACTACTGTGACAATTTGCCTTGTCTTAAAAATATTGCAACATGAAGATCATATGTCTGTAGGGAGTGTGAGACGGGGTGATTTGGGGCTGTGTGTTCCCTATTGAACAAGTTATTGTTGGGCAAATACACATGAATTGTGAATAGCGGTAGGAAAAAAAAAAAATATATATATATATATATTATCAAAGATAAATCCATAAAGTTTTTTTTATATTTTTTAATTTTTATAAATATATAATACCAGTACTTTTGTGTCGTGTGCATTGTCTTGACTTCTATTTAAACCCCAAGTGTAGATATATTGGATTTAACCCTATTTTTTCAGCTGCTCTCGCAAACAATAATTGAAAAGTTTTGATTAAATAGATATATCTAAAAAAAAAAACAAAATAAAAAAATACTGTGGGAACTGATGAATCGCTTTTTGTGTCGCTTAAGCCAATCCACAATTTCCATGTTTCTAAAGAAGATTTTGTGTCCGCTATAATACAGGGTTGTTGGAAACAGTCGGGAGTAATGTACACTGGTTATTGAGAGGAGCGCTGCTTGCCGCTTGCAATTGTTGTTACAAAGAAAACAAATTAATGGCAAAAACTTTTTTTTTTTTTTTTCCCCCTCCTGCTTAACAAACGACATTCCTGAATAGTTTGCCATAGAGATAAATAAAAGAATAAAATAGAAGGATGGCACAATCAGACGTCAGCTTTCAAATTCACAGACGCAGCTGTCCAAACAGGATTAATAGACTGCAATAGGGTACAGTGAGTCATGTGCGGCTTTGCAAAATATCAACATGCTTTGCGTTACATGTTATGCCCGGTGCTTTTCAATAGATGAAAGGGAATAAATACGTTAAACAGATTCATAGTCTTCTCACAGCATTAAAAAAAAGGCACTTTTATTTTGTAAGAATCAAAGAGGGATCTACACTGACCACTATGGGAAAGGCAAACGGAAAAAAAAACACAATAAAGCAATTCACAATTACCCCCCCCCTAATTTAGATTTTACAAAGTATTCATACATTAGTGTACGAGAGCTTAAGTATTTTGTGTGTGTGCGTATATATATATATATATATATATATATATATATGTCTGTAGATTACATTGTTTTTAAATGCAATTTTAATACATTTTATTTTATAGAGATATAGATTCACAGATATGTATATATTTTTTGTGTATAACATATTTGATCCGTTAAGATAAAATAAAAAAACACAGAAAATTATAAACTATTCACTAAACATTTTTATAAAATTATAAATAAAAAAGATATATAAATATTGCACATTTTTTGTTATAAAATATGATATGGTTTTTAAAACCATCTTTTATTTATATGTTATATATATATATACACACACACTTAAAAAAAAAACAAAACAAAAAAAAAAAAACAGACATGCAATAGGGAGACCAGATGGACCGAATGGAGATTTTGTTTTCTTTTTTACATACTTTCAGGGATTTCCTATTCTTTAGCCAGTGCTTGTTTGTGGACATATTGCCGAGTTTAGCATCCAGGTTACAGAGGTTAAGGCTTCTGTTTTACCTACAAGACAGGCTTTGTGTAGCTGTTGTCTTCCTAAAGTCTGAGCCGGTCCACGCAGGTGTATAAATCATGTCTATTAGGTAGCAGGTTCGTGCA
Organism: Spea bombifrons; assembly: GCF_027358695.1. Taxonomy (NCBI): domain Eukaryota; kingdom Metazoa; phylum Chordata; class Amphibia; order Anura; family Pelobatidae; genus Spea; species Spea bombifrons. Next base: position 7,190,993 of record NC_071091.1, on the reverse strand, counting down.
GTAAGTACGGGATCATTACGCGTGGCAATGCCCAATTACTCTGAAACTTTATATTCTCACTCAAATACCGTGACACGCAGACCCTGTTTCTACAGTAAACCTTTATTACCCTCCTGTGGTTACAATTGTTTCACCTGTTACATTGTTTCTAGGAGGTGGCTTTAACACGTTTTTTGATAGTTTAAGACACCGGACAAATGTATACCTTGCCATGGTACGTGTAACATGAGTAAGTGGGGGAATGAAGGCCAGTGCCCCTTGATACAATGAATTAGCTTCATTCAGCAACGCATGAATGTAACTTAAACTGGTAGACGGTGAAGAACCCTCTACCTAACTTCTCACACAGTAACTGATCTTGAACTATTTTTCTATGGAAAGAATATTATCATCGTTGGTCGTGTTGGACGAAGATCCAAGCTGGTCTTGGATCCAAGATGTGAAGCACTGCAAAGATCTACAAATATTCTTTGTCAAAGCCTGTTTGTTCTTTTAAGGCATCTAACCAATAAATCGAGACATATTATTTTTTTTTAAATGTTAACAGGATTTCAGCATCATTTTGTTTTCTTTTCCATCAGGGATCACACGCTTTGATCTTTTGGGTGACTTTGGAAGATTTAACTGGCTGGGAAATTTTTACATCGTCGTAGCGTACAACCTGTTGTTCGCTATCGTCACGACGCTGTGCTTGGTCCGTAAATTTACTTCAGCTGTTCGGGAGGAACTTTTAAAGGCCATAGGTAAGTTTATCCGACTAGAGATTCTACGCGTTAACAGCTTAAAGGCCACAACACAAAGGCTTGTTTTCAACTCCTTCTGAGAAGTACATTTTTTTTTTTTTTTTCAGAACCATTTTTTTTTAAAATTTTATTAAAATGAATCAATTTTAGAGAAAAAGGAGCTTTTTAAAACCCGTCGCGTTTTGTGTTTTGTAGGTTTGGATAAACTTCAGTTATCAAACGAAGCTACAGATTCCTCGTCCCCCAACGGGCACCAGAAAACACTGTGACATTGTATCAAAGCCAAGCGGGGGACATTCTGTTTACTTCTGCTTTGACGGGTCCTTACAATGCGTATAGAGAGTTCTGTGTCTTATGGGAAAAACACACACGTGCGTGGTACAAGTCGGCTCGTGTTCTTTCATCACGATATTATTATTTACTTGTTTGTTACAAAGCATAAACACACCTGCAGAATGTTACTTTTGTTGCGTTAGGATTAGGATACGCTTGCATTATTGTGATCGAGGTGGTTCAGGTCAACAACGCAGATCTTCTGCTTTGAGTGCTGCATATTCTCCGACTGCTCTACCTATTAGAAATTGATCTTTATTTGAAGTGGCAATTTGTGGCGATGGCAAAGGACGGGTCATTACGTTTGAGCATGGAAGTCAGATGGTCCCTAAATAACACGGCCATATGGCCCATCTTAACACGAGTTTTAAGCTGACAGATGGACAACTCTAACCTTTTTGTATAAAGGGGTCATCCCAACATACAGAGTTCTGGCCGCATTCCTTTTTTTTGTAGGAATTGTTAGCTTTTCTTCCTGGCATTAGACAAATTCCGGAAGCTGTGGGATACGTCCTTCCACCGCTGCTTGATTGGCTAGTGGACATAGTTGAGTTGTTTAAAGAGTTGCCTAGATCTGTGTCACCTGCCCAAACAGTACAGTTTATGAACTTATTACCATCTTCAGTCCATAAATGATACAGTGCGACTCACGGGTCAGTTTCTCTTTTTCCCGTCATCTAGCATCCGGCGTCTTCTGCTCAGAGCAGAACTTGGGACCTCCGTATATTTTTTTAATGCAACACTGGCCAAAAGTCATTTTTTTAGGCACTTAGTATTTTTTGTTTGTTTGTTATAGTGTATAATCCCTCACCACTCTGACACTGTACACGGACTGTGAATTTGGTCGGTGACCAGATCCAATACATTCCTCCTATCACTTTTATGGTGGAAGTCTCTCTCTCCTTATCAGGATAGGATATTTTAAAAGACCACAAACATTCTTGCCTCCTACGTCTGCATTAGCAGCAAAATAAACATCAAACCGCCTAATAAAAAAAAAAAAATGTTTCTAAAAATTCTATAAGTCTTAAAATGTTTGCGTGTTTGAAATAGTATAGATAGAATGTATATGATATGCACTCAAGTAGGAAAGATGCAATAGAATATAATTTTTAAAAAATGCACTTTTGTTTTTTTGTTTTTTTTTTACTTAAACAGCTTTCACTCTGCTAAGAAAAATAGGCTTCATTAAGATAGTTATTAAAATGTACTTTTTTTGATGATTACGTACAGAGCTGTGATTGGGTATATTGGGATACCCAAGAGACAACTAAACCACCAGACACCCTTCATGCTATTTTTACTGTGAAACGTCGTTTTTTTCCTTAAATATCTATTTCGTGTTTCCGTTTCGGACGCTCCAATGTGAACATATTAAAGTTTTATGTATGCGCTGTATAGCATTATATGGGCTTTTTTGCTTTCAGGCTACTGAATGTTTACTTTGTAGCAGTCTCATGATGTAATCCTTGATTAATATGTCATAATCAACACGCCGCACCTCTGTGAAGCTGTTTTCAGAAATTTGCGTAACAATCATAATCGTCCACCGAAATCCGAAGGCTCCGTACCCTGCTCCCCTTTCTTCTAATTACCGAGCACTTTGGGTTGAAAGTGGTGTTTACAAAAATAAAATCAAACGAAGACTATAAATGTCCTGTTTTACAAAGTCTATGCACATAAAACAAAACAGCAATAACATTTTTATAACGCATTTGTACGCAGTCACGAGATTGCTTTGTTTAAGGATCCGTAGCGGGTAATAAGCGGCCGTTCGGAGTGTTTATGGGAAGAGCCGATGCATCGTAACGATGTACAAGCCGTGGAGCGGGCAATTATTTAGCATTTTTTTAACTGTCAACTTTATCAAAGTTAAAAATTTTGCAGTAAGCAGGCTTTTTGATCTATACATCGTGCTAGCCGTCCTTGCTGATTTATAGATGAAAATATTTATGGTCCGCTCGTCGTGTCGACGTGTGCTTCCTCCCGCAACACGTTTCTGTTTATTCACTTAAGAGAGAGCCTATAGGAGAGGTCGAGTTTCATCTCATTAGAAGGGGCCAACCAAAGTGAGATTCGGCTCCTAGGATAGCATGGACGACCCTGTATAAAGCATACATCACTGAGAGTTCTGCAAATTTGAACTATACTTTATGCAGGGAATTCTAAGTTCTTGTTACAGGGGAATTCGGCTGGGGTGTTCATTTATAATGCGTAGTGGATTCAGGAAGCTGAAACCATAACTCTCCTTCCAACTCCCGCCATAGTGAATAAGTCCCATTAAGTGACCGGCAGATAGTGGGATATTGCCACCGGTTTGCCCCCCGTTGCAGTCCAATCGCCAGCATAGTAAACATTAAGATTTTCTCAGCGTTTGACCAATGTTGCTAATTTTAAGGATGTTACATACAGTGAATCCAGCATTAACCCCGCAGATACCAGAATGCGAAAGCCAGCCCAATATAAAGCAGTTAAAGAAGAAGGTCTCTTTCTTAATGCCATCCTACGTGTTTTATCTGCACCGCTCAGACCCCTCCATGATCCTAACGTACCGGAAGGCGCTCTAGCTAATAACCATAGAGAAGGAAAGCGATTCGGTTTATCGTAATCAGGGAATTGTTTCCTATTGTGTGAGCGAGTTTACATAATTCCATGGGTTTCTTTCTAATTTGATCGATGTGTGGGTTCCTTTTACTTGGCCTATTTCTGTTTTTCTTGTTTGTTCCCGTTTCTGTGTCGGTCCAGTTGTTACATTCTCAGAGATAGGGCAATCGGTGACCATTTGGCCTACGAGGAAGGCGTTCTGTAGGATAACCCCACCGGCTGAGGACCAGAGTTCCTAAACGATTGTCTTCAGCTACTGACCATAAAAAAAAATAATCAAACTTAAACCCTTGAGCACAAGGCCTACACAATATTGGTTAGTGTCCTTTGTTGAGCCAGGTATATCCATATAATCTCACCTGATCGTAGAACAGGCCCCAAAGAATAAAGAGCCGTGGGTTATTACTTAACCTTTTACCTTTATTTCATATTGTATGTCGCTTTACCTGCAATCTATATCGTGAGAGAATAGATTCAAATCTAGACTGTGAAGGGCAAGTAAACTTTCATTCCACCCAATCCCTAAATATTAAGTAAAAAAAAAACAAAAAACACCTTTTTATTTAAATATCTCCTTTATTATTAAGGGAGACAAACTATACACTTGTGTGAAAGAAATGTGAACAAGATCACTTACTAAGTGTTTCGTTGCCGTCTGTGCTTTCTGATTGGAGCATTGCAATTTGTGTTGGTTTTTTTTTGTTTTTTAAAGGTTATCTTTTTGTTTTTGAAATTTTTATGTAAGTGCATATGTGTTCAATAAAGTTTGTTTTGTATTTTCTATGCCATCTTGTTCTATACACACATTCTCACTCACTCACTCACTCACTCACACACACACACACTCGTTTTATTGCTGGAGTATTTTCAGGTGTCGTCACCTAAATGTTGAAATTATGATTTAGAATACCGTTCCACCAACCCTGCTTTATTTACGGGGACAGTATCATGTCTGCTGCATATTAAAGTATTTTATAACTTTAGTGGGTGGGTGGTGGGTGGAGAGTAGGCGTGGCTAAATGTCGCTAACCCTGACCAAAGAAAAAAATAAACCGAATGGAGGTAAATATGGCTTCACCGAGAGACTCCGGGTCAAACCCAGAGTTCCCAGGTATCCAGAAAACACAGACACAACTAATGTACGGCTCTCTGAAAACATTTTATAAAACTAGAATTGTTTTAAAACAAAAAAAAATATATATTTTTTTTTAAATGTGGTACACGTAAAAAAATTAATAAATAGGGACCTCTGTTTTGTGGTCCTTGCTCCTAGAAAAGTTAAAATTAGCATGTAATTATTTTCTTTTGATATGAAGATCGACACAACGGACATACGTGGGGCTCCTCCGCCGTGAACTCTTCAAATGTCTGGAGGCAGGCAAAGTGAAAGATGTGTGAACAGGACAGAAGGACGGCTGGGCGGACAGACTGGCCTAAGTGACCTTCTGTCTGAAGCGAGTCGGTTTTATGATGTAACGGCATGATGCATATCGGACAGTCAAATATTTCCTGCCGGACAGCCTAGAGAGCGACAAAACCGGATGGATTAGAAAGATTGACCGCACACGCTGCAAGCCTTTATAAATATTATTTTTCATAGACTGCAGAATAAAAGAGAATTTCTTAAAATGCTATGAAAATATAGAAATATGTATTTACTTTATAAAATGTAGAGCAGCCCAGCCTACCTGCAATTGTATCTTTTCCCATTCTCCTTCGCTTGGTGCAGTGAGGTTTGGGAGATCTAGCTGCCGGAGCACTTTGCGACTGGCGGCGATGGAGTTGTCAATTTCGTTGAATAGGACATCGATATCCGTATCGCACGACCGCAGTAGTCTGTCCGTAATTTCTGTGAGCTTAGAAGATAGCGTATGGGTTAATACTTCTGTTCTCAAAACACCACGTGAGAGGCCAACATTTAAGAAACTCGTACTCGGGGAAAAAAAATTAACCCCTTCCCACCCTCAAGGACCAGGGTATATGCATTTCATTTATAGTGAAAAGTCAGTACAGTGAGAATACAATTAATATATTTCCTCTGCAAATATAAATAATATAATATATAATATATAAAAAATAATAATAATAATAAAAATATTTTCTTTTATATTATATCATAAAAAAAATTAAAATAATCTATTGGTCAAAACCTTACCCGATTCCTAAATTTGTGTTATTATTATTAGTATTATCTCTGTCATTCATTCTTTAATGGCATCGAGACAACTTTTCTAGATCAGAAAGGGCTTACAAAACTGAAACATGCATACAACGTTAAAGAGAAAATACCGGTATTATACGGAAATGATTTCTATTACGTGAATTTAATTGTCCTGAAATACTGTTTTTAATTCCTCAAAAATATTTCAACTTAATAAAATAAAAAAATAAATAAAGAATAATAAAAAAAAAAGAACATAAAGAAAACTTTTACGAATTCCTTACGTTACTGATAATTTTCCATTAGGCAGAAGGAGTAGCCACGGGGCTTAAAGCCATGTTTGCTTAGGTGAAATCGCAGCGCTTAATACTGCAACAAACCAATAACATCAGTATTGTGTTCTTTTGGGGGGGAAAAAAAAAGACAAGTCTATTTTCTTCCTAGACAGATTTGGACAGCTTTTATAAATTAGAGCTCTAATGTAAACCAATTAAGCAGTCACGTATATGCCTTTTATATTTAGTTTCTAATTTATCTTTGCTAAAAGTTCTTTTGTTACTTAAGATAAACAAATATGCAAACGTATCTTGGTCATGCATGACATAGCGATGAATAGGGAGATTAGGCGTGCCCGTTCACTGATTAACTACGATAGATATATACTTCGGAGGGAGGATATTGTCATGTTTTTCTGTAGTATCTGGGATACTGTATAACTGGGACTAAAATTACATTAAATATAAAATAAAATTGACAAAATTCTAGATTTGTTATTTCTTAAATCGCTGCTTGCCATTGATTGGTTGATTTTTTTGGGGGGGCGAGAACGTCAGGACAGGAAGTAGATCAGATGATGCTGGCCCTGCCACAGGCTGGCACCGGGCCTCGCTGCTATATGGTTAGTTAGATTTTACACTGAATATCTCTGAAACTATTACACCGTTTGACAAAAAAAACACGGGTAGAGTCAGTATATTAATTTATGCTACAAACTTTAATTCACAAACAAGTGAAATGACTAAAGTGTTACGTTTTATAAGGTATGTACCCCTCTATGTGAACCCCCATTCCCACCCATTCACTCATCTTTGTCTCCTCTGCTCCTCCAACGTGTAATTTCTCCTACTTTTTTTTATTTTAGTTGGAAGGCGGGATTATCGAACATGAATTATTGTGGAAAGCATCTTGAGGTGTCTGCTCCTCTTATGAGGTTATGACATCATAATTTGTTTTGTTACAACCATACCTGGGAACTTCCCAAGGCAGGCAGGCTACCCAGAGCTCTCCCTATTCCGGGGGAGTAGCTTCACGAGGGGGGCCGGGCTTGGTACACACAACAGTGTGGTAGGCCATGTGAGGGGTGGGGCTAACCACAGATAGCATAAATTAGGAATGCGATTGGGCAGGGAGTGGGCGTGGTTAAACACCACTCCCCTGCCCAATATCGGGGCTTCCCCAGGAGACTCCGGGTCAAATCCAGACAGTTCCCAGGTATGGCTGCAAGAAGTCACCATGCACAGGGCTGTACTGAAATACTGACATCGAGGGCCGTGCTGGTCAGAGCAAAAACCTTTTATGCCTCCATTCATCTGCCTGCAATGGTGCAATCTCAAAAATGTATATTTAATAAACGTTCTTTCATATATGCGTATGGATCAAATATTAGATGTTTTAGCCGTCTCAGCTACGGCTCACATCCATCCCCTTTTGACTACTAATTTTGCTTGAGTTCCCATTGGGTTTTTAACTTTGTAAATCAATTGATGATACTCAATGTTTGGCAAGCAAGGTTTGCAATGTTCTTGTCATACAAAAATTCTATTCACGTACTGATTTTTTTTGTAAAGAATCTACAGCAAAACTGTTCTGTTTTGATCTATACAGTTGCTAAAAATACAAGACAGAAAACATGGATTCCACCACACCATCTAAAAAGAAAAGTACCCTCAAGTTCTATGTTCTATCCAGAAGCTTTGTCACCCTGAGCCGTCGTGTTCGCTCTAGCCCCATACCACGGGGACACATTCCCGGGCCTCTGTTTGTATCCATTACCATTAAAAAAACACACAAAAAATGCGACAAAGAAGCAATCGTCTGCGCCCTGTCTTTATTCTCCATGCGGCCAACATTTCATTTTTAGAAAAAAAAAAAAAAACAACAAAAGATGTGTTAACAGACGTATAATACTGAAATCAGACAAGGTAAAATAGAAAATCAAAGGTAAAAAGAACCACAAATGTATTAAGAGATTTAACAAAATCATGCAGGTGAACTTTGAGCACTTTTTTGAGTTTTTTTTCCTCTTTTTTTTAAAAAAAGTCGTACATCTTAATGTCAGCAAATTGCATACTAATGTGTTGACTTATGGCAAACCTCAAAAGTAAAATGAGCAGGCTGGAATTTACTGCGTATTGATGAATCAGTGATAAGCTTTTATGGGGTTAATATCCTCCAAGAACGGAACCTCCGAGACACATCAAACTGGCAACTCAATGTTTGCCCGCCCCCCCCGACGGCTAAATAAACTCCACGACCATTATGATGTTTGGTGCGATTTAAATGAAAAGGTTGGAGAAATCGCATAGCCGTCCACTTTATTTCACAGCCCAGCTACCTACTTATAGAAAAAAAAAGCCAGTTACTAACATCGACTTCTGCTACAGATAATGTGATGCATATGAAAAAGATTTTATAGCGGTAATAAAATGTCCCACTTCAATTACACGGCTTATGCAAGCACGGTTTATAGGTAAGGATCAAAGCCGCTCACAAACTCATCTATTGCATCGGCGGTAACAGTTTGCTTTCTGTACACACGGATCGTGGATAATGGCATAAACGAGATCGTTTTAGTAACCTTTTAAGGGACTCTTAGATCTCTTTAAAACTACTGGGACTCTGTCAGACGTATAATAAACATATCAGTCTCAGTTCACGTCTTTGGGCCAATAAAACAGAAGAAAAAGGGGAAAAAACGAACCCAGAAACCAATGATTCATCAAGGAATCCGTGCGAATTAATTGCAACCGTACGATTATGCATTTTTTACAAATTTTGTACAAATTAATCCCTTTAATCAGCTTTTCTTGATGAGTAAAAAAAAAATAATTAAAAAAATTAAATAGTTAATACAGCCAGAATATATCTTATAAACAGTTATTTTTTGCATTACAGTTGAGCCTCCTATTAATGTTATCTTTTTTTTTTTTTTTTACTTGATTCTTTATTTTATGTGAGGTTCTGTTGCTTAAAGTATTTGTTAATTCTTGCGCTGTTGGATACTTAAAGGGCATTTTAATGGGTGTTTATAATAAAGGCAACTGCACAATAAATGCAAAGCTTCATTTAAAAGCATCCGATAAAACACCGGATAAAATGCTTAATAAGCACCAGATAATAAAACATGTGACATGTTATGTGACTGCCTTTTTAAAAGCACCGGTTAATGAAAAACATAACCGCTACTTAAGTAATGACATGATTATTAAAAAAAAAAAAAAAAGAAACAAAAACCCCAAGAAAAACAGATTTTTGTTTTAAAGTCTTGCGGCTGGCATAGCGGAAACGCTTGACACATTAAACTTCACAGGAACGGAGCTCGTGTTTATAAGGGCCAATGCTCAGGCCATATACCTCTACGTTATGTTATAAGGAAGGCGTGGGGGCATTAATATGGTGAAAGGTATTGTAAACTACCTGCCTAACAGGCCACGGTGGACCTCGTCTACAGGCATTGAAGCTCACGGTGTAATTGGACCTTTTTTTTAGACGCAACGATGATGGCGGTGATCGTGTTCTGCCATGTTTTCCAGGACACATACACGTTTCACATGCTGCCGAGCAGCACCCCGTCACGGACCCTAAATGAGTCATGTGTCCAAAGACGAGGAAAGGGGGTCGGCCAAGAGGACAGAAGTCCCAAGTCTCAAAAATGGAAGAAAATCGAGCAAAGTATCAGGTATGGAGGAAGACATACAGTGTTTTCAGCCCCTTTAAATATATCTTATTAGGCAAAAATCCTGTGTAAAATTAGCAATGCCCCTTCATATGCTAATAGAGCCTTAGAGGTGGGGTATTAGCACAGGGGGAACAGGTAGCATTGCAGATCATTAGATCTACATCAGTATTCAGTAACTTTATAATAATAGAGATAAAATGGACATCCAAAATACACGCGAAAGGCATGACGGTAAATATATTCTAAGCACAATGGTGTGGATACAAGGGGTTGCCTACAAGCAGACATCCAGCTATTTGCTAAGCCATCCTGCCTCCGGCCAACTGTGGATCTTGGGGGTTGTAGATAAAGACCCACGGAGGATCCACCTGCTAGCTACATGTGATCTAGAGATCAATATTAATGGAATTATTTAAAAAAAGGTCAAACAGCTAAAAAAAAGCATTTTTTTTAGGAAAATTCCCATTAGGCTTCCTGTACCCTGGTACCTTATACATGAAAATCCCCAATGGAGTCAATAGAACAAACAACAGACATGGAATGAAACCCACTCTACTGGCCTTGACTTCTAGGTATAATTGTATGATTTAAACCTCATACGTGAAACACAGATACAAATATTGTGATTTTTAACAAGAAGGTGATTTTAACATAGTAAGAAAAACAACGGAAAATTGGCAAACTGCTCATTACTCTTCTTATGGTTGACTTCAAATTTCGGTATGATTCTATTTTTGTTGACGTCCACCGACATCCATTCCCTCCAAACGAACATAATAAAGTTATTAGCCGGACTGACCCTGTATATCGCCGCGGGGCCGGCCCGTGACTGCACAGACATTTACTGCTTTTAAGTGCAATCGATAGCGAATGAGACGGGCCTCGATGAGCCAAAGTTCAAAGATGTTATGGATGTCTCAACATTTATGGTCTTTCTGGAAATCTATAAATCTATGCCAAAAGAACAGAAACTCAGCTGACTTTTTCACATACCTTTTCTTCAAAGAACCTTTTTCTTAATTTTGGGTCATTGGGAGGTACTGTTTGTCTTAGGTTTTTGTACCATTTTCTGACAATGTATCCCCTCCAGCATGCTTGTATCCTATACAAAAAGAAAAGTCATAGTGCTAAGCCTGTACATTCTATAACATCGCTCATTCAATAAATACATTTATGTAAAACAATTAACATATGTATTAAAAATCTACGTTGTTCCTCCATATTAATGTAACTTTCCCCTTCTTCCTCCCCGTCTAGTACTGGCACCTGATTTGTTCTGACAGCCTTTTGTAGGGATGGGAGAAAAAAAAGGGAAGGAACATCAGAACAGGGAATCCATTCATATACCAGTTCTGCCACCTTTTGCCACAGATCTCAGCTTCGTAACACTTTACACATCTATATACACCTGAAAAACAGCCTCTTAGAGCGGATAGTATCACGTCGTATAGATATGAGCGGGGCCGATCTATAAAACGACCTGTTTGTTAACAAAAATGTGCAAAGATCAAGAGGTCGTCGTACAACAAAGGGAGGCATTCTTTACAGTGAGGGCAGTAAAGGTAGGGAATCCACTGCCGAGAGAGGAGGTTCTATCAGAGACAACGGATGCCTTCAAAAAGGGTAAAAGGAGAACGTACTGGGGTATAAATCATAGAATAAACATTCATATTTAGAGCTTCTTGATCCAAGGAGAAATCTGATTGCCTTTTGGAGTCAAGGATTTTTTTCCCTCTAAGTGCCAGAATTAAAAAAAAAAAAGTTATTTGCCTTCTTTTGGATCAGAAGCAGGAAAGATCGTTAGAAAAGTTGAACTTGATGGACTTTTAAACCTAAATGACTATGTTGCTATGTCAAACCAAATACACACACTAACACTAAAACACTGCACTCACTTTAACACGCACATTCTAACACACGCAGACCCGCTCGCCCTGTGAAGAACCCGACCCTGTCTTTAGAGCAGCCTACGCATTGTGTTGTTGTGCTAGTACCGAGGGGACACATAACATTGCGCAGGGTAGTAACATCCATGGGGCAAGAGGGTCAGCTGCTCCACGTGCCACAAAATATGTAATGCTCCTGTGATCCCCTTTCTGCTTCCAGAATTGGATATGATGTCCGCGTGGCGCAGTATCTTCAACCCCAGGTGCCAAGGGGTGAGCCATACCTCCATAGGTGGGCCGCCTGTCCATCGATGGGCCGCCCAAGTGAGGCCATCCCATCCTTGCTCGGTTTTGGGATTTAGGCAACACGAAGTGGCTTTTTTTACTGGACACTATTTACATTTTTTTTTATAGTTATAGAAGAACACTTTACCTGGTGGCACATTTTGCCTTGAAAAGTCGAGCTCCATCATGTATGACTCTGGTTTGATAGCGATCCTTCCTGCACATCGGACACGTCTTCCTACCGGTAAACCTTTCAAACGCCTGTAGGCACGCCTGACAAAAAGGAAGTCATTTAGCTGAAAATCAGCGTTAAGAGCTATGTGTCTTAATTCTCAAACTTCTAAATAATCAGAATTTCCACGTGACATCCGTAGGTATTGAACACATGATGTTTTGGTAAATGCTCATAACCCTATCAAAATGGGGGGGGGGGGGTTATTATAAAAGGAATATTATACTAGTTTCCCCTGGGCAAATTAAGAGGCCATAACATTTCTTATGTGATTTTTCTGAAAATACCAATAAATCGCCTTTCAAAGACCAATTACCATAAATACCCAGTTTTGGAATATTTAAAAAAGTTTATTTCTTGCTACAGAAGGTGTTATCTTTGAAAGAACTCATATAAAAAGTGGCGCTATTTCAACCCCTCGATCGTATTATGCTTTCATGTCTATTTGGCATTCTGTGGAATTTTGGAATCATTTTATACAAGAACAGAAAACGCGGAAAAGTTAACACTCACAAAATGCAATGTTTACAGCACATCAAAGTGACGTAAGAAGTAGTATATATACTTCTGAGCGGTTTGAAACTAGTTGATTGTAGCACGTTATTTATTTATACTGCGGTCTGTTTCATGGGAAATGCATCTATATGATTAAAACATTCATCTTACCAAGTGAAATACATGAGAGCATGAAATCAGCACCTACAAAACAAAGACAAACAAAAAAAATTAGCTCTGTTCCGATCTGAGGGTTACACGCTCTAGAACAGGGGTCCTCAAACTGCGGCCCTCCAGCTGCTGCAGGACTACATCTCCCATAATGCTCCTTCAGCTAAGGGGCTGGCTGAGGAGTATGGGAGATGTAGTCCTGCAGCAGCTGGAGGGCCGCAGTTTGAGGACCCCTGCTCTAGAACTTTGTTAATAACGGCGGGTTCTGGCCTAGGCCTGGGGTCTCAAGTTCAGACGGAGAGGAGTCCCTGTACCAATTTTCCTGGGGCTGATCATACCGCTGCTTAATGGGTCGGTTTGGGTTGTAAATGGCCGATTTACATTATGGAGAGCTGTTACTAAATAGCAAAGCCTCGGTAGCATCTCTTACCCGGACCCTCATGGTCCTACTTTATACCGAATATAACAAAGCACAGATACCTGTGGATGGAGCTGGAAATCTTCTTTGCAGATCACACATGGCTGGGATGAGTCTCCTTGGTCGATAGACCTTTGTTTCACTTTTATCCATTCGTCGGCAGTGAGCGGCTTTGAAGGGCCCTCAACAATTCCCAACTTCTGAGCTGCAAACAACGCCAAGTAAACATTATGATGAGGTTCTACACAGAATGCTGTCGAATATGTTAATAAAACGTTTTCCTAAAGATGACATTTCACAAATATATATATACAAAATAGGGGAGCGCACAACCTAAATAGCATAAATCGCATACATATTCAGATTCCTGGGTTGCCGCTAGAATAAAAATGCCCGATAAGGACACAAAACAAATCAAGAACTATTCAAAAAACACCTATATATCTAAGGCATAAATATTGGGAATTGCGTCACACCATATGACGTAGTTGTAGGATAAGAAATATACGGCCATATAGTGTGACCGAATCCCCAATGTTTATGCCTTAGATAGTTTTTTTTAATAGTATTTTCTGGGAATGCGCTCGATTCTTGCTTCGTTTTGTGTATTGATTGGTCATTATTATTCTAGCAGCGACCCGGGAATCTGAATTTGTATGCCCGTTATACTTTTTAGATTGTGCTCTCCCCTTTCTGTGTATTTTCTTTGACCTAATGTGCCTGCAACATTGCCGTCTGGGTCTTCTAGTAACTATGTAACTAATCCTGGCCTCCTGGGCTCCGTAAGAAAAATACAAAAAGATACAAGAATAAAAAAAAAAAAAAAAAAGTCTACTGAAGACGATTAAACAGAAAAAAAATGGGGGGAAAAAAACCCCAGAACACATTCGGTGTGTGTTTTCAGGGATGTGAAAGTGATTAATTTTAAAGAGTTATTATTTATCTTGGATTTTATTAGATCCCGTCGAGAGGAGGCCAGGCATACAGAGGACCTCATTTCGTTTGGCAAAGAGGATTATGAAGCTCCCACTCACAGACCCCACACTCGTGTCAACAAGTCTTTACGGAGATTATCCCGCCGAGTTTATCCCAGAGTGTGACTGAGCCACAAAGCTGTGCGCTCCATTTTTTTTTTTGTGTTCTTCCACATTCGTTAAATCTCCATTAGAAAACAGCATGAGATTTTTTTTCTAGGACTCTTCTTTTCACATATTTAGCGGAATCCTCGGATTATCCATTCTTAGAAACGAACTGCACTTTTTGTTACGTGTCACCGAGCCTTGTAATACAGCAGATACTTCAGGGGGTGGCTGTCTGTTATGGTAATTTTCCCATCATTTCCATTCATTTTTCTCCAATGAAGATCTAGATACATGACGTCGCTTGGATCATCTTCCGCTATGCATGGTTTGACACGGATATTTTATCTTTAATACAACATTCCTGATATTTAGAGATTCATTCCCATGAGTCGATTCGGGTCTATTAGGAGCTGTGCATTTCTAGGCAAAGAGCTGACCATTATCTAGGCTGTACCAGGCGTCTATAAGCAAAACCAACCCTTACAAAAAATTACTGCAGTTTTTCTGAAGTAATACTGCAGTTTTTTGGACATGAAAAAACTGCAATACTGCACTTTTACTGCAGTATTACTGCACATTTACTGCACTTTTTTTATATTGCAAACCTACAGTTGTACTTCAATGTACTGTAACTTTATTGCATTTATACTTCCGTACAAAAATAACTGCAGTAAAACTGCAGTACAGTGAAGTACAAATGCAGACATTTCATGTCCAAAAAACTGCAGTATTACTTCAGAAAAACTCCAGTAATTTTTTCGTAAGGGAAGTCAGGGCATATTGAGAACTCTTATAGCTTTGGATGATGAAGTCAAAAAGCTTCACCAAAAGCCACCGTCCCATCCTTTGCTTGAGCGGCTTGGCCAGTTTGCCCCCGGAGATCGCGACCAAATCCATTTTACTTTGACGATCGAGATTATGAAAGATTCACTGTTAAAATCCGTACCATTATCCTTAATTATGAAGCTCTAACATTAAATGTAGTCTTAGGACTCTTCAGGTCTCACTGTCGTATCCCACCATAATGGCCTCTTCCCCCCATTTATAAATAGGCATCCTTCTGCTCCTTTTACACCTCCATTACATTTGTGTATTCAGTAGCACTATAACAATAGCGGAGAGTGAAAACCAACAATAACATTAAAACTGACGATATACTGTACAATTAACACATGCTATCAGGAGGTGGAGGGAGTGTTGGATAGAAGGAGATGGGCGACTTGGGTGAGGGTGCTTTGTATGGAGAGGGTAATATGAAGAGGTCAACGGCCTGGAGATCTTGAACATGAAGGGACCAGATGCATGAACAGCATGCATTATCGCTGGGCCAACTAGGCGTCATATAGGGCCAACCGTGCTCGCATCACAAGCTCACTGGTCATGGAGCTTCACGATTCATAATGATGTAAAAAAAAATTGTAACTCAAGAAAAAACCTGTATTCTGAAGCGAAATTGATAAAATCATCACTTGCCTAGAGTTAGCGGCGGAGGAGAAGGATCCAGGATATATTCTTCCTCGGCTCTAGCCACTTTAGGCTTGGTAGTAGCCTTCCTTCTGATTCCAGTGTCTATAATGGGCTTGACCCCTTTTCTCTTGATAAGTCGATGGTTAATCTCTCTCCCCGGTTTCACTGCATGAAATGGATCACTTAAAGAAAGGTTCCGTAGCTGAAGGTTCTGTAAGATGTGGTCTTGTAACGCCACTGCTGTGAGTATAAGTGGTCCTTGCTTATAAGACGCACCCTACAGAAAGATGGGTTATAACAAAAAATTATCATTTATTCACAACGTATGGTGACCAGAAACCTATAGCTAGTTTTAACTTACAAAGTTTAGTAAAGTGCTGAAAAAGTATTACTAAACAAAACCCAATGTTAGCTAAAAGCAAATATTTAATCAGATCTGTCATTATTTTCAAATTGTATATTTTTTATTCTATTCACTACATAAACCCATGGTGTTTACAGATAAAAAAGGAAATTTATAGGTACCAAAAAGCCATCTTATGCCTATATCATGAGAGCAGCCGCCTTTACCCCCTGTTCTCAGGATCTGAATGCTTATTAACCCACCTCTCCCCTATCGATAAGTTGCTGATTGCTGTTGATTGGCTCTGGTGGCCTTCATGAAGAGGTGATGAGTTAATGCCGGCATGGCCACCTTACGCCATAGACGTCAAATTCGTAGAAGTAAATACCTCCTAAACATTTACCTCCTATACAGTAAAGTATAATCTATAGACAGCTTTCATCAATTAATTTAGTTATTGGAAAAGCTCTAAAAGTGACCGTTTCCGCTTTATTAACGGAACGCACATATTCTCTCTAAACATGAATTAATACGTTTAGCTAATTAAATAATCATCTTCCTTATAAATAATTTTTTTTACTGGTTTTCTGAACCCCAATGATGGGCAAACGCATTCACATCTCTTTTCACGCACGCTACGCCATTTTTGCCCTTATCTTGAAAAATCAAAACAGTTCGCGTTACGTAAAAAGAGTATTTCTGGTACGAAGTGAAAAATGACCAGTATTCTTTCTCTGTAGCGATTTTTTTTATTATATAGCACTGTTGCAGTGGTCAGTGGAAGCTGTGATGTGTTTTATTAATAAAGCTGGTTGAACATTTTTCCAAATAATAATAAAAAAAAAAAGTGGAAATTTGCTCCTTCCCCCCCGCATTAAAACTTTGTTTCGGCCATCAGTTACGTCAGGCGAGTTATACAGCATGTGATGTCTTGTGACATCATATGGGCATCTCATGTCACAGCGTGATGTCATAGGGGAGAAATTGGTATTGCCCTTGTCAATGCTCTGGTGAAAGCAGGAGAAAACAAGCAGGGTATTTTTTAACTTATCCCTCCAATGTCCAAGGCCGCTAACAGAACAATAAAAGTCAATGTTGATCCAAAGATAGTTATTGCATGTTTTTGCTAATATTTGATACGCTCCTCGGCTCTGGACATCCAAAAAAACCATTCCTTGTGACGCAATTTCTTTTACCGGAGAACGCGGATCATAAAAGTGAATGGCCGTTAATATATGCAAAAGTAATTTACCTTTGGAGCTTTTGGTACTTCTGTGGCTGTAACGCAGGGTCTGGGCGGCCTTGAACTTAAATGACCATCCATTCTTCGGCAAACCTGCAGCGAGACGAAATATGACACAACGCAAACCTGCTTTGTTCTTCGGTGAATGATTAACGAGATGTTTTACGTGCATTAAATGTGACCGGGTTACTTTCAAACAATGACAAAGGCAATGACAAAACAATTACCAAAGAGTAAAGAAAGGTAAATTATGAAAAAAGGGTAAAAGTATGTACTTGTTAAAGATGGGAGAGCTTTGTGCGTGGGGTGGGGTGGGGAGGTGGTCGCTTTAGACCCTCTAGAAATCTAACATGACGAGAGGCGAGCGTGCGCAATGGTGAGCAATGATAATGCATTTGTCCGAACTGTCCCCCCGCGAACCGAGCTGCTGGGGGGACGGAGACTGGAATATATAGAGATTCAGCTATCATGTGCAGAGACGAGTTTACCTTGGGTCTGACATCATCCTCACTGCAGTGTGTCGTTATATGATGTCATATCGCAGAGGTCCATGACTTAAAGGTGCACAGCTCCTTTAAAAGCAGTCTATGGAGGCTACGCTGGCTCGGCACAACCTCCAAATCGGCCGGGTTGGAGAGATCGCGGATCTCCCTTGTTACCAGTCTACTGATCAGCGGCACACCGGGTGCCTGATCTCCTAAAATCGCAATCAGTCCTCTGGGGCCGGATTCGATTTCTGATCATTTGTAATGAAATGCATATGATGGCTGGAGCGTGCCTTTAATAAATACATTTAATTACCACAGTTTAAAGAGGGCAGAAGATATTGAGAGCACCCAACGCTTTGCTAAAATAACCTTAAACAAAGAATTAAAGCGAAGGTTCCAGTAGAATTCTCATTTTTCCTGTTATTTTGACGTTTACTTATTTGTTTTTAAAAGGGTTAATGGTCGGACAGACAGACAGACAGACAGACGGACAGACAGGTTATAGAAATGTTACCCTCCCAAAGCAGAGGATACAATGTGAATCCTGTGAAAAATACTACTTTTTACTTTCGACAAATACAGACACTTTTATTTTACTCGTATTTTTATTTTACGTCTCCTGAGTGTAGCGATTCCATATTCTCTGGAAGGCGTAAATACAATTTAATTTCAAGCCCCCCCTCTGCAGCCACCAAATGCCACGCGCCATTAACAACTCCAAGCCCAGTCTTTAATGGTTTAACCCTTCCTGTGCCAGAAGCCGAGCAATGATCACCCCCCCACACACACACATGGAGGGAGCACATAGATTTAGAGGGAACATGTAATCCCGCACCCCAAATGTCTTCTCGTACTAACCTGAGTCTGCAGCAGCAGGCTGAGCAGGGACTGTTGCTATGGAAACGGTAAACACGGTGGGGGGGAGGGGCAGCTCTACTCCCTGAGCATGGTGTGTGACAGACAATGCATGCCCTGGGGGTAGCACAGAGCCCTGTATACAGCCCCAGCAGCGTATCAGATAGATCGGATGTACATAGCAGACAGAGCTAAAGCTAACTGCCCTGCAGAACACAGACAATTGCCCTTCGCTCCCCATGCCAGCCTTTTACTGCAGGGGAAATAGCTCTTCTGTGCATATGATCAGGACCAGGGTTTGAAACCATAGCTCCAAACTGTCCCTGCGTTGGAGGTGGGGGTAGTCACTTTTGGACCCCATTCTCCGACCCTCTCTTTCCTTTCTTGATGCCCCTCTTTTCTAGGCACTCAAAATGTTTGCGGGGTATGAGCGGGGTATGAGCGGGATACCTAAAGTAACAATGTGTATAAAAACAACAGTAATTGTGTTTGTAAATTACAATGTGTAAATAAATTGTCTTACTGTGTGAGTGGCTATAGACAGGTTACAAAGTCCCCCACCTCTAATCACACTCCCTAAAATTGCTCCTCTTGGGGTATTTGAAATGTTGGGAGGTATGAGATGGGGTAGAATACTGCAAGTCCTGAATGCCGTTTAGGGGGTATTTTATTTACAGAGGGTTAAGATATGGCTAAGTAAAAATCACTGTCTGCATAACTTATCTGCTCTGTGTTATCCAGCATTCTTTTTCAGGCAAAGTATTAGTTTCTGTGCTGTAAACAGGCAGTTTAATGCGCTGGAACAGCCAAATCTACCCTGTGCGGCCCAAATAAAAAAACTGCTACTTAAACACCAATACTTAACACAATGGTTGCTCTCTGTGCCCAGATCCTATTAATCCCTTCCCAACAAAACCTGTACATGTCATGGGTTTAAGGACAACCGTTGTCCTTAAGGGGTTAATGTACTGTATATATTGCCTATGAAATAGATTCCTCACAGATATAAAACATCTTATACTGGAACCCCTGTTAGTGAGAGTAGCTTCTAACCCAGCGAAGGAAGAAGCCATCACATCTTTAAAAAAAAACACTATTGGAAATGGTGACACCGTTTCTTAATGTCCCGTTACATTAAACTTTCTTATATTCCAAGGAACCCAGTACACCAGTGTATCATCCACCATGAAATATATCTTAAAAATGGTTTGGTAGACCGGGTGTAAGCATACTGTTTATATATATATTACAGATATAGTATACAGGGCCACTATGTGACTTTTAAGGTAACAATGTATCGAAAAGCAAATAAATTATCTATCCTCCCTGGAAAAAAGTGGAATTTTATTGGATGGAGTGGCAAAGTCACTGTGTTCAGTTTGAAGTCATGTGAATTTTTGGTTTAAATATTTTCTACTTGACCTAAACCTAAAAATTGTTCACTAGAGTAACGTTGACACTTTTCTTTCTGTGAGCTGCGGAATATGATGGCGCTATATAAATAAAATATTAATAATATTAATAATAAATAATAATTATTATTTTACTCTAGGCATGTTGCAATTGGTAATGCTAATAGAAGTGTTGAGGAGCTCAAAGATTGTCAAAGAAAACTTTTTATTGAGATATTCTGATCTGATGTTTTTTTTTATTCAGTACCATGGACAGAGTGTCCCGATTTATCCAGTAGGCTTAGAAATTGGATTTATGTGGGTCATTGCATCGCTGCATGGCCAGGGTGTATTTATATATGCAAAGGCTTTTAAGATTTTAAATTAAAAAAGGGCAAAAACAGATCAAACCTTTTCGGAATAGGACTTGGAATGAGAGGGGATAATGTTTTCTGTTATCTGTTGGATAAAGTGAATTTTAAATTCTAAATATTAAGTGATATTAATGACTAAAAAGTAGGGATATCAGGGATATTTTAAATATATATATATTATTTTATGTTTTTAATGTATTTTCTTAAATTTTTCATTCATTTGAAATAAACACAGCATTAGATCATCATTTCCCGTACTGTTAACTGCCCAAAGCAGAAATAATTCTATAATTATGTGAATTTTGGGAAAAAATATTTTTCTTCAGGGATTGCTTAATTGTCATGTGACACAAAGGCAGGGAACTTGTTGTTGTAGGAACTGATTTTTTTATTAAATGAACAATTTTTTTGATTAGTGGAAGAGCACCTTTAAGTATATACAATACAGTTCAAAGGTTTGGGGTCACTTAGAAATTTCCTTGTTTTTAACAGAATTTTTTCCATTAAAATTACATGTAACGGATCAGAAATCCAGCGCAGACGGGGTTAATGTTGTAAATGACTATTGTAGCTGGAAACGGCTGATTTTTTAATGGAATCTCTTCATAGGTGTACAGAGACCCTTTATCACTCCCATCACTCCTGTGTTCCAATGGCCCTTTATCACTCCCATCACTCCTGTGTTCCAATGGCCCTTTATCACTCCCATCACTCCTGTGATCCAATGGCCCTTTATCACTCCCATCACTCCTGTCTTCCAATGGCCCTTTATCACTCCCATCACTCCTTGGTTCCAATGGTCCTTTATCACTCCCATCACTCCTGTGTTCCAATGGTCCTTTATCACTCCCATCACTCCTGTGTTCCAATGGTCCTTTATCACTCCCATCACTCCTCTGTTCCAGTGGCCCTTTATCACTCCCATCACTCCTGTGTTCCAGTAACCCTTTATCACTCCCATCACTCCTGTGTCCCAATGGCCCTTTATCACTCCCATCACTCCTGTGTTCCAATGGCCCTTTATCACTCCCATCACTCCTGTGTTCAAATGACCCTTTGTCACTCCCATCACTTCTGTGTTCCAGTGACCCTTTATCACTCCCATCACTCCTGTGTCCCAGTGGCCCTTTATCACTCCCATCACTCCTGTGTTCCAATGGCCCTTTATCACTCCCATCACTCCTGTGTTCCAATGGCCCTTTATCACTCCCATCACTCCTGTGATCCAATGGCCCTTTATCACTCCCATCACTCCTGTCTTCCAATGACCCTTTATCAATCCCATCACTCCTGTGTTCTGATAGCCCTTTATCACTCCCATCACTCCTGTGTTCCAGTGACCCTTTATCACTCCCATCACTCCTGTGTCCCAATGGCCCTTTATCACTCCCATCACTCCTGTGTTCCAATGGCCCTTTATCACTCCCATCACTCTTGTGTTCCAGTGGCCCTTTATCACTCCCATCACTCCTGTGTTCCAGTGGCCCTTTATCACTCCCATCACTCCTGTGTTCCAATGGCACGTTGTGTTCGTTGATCCAAGTTTAAGTTTAAAAGGATAATTGATCGTTGTAAAACCCTTTTGTAACTATGTTACAGCCAGAAATTTCCTTGTTTCCCATGAAAACAGCTCAGTGACCCCAAACTTTTGAACAGTAGTGAACATGCACATTTGTGAAAATCATCAGATAAATCAAATTTATGCCAAAATAATGTTTAGCTAATTAAAGGGGAAGTGTCACATTTAAAGCTTTTTTTCATAACTAAAATCATTAATCGCCACCAAGCGCCCTTGTTTATCCATCAAAGCAATTATTTGGGACCTATTTTAAAAGTAAGGGGTTAATTCCCATTCAAGCAGCCATATTGTTTTCTGAACAGGTACCCTTAATACAATTTTGTTAACTTCGAAAACTAAATATAGAAAGTTTCTTAAGATTTAACCCCTCATAAACTGGGGCACGCTGCCATTGAGGAATGACATGTTTTGTAAAAGTTCAGATAAGGTAAGAATGATGTCATTCTGACCTAAGCATTTAAACAAGGTTGATCAACAAAACGTTCAGCAGTTTAGATAAGGTAGAAGAGGGGACAAAAGTGCAAAAAAAGATGCTATCTACAAGAGAGGACTAATAGGATGATAGGACACAATTACCAAAAGTCAGATTACATGTTAAACTGTGCTGCTAATGGTAAAGACAACAAAGGAACTTAACCTGAAAGGGTTATTAATGTGAATTTAAAGCAGATCTGTCGCTTTTTTTCAAAATCCTACATATTTATAGTTCTATAACTAAATAAACCATTGTAGCAGATTAAAATAAGTAACATATAAGCTGGTAGATAAATGGAACAGTCAACCATCAGAGGTGGTAGGGGCTAATACAGTAAGCAAATTTAAACATGCATGGGATCGGCATAACACTATTCTGAGTCTCAGACATGAGATGGCCCTTTATCAAAGATTTAATATATCAGGGAAATTGGGAAGACTATCTGGGCCGAATGGGCCGTTTCTGCCTTCTATTTCTATTTACCTCTATTTTAAAATTCTGCCTTATGTGTATAACGGGTCGGAAAGTATCAGAATCTGCGGGAATATTCCTCTGCACTAAGTTATCTCTCTCGTCTCTCTCGTTGCTGGTTGTTGTTGATTGGTTCAGGCAGTCTTTGTATGGAGGCGGAGCAAAAGAGCGCCAGGAAATGGATTAGATGATAAGGAAACAGAGGCCTCATCTTCGACAAGGTTAACCTTTAAACTAAATATCTCCAAAATAATTACATGGATGGCCAAAAAAATATATAATAATAAATGAATATCATTTTGCAAAAGTGGATTTTTTAAATGCTCTAAAATTCCAGTACAAGGACTGAAAAAATAATGTTCACTTAAAGTGTACGCGGTGAATGAATATGGGGTCCTTGTACCAAATTTCTGAAACACGTCATTGATTGATAATATTCCATGCTCTAATTACTAAAATTAGCACACGTTGCAAAATGTAAAAGATTTGGAAGAACACTTTTCTCTTGTTGAAAATGGCTTGGTTGACTATTTTTTTCTCTACCCAAAATTCTCTTGGCAAGGTGATCCTCTTCTCTGGAGTCTATTCACAAAGGTTCTAGTTGTATCAAGTCGACTATTGAGTTGCTTGGGCCAATTTAGCAACTTATCTATTCTTAAAAGAGAACTCGACTACCAACTTCCAACGAGTGGCTATGGAAAAGGCTTGCAACTTCTCTATTTACATGAACTGGACTTGGCGCAACCCAACAAAATCTACTCAATCCCTAAGGAGTAGCTTCTCCGTGTAACAATCAGCGTGATAGTTGGAACCTTGGAGCAGAGGTGGAACGGTGATGGTTGTGATGAAGATGTGAAGAGGGCCAGTGACTAGCTGCATTGGGAGACAAAATGCCATCTTAATTGGAGCAAGCCAGGTCTGAAAAAAAAACCATGGCAAGTGACGTCACTCACATACATGTAACGTCGCTTGTCTGCCGCTTCCCAAAGGTAGACGAGACAGCGGGGAAGTGCTGGGTCACCAATCTTGTGCCCTGAGGCCATGGAGGTGAGGTGTGACTATTCTCCACTTTAATGTAATTATAAAACTATTATTTTTATTTTTTATTATTTGAGCCTTTGAATTCTTTATAATCCTTTTTTTCCCCCATATTTTCCTCGAATCCGCTAAGTTTCCTCCCCATATCATCAAAATCATTCTCAGTGTTGTCCAAATCTCTTACAGTAGGCTGCATCCAGCCTGAAAATCCAACTGCGTCTGCGACATGATGTCATTGATTTCACAGTATGAGGTCACCAAGTCACCCACATACTCAATGATTAATAGCTACACTTCCTTCTTATTTAAAAAAATAATAAAAAAAAATAATGAAAAGGTAAGTGCTCATTATTTAAGTATTTTCAAACAATGAGTTTCAATAAGTAACCCTACAAAAGGCAAAAGTTTCCCATCGCTGTCATTTAAAGATTAACTTCTGCATTCCCGTAGATTCATTGGGAATGGAAAAAAAGTTGCTTTATTGCAACACAATTAGCGTTAAAAACACGGGAGTCTTTCCGTGGGCTGATGAAAGTCATTTCTTGTTTGCTGTGTTAAACAAAACACGCTATTTGTCACGTTGCGGTTTGTGTATCTTTTTTTTTTTCCTTCAAGCTTTCAGCTTTGATCTAAGTCAAGATACAGTCAGTAGCGCAGATGGCAGGGGTAACATGCCAACGACGAACACTGTCGCTCAGAACAAATACAGAGAGTTGCGAGTAAAAAGCGACGCCGCTTTCAAGCTACTTGTACATTCTTGCGAGAAAACTTCGTCTTTTGACTTTTTTTTTTGGCTGTAGACAAAGGTGCGGAGCAATTTATTAGTTACAGACTCAAAAGACTGCCTTCTTCCAATCCAAATTCTTGTATTTTTAGGTTAACAATTGTACTTAACAGACATCGCCGGGATGTATTTTTATAATACGGCTTTCTTTCAACTGTCATCAAAAAAGATTTCTGAACATGCTATTATATTAGAAATAGCTTTTTTGTTTAAAATGTTTACTTTTCTGGCCAAAGATCAGGTTCACCATTCATTCTAGTTTTGCGCTTCATTTTGAAAGCACCGGTGGATCCATTGTAAATTAAACTAAATATATTTCCTACCCTCACGCAATAGTAATGCGGGGAAATTATCTCAATCAACGCTTTTGACATTATTAACGTTTCAAAGGTCCGCACCTTTACAGTCTTTAAGTCAGGTTCTTTGAAATTCAATTATTATATAGATATTTCTGAGCAAATTTGTATAAAAGTTTTTTTTTGAGCTGATAGGAGATGAATTCATAGAGGTGAGTATTTTGAATGGAAAGCCCAAATGTTTTTTTGCTTTAAAAAACCTTGATCCGATGGATTCAGACCACTGGCAAAACTGCCGAGTGGTATGCGGCCTTTGACTTTAAAAAATTGTCCATCACTTCTTCTGGAATATGACATCATAAATAAAATTGAAAACAGCCACCTGGTAACGGATAGGTGATTAACCAAAACCTCTCATTTATATTATGTTTATATATTTGTTGCCAACTTTATTAGGGTAAGAAGCGCAGACAGTTTTTGTTTTTTGTATACATTGTACAGCCAATACACTGTTTTTGCAGCATGCTTACACCTGTTTGGTAGGCCTCGTATTATACATTTGTATTATTTGAGCCTGAGACTAGCTTAGCGCACCGACATTTTTTCTTTTCCCTGTTTGCACATATTTGAGGTTGTTGGCTCCTCATCAGTCTGGTTGCAGCTTGCTGTCCAGGGGTTAATAGGGAGGAGGTTTAATTGCACCTCCCCCAACACATTAATAAGGTTTTGGTAGCAGTATAAACTGCTTTGTGTGCCCACTATGTAGGAGGTGAGAGTCGGTTCTCACCCTATTGAGAGTGTGCCTTGACGTGGCGGGTGAGCTTAATTATGCTTTGGCCAATTCATATAACCAAAACCTCTCATTTATATTATGTTTATATATTTGTTGCCAACTTTATTAGGGTGAGAAGCGCAGACAGTATTTTGTTTTTTGATTACCTTTCATAGGCCAGGTTGCTGGTTCGAGTCCCTCCGGTTCCCCAGTTGTAGCCCCAAGGTATATAAGTCATTGAGCAGTCAAAATAAAATCGAGGCTTTGAAGAACTGTTTGTAGGAGAAAGCCAAGCCTCGACCGATCCTCAGATCACAGCTTTTCATACTCAAAAGACAAAAATTTGAATAAGTAGGTTGCCTTTATCCAGTGGGCAAATGCCCAAGAGGGTCCCCAAAGTTAGGGTTGTTCCTAGCTATTGTGTTGTTCCTGGGATATACATCTTGTTCCCACCCTGTTTAAAAAAGGCAATTTCGCTTGGATACCTGTCCAGACCCTTAGTGTGACATATTAGAGGTTATTGTCATAAATCAATCACCTTTTTTTATCACCACTATTTTTTCCATCAAGGACATTCCTGGTGTTTTTTATTATTTTTTTTTGGGGCACGTTTGATGAATTGCCCATGCTTATGTTTCTTAATTTTTTTGGCATACTCTGTGAATAAGCAAGTGTTGGTAATGTGAAAATCATATTTTGATACCCGTTTTGTTCTTCCTTGGGTAGATTGTCTATAATTCCAATCACATGTCTAATTGCTCCTAATTTCCACCTTTTTCCCGGTCTTTCAGTATTTTTAGAGGAATCAATTAAAAAAAGTTTTCTTTTCACCCATTGCATCCATTGAAGTTATTTAAAAACCACTTTATTCTAAATGTGTTCTTCAAAACAATAAAACACTCATCACAATGGAACTCTCAAAGCAGACTGGTAAAAACAATCAGCAGGAACATTTATTGGGTTGCTATGGTGACAGCATCACTTTTAACACTGTGCACAAAAAACAGCTCTTTGTAAATAATAATCATTATTATTATTGAGTTATTTCACTGCCACTTATGATCTGTATCGCAGTTCTTTCTGAAAAATACATAAATACAAATAAATGAAATGTATGCTAAATATAGGTAATTTAATGTTTCTTCCAAATAAACTGCACTTGCTCCTGTGTGCCAGTAGAGGGAGCTGTGGGAGCTTTTCTAAGACCAGTAGAAGTTGCACCAACAGTTCTTCTGTCTGGTCTAGAAAAAGAAAATTCCATGCAAAGTCAAGTGTGCATTCAAATGAATGTTTTGTTAGAACATAATTAATGGAGAACTGTTTCATGATTGATTAGCCTTAAAGAAGGTAGAACATTATGTTTGACAGCATTTGTGTCTCTTTATTTCAGAATATATTTGTAGACCTGTCAATTGCGGAGTCTTATTTAGATATATTAGATATATTTAGAGTTCTGCTTAACAATTTAAACCAGGAGAATCATAAAAATAGACATATATAATGCTAATAAATTAGCAATATTTTTTTAAAAAGCAATTGAGTGAAAGTAGAGTATTTGCTCAGCAAAGTATCAGCAGACAAAGCATGCCTTTTCTAGAGATTAATATTCAGTGGACAGAATTTTCTTTGAACCACCTAGAATTGGGGTCGCTTAGCTGTTTTCATGGAAAACAAGGACATTTCTGTCTGCAACATAATAACAAAAGAGTTTTCTAATCATCAATTCATCTTTTAAACTTAAACTTGGATCAGGGAACACAACGTGCCATTGGAACACAGGAGTGATGGGAGTGATAAAGGGCCATTGGAACACAGGAGTGATGGGAGTGATAAAGGGCCATTGGAACACGGGAGTGATGGGAGTGATAAAGGACCATTGGAACACAGGGAGTGATGGAAGTGATAAAGGATCATTGGAACACAGGAGTGATGGGAGTGATAAAGGACCATTGGAACACAGGAGTGATGGGAGTGATAAAGAGCCATTGGAACACAGGAGTGATGGGAGTGATAAAGGGCCATTGGAACACAGGAGTGATGGGAGTGATAAAGGGCCTCTGTATGCCTATGGAGATATTCCATTACAAATCAGTCATTTCCAGCTACAATAACCATTTCGTGTTATTTTAATGGACAAAATTTGCTTTTCTTTCAAAAACAACTAAATCTCGAAGTGACCCCAAACTTTACAATTGTAGTGTATGTCTATTTAGTATAATCTGTAAAACAGATATTTTTAGTGAAAGTATGGAATTTTAGGCATAATTTTTTTACTATATATATGTTTGTATTTCTGCCATGGTCTGTCTCCCCGACATACAGTAGTAAGTCAACGCGTCAGGTCTTACACGCACATGATCGCTCCAACATGAGTTCCTCTGACCTTCCGCCGAGAATTTCAAAGTCAGTATCAGCTGCTTACATTAAGGATCAGGTAACGTTAACAGGGGGTTAAGTGATACTTTAAACATTCCTTAATTGAGATGCATTCCACGCGTTTAATGCCAGCATCAAAGGTAACGTCTTCAAAAAATGTAAGTGGTTCCCTCTCTAGTTTCAAAAAATCATCACATATTTTCATCAGGTTTTCCTGGATGAGAGAAGATCAGCCCGCAGTGTTGTCATAATAACCAAAAGAAAGGTGTTCAGATATGATTATACCAAGGTGCCAATCCGGAGCAAATGGCGCGTGAAGGCTTTTGATTTGCTGACAAATTTCAATCTCAATATGCTAATTATTTTCTGTACAGGTATTCGGTCAGCGCTTCCAACGCAGGCGATAGCTCAGACAGGAGGTGAAGACAGACATCGCGCTTTGATTCTGAGTAAGGCAAGAGATTCCACTCTCTATTCCAGCTTCTCAAATAAGCTTTATTCCATCTGTTGTCCTTAAAAATGATGTCATCCGAAGTTGACCCGTTACGACCCTTGATTAGAGATACAATCTCTAAATGACTGAGACATTTCAATCGTTTCATTTAGTGGTTGACAGGTCTATGGTACAGGTATGGAAAAACTATTGTGACATCAGTGGAGGACCAGTGACATCATAGTCTGCGTTGCAACGTCATATAATGTCCTGGCACATTATGCAGCGGACATCATAACATCCTCCCATGGAATATCTCATCTTCATGTACAGTGTCTGATTTTGGTACAGAACATGTAAAGCTGCCCCAGGTCTCCATACAATATTATTTACTCCCAGCACATGAAGGAAGAACAAGGCAGTATTTATGAAACAATATGTAAGGGACATGGATATATGATGAGATCATTATACAATGACCTAGGGGGGCAATACCAGCCGTTCTCTGATGATGAATAGGACTGAGCAAAGAACAAGAGGTCATCCATTTAGGAATTTTAACCTAAAGCAGCAAAAAAGGGATCTTTACAGTAAGAGCAATAAAGATGTAGAATCCACTAGGTTGCGCTATCAATGGATAGCTTTAAAGATGGGCTAGGTGGGGTTTTTTTTTTAGCAAAGAAGAAAACGCAGGGGTATAATTGGCTATAAGGAAATGATAAGTTATTTATTGTTGGTTTAGTGAGATTTTGAGGAGCGATTGGAAATCCCTATAATGTGGGGTTTTTTCCTTTGCCTTCTTAATGGATCAACAGCAATCTTAAACTCAATGAACTTATGTCTTCCATCAACCTAAATTACTAAGTTACCGTGTTATTACCTTTTTATTAATTTATTACCCTCTAGTGTGTAAGGAAAAACCTGTCTTTATTTCTAATACAATCACATTGGATTAAAGCAGCCCATGAGGAATGAAGAAAAAAAAAATAGTCATTTAGCAAACCAATATTGCTACATCAGCAGGTATTTTATGGAGCCATTAGCTCAAAATTGCTATTTCTTTAATGTATGTTTTAGTATTTCAATACAGTTTGTGGTGATTTTACGGCATTGTGTGTGATTTGATCCTGTAGATATTATAGATAAGTGATGAACGCTGAGTTATATTTACATTAAAATAACATTTGCGCTACTTTCCCAATAAAAATTGGCTACAAAAAGGTCAAAAGTATTAGATACATTCGTTGTGTAATGGTATTTTCAAGCAGGACAGGCGTGGAAGAGTGGGAGGTTAACGGGGCAGGGGCAGAACAGGCGCGAGGATAACAGGGAAGGGCAAATACGGAAAAAAGATGGAGCAGGGGTAGAACAAGCAGAATGGGGCAAATAACAGGGAATGGGTAGAGATAGCAGGGTGACGCAAGGCTAACAGGGCAGGGGTAAAAAAACCCTAAAGATTACTAACATAATAGGGAATAGAAATCGTGTAGGACAGGGGTAACAAGGCAGAATTAATGCAAGCAAGGTAGGCTAGGGTTTATATCAGGGTTGAAATGACATACAAAAAAATGAGACCGACTCAACTGTGAACAAACAGCTGCTTAATAGCCTGCCCTATTGTGCCCTATAGCTCACTTGTGCCATTATAGAGTAAAAGTTGAGATCCAAAATGAGAGGAAAATGTTCTCTGCACAATGCAACCAACAACCAAAGAAATGGGTTTTGGCCCTTATAGGTCTTGCCAGTGGGGTGGGGTTGGTATCCCTCTATGCAGGGTCTGTCCTTTCTCAGCTGAGTTGTTCTCAAACTTTTTGGAATGGGATTTCACCCTTTGGAGATCTCTTGGAGTCCACCCCTGGTATAAAGGTGAGTCTAGATGTGGACTTCCTTGCTCACTTGGGCCTAGAGAGAGATACCAACTGCAACCCACTGACAAGGGCCACGTCTTCCAGAATGTATGTCTGGGGTTGTTGTTCCTCATACAGAGGAAATTTGTCTCACATTTTGGTTCTTTACTTCTTGCGTGGGCATGATCAGACAAATGTGGATAAGATTCTTCCTCTGTAATTGCCCAAGTGAGTTAAAATGTGAGAAACCACTGAGGAGGGAAGCACTGTAGGGTAGGCTATTAAGCGGCTGTTCATTCTCAGTTGAGTCGGTCTCATTCTGGTATATGATTTCACCCTTTGGGGATGTCTTGGAGTCCACCCCAAGTGAGTTCAGACATGGTCCTCCTTGCTCACCTTGCCATCTAAAGAGAAGAACCAAATTCCCCAAAAACGTATGCAAATATTTCTCTATGTTGGCCCAATAAAAGCAATCAAATTAAATCAAAGACTTCAGAGTATTGAAGAAAGTCAATCACGCACAAGAGAACCCATTTACTAAGTGCCATAAATATCCATTGTTCCACTATGGAGTTTCCTTATCCCCTTCTAAATAAGTAGAAACATGTAGGAGTTATCACTTTGTATCTTTTGAAAGCTTAGTAAATCACCCCATTGATTGCCCAGCAGAACTTCACATATACTTTAAGTCAATTTACTTCTTCATAGGTTGTCGGTAAGTGTTTTCTAGTCTCTTCCTGACCATATAGAGCCAATTAACAAAAAATGTTTGAAGAAACAGGGGTTTTTAGAATGTTAAAATCTTTAAGTAATCCTCCTGGACCTCACATCAACACAACAAAACCCTGACACATGAGGAAATTTACGCAGACAGGTTTTAAAACGGTGAGCAATCTAAACTTCGATATCACGTTCCACCAAAAATGTTCATCTCTGGGCTTTTTTTAAATTATCCGTGTGGTTATTTTGGGGCCTTTTTCTAACAATTGCAAAGAAAAAAAAAAAAGCGGTGAATAAGGTAATCTGTTAGCAAACACGTCCTCTTTAATTTAAGTGGCCATACAGGACAATGACATGCTTTGTCCCCGACGTGCGGATTTGGGCCTAAATTAAACGGGTAAACAAATTAAGAGCCAGGTACATTTTAAGTCTAAAACAGTAGAACAGATTACGCGGATCTGTGAAACGGGGCAAAAATTCAATTGGCTGAAATCTTTCCTCTTTCTTTTCATTATCTCAAAAAAAAACCCATTTCCACTCTATTTTTTTTCCCATGGCGAGTACTAATTTGTTTGTAAATACATTAGCATAATTAGAGCTTTCTGACAAGAATGGAGCACCCCAGCGAGGTTGGGCTACCGGTGGCGAATAAAGGCTTACTGACTAAGGGTTGACACGTCAGTGTCCGGGCATGCATTCTGCCAGAAAAAGCACAATTCATCTTGCTGTCAACACAAATAGACAGAATTGACGATGTTAAACATTTATTTCTCAATACTTCTGCTCGTAGGGAAAATGCAGACTACTTCCGCCCGAGCGAGATTCTCTGTTACATGACGTAGACTAAGCGTGTATGAATCTCTGAAAGAGAGTAACTAAAAATGATATATAATTATTATTTATCATAATTATATATATTATTAATTATAACAGTATATATATATATATATATATATATATATATACTGTAAATATACACTGCAAAACTTTGAGGTTACTTAGAAATGTCCTTGTTTTTGAACGAAAAGTAAATTTTGTCCATTAAAATAACATGAAATGGATCAGAAATCCAGCGCAGATGGGGTTAATGTTGTAAATGACTATTGTAGCTGGAAACGGCTACAACAGAGGCCCTCTATCACTCCCATCACTCCTGTGTTCCAATGGCCCTTTATCACTCCCATCACTCCTGGGTTCCAATGGGCCTTTATCACTCCCATCACTCCTGTGTCCCAATGGCCCTTTATCACTCCCATCACTCCTGTGTTCCAATGGCCCTTTATCACTCCCATCACTCCTGTGTCCCAATGGCCCTTTATCACTCCCATTACTCCTGTGTTCCAATGGCCCTTTATCACTCCCATCACTCCTGTGTCCCAATGGCCATTTATCACTCCCATCACTCCTGTGTTCCAATGGCCATTTATCACTCCCATCACTCCTGTGTTCTAATTGCCCTCTATCACTCCCATCACTCCTGTGTTCCAGTGGCAGGCAATTATTGTATGACATTTCATTCATACCCTACATGGGCTTAGTTAATTTCTTCCTTCTATAGTAAGGCAACCAGATATTGGAGTAGATACAAATAGATGGTGGTGGTCCTGATTTTCATTCTCTTATTTACTGTACTGACCATACGATTATACAGAGATCTCGGTATGTCCGGCTTGGAGGAGAGAAGAGAGAGGGGATGTGATAGAAAAATTTAAATACTTAAAGGGGTCTAACAAAGTACAGGAGGGGAGTTTATTTCAGAGGAGGAGAAATTGTCTAAGGGGCCATCATCTAAAGCTAGAGGCTCAGAAGCGTTACTTTACGGAGTGGGTGTTAGATAAGCGGAACAGCTTCCCAGAAGAAGTGATAGCGATGAATACAACGAGGGAAATATATTAAAAAAAAAAATCCAAATAGCAGATGTCACTTTCAGTCCACAAATCACTATTTATCTCTTAGCTGCCACTATAGGGTTAATAACACCATAAGCATTAACCCTATTGGAACCTATGGAACCATGTTGCTTGTATGAAGAAGAGACCTGAGCCGTATCAAAACTCAGGCTCCTCCAGTGCAGAGATGGGGCCCAGGGTCACAGGGGCCCCTAAGGCTTCTTGGTACATAAACTGACCCTTTTAGACTGGCCTTTCTCTGCTGTTAATGACATTGTGATTATGGTGTTTATTAACATACCACTGGCTCGTATTTTCAGCGTTAACCCCTTCACGACAAAGCCCATAAATTGTCTAAGGGGCCATCATCTAAAGCTAGAGGCTCAGAAGCTTAGATGTAATGAAAGTGTTACTTTACGGAGTGGGTGGTAGATATGCGGAACAGCTTCCCAGAAGAAGTGATAGCGATGAACACAACGAGGGAAATTAAGCATCCATGGGATGGCCACACGGCTCCTGATTCTAAGAGGGATTGGAGAGACGTCATTAATATATTGAGTTTGTGGTTGAATAGAATGGTCTCTTGGCATAGATTAAAGGGGCTAATACTGTGAAAGTGTTACAAGATGCCTTGGACTCTAAACCCCTGAAACTGGATAAGCCTTATGGGCCACTTTAAGCCTATACATAACTAAGGATTTTTATAGCTTTTAATCGAATTTGCCATTTGTTGCTGGGGTTTTCATACAAAGCATTGCAAAAAAAGCTTGAACTCAATGTTTTTGGGGCTATGGGGTAAATGCATATTAAAAACACGAGCGGATATATACACGTTATGTTTATTCCTTTCCTTTTAACCCCTTAATGACAAAATGCAGTGTTTTCAATGGGTTTACGCACCACCCATTGTCCTTAAGGGGTTAATCCTTCCTTCCAACTTTTTTCATCTAAATTTTACATTTTCTTTCTACCGACCTATACCCCTTCATTCCTCAATTTCTGTATTTATGTTTCCCCTACACATCTCCGATATATAATATATAAATACAAGAAATAAGGCAAACTAAAAATGAAAACACGTAGAGTGAGACAGATGAGTATTCCATGTCCGCTTACCGCATGGCGTTCGAAGGCGATATATCACTTTCCGAAAAATAATTTAAATTTTTTCCATTGTATATATAGAAAATATAATTTTTTTTAAATTTGTAAATTGTCTTAAGAAATGAACTAAGCTGGAGCTATAAATTTAGTCCCGTCCGGTATTCTGATCGCCATTTGATTAATCAAGCCGTGAGAGTTTTACCAAAAGGCTTATCTAATGCCTCCAGTCCTGTGTACACGTTATTCACAATATGTTTTTTAGTTTTAAAAGAGGGGCTTAAGCTCTAATAAAGGCGTATGAAAGTACTCACGAGTCCTTACAGA
Organism: Spea bombifrons; assembly: GCF_027358695.1. Taxonomy (NCBI): domain Eukaryota; kingdom Metazoa; phylum Chordata; class Amphibia; order Anura; family Pelobatidae; genus Spea; species Spea bombifrons. Next base: position 7,156,356 of record NC_071091.1, on the reverse strand, counting down.
CAGATAAAATATATTGTGTTCATTGTTCGGTAGGATTGCTGCCACGGAATTGCAGATGGCGAAGGTCTCTTCTTGTTCCATTGAAAAGATTGAAATAACAAACTTTTTTTTTTTGTTTCGTTGTGTGTTCATTTAAACCTCTGATGGCTGTATACAAAGGTGCCGCAGCTCCGTGCTTTGCACAAAAGCCCCCTTTTTTTTGTCCGCAGACAGCGTTTGCACCTGCTTTGAGTCTTTGAGACTAAAAATGTCCCTCAGTGAGTATATGCACCTGGTTCCTACAAATCTTACACACGGATATATATATATATATATATATATATATATATATATTAATAAATAAAAATAATAATAAAAATATATATATATAAATTTATATATATACCGGTATATATATATATATATATATTAATAAATAAAAATAATAATAAAAAAAAATATATATAAATTTATATATATATATATATATATATATATATTAATAAATAAAAATGAAAATATATAAAAAAAAAAAAAAATACAAATAGCAGATGTCACTTTCAGTCCACAAATCACTATTTATCTCTTGGCTGCCACTATAGAGGTATTTAGGGTTAATAACACCATAGGCATTAACCCTATTGGAACCTATGGAACCATATTGCTCGTATGAAGAAGAGATCTGAGCCGTATCAAAACTCAGGCTCCTCCAGTGCAGAGATAGGGCCCAGGGTCACAGGGGCCCCTAAGGCTTCTTGGTACATAAACTGACCCTTTTAGACTGGCCTTTCTCTGCTGTTAATGACATTGTGATTATGGTGTTTATTAACATACCACTGGCTCGTATTTTCAGCGTTAACCCCTTCACGACAAAGCCCATACATGTACGGGCTCACAATGCATTGTCATTAATGGGTTAAACAGCATTGTTTTTAGATGTAGCCATTTACAGGACACACACATAGTTGCAGGTCCCTTAAACACAACTATTAGAATTTAGTGTTACACTACTGGCAAAAGATTGCAATTTGTTGCAATTCAGCCAATAAAGGCATCATCTTTACCATATTTGCTGATTCGTCTATCCATGGACACGGAGGATATCTGTGCGTCATGAAAAATAAAAAGTGGCAGCTCCCAGACATAATAATAATAAATATATTGGAAATATATACAAGACTTACACATTATTAATATAAAGTAGTATTTACGTTTTCGCCGGTCCTGTCCCTTTAAATGCCAGCCATTATGAATCTATATGGCTATAAGAAATGTACAAAACGCCCTTACAATCTTATTACCCCCTCCTTTTGTTAGGGAGGAATTGTCTAATCTGGATATATTTATTTTGTCAATGGCAATGCTCCAAAGGTCAACATCCAAAGATTATGGACTATTAATTACCCATTAAAGTCATCTCTGTGATGTCAGACAATCCATCAAACTGATGAATGGGCTGAACTTCAGTCCTGTTTATAATATTATCTCTGCTTAAGGTGTGCTAAGAAAAGAAAAAAAGAGAGATTGAAGGGATAAGTTTAGTGTGAACGTGCCGGTTATTTATTAAGGTGTCAGCCCGCTCGGTGTGTGACATGGAGCGATTCTATTCCATTCCCAGATAGTCCCACGGGACCGCGGAGAGACCCATACCTTGAAACGGCGTCCTCCGAATAGACGTGAAATCAAGTGAATTCTGCAGATGTGTGGAATATGCAATATAAATTTTAATTGCACTTAATTTACTAAGTGCAGCATTACCTCAGCCTTTCGTTTTAACAATGGATTTTCCATAAATCTTCATGTGGTTAAATATGATAAACCCCTTTACATATTATGGAACCCGGCAGCGCTTATTAGCACTGGGGAACTAATTGATTAACTTTCATGATTAATCTTTCATGTCTCTTCTGTAGAGATATGAGCATGTCTATCTCTATCTATCTATCTATCTATCTATCTATCTATCTATCTATCTATCTATCTATCCATCCATCTCTATCTATCTATCTATCTATCTATCTATCTATCTATCTATCTATCTATCTATCCATCCATCTCTATCTATCTATCTATCTATCAATCAATCTATCTATCTATCTATCTATCTATCCATCTCTATCTATCTATCTATCAATCTATCAATCTATCTATCTATCTATCTATCTATCTATCTATCCATCTATCTATCCATCTATCTATCTATCTATCTATCTATCTATCTATCTATCTATCTATCTATCTATCTATCTATCTTATCTATCTATATTATCCATCTATCTTTCTCTATCTATCTATCTATCTATCTATCTATCTATCTATCTATCTATCTATCTATCTATATCTATCTATCTATCTATCTATCTATCTATCTATCTATCTATCTATCTATCTATCTATCTATCTATATCTATCTATCTATCTATCTATCTATCTATCTATCTATCTATCTATCTATCTATCTATCTATCTATCTATCTATATCTATCTATCTAGCTATCTATCTATCTATCTATCTATCTATCTATCTATCTATCTATCTATCTGTCTATCTATATCTATCTATCTATCTATCTATCTATCTATCTATCTATCTATCTATCCATCTATCCATCCATCCAATCATCTATCTATCTATCTCTCTCTCTCTCTCTCTCTCTCTCTTTCTCTCTCTATCTGATTGATATTAATGCCAATATGAAAAAAATTTCAGTAAATTAGAACAGGCAGCAAAGAAAAATGGTTAAATATAATAACTCGGTGCGAGCGAGTATTTGTATAAACTTCCTGAAATTGGCTAATATTCTTCTCTTCCAACCACTAATGCATCTAAAGCCACTATGATGTAATCAGAGGAGATAAATCACACAACACTTTTAATGAGTTCATAACATATGCTGAGGCTCCTTTGCAATTTAAAAAACAAACACATTTCTCAAAATAGTTTTTAGAAATAAAGCAAGTTAGGAAAGCATTCGGAAAGATAGACTTTATTCTTGATATTTAAAGGTGGATACGCAATGGCGCGGCTGTCGGGATATGATGTCATGTCTATGCCTAGAAACTTTCTAAATGAGCTGAACAAGTATATGAAGCGATTGGCCAAAAGTGTTAGCCAAATGGCTCTAATACCAGTCCTCATGGAAACCTTGTCTCGTCTTTACTCAAAGATACACTTAATTGAGTCACCTGCATTTAAGCAGGGATATCAACCATAACAAACTAAGAGCTAAATGCATGGCATAGAAGGAAACTAAAAAGCTCGACACAGCCCTCCATAGAGTTAATGGGCTGGTTGGGGAGATCGGTAATACCTCTTTTAACCGGCCCGTTGAGTGGTGCCATTACAGTGAGCCTGATCACCCATAGGAGGGCTCCATAGGAGGGTATAGGAGACGCGCTCAGCCTCCCCATCACAGTCTACATCTTGGTTGAATATCCTGGAGCTCCATATCCTAAAGACAGTGCCTTCTAATGCAGTCTATGGAGGCCTCCATACAGGGCCGGCCGAAGACTTAACTCCGCCTGGGGCGAAGTTTAAAATGGGGGGGGGGCACTTTAAACTTGGCCGACGCCATAATCTACCCCCCGGTACTTACCTTTAAACAGTCCTGCGGCGAGTCTCCCTGCTCTGCCACGGTGCCGGCTTGTAATGCTGAGCGCCGGAAATTGACGTCACTTCCGGCGCTCAGCATTACAAGCAATTGCCCCAGTCGGCTCCATTGTAGGGCCAGCCCTGCCTCCATAGTGTTAATGGGTCGGTTGGGGAGATCAAAGATCCATTGAGCATCAGGACACCCTGGGCCTAATTGCCCAAGAGAGCAAGTTGACATGTCATTTCTACCACCTAATCAGTGACTTATCCTGGCATAGGTCAGCAGGTCCAGGGGACCTTTAATACCAGGTGGACTGCTGCTTCCCTGGGCCTGCTGACCTATGCCAGGATAAGCCACTGATTAGGTGGTGGAAAGGACATGTGAACTGAATAACCCAAGGTTTCCTAAAGCTTATAACAGAATCACAATGAATTAGCCATCACATTTTAGGTATGCATAATCGTATGACATCATTTGAAACAAATTTAAATTCGGAGGATACAGTTTTGTTTCCTGATTATAGAAGGTAGTCAGTCCTGCCGGATTCCTGAACACTTTCACCACTGGCTAAAACCCCATTAGAACAAATGAGATCAAAGATGTTTAAATCAAAGAACGTTATCTGCAGATTGATCCGTTCTCTAAGCCGCGGGATAAATCTTTACTGTGAAGTGTCAAAGCTTCAGTTACAGCGCCTATCGATAGGTTAACAATTCCATTACTTTGCACGGCCCGAGATGATACAGTCGTTAATACTCGCCATGTCTGATTCCGGCAACAATAAAGTAATCAAGAGGCTTCAGAACACTAATAAGTGTATTCCAAAGCGAGCTTTAGGTGTCATTAATAACCGGCTTTGCAATCAATTCACTCTTCAAACATCCCGTAAAGCTGAGGCTGAACAGGTTATGCTATTAATCTGACAATAAACAGATAACGAGAGGGGTATTTATAATAGGAATTGGCAGGGGAGGGCTTGCTACCTTCGTCTCATGGGGCAAGCTTAGCCAGATGGACCTATACTATGGCAACCAAAAATACTTCTAGGATCGGTATACTTAGTGCTATACAGAATACACCCTCCCCAAAAGTGATTCAGTAGGAACTTCATAAAATGAGCGCAGGAAGGATCCAGTCTACAAGTAAGTCCTCGTTAAGCTTGACACTGAAATTACAACACCAATTTGGCAACGGCCAATTCTCAACTGGGAATAAAAACCAGACTTGACTACAACTGAATGCCAGCTCCATTTTCCGTAATGCCTGGAATAGGGCTGGTATCACTCCATTGCATGCACGTAGTCACCCCCTGTCATACATAAAATACCCCACCAGCATTATCATACCAAAAAATGCCAACCCCCAATCATACCAACATTAAGCAACCCTATAATAAATACTGCACCCCACGGCCATAACCCCCAAAACCTTCATCTCCTTCATCTTTATCATCATACCCCTCTCCAGGCATTACCACCCCAATCATCCTCATAGCCCCCCCCATTGAGCATCCCTATAATACCACATCCCACAAACACTATGCCCCCCACTACCTGCATACCCCTCATCTTCCTTACCCCATCATCATCATCATACTGCTCCCCCAAGCATCATCTCCCCCATCAAATGTCCCCTCAATATAGAATATGTATGAAAATATCAAAACAATAATAATAAAAAATCTTAATATAATTAATTATAACTATATTAGTTGATTGCACAAAGCAAGGCAGGAGGTGGATCATTAGACCCATCCCAGGGCAGACGGCCTTCTGGGAAAGATGTATAGCAATATACATTAGCAGAAAAAGGTAGTTGATCATCCATTTTACAGATCTCTAGTCAGACCTCGCCTAGGGGGTCTACAGGACTGGAGACTAAGTCTTCGTTAAGCTTGACACTGGAATTGCGACACCAATTTGGCAATGGCCAGTGCTCAACTGGGAATAAAAACCAGACTTGACTACAGCTTCAAATAGATATAGATATTCCGGAAAGACATTTAAAGATGGAGAAATGAAACGGTCTATGGTTTATAGCATAAAAAAGAAATGAGTAGCAATACTTTTAATGGGGGAAGTCCCCGCCACCTTCTGCACTCGCCTTTCGCTGCATCTTAGAACATAGGAAGAAAACCAGGACCACCACCACCATGACACCCATGGAAAGACACATCGAGCACCATGCCGTGGGACTAAATTCCTTCAAAAATTGGGCCATTTTGATAAATTGACCCCTCAAGGTAAGAAAAGTGATGCAGGTGATCATCATAACCCACCTGTAAGAGAGAGAGTGAGAGGGGTCATCTAGGTCATAAGGTAACCACACACACAAATTAATACAAAAAAAATATTTTTTTCATAATTTTACATTTCTATCTGTTTACTGCTTAGTGAAATTTTAGGTCATCAATCATTGGTGTCTTACACACAAGAGTGTGACGTTATACCTGCGTATTATACCCGTGATTTTACGGTATCGTGTGAATATTGCTCCAACGCTTTTAATAGTCTGACATCATTTCAAATAAGTTATTGTCTTTTTTTTTTCTTTTTACTCCTCTAATTCTACTCAATACACAACTCGTCTCCGCGTCCATAGGATAAAAGAAAGCCTTGAAGCCGAATAGAACAAACTTCCTTTTTATCATTTCATAAGTATAACAGGGATTTACGGGAGCCGTGTGTGTGAAGTTCAAAGGGATTTTTTTCTTTTTAAAAGACTACACGGTAACATAAAAAAAAACTATTCTGCAGAAAGAATGATAAAGCTTCTGGGGTTTTCACCTTTGTCGTGTTTTGTCTCGAGGATTTTTGTCTATTCATTTTCAGAACGGTAATAGGTTTTTAGTAAAGTAAGAAGTGATGAGTTATTGAGTATGGGTGAATTTTACCATCGCCTGATGAAATGAACCATTTGTTACAAGAACACACAAATGTCTTATAAAGTTCAGGGGAACTGATATGTTAGGGGAACATATGGTTAGTATATAAATCGGTTATATCTGGAAATGTATCAATAACATCCTTTTTTATAATAGTGTTGTCCTTCATTTGTTTCCAAGCTAAAAGGTTAATTCTATTATCTAGACCTGGAGCCCATCTCCATGCGTCTCTCTATATATCCTGCCCCTTGAGATGGAGGGGGTTAACTCAATTTTAAAAAAAGTGCCCTGCCTACCTGAATACCTCTTAAACCCCAGGTGAAGGAGGTGAGGTCCATCCAATGCACTTTTGGGTAATATGAGTGATTTTCACTGTACACCACCTTGGCAATCGAAGGGTTCAACCTGTAGGGATTTTTCTTTCACTTGTCTTTGGAGGCCATTCAATGTCGTTCAAGATGTTCCCAAGTAATAATCAAACAAGTATGACGGCAGATTAAAAATTGTCTGCCTGCTGTGCCACAGCATGTAAATAGTATACACTGGTGTACAACAGCAGCCCCAGTGGTGAAATGAGGAATTGCATCTGAATCGCACCCTAGAGGAACTATGTCCTCAGCATCCTCTCCCACGTGCGACTCCCGCCTGTGACTTGTACCAGTCAATTGCCTAGTCTGGTCATTTTCTATTATTCTATTATCTCATCCCCCCCCCCCTCATTATCTTTATAAACCTGTTATCTGGTATGACTTCATTAATCGTTAAGACGTGGTGCGTGGGGATATGACGACATATCATGGCGCTCTGTACCGGAGATGCCAAGTCCACTTAGTCATCCCCAGTCCTGATAGTTACTGCCAAGGTAATAAGAACATGTGATATCAGTATATTAATGTAAAATACATTATGCCAATTATACCAAGTATTATGTCAAATACATTCTTCCAATTGGAATTGGAAGACAGTTTGCGAAGACATTCCCAGAGCTGGTCCCCTGTTGGCATTCAGATACAACGGTGTCCCTGGTTGCTTGAAAAGAAACATTGTTTTAAACCCCATTTGTAATCAAAAATAAAAAAAAACCTATACTGTGGTTTCTGAAAACATGAGTGATGGGAAACGTCTGTCTGTATTGCAAATAGATTCTTTTAGAATTAAAGTGAAAGCTTTGTGATGCTTGATATGTCTGAAATTAAATTGGTAATAAACCATAAGTGATACGCTGCAAAGTGCTCACTAAACAAGCGATTTAAATAGACGTTCATGTAAAGATCATTTCAATATATAAAAGTAATTTTCTATTTTACCGTAAATTCCATTTTTTCTCATGCTGTGCAGCAGATGGCGCTGTGGGGCAGTTTTATCAATCTCATGAGGATTGTGTGAAAAATGATTTTACTGTTCTTACAGGAGCAGATGATGTCATAATATATTATTGCAACATCAAATTATAAATATCATTACAACATAGTTAATAATAATGCGATCAAACAATAAAGATGAGGTCTCAGAATAGGTTATTATATGTTGAGGACGGTGCATCGTCTAGAAGATATAGTAAGTTGCATATATATAGTATTGATAATATAAATGCAGATGAACTGATGCTAATAAATATTATGCAGAATATGCTCATATTTACATATGCAATATGAATGTGTAATAACAGCAGCGTTTTAAAGTACAAAAATATATTATTCACTAGAATTGTATTATTGTGTTATTATTATACAATATATTATATACCTGGGATTTTCAAGGTTTATCCTTAGAGTATATCTCAATCAGATTACCCCAGTCTCAGGGTATCAGGGTGAAGAGGCAGATTCTCAGGGTATACTAATCTAGAACATTGGTGCGATTCACACTGGCACATAACAACTAAAATCCCTGCTTGAATACAGGTGACAAGTAAAACTATCTTCACATCCAGACAATTTACTGTTATTAGAACCATTTACAATAAGTTGGTTACAATAGAATCTTTCTGACAGGCGAATAAATCAACATAAACTGGCCTCCCCTTGTTGGAAATTGATTATTTTTAGTACCCTAAGAGCTAAGCTTAGGGCAAAAAAGTAATAAGTTATGTAGAATTTTGCCCACACACCATAACCCATAACTTTTATCAAGAAACACATATCTTGAGACAAGACGGATATCTCGGTCTGTCATTTAAAAGCTGTGTTGGTGACGGGTCCAGTTTATACTGGTAACCAATATATGTTTATTGACTATTATTGACTATTATTGATTATTCTTTTACAAATCCTCAGGATGACTGCTGTTTATTTCCCCTAGCCGAGACTCCTTTATCCATGCAAGGACAACCATACTATATGCTAAACAGATGTTTTGTGTGGTTTTCTTCTAACACAATGGAAAACTTCCCCTTACATCTTTCCCTTATATCTAAACTATTTTGTACATCCTACAGCGCAGCGTCACATGATCACATGATCCCCCCGACATTAGAAGCACCGACTCTTGTTGGCTGCTCCTATACACACACCTACCTCCTTCACGCACACGTATTCACACTCGTCCTTACATAGACATCCAAGCATACACTTGCTCTTACACATGGCTGCTTGCTCCCTCTCTATCTCTATCTATCCCTCTCCCCTTTCTTCCTATCTCTTCCCCTTCTCTCTTTTTCTTCTTACCCTGGTGGACCCGTGGTGGGAGTGCGAGGTCTGTCTCCGTTTCAGTGCTCCCTTGTCGTGTGTGCTGCTTCGGTGCTAAGCTTCATTGTATGGCGGTGAGAGGGAAATCCATGACCCCTCAACCGGCCCTGTGGCAAACAGTTCTGTCTGCCTCCAGAGAGAACCACCAGGCAGATTGCCCCGGCCTAGGTACGTCAACACGCTTTGGTGCAATATTCTATCGGATAACAACACCAAACAATTTATCTCAGCTTTCAGATCTTGGGCTTACTTGGGCCCTGGGTGCTGGATTAAATATGGAATCAACGACCAAAAGAATTCAGTACAATTTACAGAAAGTTCTTATTGTTCTGTCCCCATGGGAATAATCAAGACCCGCAACATTCTGGGCAGATCCCGGAGGCTTAACCTAAAATGAACTATACAATTATGGAGACATCGGGTAATCCTGCTATGGATGTATAGCTCAGTCATCTGGCACATGGAAGGTGGGGCGAAAATATGGAAATCTCCTTCCTACACAACAAATAGGGTCAATCAAGAGAAGAAGGAAAAGGGTTAATAGAAACAACTGAACACTAATGGGGAAAGAGAAGGATACTTTGTTTTACAAATGTATAAAATATTTTAACCCATTCAAACAGGCAAAAATAAGAGAAGAAGTAGATATTTGGCCCCTCGATTCTCATGCTGGGTATGGTATGCTGTCATGCTGAGAATTTGGCAACATTCGATAGTTCCCTTTTATTCTCTAGTCTATCATACTAATTTTTCCAGACAATTTCCTTGTCTTTTCTATGAATACAATACATTAATGGGAGTTTATAATCAAAGGAGAAGTTTATGGTTCAGTGAGAAGGTGGAGTGTGTCTGATGTGGCAGTTTTTTCCAGTTATTGTGACATCTGATGTATTTTTTAGGAACCAGAAGCACTTTGTGGTTTAACCTTTAAATTAGTTTACTTTGAAGCTTCAAAATCAGTTGTTCATCTGAAAAAAATGTTTCTAGAATTTCTCTCGAAAAGTATTTATGTTATTTACAATATTCCTCCATAATAGGTTTTCAAAACTCCTGAAGGCTACTGATTATTAACTGATCTTTGAAGTGTAACTGGTAGGACAGACAGGATCCAAAAAATATTGACCATGGATTGCTTTGAACGAACCCTAAAGTCATCATCTTATCCCATTGTTAAAGCAACAAGGTTCTCTCAGGTCAACGCTCTAGATTTATTACACTTCTGGTCATTCCTTGGTCTTTAACTCTAAAAACATGAGTTCTGAAAAACTATTTGGAATAACTTCAATTCACCATTTTATACCAAACAAGACCAAACAAAGACATTTTCTGCGTGAAGTAAGAAATAAATAATAGCTGCCAAGTGTGTTTTATGTAGTTATCTAGCTTCTTAAAGATCTCACAATCTAGAGATATGTATCAATTCTCTTACGTAGGACTCTCAACTGTGAAAGCTTCCATAACTCAGAGGTTGCCACCAATGGGTCTTTGCAACATTCGCCAAGTCACGATGTAACACAATAAGCCAGGGGTGTCCAACCTGCGGCCCTCCAGCTGCTGCAGGACTACATCTCCCATACACATCAGCCAGGCCCTTAGCTGAAAGAGCATTATGGGAGATGTAGTCCTGCAGCAGCTGGAGGGCTGCAGGTTGGACGCCCCTGCAATAAACCAAAGCTGGAATGTTGAACAAAAGAAGAGGCAGATACCGCCTGTTAAAACACAAGATGGGGAGCTACATGCCAAGAACACACAACATACTTTGTATGTTGTAATATGTTGTAATGGAAAAAATATTAGGTTATGAGTAAATTTAAATACTTTGCATAGTACCTTAGTGTAACAATGAAACATTTTATGCCATTGCTATTACTTTACTTTTTTATTGACTTATACTGACTTACAGCTAATCAGCGAACTGGGTCAGCATCCTCTAAAAACTATAGATAGCTTATACTTTATGTTTTTTCTTTTGTAAAGCTGTTACTTAAAAAACTTTAATGGGGAAAAAAGAAACAATTCTATCAAATTCATCTGTGCTGTTGATCCAAAAGAAGGCAAACACCCACATTGAAACGATTTTCAATTGTGCCTCAAAATTGGGGAAGATTTCCTTTTGACTTCAAAACATCTTTGACTTCAAAAAATCTGATTTCTCACTGGACGTACAATTCATAACTAATCATTTCCTTATTGTCCTATATTCTTTTTTTGCTAAAAAGTAGTCAAGCCCAAACTTAAAGGCATCTATTGAATTTAATAGGACTATGTCTGTGGGTAGTGAATTCTGCATCTTCATTACTCTTACTGTAAAGAACTCTTTTTGTTGCTTTAAGTGAAAATTCCTTTCTTTGGGTCCTCTTTTGTAGCCGCTGCACTTTTTCATGCTCCATAATATACTTTTTAAGAGCAGGTGCCTTGACTTGCAATGTATGTTCAATGTAGGGTCTCACCATTGACTTATACAGAGGCAAAATTCTGTTTTTCTCCTGTGAGTCTTTTTATACATGACAATATCTTACTTGTCCTGACATTGCCTGAAATGGAACACTTTTCCTAAGTTTATTGTCTATAAATAATGATTTTCCTAACACAACTCCATTTAAGATATAATTTACACATATATTTCTTTCTCCAAAATGCATAACTTTGCATTTATCAACATTACAACTCACCTTGCACTTGGTTGCCCAGTGCTCCAGTTTGACCAAATTAATGTCTTGTTCAGACCTAATTTTGTCTTATCTGTAGACACTGCCATGTGGCTTTCAATACCTACTGTGAGATTATTAATAAAGACATTAAATAACAGTGGACCTAGGACAAAATCCCGAGAAACTCACCTTTACCACTTTTGTCCATTTGGAGATTTCTCCATGAACAACAACTCTCTAAAACTTTATCTTTCATAGTTTTCATAAGTGTTCATCCTCTAAAGACTTCTCCGCTTATTGAATTACACATTTTGACTGCCTTTACAGTAAAGAGCCCTTTTCTTGGCCAAAGAAAACACTTTCTGCCATATCGATAACATTGACTTAATACATATGAGTGTACAGTATATGTAACCTCTATCGTGGAAAGTGTATGTGTAAGTCATGTAGCATTTCAAACATTGGGACTTCATCATAAATCTTATTCACAGAGGGTCACACAGATATTAAGGATGCATAGAATGTTTTTTTAGCTGATTCTATTTGGAAAATTTCATGGGAGTTTAAATGTGTGAGTTATGTTGGGGAGCCATGATTTACTTGGACAGTGAGTCTATAGGGTAGGGACCTCGGTTCCTAAAATATATTTACCATTGGAGCTACCCTAGGCCTGACCCAGGGCAGCAATCTCAGACACATCTTCCGGGACCTCCATCTTCACTACAAGGCACTGGGATATGACACGCATATGGCACAGCCACCATAGATCACAGATCACCCCTATAACAGGTCCATTGAGGGCAATCAGTCCTCCTGTTTTGTAGCCCACTGGACCTGCAGACCTGCAGGATACAACATTGTTTATACCTATTGTAGCCCAATCATAAGACTTTATATTTGCATGATTTGTTAAGTCTCTCCAGAGGTGGACATCTTTGTTGGGGTGGCTTGTTAGAGGCTGGGTTGGGCAAAGACCAGCCATTTACCTTACCATCTCATGATGTATTGAAGCAGTATGCCAAAATACGACAAAAATATGAGAAAATATACATGGTTATGGTCGAAGCCTGACTTTTCTTGTTGGGTTCAATTTTTTTGTTCGATACAGTATGTATTCTAAAACATCTGTCAGGTTGAATAATGTGAACTGTCTAATAACCTTTAACTTAGCATGACGTTGTTAGAGAAAATTAGATTTTATTTCTAGTGAGGGGGAGTTTTATCATCTTCCGTTTACAAGAGGAATTCCGCTTTTCTGTCAGGAAATGTCAGTGAATCAGAGTTAAATTGCATGGTATTATGTATGCATGTATTTATCTATTTATTTATATAGATATATCAGACTTGCGCATTTGGATTCATCTATAACAGAGTGGCTGAAAAAGAAAAGAATCAAGGTGTTGCAATGGCCCAGTCAAAGTCCAGACCTCAATCTGATGGAAATGCTGTGACGGGAACCTAAGAGATCTGTGTATAAACAAATGCTCGCAAACCTCAATGAACTGAAGCAACGGTGTAAAGAAGAGTGGGTCAAAATCGCTCCACAATGATGTGAGAGACTGAAAATGCCATATAGAAAACAATAACTTCAAGTCATTGCTGCTAAAAGTGGTTCTACAAGGTATTGAATTATAAGGCGTACTTAGTTTTTCACACATGGCTTCTCCATTTTGGCTTTATTTTTTGTAGAATAAATCAGGAGTTTAAATGTCATGTGTTATTGTTCATCTGATCTGAGGTTGTATTTATCTAATTGTTAGACCTGCTAATACATACTGTATGCTGCGCGTTCTTAGAAGATATCTACAAATTAAGGAGAGTAGTTAGTACTTCTTTCTCCTTCTAAATAATAAATTGTGTTAGATTTTTTTGCAGCTATTGTTTAGGAGATAAATATATTTCTGTACATCTTGGACAGTATGAGGTTTATGCTGCCCGGGCTATCTGGACTAATTTGAGATAAATATCATAGATAATTACAGAGATACCTGCCTTACTTAGTCTGACTTAGTGCATGTCTTTGGTTTCTTTTTATTGCTGACTGTCAAGGATAGCAAGACTCTCAGCATTCAATGATATCGGAACATGCAGCACACTAAAGGGTTTATGTGCTAAAGCTAAATCTTTAAACGTAATGCATATGCAGTGACATTTGTAAGTGTTAATACCAAATGACATTGTTTCCCTTTTATAAACAAGACTCTTTATTTTCTGTTTATTTGTAAATATTTATTTATTTGTTGGTTATAGATATGCAAAGGCATGAAAACTGAATGTGCTGTAATGTATATGTCTCCTCTTTAGTTGAACTACCTTCATACATCCGGTTATTCTCGTGCATAATGATCTATGTTAGACAAATTTCCCATATTCAACCCAATTTTTTTGCCATTTTCTATTAAGTTCAAGATGATTTACAGCTGGAGATTAATATCCTCGCAGCAGTTTGTTCCCAAACCCATTTTCAGACTACGAAAGCTCCCCCCTTTTTCTTTTTCTTTTTCTGCTGCCTTAATCTACCAAAGAGGCTTCCCCAGACACGTCGGTCTCCCATTTGCCAGGTGTTTACAAGGCATGTGGTGCCATCTGCCGACATATGTAAATGTGGTGTTTTAATCCTTCAACATTGGCACAGATCGAATGTTATTCTGCAAAATACTGGTCCTTTCCCCTGGTGTTATTTGGGACCAAAATTGTGGCAGCTGCGATGATTCTTCTTCTTGTTTTATCATTAAATTTAATTGTGATGTATAATAGTTTTAAAATCCAAACTTGTACATATTTTCTTGATTTAGTCCTGGTCTTTCCATTGTTCCATTGATTTTTGGTATTGACAGTATAATATAGCCCAGTGATACACCCTATGACCAGACTCTGTCTTTCCATGTAGGAACCTACATGGAAAAAACCTTCTATGTTTGATGAAATGTATCTCCATGCCTAATATCCATTAATTCTGTATTTCACTCTCAAAGTAGATGTACCCTAACTTGTTTACCAGGGGCGTAACTAGAAACCTCAGGGCCCCGGTGCGAGAATCTGTTATTTTTTTTCTTTCATGTCTCTGAACAGAGATCATTTACAGTGTACATATATACGCTATATTTATTTCTTTGGCATACTACATCTGTTGATGAAATCCAAATCTTATTGGTACCTGAATGCTGGCTGTCCCTCCAACATGCAACCCGTTTCTGTAGAAGATAAGCTGGCTTGGGTGAAAGCTCCCTGAACCTTCTGGGGTCTACCTTGTCTGCCTCAAACTATTATCCATGGTAGCTCAGACCTTAAAGCAGTCATTTAATATGATAAAACCTTCTAAGTTCGCAGGCTGATCATAGTAAAGCCCTTATTCTGCTGTGGACTATCACGTTTATCGCTATTTGACATCAATAATCTGCCTCTTCATGGTGGGATATGTTGTTCACAGGAGGTATGCAAGATGTTGCCTATCCTGGTGAAACCTATTAGGTACTTGAGTTTTTTCACTATAGTAAAAAATGCTGGCATGCCCTTCAAAAGCCATCTGAAGAAGTTAAACAGCTCTCCTGGAATAGGTCACTGATCACCTTTATCATGCCATGTTTAAAATCTCTATACCATGAACATACAAACACAACATGGCCAAAAGTATGTGGACATATACTCATTAAACAATCATGGGCATTGAGGATGTTCCTTCCTTCCTTTACTCCTTTAACAACCTCTGCTCTTCCAGAAAGTGGCTTGTCTGGGGGAGGCTAAGTCTCCTCTTTTTTCTCCTGTCTTCTTCCACTTCTCCCTGTGTCTGTGTCTTCTTTCTGCACCCGCTTCTTCGTGAACCAGGCCTTCGGAATTTTTTGTTATTATGTGTGCTTTTAGAAAGTGGACACAAAACTGTTTCACTAATCAAATGTTAAAATTTTAATGATTTGGGAAATCCTAGAATCTAATTTTAAGATTTTTGCCACCTGGTCTAAGCACATTCTTGTAAAGAAGACATATTTTGCCCTTTTTGTTTATTATACCTTTAACCATTTTCTTTGTATGGAAAGGAAAATAAATGGCATGTCATAATATTTAAGATTTCAGGGAGCTGAGAAGATTAAATTGTTTTGTTGTATTTCAATAACATAGCAGCTTTTTTTAATGAAGAGCACTTAGATACATTTAAAGAAATGAATACAACATGGACTTGATGACCTTTTTGTCAAGTTAATGTCTTTACGCAATTCTGAAAATTGACAAAACCTTCAAAACGGCTATTCGTCAATTCAGAAGGTGAGGGGGAAAAATCCATAATTCTTGATTTATTTATACGGTTATGTTCTGTGCTTTAAGGCACACTCGCTGTAATATCAAACCTTGTCGTTTCTCCGGCAATACCGCTGCTGTCGCGTGACCTTGTCTATAAGATTACAGATGTGGCAGCCTTTATCCATTAACATGTTGGGTGAGGAAATCCATAAAGTGATATTAGAGAGTTATCCCATCCCTTCGGATGTAACATGTCCCAAAAGACATTTCTCTCTATTATCGGTGCTAATGGATTGAGTCACACACACACACACACCTGGGAACCTTCAACATAACCAAGAAGATTGCCCCTGATGTATCTATTTGTTACATAGTTACATAGTTACATAGGCTGAAAAAAGACCTGCGTCCATCAAGTTCAGCCTTTCCTATATCTGTTAATTTGTTGCTGTTTGATCCAAAAGAAGGCAAAAACCCCCGGTTTCGCTCTTTCCAATTTTGCACTAACCAGGGAAAAAAATTCCTTCTTGACCCCACAATGGCCGTCAGATTTCTCCTTGGATCAATAAGCCGTTTCCCCATAATTAAAGATTATATTGTATAGAAACTATTTTTCAAATGGATACATTGTATGCATATTAATAAAGTGCATTCAAGGTTACGGTTTGCTGTCTCTGACAACTTCATAAAAGAAGAATATATTCTTTAAAAATGAAAAAAAAAACGTAAACAAATTTCCTCCTTTAAGTAGCCAATCAGTGGAAAAAAAGACCCGCCCCAACACACACGCAACATTTGCCAGACCAGCGCCAAAGATGATTGGCAGTAAGTATATCGCATGGCAGGAGATTTGTTTGGCTGAAGACATCTCATGCATGGAAAATGACTACCAAAGGAATATATAAAGCATAATTCAAGAAAAACTGAAAATTCAAAGTTTTGTGCTTTTTTTTTGTCCGATTCATGGGAGGTCTGGTCTGGTTTTCAGGGCTTCGTAAAATCGCTGAATTTACAAAATAATAATAATAATAATAATAATAAAATAATAATAATAGTAAAAAATATATCTATATACCTGTGTGATGTACATAGCAACACATATGCAATACGTGAAATACAATGAAACATAATATACACAGCTATTGTTCATGATATAATAAGTTCTATTAAATAGAATAATGTTAAGGAACTAGTGCTACTCATTGAGTTTGTTACATGCTAATCTATTCAGTGAGTCCAACAACAAGTTGGTTCATTTATTCCATAAAAACAACGATGGTCTACAGGTGGACCAAGGACCCACTCAGCACCTGGACCCAAACAGAATTGTCTGTCTTCTCTACCTACCCACACTGTATCCACCAAACCGCCTCTAGGGACTCAAAAGTCTGGAATAAATTTAATGTTTAATTATTTTTTCTGTTATGATAAATTACATTGTTGTTTTGTGATTATTTTTTAATCATCAGCCATCACATAAATGTTTTGTGGGTTATTCAGAAGAATTGAATGTAATATAATTTTTCAACTTGCCCTTCGCTCACTAAAAATACCCCAATGAGTCATTGAATGCCATTGTTTTTGGAAAGCTACTTAAAAAGACATTCATTTTTATTTCCATAAAGGAAGGATCGTGCCGTCTGTGTTGACGGTGACATCTATGAAAAGAAAACCCTTTCTACGATTCAAAAACCGAATAGCCCAACACACTCAAAAACCACTAAGATTAACACATTTTAGGGTCTGCGTCTCGTGTATTAGTGATTTCCAGACATTTGGGCTGTTTCAGTCAACGGAGCTGTTGATAGCTTGTTTGAACCATGGTCATTGAAATTCACTTGTGTGTAGAACGTAAGACAAATTTGAAGGCACAAAATGGTCAAACCAATTACTCAAAATTTTTCTACCTGTCAAGGTGTGTTTGTAGTTGAGGTTAAATTGTTCAATGCTCTATTTGACGTAAATGAGTAAGATCTTTAAATAAGGTTATTAATGATGTGACATACATTTTGGGAAGATGTAATTTTCGTGGGAGCCATTACTGGAGACATGCTTTATTACGGCTTTTGTTCCAAAGATAAATAATTGTGTGTACTTTCTAAATCTTTTCTTTTTTGTTTTTTTTCTAAGTTTAGCTCCAGCCTTTCAAAAAGCTGACAATACTTGAAAATATTTCTAATTAAATATATCAAGTGCTGATTGCTTAGACTGCAAGGTTTAGTAGGTGAAGAGATGTGTACCACGGGTAATTAGACAATCAAAGCGATACTAAAAATCCACCGCTATCTATCTCTATTTACATCTACTGTTTTTTTAGCGTCTCCAACTGATAATCTTATCGTGATATTTCTCCTTTATCTTATCATTCACTATTTTGCATACAAGGGTCTAATCACTAATAGATTACTGGCTCGCACCACGCTATTCTCCTCAGAACTGGACTTGGAATGAAAAGCAGTCACATCAGGGGCATAATTAGAAATCACAGGGCCCAGTCTGCAAATTGCCCAGGGCACCCCAACTTCACATGCAACATGTCCCACAGTTCCACATTTACCCCCAATCAGCTTGTCTGTGCCATCTGTTCCCCAAACATGTATGTGCCATCTTTCTTCACAAACAGCTTGTCTGTGCCCCATAAGCATGTGTCGCCTCTGCCCATAAACAGCCTGCCTGTGCTATTTCTGCCAATAAACAGCCAGCTCTCTGCTCCCAAAACAGCCCACCTGTTCCATCTCTGCCCCTAACAGCCTGCATTTGCTACCTCTTCCACCTATACAGCCTGTCTGTGTCATCTCTGTCCATTAAACAGTCTCACTGTGCCACCACTGCCACCTAAACAGCCTGACTGTGCCACTTCTGCCACCTAAACAGCTTGCCTGTGCCACCTTTGCCGCCAAACACTTATACATTCAATTACTCATTTACTCACTTACTCATTCATACTGGGCATTCATAGTTGTGTATGTATGTGTAAGTGTATGTGCATGTGTGTGCATGAATGTGTGTTTGAGCATGAATGTGTATGCCTGTGTCACCATGAATGTGTATATGTAAGTATGTGTGTCAGTGGGAGTGTGTGTTAGCATGCATATGTGTGTTACCATGAATATGTACAGTATGTGTAAGTTTGTGTATAAATGTGTGTTTAAGCATGAATGTGTAAGCGTGTGTGATCATGAATGTGCATGTTCAATTGTATGCTAACATGAATGTGTATGATCATCACAAGCTATAAGTAACTATAATACATGAAGAGGATTTAAACTTTCATGAGATAGGCATATGAGTCCTGAATCTAAGACAAGACCAAACATTCATTAAAGTTGGAGTCTTTAATGCAAGAAAAATGGTTAGACTAGACTGCCTGAATGGTTCTTATCAATTATAGATGTTATTCTACGGTTAATAAAAATTGTCAGTGACACTTAAAAAATGTAATTCTTCTTCATTTGTCGACCATGACATCTTTTTATCCTATTCCTGTACTATAACAGGTATGCTACTACACAAAACATTATAAAATACAGTAAATGTTATTTACCCCTTTAGCCATCAGAAGATTGGGTTATTTATGTTAAATATTAATATTTAAATAAAGCAGGCATATTATCACTATTATTATTGTTGAATATGTACGTGTCTTTCATCTTACCTTGGGTTGTTTGAGAATTAAACACGGGATAATATAACTACAAACAGTCAGAAGTCTATACCCCAAACATGTTAATGATACATGTTTGATTAGGTTCCATAAGCATCATTATCATATATGTACAGTACGTATCTCCGTGCCTGCTTTGTGGCAGTGTTTCCATTGAATTCTCGGGTTCACGACCCAATAGGCAAATATTGAAATGCCATTAATGTTGATATTATGTTATGTTGTAAATTGAAATGCGTGACATACACAGAAAAGATTCTCGATTATCGGAATGTTTGTTATTGCCACTTCAACGCAGATAAGTTAAACTATCAAAAATAAAATGCAGGTAACAGAGGTAGGAGACATATGAGATTGGATGTTTCTGTACTTTCCGTTTCTGTACTTTTCCGTATATTGTAATGGTCTCGGCAGTAGTTTTTCTCTTACATATTGACTCCCGTGTTGTTATAATTACTTGATTATTTTTATTATTGTTATCATTATTAATGAAATGGTAACATAATGCTATAATGTATAATTATGCTTATTTTCCTCTGCCTGTTTTATATTCTAAACAACAGCAGATGAAGATATGTTTATGTACATCTAGAACACGGTAACATTGTTCTCTCTTTTTTGACATATAAAAACTGTAAAAATAAATAATTAAAAAACAAGTGTTCCCAAGATCTGCCCCATGCTTGAAAACAGTAAGATATCACGCGCAAGAGGAGATTGAGACTAATTCCTTGCATTTTGAAAAGCATCTCATTATATATTTTAACTTTTGTAATATTTACAATTTAAAACATTTTTTGAAGAACAGGTGGGAACATTGTTGCTTATAGGACAAAAAACAAACATATTTGTGCCTTTGCTATCTATTTAAATAATACATTTCTACATAAATCCACACAGCTGTATGGATTATTCCTTATATGTGAATCATATGTGAGTATTTGCAATGGTTCCAAGGGGAAAACAAGACATTCATCACCATGTGTAGATGTAGATAGAGGACTTTCACTAAACAGTTCCATCTGAAGGTACCCTAAACATGTCTGACTTGGCAAAATGTCATTGTTCTGATCTGATGCATTGGAGGATATTTTATAATAGTGTGGCACGTGCAAAAATGGAGAAAGAACTTGCAAAATGATAGTGCCAATGCATAAATGGTTAAAAAGTAGATTTGGGAATGAAAACAAATACAAACAGGTATTGAGACACCTGACTGTTACACCAACAGGGACTTTGATTCCATCGCATTCTAAATACATCGACATTAATATGAAGTTCGTCCCCCCTTTGCAGCTATAACGACTTCCGCTCTTCTGGGAAGGCTTTCCACAAGATTTCCGAGGGTTTTTGTGGGAATTTTTGCCCGTTCATCCAGTAGAGCGTTTGTGAGGTCAGGCACTGATGTTGGACGAGACGCCCGGCTCGCAATCTCCGTTCCAGTTCATCCCAAAGGTGTTCAATGGGGTTGAGGTCAGGGCTCTGTGCGGCCGGTCAAGTTCTTCCGCCCCAAACTAATCCAACCATGTCTTTATAGACCTTGCTTTGTGTGCTGGGGCCCAGTCATGCTATGCTTCCACAAAGTTGGAAGCATTGTATTGTTCAAAATGTCTTGGTATGCAGAAGGTGATATACAAAAGTACTCCAAAATCATTAATCGACAGGGGAAATTTGACCTAATTTGCACCCCTCTGTTCTTGTCGGGGCATTAGACTCAGACTATCATCTCACCCAATGGCAAGGTGGACATTCTGTAGAGCTGAAATCACCTAAGATCCTACCAAAATCTTAGTAAAGAATAAAGATTCTACAAGTTTGCTCATAATTTCTTAGTTTAATATTATTAATAAATGAATGACCCACCAGTGTGAGCCACACGAACCGGCACTTAAAGTTCATGTATGATTTTGTGTTTTAAATACATTTGCTTTTTAAAAAGATGTCAAAAGTTTTATTACATCTGGAGATCCCCTCAACACGGAACCGAACAATATGCCTAAAAATCTTAACAAACTAAGTACATTTCATGATCATAAATGTTTGTTTGAAAGTCAAGTCTTTGCAAAGTGTAAGTTAACAGATCTCTTTTTGTTCTGTTGGTTCTATAACTAAGTACATTTGCTTTCTGATTAAGAAAATATTTTATCTCGGCCAGATTGCCCGAGGCTAGATACTTCATGAATAAAGAACTTTTGAATCTAATCTGAAATTTGAGTAACTGATATGAATGTAAATATTTAGGCGCGCCGTAGAATAATGTGAATTTGTGTAATTAATTGCTACGCGGTAATGTTTGCTATCGCTAATCTTTTTGCAGAAAGTGGATGTTTTTTTTTATTATTTTTCTTCATAAAGAAACGGCATATTTTAGAACCATTTATTTTCTCGGAAGGAATATAGTTTAGCAAATAAAAGATTTCCTAGGCTTCTACTTCCTATATCATTTACAACTAAAAAGCGTTTGTGGTCCCGCTAAGCTCTAAAGAAAATACCATAAAGAGGTACTGCAGAGGAAAGCAAGACCTCCTGTTCCCGATGAAGGAAGTAGAAAAACAATAGAGTTCTTAGCTAGTAAAGCATCACTTATCAAGTGTTATGTGCACACAACGCAACACAACCATTACATTGAAAGAAAGACCCACATTTTCATGTAACACCTGTTTGACCTCCCATCCAATATCATTCCAGGCTCTCTCTGTGCCTCAAAGGGTGATGCCTAGAAGGCATGGATTCTAGAACAACTCTATGGTCAATGCCAAAACCAATTTTATTTACTAAATCAAGGCATTTGTGGAATAAAAGAGTGTGTTGTGTCATTTATTTTTGAATAAAGCTCCAACGTAGAAGATAACCCCTGAAGTACCCTAATTGTAAGCACAGCAACGATGTGCACTCCCCCGTGGTAGATCTCTAGGCCTACACAAAGTTTAGAAGGACAGCATTCACCGACCATCCAACATAAAACATGTTCATTAGCATCCCGCTAAATGTTACCTTACCATGAAGAAAAAAATAAATTCACGGTAGACATCAATTTATTTTCATAATTCCGCTGAGCTGTGGAACAAACACGTGAACATCACTTCTTCAGCGTGCTACAGGCCTCCAATCAAATATGGCGGAACAATGATGGGATTGTTCTCGATGTTCTATTGTAGTCATGGACAAACTTTGGCCTTGTAATATCCGGTAATGTTTCACCTGCCAGAAACCAGATTATTTTTTTGCATTGATAAAAAAAATATTTGGGGCTTTTTATTTTGAATCCAATATACCTGGACCAGAAAGCCACGGCTTTCGTTGAAAAGCTCGACATTTGTTAGCTGGAAGCTCAGTCATATAGCGTTAGATTACAAAGACTTAAAATGTTACCTTCACTTTTAAACATCTTAGAAGTGTCCTCTGAACATGACACTATTTAAAAGTTACTTAGAAAAAGTCTCGTTAAATCTTTAGTATAAATCCTATTGTGACAGGTAATTGGATATTTGCCGATCTCGCCTTGTTGTTTTTATTCTGCGCCAATGTACACAGGTGTGCTGGATGTCTGTGCTTAACTTCCAAAGTATCAAGCTTGGCAAGACAAAAAAATGTTGCATAACAGAATTCTGCTTTTTTTTTTTTTTTAAAAATATAGGTTATATAAAAGATTATTTACGTCTCTTAGAAGTTTTTTATATGCTTACAGATTTTATGTATTTTTTACAACTGATAGAACTCTGTTGTGCTGTTATCATGAAAAACGCAAAATTCTTATGTTATAATATTTACGAAATTCCAAATTTCTATGGGTGTGGTCACATTAAGGACATATGGGATAAAATATATTTTTTATTGTTCCTATTATTACTCCAGGGTATCCCTTCCAATATCTTGTCTTAATTTTTTCCTCTTGAGGACGGATATTTTTTTAATGTTGGACAGATAGGTACCATAGATCCATGATGATGGGGGTGGGGCTAGCTGTAAATGGGGTGGGGCTATCCCCAGACAGCAACCGGTGGGAAGGATCTAGGCGGAGAGCAGGTGAAAGTGGGTGGGAAACAGGCGGGACATGGGCGGAGAGTTTTTGGTTTACTAGATTTAATTGATTTTATTTTGGGGGGCTTCTAATCAGTTTTTTTTCTTTTTCCTTTAAAATATCTTAAAATGGAAGCAGAAGATCAGTAAATAATAAAAGTTACGTCTTACATTTTTTAAAATCTTCTCTCGCATAACTTATTAACGCAATAATGTGCCTAGGGTCATGCCATGATATTCATTTTTATCTATGGCTATGCGATGAATGACAGTGCGTTTTCCATAAGCATTTTAATTTATGGGAACATGATCTATTTCAGTTACCGTTTAATCAAATCAGCCTGAGAGGGGGGGGGAAATCTATTTGAAAAATTCTCTCTATAATTAGAACAAACATACTCTCATAACTTATTCCTAATTAAAGTAATTAGTCTCTAAGTCCTCCTTATCAAGCTTGCTGAACGAGGTAATGAGTGTTTCAAATTAAAGAAAGGGAACATTTTTCTCACTGGGTTGATTTAAGATGATTGAACTATATTATGTCGTTTTAAAAGCTATACTTCAGAATACTTCAGAATGGCACAGTCTGCATTAATATTGTATCCAGATCTTGTTGAACAGTTGAGAAGAACTGTAAATGAGCTCAAAAACAACGTTAACCCTTTTAGAACCAGGTGTTTTGCAGATATTGCATGGACATACAAGTATTTTCGGCCACTCAATGGGTTAAAAACTACAAAATACAAATTTCATACCAGAAAATAATAAATTCACATAATTTCTATATGTTAGTAGCGATCCCACATGATTTCTAGTTACTATATACTATACCAGGGGCGTCAAACCTGCGGGCCTCCAGCTGCTGCAGGACTACATCCCCCATAATGCTCTTTCAGCTAAGGGGCAGGCTGAGGAGTATGGGAGATGTAGTCCTGCTGCAGCTGGAGGGCCGCAGGTTTACGCCCCTGTACTATACCATACAGGAGTATAGGATTCCTATATGATTGGACGTGAGATAATCAAATAAATGAACCTATAGATGATGTCATAGGAGCCATTATTATTATTATTATGCAATTGATTATTTTAATTTCAGCTGCATATGAATATGGGGACAATAAAGGAAAAAGAGACAGAGGAGAAAAAAATGAGGAATATGGGGGAGATGAAAGAGAAAAGGGAAGAGAGAAAAAAGTGAAAAGGGAGAGTAGTTGGCAGTTAGACGACAAAGAAAAAAGGAAGAGGAAATGAAAGAAGAGAAGAGGAGACAAAGAAACAAAGAGGAGAAAGAAGGGAAGAGAGAAAAGAGCAAAGTGAGAGGAGAGATGAGAAAGAAGAGACAAGACCATGGAAAACAAAAGAGACAAAAGCAAAATATGAGTAACACTTCTAACTGACAGAGAGTTATGGTAATTGGACTGCATGTTTTTCGTGTTATTCCGAGATCTGAACTAATTTTACTGAAGTAAAGTATTTACAGGGACATCATAAAGATTTAAAGGGACCTCTCAGCTGACGATAGTCCGTTTTTATCTAAACCCCCAGATTTGCTAAATATACAATATAAAAAAAAATACTCCCTGTGCATCCCAAGTATTGATCGCGAAGTCCATTTTGCCATTGGCAATAATTTTCAAACACAATAGGGATTTGTTTGTTTTTTTTGACATGTACAACTTCCTGGATAACAAAAAAAAAAAGCTTCCTGAAAGGGTCTAGAAATATAAATAATATTTATGGTACGATAAAAAAATCTCCTATGTGTCATTTTGTGATAAAACTTCTTGTAATTCTCAGGGAATAATATTTATAGGGACTTGGAAACCTGGATATATATTAGTTACAGTAAACCGTGGTATATGCCGTAACATGTCAAATTAAACCAAAAATACAGGCTTATTCTTTATCTATCTCTCTATCTATCTATCTATCTATCTATCTATCTATCTATCTATCCATCCATCCATCATCTATCCATCCATCCATCATCTATCTATTTACCTTATATATCTATATTATCTATCTATCTATATTATTTATCTATTATCTATCTATATTATCTATCTATCTATCTATCTATCTATCTATCTATCTATCTATCTATCTATCTATCTATCTATCTATATTATTTATCTATTATCTATCTATCTATCTATCTATCTATCTATCTATCTATCTATCTATTTATCTATCTATCTATCTATCTATATTACCTATCTATCCATCTATCTATCTATCTATCTATCTATCTATCTATCTATCTATCTATCTATCTATCTATCTAGCTATCTATCTATATTTCCTATCTATCCATCATCAATCTATCTATCATCTATCTATATTATCTATCTATAATCTATCTATCTATTTATCTATCTATATTATTTATCTATTATCTAACTATATTATCTATCTATCTATCTATCTATCTATCTATCTATCTATCTATCTATCTATCTATCTATCTATCTATTATCTATCTATCTATCTATCTATCTATCTATCTATCTATCTATCTATCTATCTATCTATCTTAACAGTTTTATATACTATGTAAACCAATTTAACACAGTTTATAGATTAAAGTAGGTAATATGTATGTATTAAAAAATTGCTTTATGTGTATAGCATGGGAACAGCCACTTTAACTGCTTGTAGATGACATGTTTATTCCTCCTCACTAAATGACCCCCCCCCTATAAATTGCTGATTTTTGGCCATTTTTAAGGGCGCTTAAAAAAATTAATTGTTTTCGCTGTGCTGGTTAGTTTTCCCTCCTTGATTAGTTTCTAAAGATAAAATATGAATCTAAAAAAAAAATGATACGTTAGATTGAAATTATTTTGCTTTAAACGAAAGCCGTTCATCAGCTTGCCAATTAAAGTTTCAGATCATTTTTTCCCGCGTATATAGGATAAAATCATTTTTTTTGTTTCAAATCCTTTCCACATAAATCAAAAAAGAATTTAAATAGAGTGACACTGGAGAAGCAAGGATAATTTAAAGGTTTTTTTTTTTTTTAAAAAAAAGGAAATTACAAATCATCTTAAAGGCTATGCTGAAACTCATTGATGGATTTGATGGCAGTCAGGAACCATTTGGCCCATCTAGTCTGCCCAGTTTTTCTGACCTTAATCATCCCTTAGCCCCATGTTACATTTAGGAGCCCCATGCCTATCCCATGCATGTTTAACCCCTTACTGACAAAGCCCGTACATGTACAGGCTCAGAATGCATTGTTTTCAATGGGTTTTGGGACCGTCCATTGTCCTTAAGGGGTTAAATTCCCTTACTGTATTAACCTCTACCGCTTCTGACCCAATAGTTTTAGATTACGGCCTCTTAACCCCTTAAGGACAATGGGTGGTCCCTAAACCCATTGAAAACAATGCATTTTGAGCCCCTACATGTACGGGCTTTGTCATTAAGGGGTTAATAACACTTCTCCTTCTTTGAAATAAACTTCCCTCCTCGTGTCCATTCCTCATTATTCCAATGTTTCTTTCACGTCTCCCTTCTCTCTTCAATCCATCAAGCTGTACATACTGAGATCCCTTAGTCTCCCCTAATCATTCTTTCCTGCAAACCATTCAACATCTGAACTCCCTCCAATATGTCGATATCCCTCTGTTTTATTACGCTACCGGGAAGAAAGATGATGCGGCTCGCCGGAAAAGAAACGCATTTTACTCTTTTGCATTAGACAATAAATAAGACTATCCCTCCAGTTGTTTATGATCTATAAATTCACCGAACAAATAACCATCACCATCAAACCAATATTGTTTATTTTTAATGTTCTCAAAGCGTTATCTAGTATTTAACCCCTTAATGACAAAGCCCGTACATGTACGGGCTCAAAATGCATTGTTTTCAATGGGTTTAGGGACCGCCCATTGTCCTTAAGGGGTTAAATAGCCTAATAGTCCTTCCAACTCGTTCTTAGCAACAAATTTCGAACGCTCTTCTACAAAATGTCTAGCTAATTGTGTAATAACAGGCGAACATGCCACATCAAGTAGTACGAGCTGGCCTCGCAAAATGTCAATACCTGTAAGAAAACAAATAAAGCCGTACAAGTTGCAAGAAACAGAATTCCACCCCTTCTTACCGCCATCCAAATATTTCTTTAACCTCAAAAATTGTAATGGTGAACCAATTCATTTCTAGCAGGTCAAACGCCTGTCATAGCAGACACCCTAGTTAATATGTAACAAGAAATAATAGATGTGATAGTTGTGACATGCATCTAGTGCCAATTAACTTAATAGCTTTTTTTTTTTTTTCTTCTTCTTTTCACTGCGCGGGGAAATATAGTGCATAGTTTACCATGAGCCCTATAGTTCTAATTCTTTTGTGTTCCAATTACCAGCAATTGATCGAGATGACACGTGTAATCCTTTCTGGATTTTTCAATAATATGATGTCAGTACGAGATCCTTCAAGCCGGGCTATTAAAAAAAGCACAATAAACACGCTTCTTGTTGTAAGATTTATGCGAGCTTACGTTACAATAACATAAATGCGGAGGTATTTGTTTGAAAATGAAAGGATTATATGGTCTTTGTAAAATGAGGAATTTCGTTTTGGGGAGGGACACTAAAAACGTTGATTTATTTTTTGTTTATATTCCAACAGCTCCTTTGATATGTCAACTTCTGTCACTAAGTATTAGGCCACTTGTAATTTCTTGTATCGACCAAGATAAAATAATACTGCCTCAAATAATTTGTGTCAAAAACAGAATTGAACTGTACGGCACAGACTGAAGTGTTTATTGAAAGATTACTCGGGGTTTAAGTTTAATGATATACCAGACATGTTACAGGTTTTTTTTTGCTAGACATCATCAGCACCTGTTGGGGTTATGAATACACTGAAAAGTACGAAAGTCCTACTAGACAATCTACTGAAACAAAGTATGTTTTTCTGTGTCATGCAACGTTCGGAGGGGTATGATAAACGAGTGTGATTCAACAAGGATTTCTACAGTTGAAGAGTGAAAAATGATTATTAACAACTGTATAAAGCAGGGTCGGAGCGTCGATGTTGAGAAGGTCCTGGGACTTTAAGTCCAGAGGACGCCTGATGACGTAGTTGAGACCAATTGCGGGGTTTGCATGTTGCACGTTATTTTTTATGCTCAGGTAGTGTGCGGTCCGCCATATTGGTTGAGCATTTGCCCAGTACACCAGATGGAGAGTCTTGGCCAGATACAAACGACCAACTTGCTCCACCAAGAAGTTATAGCCATAATTTACTATCAAAGCAATTGAAAGTGTTTTTTTTTATTAACCATTTAAAGTATATTTTTTTAGGTTATAAACATCAAGTAACAACCAAATAATTGTCCCTTTCCCATGTCCA
The DNA here is from genome assembly GCF_027358695.1 of Spea bombifrons. Taxonomy (NCBI): domain Eukaryota; kingdom Metazoa; phylum Chordata; class Amphibia; order Anura; family Pelobatidae; genus Spea; species Spea bombifrons. Next base: position 7,127,275 of record NC_071091.1, on the reverse strand, counting down.
TACTCGTCTTACTGTGCTTAAACGTTACTGGATGTCCAAGCTGTATCCAGTATTTATCCCGGTAGCTTCCCTAGGCCTGATACATGGTAGATCCATCCACTCCTCATGGCTGCCTTCATATTTGCTCAGCGCCGGGATATGACATCATATACTGGTGCTCCATGACTTGGGCTGGTTGGGGAGATCAAAGATATCCCTTGTACTCGGCCCATTCAGCAGCGGCACATCGATCTGGCCCCTGGTTTTGAGTGGAGGGACTGCCTCCCTTCTAACCCTGCCACCCTAGGACTGAGTCTAGTGCGCCTAGCCCTGAATACGTTAATAGCCCTGAATACGTTAATAGCTGTATCTGTTCGACACTAAATACCGCTTTAAATTTAAGTGAGCTGATAACTGATTGAAAATATTTTCTGTCCTGCAGATACAATTTTATTTTTTTTGTAATCTAAATTACCTTTCTTGGCATTGAGATGGTAAAAGGGTTGAAATAGCTGTGTTTGTCTTTAGGATTTAAGAAGATCTTATTTCAGCCTGTTTATCTTGTGTCTGGAGTATTGGCAACATTTTCATATACTTCTTAAGATTTTGTTTAATGGAATAGAAAGTTCCAAGATTCCTAAAAGGAATGTGAACAGGGGTCTGGCTAATGACTACTATGCAAGAGTTCCCATACTTATTACATTTTTTAATGTCTTGAAATATTTTCTTATTTTTTTCATGTAAAACCTTTTAAAATATAATTAGTAGCTTAAGATATTATCATCTAGCCAGTAACAATATATAAGTCGATATGATATGCTGGAGAAACCAATATTTACCTAGTTTTAAGTTAGCGGTATACAAGACTTACTGGGTTCACCTGGAGTCTCATTGGTGAAGTGCTGCTTCCCTGAGGCTCCAGATCACTAGGTATAGGTGAGTGATTGGATGAGTATGATAAAGGAGAGAGTGGAGTTTATTGTAATGCCAAGGTAGCAAATATGATCTCTTGGGTAGGTTGTGGAATTATCAATGGTGATGGAGACATCAGGAACTGGAGATAGATGAGAAAGGGAAACACCCAGAAGCTTGGCGTTGGACATTTTGAGCTGCATGTAGTAGGATGCCATCAAGAATGCATTTTCAGAGAGCTCATCAGAGGATATGGATAGAGGTTGATGGGTCAGGATGGGAAAGTTAGACTGCCATGCCATCAGTGTAGAGATGGCACTGGAGTCCAATTTGTTTTCCAAACAAGGAGGCCTGGAGGATCACGAACTGAGACGTGACACACACCGATGGAGAGAGGTAAATGAGACAAACAAGTGCCAGAGTTGGAGACGCTAAAGGAACAGTTAGAAGAGTAGGATTTTAGACAAGAAGGAGCCATTCCATGGATGCCATAAGAATGAAGGGTTTGTAGGAGGATGGAGTGGTCAACAGACTGCAGAAAGAAACTGGAATAGTAATGAGAAGAAGCCTTCTGTTTTAACAACGAGGGGATGGACAGTAATTTTGGTGAGGCCATTCTCAGTAGATGGAAAGGGCAAGCAGAGTAAGGGTTTGGCAATCATTTTAGCCTTTTAAAACTGACCATTCCGTTGAATTGAGGACTAATGTGTATTCTTGCATCTTATGAACCCATGTTAAAGTCCTATCCAGCAACAAAGTGTTGTTATGTTTTCAATACTTAGCCTGAAAATGTTGCTATTCAAGCATAAACCCCACTGCAGGGTTAAATATCATCAAAATAGGCAAAGTGTGTGGGGTCATGTTTATTGTCTCAGTTAAAACTCCTTTTCAATTATGGAATAATCCAATCTTAGTTAATATATTAGTCGTTTTCTTAAATGTTTAATTTGTCATTGTTCTACTAGAACTATTACCTTAAATTCAACAAATAACCCAACATTAGTAGCAATAATGTCTATTGTGGCGACTAAAACTTTAGAAAATACTCACTGATTAAACAGAATTCCTTAAAAACTAGTGTGAATGCTGGTATTCCAATTATGTTTTTAAGTCTGTATTTATTTTGCCTAATACCCTCATTGTAGTGAAGCCAGCTGCTCTGCTCCCGCTAAGCTACCCTAAATCTACCCTACCCTCTAAACCTAATTAGTGACTATATATATATATATATTGATTGACACAAACTACATGTTTTTTTCTACAGTTTGGATCTTGAAAACATTTAGGATTTAATGATATTAGTATTAAGTAACATTATGAACTCTAATTCATCTTGATACTTTGTTACGGAAGAGCAAAGGGGTTTTGCTGGTGGTAATGGAAGTTCTGCAGCCAAATGTTCAGATGATGTAGGGATAGGAGGCATAAAGAAGGCTTATATTTTTTAATGTAATTATAAAAGTGTGTAATAACATTAAAATCATTTTGCTATGGAAGAGGAAAGAGGTTTTGTTGGTGGTATTTGATTTTATGAAGCAACATAACTAATCCAAGAGTAGAATGTGGACAAGACAGTTGGGCAACAATGGCCAAAAGTATTCTGTTTCATTTCCAGCAATGGACTGAAGAGCTATGGGACAAGGTGGTGGCGGTGGGGGGGACTCTACAACACCCAGATCATTAGTTTTCTATTTAGACATCCATACTGATCAAATGTATCTTTAAGGAGATGTTCTCTACATGGTATGTAGTGCTCTTGGAACCCTGTGCTCTATAAGGTTTAAGACCACAGGACATCCCTAATCATCAATCACAAAATTATCCTTAATGAAGATCTTTGTTGTTTTTGCTCCTTATGTAGCCGTACTACCATGCAAATTGTTTTCTAGCATGGGAAGATTTTTTAAATGGTCTAATACGAAGAACTTTAGATTTATTAAAGTCACCTTCGCTGTCACTGTGCTAACTGCCATGATAGTTTATGATTTTACTTTTAAAACACTTACCTTCTGGCAGGCTCTCCAACCTGAATAAGTAACTTCTGTTCCAAGAGCTGACGTATTCTTTGATTAAGCCAACAGTTACATGACACTAATCAAATGACTACGACTACCAGTTTTAAAGCCACAGCACTCAGTGAAACGTTTAGTGATGTTATAAAATCTAGCCTTGGTGTTCTATGTATCACGCAGGCTTGAACTCGTTTGTCAGATTAGACCTAATATCGTAAATCAGACTAGATAATCCTTGATTTTGCTTCTCTTCATTGGTAATGTCAGAGCTTGATAGAATTTTTAAGCTTTGAAATCATGGTATTGGTGTTTTTTTTTAATTTTCCATAATTTAAGCCTATACATCTATAGAGGAGAAATTAGTGAAAAAAAATATAAAAAGCCATAAAACAATAATAAATGTTAAGATGCACAAAATGACCGAATACTGGACAGTCCAGCCCAAAGCAGTTTATCGCCATTGTATGTATATCTCTTCCCAAATTCTGGACACTACTGATTAATATGGAGCGCCTGTGAATTTGTAGACCCAACCACCAATAAAAGCCATATGATATATCATATATGTTATTCCTTTTCATTGAAACACTGATTGAGAACTGAGCCATGTTACTTCTGGTTGCGCTGTATGTGGGAGCTGCCATCTTGAAACCACAAAAAGCTAAACACATTAAGTGGATGTAGAGAGGGTAGTGGTTGAGTACTGGGCATGACCAAAAGCATCTTCCCATGTCTGGAGAAAGAAGAAACTCGACCAGAGACACAAGGAAAACAGGGCTTCAGCAAAAGACTCACCCAGAGAGTTCCCAGGTATGTTTAGAAAATCGGCTTTGATTTTATTCCTAAAAATATATAAATTTGCACTGAGAAAGGTATTTTGGATTTGCATAAATATTACTGTACTATTAAAAATGCACAGGATATTAAACGATGTAAGAGGTGTTAGAGTCAGAATATGACCAAGATGAATAAATATGCTCTTGACTGTTTGCACCTGACACTTAGTTAAGTTATATTGGCTTGCGTCAGGACTTAAAAGCCTTGTCAGGTTTTATCATGACAGACAGAGAAGGATCTTTTCGGTATTGTGGAAGACCACTACAGAAGTGTGGCATGAAAAACAAGTCTATATAGAATATTATGTCTTTCAGCCATTCCCTAATTTTGAGACAGGATTGTTCTGCTGACCTCATAAATGTTGTAAAAGAACCCCAGCACGGCAAGTACTTGGAATATCTACACCTCAGGGTCAATAAGTCCAAGGTTGGCAAAGAAGGAAGTACCTCTACGAATGCGAGACCGATCAGTGTCCAATTCTAACACTCGGCAAGGAAAGCTCCATATTGAGCTGACATTCACTACTATCTAATATCATTTTCAAATGAATCGTGTATGGCTGGGTGTACTTTACCCAGGTATCAGATCTTAGGGGGCTGGTCGGCCTCTTGGGAGATCAGGCCCCTGGTGTCCCGTTGCTCAATGGCCTGGTTCCAAGGAAAATCTTTGATCTCCCCAACCAGCCCATTTAAACTAGACTTGCAAATGAACCAAAAACAAAACACACTAATATTTTGCTTCATTTTTGGTCCATTCATTTGTGGACAACAAATTTTGTTTCCTCCATTTTCACTTCATACGAAATTCGGAAAGGGCTTTTTCAATTCATTGTCACTCACCCTTATTCTTCTCATACTCGCTCAAACGCTCACTCACACTCTCACAAATCTCTCATGCTCTCCTCTTAATGTCTCCCTACCTTTTCTTCCTTCTTCCATGTTCTTGTCTCTTTTTCTTGCCTTGTCTCTTCCTGTTCTTCTGTCTTATTTCATCCCCCAGTCCCCTGACATGAACCCCATAGAAAACCTGCAACGTGAACTGAAGAGGAGAGTCCTCCAGGGTTGACCTCACAAATGGAAGGCTCTGTAGGGATGAATGGTCTCAGATCCCTTCCCATGTATTCTCCAACCACATCAGGCATTATATGAGAAGACTCAGAGCTGTTATCTTGCCCAAGGCAGGTAGCACAAAGTATTGACCAAAGGAGTGCCAATAGTTGTGTCACAACATGTGTTTGCCGTTGTTTGATATCCATGAGAGCAGACAATTTTTGTGTATTTTTGGAAGAAGAAATCAAAAGGTTAAACAACAAAGACAATGTTTCCCAGCCTCATTTCCTCATATTTACCAAGGGGGCCAATATCTGTACTTTTGCATAAACAGATCTAGAACAATCGTACGTTTGAGCGAATGAACACCAGTTCTGCTGGATAAGAATACTTAGAATAGATAACACTTAATCTCATTTAAACATATGTTACACTTTTTTTTTGATCTTCCTGGGAAAAAAAAATCCTGGGATATCTTGAATTAGGTAAAATTATGCGTCTGAAATTTCCTGTTAATGTAATTAAGATACACAGAGAGCAAATGATCCATATCCTGTTCTATAAGGATACTGGCGCATGCATCAAGACAGGAGAGCGTGTTATTATGATATAGACAGGTTTAAAAGGAACACACATTAAGACAGTCTGATTGTTTTCCTATTTAATTATAATTTAATTCCCAGCTTTATTTTCAAGGAATTTGATGTCATTATTACAAGATACAGACAAAATGTTTTTTTTTTTTTTCTTCTTTTCGCTAACAGACACCTAATTTCCTGTTTTACATGCCGTAATTTGCCTTCGGAAGATAATGAATGGTGTTAATGTATTCATTTTGTTGTGTTTCCCGATCTTTGATTATAATTGCCGAGCTCAACAAAGAAATTTACATGTCTTATCTAAGAGTCGACACTGGGAGAAGAAAAAAAAAATAGCAGGATTTTCTAGACTTGGCAGTCAATCAAGATCCCCATTTTTTTCCCTAAACATATACACAGTAAGAATGAAGTTATTAAGACAATCTACTTATAGGAGTATACTGGGAGAATAATGTTTAGCACGGAGAATCCGTCACCTGGAAATGGACCGATGAAAGGGACTGCTATAGGTATTAAATTCAGTCTGCATACCTGGCAACGGGAATCACTAAAACCCTAAGGATAAATACTAATGTGAAGTATCTTTTTTTTAATGCTATATAGTGAATTTAACCCCTTCAGGACCGGCGTTGGCAAACTGCGTCTTCCCTTGAAGACCGCAGTTTTTTTTTTTAATATTTAAATTTCGTGCTCGCGAATCGCTGCAAAGCGATCACGTGCACGGAATTGAGGGGGAGTGGCTGCTACGGATCGCTGGGGACACCCGGCGCTCAGTAGCAGCCGCCCCTCACGATCCCAGCGTCCATAGCGACGCTGGATAGCGCATCATCGATGGCTGGTACGTCTCGGTCTGCCGGTGACCTTTGACCCGGAAGTACCAGGTACGTCCCGGTCTTGAAGGGGTTAATACCCACAAAGATTGCAATGCAAGCAAAGCTGATATCTGTATCTCAGATTGAATGGGCGAGTATCGTCTTGCCAATTTTCTATTTTCCTCCCCCATTCTGATAGAGGCTGCCTGAGCCAATCAGTGACAATCAGCAACGTAACAATAACAGAGATATCGTACTGAAAGAGAGAGCTTAATGGGGAGGGATATGCATGGAGGTCCTTAACCCCTTAATGACAAAGCCCATACAACGCCGGCTCAAAATGCATTGTTTTCAATGGGTTTAGGGACCACCCATTGTCCTTAAGGGGTTAATACAGAAGTTAACATGGTTTCCTTACTCTCTCTCTTTCTGAAGAAGTTATGACGCTCAACCAAGTTGGCAGTACTTGTTATGTCCTCCGCCTACATGAATAGCTAACGTGGCTCTTAATAATTCGCTCAAAATTGTGCGAATTATGTGTAGCACCAAATAAATCAAGGGAAAAAAGATATAATCTGCTTTATCGGCCCTCATCTGTGACATCATATCCAAATATTCTTTGTAATAACTAGTTTGCGTATGGATCCGCATGACAATATAATCTGTGAGTATCAGAACAAATAAGTTCTGAAGCTATTTGTCGCTTGAAATTCTGGTATAATGTATATGCATAATGTATAGCTCCCCTTATATATTCCATAATCCCTACAGGTACGGTTTATGTGAGTCTCCCTAAGTGTTTTAATACCGATACAGAATTTTCAAATGATAAAATGTAACATATTTTCTTTAAGCGGAAGTCAAATCTTTGAAAAGGTAACGCTTTCTGCCACGTGAAAAATCCACATTTTAATTTCTGCTAACATAAATATTATATATAAGAGCGTGTCTGATATATACATACGGCATGCAATGCAGACACGATGTGATGAGGTCAATAGGTAGCCACTGGCTAATTCTAACCACATTCGTGATTGTCTATAGGAGCCACCTTTTTCGTAAAAACTTCCACAAAGTCTCAACCGGCTCTATTTTTTGAGTAGGAATCCTAAAGTTTTACGTGTCACAACCACGGCCGTACAATAATATAAATGTCTTTGGATTAAGGCCGGGATGTTTGACATTCATCTCGGCTTTAACCGTACGCGGCGATTCAGCTCCTTTAAGGGTTGTACGATAGACAATGCATGTCATATCTCAGCTAATTCACACTTCATCATTTTGGACGGGAACATGACATGAATGCATCGTTTTCAATGAAAAGGGGAGATTTACGATCTATTAACGGTTTTAAGGCATCAGTAAAAGAAAAAAACATTTTTTTTTGATGTTTTAAGGATATAGATCCCTTCAATATTAATCATGGAAATCCAGTGGTCTTGTTACAATTCCGAAACAATCAGTGTGTGAGGTGCGTAATAAAAGAGCTCTAAGTATCTGGGGAGGTAATGCCCGTATTTATACAAGCTTCTCGGAGTATCTTTGAAGTGAAGCTGGTATATCTTTAGTTATTAGAAAGTGCTTTCTTGACATGTTGACTAAGGGGGATAAATCTCGGAATATTCCAAAGCATCTCGCTAATGAAAAGAAAGAATGAAATCTTCCAAACCGGGTGAGTTCGAGTTCCATTCATAAATTAACTCTCACCAGACACACAAAGGACCCATGTTTACATTTAGTTACTGCTATTAGAAAGAGTTCCTCGTTTAGCCTTTGTTTACTTATGTTGGGGCTTACGGCTTATGTAAAAATTGGCACCTAAGTATAGAATAGTTTCCTCTACAAGGACAGACGGAGGTTTCGAGGGGAGGTCAACTTTAAAGCTTTATTGTAATTACTGTTGCCGTAATCCCATGATTCTGGATGCTTTTCTTATTGCAGACAGAGGCTGGGAAGACGAACCTTTTAAGACGCTAGGTATGATTCTAAGCTTTGGATTCTTCTAGCAGTAGACCTTAACCGTGTATGCGCCATGGGGATGAGCCATGCACGGCACAGCCAACAATCGCAACTGCTTTCCCCAATAAGCGAAATATCAGTCTAAGCTTTGGAATCTTTCAGGAACAGACTTTACACTTTGCAGAACGAATCGTAGGATCACAACGCTGAGCAAAGCTCAAAAGCTCATGGGAATAATTTAGTTCACGAAGTCTCCAAAGGATTGGGTGTAAAGAAATACTGGAATTCCTGGTAAAGTTTCAATGGAAATCAAGTAATTTTAATGGAGAACCAGACATAAGTATCCTCCTGATTGTAGGTGCAAGTGGTCATTATATTAAGACCCCAGAATGAATTGTTTAACCCCTTAAGGACAATGGGCGGCCCCTAAACCCATTGAAAACAATGCATTTTGAGCCCGTACATGTACAGGCTTTGTCATTAAGGGGTTAAATATTAAAGAACACAGGACATCATGGAACAGTGAACCCCTACTTTTTTGGACCATCCAAGGTTCCTGGTTTAGCGAAAAAGATTAATTATATACTTTGTTACCGTCCCAACTCCGCTGCACCACCATAAATCTCTGAAGGTGCTAGGATAAGATGGCGAGTGCAACAAAAACTGCATGGGAGCTCAATTGATCTCAGTAAAAACACTTACTTCATGTACCAGGTATAAAAATAACAAACTAGTGCATATCAATATAGTGGAGTTGGTGTCTCGGACGTGCCGGCTGCCTCACGCGTTTCGCTCTTACTAAAGTGCTTAATCGTAGGCAATAAGATGGAGAATACCAACCTAAAAAGTCAGGCCCCTTAGTCCAAAAGGCTCATTTGAAGTTACACCCTTTGGAGGCTCACCGGGATTGGGAATATACCCTTGAACGGATCCCTGTGTGAAAGAATTGCAGATCATAATTCCTCAATACGTAATGTTTTAAAAATAATACTCATAGACAAGAAGAAAAATAATGCCACGGCAGTCCATTACTATCAGGCTGGACACGGCTCACCAGCTTCCCTTAGGTTTTTTGGTTTCCAGGCAGTACCTACACAGGAGCGGAGCAGAGACATGGTTAAAACCCTGCTCCGCCATCAACTGTTTTGGATGTGTGAACCTGGTGCTCTAAACTATGAACTCAACTGGTCAGTCGTCTAAAAAAGAAACTAATAACTAATTATTTAAAGAAAAAAAATGATATTTTGGTATTTTTTTGGTGTTTTTGTAAATGTAAATATAATTTATGTTATAATTATAATTTATAATTTATAGAATATAAATTAATTTATGATTTATAGAAGTTGTGTTGGTTAACTACACCTGGAAGGTTATGTGACCTATTGGGATGTGTATATACTTTTAGCTTGCCGATAGGTGAAAGTGTAACACATTTTGTTAAATACAAAAATGTAGTTAAATGGGTTTTTAATTTTTAATTTAAGTTTTAATGTAAAAATCTACATTGGCGAGTTGTTTTAATATTGTATTACTATTTGGCTGGATTAAGTTGGTTTTAGGTATATATATATGCATAATTTTTCTCATATTAAACCAACTCGAATGCCATCAATTTATGATACTTTTAATGCACTATATTTAGCCGTGTTGAGAGTTTCATGATGATAAGCCTTCGGTGCCCAGAAACATATTAAAAATATTAAAAAAATTGACCTTGTCAGCAAATTAGAATTCAAAGAGCTTTGCGGACCTCATCTGCTATTATTTATTTTAATATGACTTGCGCCACATAAAATACTTGATTCTGCTCTCTTTTGATTCCGTCAACAGTACTATTTTCCGCTATCTATACTGAATTGTGTTCTAATGTCGTTGGAGTCCCCCATCGAAAACAAGCATGGGGCCTTGTCGATGAAAGGGTTATTGACTCATCGTATTCTTATGCATTTAGAGTAGATTTTTTCTAAATCTAGATTTTCAGATTTTTATATTTCTGAACAGAAATAACCAATATAATAACCAATATAATAATGGTTACAGTTTTGGGTGCCAATGGCCAGGATCCCACCAGGCATTTGTCAGGGGGGCCCAGATGACCAGTCCAAGCCCGGTTTACATATTAAACAAGCAACACATGTACTAGGAACCGGACTTATATATACTCCATGGGGCAGCCATCTTAACTTTCTTTCCCAATGATGTGATTTATTAGTCTGCTGTAAGTGTTGCATCTTCCTTGAAACATATTGTTATATATATATATATATATATATAGGATAATTTCAAGACATTCCACATATGGAACACAATTTTGAAAGAGAAATACATCAAGAAACAAATCCAGAAGAAGAGATAAGGTGCATGTTGGGAAATATGTCCAAAACCCATTTTATATAATGGAAATTTCTCGCTGTTCCCCTTTCACTTTCACCAAAATGAGTTACATATAGACAGCCATGCCAGAAACAAATATATCTACTGTAGCTTCCATTTCATTGGCTGCTGTTTACATTCCCTAAATATCAATTACTTAAGTAATGTTATTACCTTATTTTTCTGTTTGTATATGTATTGTTTTTGAAGACATAATAGAATTTAAACCAGATTAATTACTCATAATAATAGAATACCATATTTTTTTAAAAATATTCAGATCACTAAAGATTTTGATTCTGACCCAAATTTAGATTTTTCTTCCCTGATCTGAATATGATGTCGAAGGCCATCCCTTTCTCTATGTTTTCTTGTAAGTATTCCGTAAGACCAAAAACGCCTTAATTACATTTTTAAATTTACAAAATAACTAAAATGGAAAACCCTAAAAAATAAAATAAATAAATAATAAGTCACGCTAGGAAAAAAATATAAAAGGAAACTTTTTGTCCTGCGGTCTCTTTGATATACTTTTTTTTCATTTAACCTATTTAGCCGTTTTTTGTCCTCTTCTATTGATGGCTGGCAGACAGCAAACATTCAAATTGATCTTTACGTTTCACATTCGACAAAGAAAAATTGTTGGTCTACACAATGATTTTCCTTCTTCCAATATGTGAACCATTAAACGCAAAAGAAGAAGAAGAAGAAAAAAAAAAAAAAAAGTCCGCGCCACCTTTTAACTGTGGTATTTTCCGTAGGACAATGTCGGAAACCAATTAAACTGAAAAACAGTTTTGTCCTGTTGATCAATTGGTTTGCAATTAAATAGTGCTGAAGCAATGATTATGTTCTAGCCAGGAAATTATTGTCTGTGTTGTTTTTTTCTTTTTTTCTTTCCCATGTTACAATTTATACATTTAATTCAGTCCTTCAAACTGCTGCTCTGCCAATTATCTTTCTGTGTGAGGAAAATGAGTTCGGCCTACTTCAAATTTCCCTTCATCTGCTGCCTGCTTTCTGCGTCTTTCTTCGTTAACGACGGACTAATGTCCTATGTGAAAAAAGGGAGGATCTTGAAAGTGTCTATAGTGGCTTTTTTTTGGTACCTGTGAAGAGGCCCCTTGAGGAAGCTTAAAGGACAATCGAATATTACGACTGTCTGCGGTTTGTTTTGTCCACATGATTCATTTCACACGCACCCAGGCAACTAATGAATGTGGGATTAACACAAGTTTTCACCTTATTGAAATGAAGTGATTCAAAGCAAACAAATAGGACCGACTGGCTTGGAATATGAAATTAAAGATTTTCCCAGTTCTTTTGTGTCCGTGAGGTCAGATTCAAACTGAGTTTAAAAACGAGGACATCAGAGAGTGGCGCTCGGAGTTCACTCACCAATAGTAACAGTGTTGTCGGGTGGTAACTATGTTTCACTTTGTTAGCGGGCAACCTGGTCTGGGCTCGAGGGATATTGTACTTTTTATTTGTTTTAAATGACACTGGAGATACAGTACAAGGGTGTCTCTCGAAGTGTTTCAGTAACCATGGGAAGTGGAACACATCAACGTGTTCATCACTAAACTGAAATACAATGTTTTTACAAGGAGGTCTAATCAGTATATTACATATATAACATATATTACATATCTATATATTTATAAAATATTGTATATATTTAAAATATTTCCTTCTAAAGTTTTACATATATATATATATATATATATATATGTAATACTTTATATATATATATATATATATATATATATATGTTATATACTTTAGAAGGAAATATTTTAAATATATACAATATTTTATATATATATATATATATATATAAATACATATATAGATATATTGTGAAGTTATAAAGTTTTATGAATTTTTTTTTAAAAGTTGATTAAGGACATGTATAAAATAAATAATAATTAAAAAAAACAATAAATACATTTCTTTCCAATTCCTTGTAACTGGAAGATACAGTATACACATATATAAATTATATATATATATATATATCACATTTATACGTTCAATATATTTATATACATAAAAGTCATCTCACAGGAAAAGAACAAAAGGTCAGCGAAATAATGAAAGTAGCTATGTTTAAACTATCATGGGAAATTATTAAAACTATTTATTAGCTACTCATTAAACAAAGCACAAGAGGTAACAGATATTTATATATTTACCTAATATATCATTATATTAGCATAATACATCATAGATTTTACTATTCATTGTAAGCATTAGCTTTATGTAATGTTCTCATCTACAATTAAAGAAGGTACTCTTCATCTTTTGCATACATTTCTAGATTAGATGATCATTTACTGCATTCATTTGGCAGTCTTTCCCAATGCCGGTCGAGCCAACCCATAGCTTTAACTGTTGACGGTGCACATTATAGATTTACAATTCAGTGCTATGCCATTTAACTTTATTATGCTCCATTCATCTGTGTCGACATCATTTTGTGGGACAGAGCGTTGGTTTCATTAAAAAAAGACAGAGATTTAAAACACTGTTTTCTTGATGAGGTTCTAAAAGCTTCCTACAGATGTGAATCACGTCTCATATTAAGTTTGGAAACCGTTGTGGTTCTTTGGGGCCAATATGTAAATTTTATTATTATTGCTATTGATAATATTATTTTTGACATCCCTGATTGGGATACTCACAACAGACAGATGAATTTAATTGTATAAATGGGCAAAAGAGGGTATCAATATCTTCTTTCCATTGCCAAAAGCACCGTCATTTTGTCCTAGCTTGAACTCAGGTCAATATGGAGGGACTTTCTGTGACGTCCTCTCCCCCAGAACTACTCTGCATTCCACATAGTATTTCACACAGTCCAATGGCTAATTTTGTCCCAAATATTTATAACTGATTTATTGTTTTGTCTCCTAGAGGTTTTCCCTAAATAATTTTTAAATTAAAAAAACCCTAAAATAAATGAATTATTACATAAAAAAGAAAAAAAAAACTTCTGCTGCAGCTTCTCCAATCAACCCCACCGCAGTAATTTTTTTTGATTCATTATTTTTCCTTTAATTCATGTATTTTGTAAAATACAATATTTTTTTTCTTATCCTGAATGTAACAAATAACATGTTATCTGCAGAAACAAAAAAAACAAATAATACATACTAAAAATAATGATCCATAAGATACAGCAATTGTTTTTAAGTATTCGCTCAAGATCATTTTATTTGTGAATTTGTAAGATTCCTGGAAGAGTGAAATTGTAATTCATGAGTAAAATGAACATACCTCATTTCTACAGGACCAACTTTGTCCTCCTAACCTCAGTTCTGCTTCCTCAGCAAAATATGATAATTGTAAGAATGAAATTTAATGTGACCTGGCAAAAATGGAGCATGTTCTGTGACTGCAACGGGTTATATTAAGTAATCTTATTTCATTAAATGCAATTAGGTCCTGTAGGATTCTGGAACTGTTAGTAGAAAGGAGAGATAATATTACAGCAAATGTTATAAACTAGTATAGCCCCATTTCTCAGACTACAACACCCATCATCCACACCTGGAAACATATTGAAAGCTATGTATTGACTGCCTCTTTGCTTGCATACACACCAAAAACTAAATTCAATGAGACAGAGACAGCTGTTTACGGCAATTCATGAAATTATTTTTTAAACTCTGGTCTGTTCTGGTTTTAATGTTTTGTATGATTCTATTTATTGGATGATAATTCTGTATCACTGCAGTGCTTTTCATTGAGTATTCCTCGCCCCAATGCCACGGAATTGGGCCACTGTTTTCTTTAATGCTTAATAAATGTAATGCTCCAAATTAAATATTATTAATATATAATAATATATATTATATATATATATATATATATATATATATATATATATATATATTATAATAATATACGTTTTCTGCAGTGGCGCAATATGTTATAAAAACATTGTTTAATGTACATAGGATGGCTTGTTGAATAGCAGTTCATAGCAGAAAGCAATCCTTACCTATGATGTCGTATACAACAGTGAAGACACCATCCTACGGGAGGATATATATATATATATATATATATATATATACCGTATATATATATATATATAGATATATAGATATAGATACTGGTATTTTATATGTTAGAAATACTTCTGTAGCTTAGAATTATTTGTATTGAGAGAGGGATTTGATAGAAACATTTAAACACATCAAAGGTTAACCCTCTGAGTGCTGGGGCCCGGACACTTTTCTTCGCCAAGTCAATGTTCGTAGTCTAGCTATAGTTATACTTAGGTGACAATTTTAAAAACAGCTTAAAGTTTACTTAGGGAAATTCATATTTTTTCTGGATATCTTAAGTTATTTATAATATGGACTGTGCGCCCATATGGGTGACAGTATAGAATAGGGTAGACGCACATAGGATTGGGGTTAAAGACCATAATAATACCAAATTGGTATACCAATTGTTTTCCATTTTGTACCTTGGGTGAAAACATTTTTTATGGGTTACAGCACTGATGATCATCATAAAACAGATTTATTAATGATAACTAAGTGATTGTGTTTTGTAAATTGAATTATGGGGGCACTATAACAGGGGAGGGAGTCTCTGTGATGTCATAATGTAAGCAGGGATCGGACAATTGTTACTGCATTTTGGTTTATACAGAAATATGCTCCTGATCAGCTCAACAACCAATAGACAGCCTCGATACACTACTAAACGTTTTTCATCATCCGGGTGCGGAAAGGGGGAGAGTGCCAGCATGTAGGAGATAGTGCTTGGTCTCTTGAGCCAATTTTTGCCAATCACATATGCCATCTGAGGTTGGCACTTAAAGGGTTAAACAGTGTATAGGGGAGTATATTTTAAAAGGAAGGGGACTATTAGGCTAGGATTAAACAGTCAAACAATAGGTGGAATTGAGGTGATACATGTTAAAATACTAAGGTCATTTAACCATTCATGGGATAGACACAAGGCTGCCCTGAATATAAGAAAAGACGGAATTGGTCCAAAAATAGATATGAGTTTTTAAAACAGAAAAGAACGATCAGATTAGAGGGGCCAAATGGCTCTTCCCTTCGTAACTCTGTATATTCAACGTGAAGTATTTTTTGCTTTAGGATGACTTTCCTTTAAAGTTTGCATACTCTTCATCTCTATTTACAATACATTTAAGCCATTTCAAACATATATTAAAATGGACACTTTTTTAAAAAAAAAACATTGTTCCCACAGGAAATGTATTTTTTGCTTCCTTGGCAAACATTTTAATAAACAGGTTTTATCATCACTCATTACAAGTTTCTAAAACAAACATTAAATAGGAGACCTTTATTATATCAACATATAATCTGCTTGTAATGTAATTTAATAACAGCCTTCCAACCTTTAATTTTTATGAAAAGCTTTCCGTAAACATCGAAGGTGTAAAATTATCAATCCAGGTGCTTCCTTTACAGGTAGATCTGTCTAAGCACAGTCTACTTGGCTTCAAAAGGTGTTTTTCATTTAAAAGATCCTGATGCGAAGTATGAGGACATTTTAAACATTAACCCTTAAAACCCAATAAAGTTGTTTGGAATGCTAGAATTAAACGCATTGAGTTTTGTAAGAGTGAGTTCCTACAGGTAAGGCTTAGAATTTTACCATTAACCCCTTCAAGACCAATGCCATGCTAGGTACGTCATCTTTTCAAAATGGTCCCACGTCGCCACAATCATTGCATTTTGCCTCTCGGTTCAGTGTTTGAGGAGGGTCAGCTGAACATGGCAGGTAACTGGAGATGTCGTATCGACTGATGAGTTCCTGTAGAGTTTAACTTGCAAAACCCAGCAGGAATTTTAGCTATTGAACATACAAAGGCTTTATTACAAACTATCTGTGTGTTGGCTACATTGTTCTTAAATGTTTAATATGTTGTGTCTTCTGAGCTCACCATACATTTCTGCTTATTATAAATACTTCCAGGGTTGAGGTGTTTTCAAGATGATGAGTAAGATCAATAAAATAATAGAGAGTGTCAATCTCAACCTTTTAATAATCTCCTTCTATACTGTATATGTATAGGGAAGGAATACCAAGGCTAACATTGATGAAATTATATCGTTCTTTATAAATCTATAAAAGTAAACAAAACAATGTATTGTTGACATTAAAATGTCTGGTAGAAGAATTGCCAAGTATTTTTTACATTTTCCTCTTTTGCTTTTTCTCCCCCCCCCCCAATTTTTATTAAGTAAAGAGAAGGATAGGACCGTAATGGTGTTTTAGGTACTTTAACTTTTTTATTGAGAATCTAGCAAACCAATAGGGATGCATAATAAGGTCACATGGTCAAAATGAAAAAAAAACTAAAATCCGTAAACATTTCCCATCTTCATACTATCCAAACCAAGTGTTTGTGGACACTCTGCACAAATTGATTTATTGTAACATAAATATTTTGGTTGTTCCAGCTCATAAATACATAGATGGTGGCAGAAAACTATTGACCCATCTAGTCTGATGTTTTTGAATTACTTATTAATTTTTTAAGTACATTCCATGCTTTCTTGAATTCCTTTACAGAAGCATTGGAAAAGTGTAACTGGGACAACATATCCAATACAAATGATCCATTGTATATGAGTACTGGGTAAGATGAATGAATGAGGATCTATACATCTTCTATCAAAATATTGTCAAACGGAGTTATTTCAGCTAGATGCTGGCAGAATCTATATGTTGTTTTTTTTTTGGATTATTTGACCACTTGACCAAATGTTAGAAAACTAGCTATTTACTTGGGTGTAGTTATTGTCTCCATGCTGGCCATAAAAGCATGGATTTGGCTTTGAGGAACTTAGAGAAGGCAAAAGCAGTTTTTACTTGAGTAAGAACAAAGTGCACTTCAGATGTCCATACATTTATTTATATAGCCCAACCGGTTCCGTAACACTATTACAGTAGGGGACAGAGAACATATTTAAAAAACCCATTTTAAAATTGACACTAAAATCACCCATGTTAAGACATACTGGTACAGAAGGAGAAGAGGGCCCTGCTCTTGTGACCTTATAATGTATTAGGAGATTGAGGGGGGATAAGACAGAAGGAGGGGACCCCCTGGGTGAGGATGACTTGATTGTGGCAAATGCAATATAGAGCAGGTGGGCATTGCAGATGGCTTTTTTAGGGTGGGTTGTGTGGTCTTTTAAATTGGTGGGTTGTAAGTGAGCATTTAAAGTTAGAGTAAGTAGAAGAGGGTCCTCAGAACAGGATTGGGGGAACGAAGAGGGTGCTTAGCAGAGTATTTGGAGATATAGGGGCATGCAGAGATATTAAGGGCTCTGTCAGTATGGGTCAGGTGTTTGAATGGACTGGACTGGTACAGCGACACAGGAGATGAAAAACCTTGGGATGGAAGAATTAGCCAACTGGGTTCCAGATGGATTGAAGTGGTGAGAGGCGAGAGGGGGAGACTGGCTTCTGAGTTTTAGTTATTTAACACATTACTAGAAACCTTGAACCTCCTAGAAACTTGTACTAAAGAACATGCCCGTTTTCAGACAATGAGTCAACATTATTTTCTCTTTTGATTTTAATATATCATGTTTTTAGCAGTTACCTGTACGGCTGGCAGGTATGGCATCATAGTCAAGTCAAGAGGCTCCTAAAAATAAAATATCCAGACAACATTACTTATTTTAAAAGGTTAAAAATGGCAGTATAAATAAATGATGACTGCATTTTTAGAGCACTTTGCTGAGATCTAGTACCGCAGAAAATATCACAAAGCCGTCAACTTGCATTAAATCCAATTTGCTTTGACTGATCCTTTGGGAAATGTAACAACCTTTATTTTTGTCACATATTAAAATATATATTTTATTAAGAAAGTGGGAGCAATTTTTACAAAGGTATATAATAAAATATAAGCAATTGACCAAGATTTCAGCACAAAATGTAAATATTTATGAAATATGTGCACAAGTTCCTTAAATACGGCACTGGAATAAAATACCAAATTATTAATGTGCAAACATGCCCTATGAGGTCCTAGAATGCATTTTGCTAAGACTGTCTGTGATAGAGAATTGATATAAAATTTAAGTAAGTTTGGGTGGAAAAATCTCTAAGAATCCAAATCTTATCAATGGCAAATCCAAATTTAAAATGAAAACATAGTTGAAGAGTAACACAAAGAGTAAAATGACAGATAAGAATGAGTTAACCCAACTAGCTTGCATAATGCACATTATTATGTAAAAAAAAAATCATATTTTCCCGAAATTCTTTGAACTTTTTGAAGCTGACCTGCTATCTACAGAGACTAGGATCTCAGATATGACTATTTCTTTAACCATAATGGAGAAGGCTTTGATCACAAATACGTTTCTACAAAATAACGGAGAGGAGTTCCCTACCGTAGATCAGAAACATTCCTGCTTCAACCAATTTATTTCACTCGGGCAAGACCTGCCCTTTACTTTAAAAACCTAAGTTTGTTTAAATCTTTTTCTCTCTTCCACACTTGTAGTTCCACAAACAACTACAGAAAAATCACCTCTTCAATTAAGCTTACCGTTAGTTCAACTAGGCCATTGTATTCCGACTACCAAAATGTTGCCATCTTGTGTTTTTGTATCATGGTGTCTTTGCTTTCAAATAATTATTGGAACCACCCCAATATGTTAATTTAAATAATAATAATTCATAAATTATAATAATAAATAATAATCAATTTAATAATTGTAAAAATAGATTTTCCCCCCCAACTATGCATAGAAAGCTTAGCATAAAACTGAAGATTTTAAGATACCTTCATATGGACAGGGAGTCCTATCAGTGGCTCAATCGCTTCATCAACAATTATTAATTTGATTCCAATCAGTGCTCAATTACATATAAATTGCTGGAGTACTGGGTGCTTCATGTTACTAGATACTGCTTACAAAGTCATGGGTCTCTCATAGTGGATCCATCATTTTAAGTACTTAATAGAGATCAGTGATGTTGTGTCTTGTCTAGTCTATGTCACACCAGATTTAGTTCCTGAAACCATATCTGTCAGATGCTAAAGATATCCGAGCTCGGCCAATTCCACTTCTCCAACAATATCAATATTAATCAAAAACAAACAGTACTAATATCGGAGACATTCTATTTCGAGCAACAACGAGAGCAGTTGAACTGTCTAACCTCGGCTACGGATTTTAATTATTTAGGTACTGGATGCTTTATATACAGCACAAGCCTCAGACAGAGCGCTTTGATGATATTGTAACAGACAGCCCCATGATCCATCATAGTGATGCCTCACTCACCATTCTATTACTGCAAGGGTTAAAACTAGGTTGCACTCAAGCTCTCAACCTAGACATACATAACAATCATGGTTCCCGAGTCCATCTCCTGTGTCGGTGACAATAATGAAAAAGCTGGTTATGTGGCTTGCTTGGTCTGTGAGCGGGATCTCAATGAGACGGCCATTAAAACTGAGGATCTGCGTGTGATTTAACCGTTCATTGGCTTAATTAGCGGAACGCTTTTGAGAACATTAAACACCTTGCGGAACACAGAATTTTTATTATTTTTTAAGTGGTTGACTTTATAAGCATTGAACAACACTCCAAAAATTTTTTTAATTTACATCTTAAAAATGTCAAAGACTTTTCAAGTGCATCTAAAAGCAGAGCATCACAGTCTGACATCTGAACACTTGACTTCATATAATTACATCATAACCTTTGAGGCCTAGATTGATAATAAATTGCTTAATAGTCATATAAGATTGTACAAGTATCTGTAAAAAAATAGTTATCCAACGTATAAAAATATCTTGTAAAATAACGCTATTTTTTGTATTTAAAACATTTTGTAATGTACTATAAAAACAAGCGCTTACCAGGGATCGGCACCAGCATTTCTCATGATGGACATTTGCTGAGGTTTGTGGTGGACAATTGAATGATGTTCTATGGACCTTCAGAAACCTTGCCACAGACACTGGTGTCCTTGTACAGGTAATTTGCCTATCCATGATGCTTACCAAAAACATATACCCTATTTGCTCGATTATAAGACAAGGTTTTTTTCAGAGCAAATGCTCTGAAAAATACCCCTCATCTTATAATCGGGGTCGTCTTATAATCAGACCTCAAATAGGTCTGACTATGAGACGACTAAGATCCAGATCCCCCGCAGCTGCAGGGGACCTGGATCCTCCTGTCCCCCCCTTCCCGCCCCACTTACCGGTACTTCTGAGTTCCCGGTGTGTAGCTGGGGCAGCGTGTAAATGTCTACGCGATTCGCGTAGACAACTTCCGCTGCAGCAGGAAGGAGTTGTGGCTAGCAACAGGGGTTGTCTGCGTCCATCGCGCAGACCTTCCCCGGGTGTCAGAGATCAGAGTTCCCCGCACCGGTGCCGCACCGGTGCAGGGAACTCTGATCTCTGACAGTCGGGGAAGGTCTGCGCGATGGATGCAGACAACCCCCGCTGCTAGCCACGCCTCCTTCCAGCTGCAGCGTAAGTGTGTGGGATCTACACGCTGCCCCGGCTACATGACAGGGAAGTCAGAAGCACCGGTAAGTTTGGAGGGGGGGGCGGGGAGTGTTAAATGGGGGGCATAAGGCATTTCTGGAGGCAGAGTGTTCTGTGAAATGCCTTTTAACCCCCTTAATGCCACTCTGCCTCCAGAAATGCCTTTTTAACCCTCTATACGCCACTCTGCCTCCTGAATGCCTTAAACCTCCCTATATGCCACTCTTCCCCATAATATGCCTTTTAACCCTCTAAATGCCAGAGTGGCATATAGGGGTATAAGGCATTTCTGGAGGCAGAGTGGCACATAGGTGGTCAAAAGGCATATCATGGGGCACAGTGGCATATAGGGTTAAAAGGCATATCATGGGACACAGTGGCATTTAGAGGGTTAAAAGTAGACTTGGGCACCAGGGGGCTCTTCGTGTTCGTCTTCGTGCTCGTCTTCGGCAAAAAAAAAAACTTCGTATTCCGCGAATATTCGCCTGGTCCTGTCTTCTCTTCGGGCGAATATTCGCGGACATTCTTCGTGTTCGGGTTTTCTTCGTTTTCCCCGGTTAAGGGGTTAAAACGGGGTTAAAGCCGCTCTGGCGCCAGGAGTTTAAATGTCCGTATGAGCAACTCTATTGGTCGTCAGCAGGGGGCTCGTCTGCCATTGGTTGATGGCAGACGAGCCCCCTGCTGGCGACCAATAGGGTCGCTCGTACAGACTGTTATACTCCTGGTGCCGTAATTGTTCGGCAGATCCCGCTGGTCTCCCTGTTCTATCATTTATTAACTGATCGAACAGGGAGACCAGCGGGATCTGCTGGGTAAGTTGCAGCATTGGGATTTTAAAAGTCTGCACGAGCGACTCTGTTGGTCGCTCGTGCAGACTTAAAACCCCAATGCTAGAACTTACCCGGCGCATCCCACTGGTCTCCCTCCCTGTTCAATTAATTAAATGTCCGTACGAGCGAACAATAAAGTCGCCCGTACGGACATTTAACTATCTGAACAGGGAGGGAGATCAGTGGCATCGGCAGGGTAAATTGCAGCATTGGGGTTTTAAAACCCCAATGCTGCAACTTGCCCTGCCGATGCCACTGGTCTTTAACTAATTGAACAGGGAGGGAGACCGATGCCACTGGTCTCCCTCCCTGTTCAATTAGTTAGTCCGTGTCGGGTTAAATGTCCGTACGAGCGACCAATAAAGTCGCTCGTACGGACATTTAACTCTGTACAGGGAGGGAGACCAGTGGCATCGGCAGGGTAAATTGCAGCATTGGGGTTTTAAAACCCCAATGCTGCAACTTGCCCTGCCGATGCCACTGGTCTTTAACTAATTGAACAGGGAGGGAGACCGATGCCACTGGTCTCCCTCCCTGTTCAATTAGTTAGTCCGTGTCGGGTTAAATGTCCGTACGAGCGACCAATAAAGTCGCTCGTACGGACATTTAACTCTGTACAGGGAGGGAGACCAGTGGCATCGGCAGGGTAAATTGCAGCATTGGGGGTTTAAAATCCCAATGCTGCAACTTGCCCTGCCGGTGCCACTGGTCTTTAACTAATTGAACAGGGAGGGAGACCGATGCCACTGGTCTCCCTCCCTGTTCAATTAGTTAGTCTGTGCCGGGTTAAATGTCCGTACGAGCGACCAATAAAGTCGCTCGTACGGACATTTAACTAATTGAACAGGGAGGGAGACCAGTGGCATCGGCACTGCCGATGCCACTGGTCTCCCTCCCTGTTCAATTAGTTAGGGGTTAACTTTTTTAAAGGGTTAAGGGGCCGTGCAAGTGAGCCTATTGGTCGCTTGCACGGCCCTTTAACCTATGGATTTCCGCTCCCGTTAACCCCTTCGATGCTGCGTTAGATAACGCAGCATCGAAGGGGTTAACGGGAGCGGAAATCCATAGGTTCACTGTCAGGGGCTACAAAGACCGTGCGAGTGAGCCTATTGGTCACCTGCAGGGTCTTTCTCTGGCATCAACCAATTGGTTGATGCCAGAGGAGGTCCCTGTAGGCGACCAATAGGCTCATTCGCACTGCCCTGTAACCCGTGACGGCGAACCTGCGGATTTCCACTTCCGGGAACTGCCGCGATGCCGCGAAGCCAAGACAAGGTAAGATGAAGGGGGGGAATGGTAGACGAAGACGAAGACAATCACGAAGATCTTCGTGGTGTGTGTCTTCGTCTTCGCCTACGTTTTACTGCCGCCGTCTTCTCTTCGGCGTGTCTTCGGAACGAACACGAAAACGCACTCTTCGTGTTTGTTTCCATGTTCGCCCGAAGACGAATGCACAAGTCTAGTTAAAAGGCATATCATGGGGCACAGTGGCATATAGGGGGTATAAGGCATTTCTGGGGCAGATGTGCATAACTGGGGGGCAGGTTGGAAAATAGAAGGAAATAAAACCAAAATATTTTTCTCAATCATAGCTTTTATTAAAAAAAAATAGTTTACATGAATTAACATTTACTGGTAAAACTTTTTTCCTATAGGGTCGTCTTATATTCAGGCTTTTTCTTTTTTTCCTAAATTAATATTCAGATTTGGGGGGGGTCGTCTTATAATCAGGGTCGTCTTATAATCGAGCAAATACGGTAATTATATTTAATATAATATTAGATGATGATATGATTTGACTAAATGTAGCGGTGCAAGAAGAGGGGGCACTAATTTAGTATGTTTTAGGGCTTGGTGGCATTATAGTCTGTATCGGGCATTAGGATCCTGGTATTGAGGACATCTATTGTATCTGCTCTAAACATTGTGCTTTTATCTGACATTGTAAATGCAGTGGGCAGTATCATGGAATGTAATAATGTTCCACTCCTTTTAACTTTCCGGGGGTTGGTTCTGCCGTCTCATTCCCCTAAACTCTTGTTCCGTGGCAAGGATTTCACAGATTTGCCTTAAAGGGGTACTCCCGCCAATTGATGTATTACTAGTATCAGATTTTAAAAACAATTCAATATAATGCGCTATTTTCTTTACTTTTTTTTAAATAAAAAGTTCTGATTTTTCCATAATATGAAATGTTTTCAGGCGCCTGCATATCAGCCATTTGTATGAACTCTCACTCTGTTATCTGAGACAAATCTGAGACCGATCTACTAGACAAACACCCTAACTCCTTATCATACTGCCTGTGGGAAACAATAGAATGACTCAGTCATAATCACGTAGCCGGACCCTCTGACTAATGAAAGTCTATGGAGGAGCAGACTTCATTACCATTGCCATAAAGCATCATCTCAGTGCGGTGTTAGCCGGGAAAGTCACCTGAAATATCACATGACCGACAACAATGGCGGCCTCCAGGTCTGCAGACAAAGGAAGTTTATTGTAAGTTAATGAGATAAAACCAGGTTTTTGTCAACGCAGACTGACATTACTGGATACAGCTCAAAGAGAAAAATATTCTTTCCATGAAACTTCCCCTTTAGAAAAAAAAAATGCCATTAACCATGTTCCAATAACTGGATTTTTCAATCATTTACAGTCTAAGCCGGGAGAAGGATTTGCTTCCTCAGTAAATGACTTACAGTATGTTGAATGTTACTACTCGTTTTCAATTTTATTCCATTCAAACACTATTTAGTCATGTGCTATTTAATCATTTATTGTTTTCTATTGAAACATAATCTTCCCCTTAAAAAAAAAAAATTCTTCAGATGATTCTCAATGAGATAAAGCGATTGGTTAAAACCAAGAGGAATGAATTATAATGGTGTATTTGAAGTTTAGTAATGCAAATTAAACATTATTATCGTGTGGGTATGTTAATCTCAATTTGTGTGACATTTGTTGATTGAAATCCCCAGCTGTGATGTGTTCACATGGAATTATCAAAAAAAAGAAAGAAGAAAAGCTCCCCAAATCCTTATTTTAAATGATTTTCCTTATTTTTTTTTCTCATAGAAAATATAATTTTAAAAAAACGCAGAAACAATGGAAAATGATGCATCTGACATCCAGTGGCATCGCCGCTGTGGCCAAAAGCGAAGGTCTCGCCATACGTGAACAAACTTGAAGCTGAGTTATGGCTTGTCTCAGCAATCAAAAAAACACAGAGCACATTGGATTAACCCTTTGAGTGCCAGGGTCTAGATATGTTTTTCCCTCTTGGGATACACAGCCAATTTTCATAGTTTTGCTTATTTGGGTGACAACCTTTTAACCCCTTAAGGACAATGGGTGGTCCCTAAACCCATTGAAAACAACGCATTTTGAGCCTGTACATATACGGGCTTTGTCTTTAAGGGGTTAAACATCCTAGGGAAGCCTATATCGTGGTTAGTTCAGAGTAAGCCTTTTGCTTTGCATCAACTCACATTGTATAATTGGGCAAATGAAACTAAATGAATTAATTAATAAATAAAGAAACCCCAAAATATATTCGATGGGGGGAAATATATTTCCCAGTACATGCCAAACCAAATAACCCAAATCATGGAAATTCTATCTACTTTTACACACATACAGAGTCAATAATCCTTTAGAAATGTATCCAGTATCTGTAGTTCTACATACATGTAGATTGCATTAGATAGATCAAAAGGTATTTACTGTAACTAGATTTACTGTTTTGTATTTCATTAAGTTTGTAGCACTGAAAACAACATTTAAAAAGTATTTGCAAGAGGTACAAATTTGGGGTTTTCATTTAAAACTATTTTTTTTATGGAATTTTTAATTATTTTTACACATCAAGTTGTTCAAGATATGTTTATAAACCATACCAGACTGTTTGTTAAGTTGTTCCTTTTTTATTCTACACAATCATTTCTTTGATAAGTTTCCTTCAATTTTTAGTAAAAAAAAGTTTTTTGGGTTCCTATGATTTTTTTTAAAAGGTTTTTGAATGAAAATGAGAGAAAGTGACCTAAAAATTAGTACCGAGTCAGATTTTTTCTGTTTGATAACAAGGGCTTGCAAGGCAACGTACAAGAAGCATTAGCTGTACTTTAACACCACGAAAACCACTCATCACCAGGAGTTCAGCCAACAGAGTTTGCGGTGACCATGCACGATTCAGAATGAAAAGGATATAAAGCAGGAGTAAGTTGTTCCAAGTTGACATGATATTTAGAGTAAAAAAAACTCTACAACCAACACTGTAGAACCATACGATTGCGAATGAATGAAGTAGACGTGGTGAAAAAAAAATGGTCCGAGAAGCAGTCATTGAACTATAGATGAAAATATTTGGAGAGCAAAAAGTGTTAGAAATTATTCTTTCTGATGTCACAAAAGAATGCTTAAAATGGACTAAAATTGTTTAAAGGGAAACCATATTGCATAAATTCAGTAGGAATAATCGTATAAATTAAGTGTTCCTGGATTTCTGTCAGTCAGGGGGGCCCAAGAGTTGCCGAGCGGTCGTTTTCAGCAACCGCTCGGCACCCCTTGGGCCCCCCTGACTGGCAGAACTCCAGGGCCCGGTCGCAGTCGCGACCCCTGCGACCCCGGTAGTTCCGCCACTGGAGTAGGGTTTAAGTAGGAAGTAAACATGGTGTTTGCCGGTGAGGAAAGCTTCCATATAAACAAACCGACTTCATTATACATCATGAAGTGAAAACCCCAGTAAGTTTCTCCTGCAAAAAGACCTTGGTTCGCCCTGTGCGATGTATAGTTAAATCTGTTTCTGTAAAGTCCGCCCATTATTCGAAGTAACCGTGCGTACTGAAGTTCCTGAGTTCAAACTCTCCCTCAAAACCCCTCTTTAGTGAATAAACTCCACTGCTTTTAATGGTGGGTTTGGAATCCGTTATATACCGGGAACAGCGTGATTTATAAAAATCAAAGAAAAATTGCAGGAAGGAATCTGCGTTTCTATGCTGGACGGAGCTCAAGCTAGCAAGGAAAATGCATTTTATTCTAAATTCTAACCTAAAAAAAACCTTCCTCAATTTATACGCTATCCAAAATTCCTTTTTTAATTCTTCTCAAAAAAAAGTATCAAAAATTCATTAATAAACACATTTATAGTCAGA
The DNA here is from genome assembly GCF_027358695.1 of Spea bombifrons. Taxonomy (NCBI): domain Eukaryota; kingdom Metazoa; phylum Chordata; class Amphibia; order Anura; family Pelobatidae; genus Spea; species Spea bombifrons. The sequence goes on along the minus strand of NC_071091.1, from coordinate 7,100,232 downwards.
CTCTATTACAAGTTATTAGCGATCCTGATCCGTATATTTTTTTTTTTACACAATCCCATTGGAAAATGTCCCTCTTCCAATAGAATCTGAAAAATTCTTGTCTTCAAAAGTCTATATAGACTTTATATCTATTAAGATATACAGAATCGAGCTTAACCCCTTAATGACAAAGCTCTCAAAATGCATTGTTTTCCATGGGTTTAGGGACCGCCCAGGATCTGTGATAATATAGAATGTATCTATCCAACATTACATATTATCGCATAGGTTATTGGTCTAAATCAACTAAGAATGTTTCACGGTCACCGGCATAATTCCAGAATGATGAAATCACTCAATCTATTGATTAAAAATCTGTATTAAGTTCTTCTATGTTTTGAAAAAGAACGAGCGAGATTAGGTTGTCAGACAGACAAACAGACATGAAGAGGGTTTTTATGAGAAAAAAAATGGATTCCTTGATGTGAAAAGAGTAAAAAAAAGGAGAAATTGAATTGAAAAGTTCTCACACCCCCCGGATGACCTAGGTGAGCTTAGCAAGCAACTTGGAATGAAGAAAAGGCATCCACGTGTAATGCTTCCTTTTTGATCTTTTGAACCTCGTCTTTTCAAAGGACGATGTTGCAAGTTTGACTCTGATTGTGCGGTAAACGTGGCATCGCCTGCCAGGCCTCTAGGGAACCCAACCTGATTGTTTTGAATGGTAGCTTTTAACTCAAGCCATGTCTGCGTATAATAAGCGGGATATATGAATCCAATACATTTCATCATCTCGCTGTGTTTATTTTTTTGTTAAGTTAAAAAAGCCTGAGTACATAAAATGAAAAGATTTTAATTCTGGTTCAAATACAGCTGCACTAATTCTAATGTTCCACACAGCTGTTCAGAGATTTGGCCGGGTTCCACATTTAATACGTTCTATCATGCCTTTTTTTTTTTATCTTTTTTTTTTTATTTTATTTTTTTTACAATTGTCTTTCTGACACATTATGAAAAAAATTTGTAACCACCTTGCGAGGTCTATATTAATTTCCCGATGTATTTACACTACAAAGGAAACCATACAAATAACTCCTCTCTCTATACACACCAAATAATACCTGATATCAGCCTATCGCTTTAGAACATTATGCGTTCCTTAAAGCATTATTGCTGTGTAAACACGCTCCCGCTTCAAAGAGATCAGTCTAGTGTTGTAGGATGGGATTCAGAATTCTTGTGTTGTCTTTATTTGGTATTAAAAGATTTTTGGCCTTTTTTGTTATTTTTTTTTTAAAAAAAGGTTAACTTGGCGGCATTATTAATCTAGATCAGGGCTGTGATTTTTTTTATTTTTCTTTCATGTTGCCGACATTATTGACTCTGGCGGAGAATGATGTCACTTATTTACTCCTCTCTACATACACAGTCACACCATACCATACTGTGTATTTTTTATGTTGTTTTCGACATTCTCGGGCAGACTATCCTCTGCCTCCAAGCAGAGGCAGGAAAGCACTCCCATTGAGATCAATGGGAGCGCTTGCTACGCATGCAAACCTATCCAAGAGTCCGGATAGAACCCTGTCCTCTGTGTTCCTTCAGCTAGAGCTGGAGCCGACTGGTGGTAACTGTATCATATGCAGCGTCAACGGGAAATAGGTGAATTTCTGCAGAATACCCCATGCATTTACAGAAGGACCCCACAGCTGTCATATGTATTAAAGTGCATATAATGGCTGGAGCGTCCCTTTAACTGAAGTAGAAACTTTCAGCTTTTCATATACACTACATGGACAAAAGTATTGGGACACCTGACCACTACAGCAACAGGGACTTTGATGACATCACATTCTAAATACATAGGCATTAATATGAAGTCCGTCCCCCCTTTGCAGCTATAATAGCTTTCGCTCTTCTGGGAAGGCTTTCCACAAAATTTTGGGGAGTTTCTGTGGGATTTTTGCCGATTCATCCAGTAGAGGGTTTGTGAGGTCAGATACTGATGTTGGACGAGACGCCTGGCTCGCAATCTCCGTTCCAGCTCATCCCAAAGATGTTGGATGGGGTTGAGGTCAGGGCTCTGTGCGGCCGGTCAAGTTCTTCCACCCCAAATTCATCCAACCATGTCTTTATGGACTCTCCCTATTATAAAACGCTACGGGATCTGCTGAAGCTCTATAAATAAATGTAATGTTATAATGTTTAATGCTTCAAGGGTTTTTGCATAGGTCAATTAATGCTTCAAGGGTTTTTGCATAGGTCAAAAAAATGCATATTAAAAAATAATAGGAGCTCCGTTGGTTTAATTTTGCGAAACATTTATTAGAATTTATATCTTTCTTTTATATGAGTCACTGAACCATGTAGCACTTGAATTTACTACAGATCCACTTTGAATTTTCATAGCGTACTTTAAAATATATTTGTTTTCAAAATTTAATAAATCTATATAATATTTTTTATTTGATGATTGATTATTATAATTGTTAATCACGTAAAAACAAAAATTATTGTAATATATCTGATGACATTAACATTTTTTTAAAAAATTTAAAGAATATTTGTTTTTTTGTTGAATACAATTCAAGTATAGTGCTCGATGTAATCATTTGTAAAGTATACTCCAGCTATAATAAGCTCTTTAATGCATATAATAGCTAAGAGGTCCTTTGCAAATGCAGCCCCCCACATGCATTTCCCCACCCCCACCCCCAATCCCAATATGCCATTTAGAACATGCATTTAGCACATATCCCGGCACATTATATACTTACTGCCAATGAGCTTCAGTCCTGGCTTGGCAAATGCCCCAGAAGGGGGTCTAACGACACTCCCATATACATGCACAAAAAGCGGCCCCATTGATTTAATTCGGAGTGCTTTCCTGCTGACTGGTAGCACCATGCATATTTAGCCAACTTTTAAAAGGAAGTTATTGTTATTATCATTATTATTATTATTATTATTATTGTTAATTTTTTATATAATTTTAGTTTCATTTTTTATATTGTTTTCATATTTTTGCTTTCCTAATTATTCACCCCACATGTTTTAAATGATTTTTCGTTTTATAATTCCGACACATTTTTGTATTTGTCATTTTAGATACATTGCCGGAAAATGTCCTCTTTTCCATGGCAGAATGTTAGATTCCGCTTTGCGATTTTCTGTTTAGCTTCTCACTTTCATCATTCATTTGGCTCCTTCCCAACCTGTCTCTTACTAAATAAGTCCTGTCCATTAGCATGAAATCAATGCTGTTCTTCATGTTTCTATCGGGGCTCCTGTAAGTCGACCTTTTGCCTAGGCAATAATGACATTCTGTTGATTCCCAGCAAGCTAACAATTCTTAGTATTAAATATTTTCGATACACAAGATCGTAGATTTTGTGGTTAGTTTATTGATGTGAATACGTCGGCATTAGCAAGCCATTTACTTTTTTATATTGTCTTTTATTTGGCTCGTCTTTTTAAAGGAAGACTGTCATATTAAAGTATGTACCGTATTTGCTCGATTATAAGACGAGGTTTTTTTCAGAGCAAATGCTCTGAAAAATACCCCTCGTCTTATAATCGGGGTCGTCTTACAATCGGACCTCAAATAGGTCTGACTATGAGACGACTAAGATCCCCCGCAGCTGCAGGGGACTTGGATCCTCCTGTCCCCCCTCCCCGCCCCCATCATACACACACTTACCGGTGCTTCTGAGTCCCCGGTGTGCAGCTAGGGCAGCGTGTAGATGTCTACGCGATTCGCGTAGACAACTTCTGCTGCAGCCGGAAGGAGGTGTGGCTAGCAGCGGGGGTTGTCTGCGTCCATCGCGCAGACCTTCCCCGGCTGTCAGAGATCAGAGTTCCCCGCACCGGTGCAGCACCAGAATTTGCTTTACAAATCTCAATAGCAAGGATTCTTTAACCATCCTTATACTATATGGCCTACTATGTGTGCGCATGCATGGGCAATAATGATGCTTGAGCAGTTGGCAATCCAGTGTCTACCCTTCAGTTTCATTAGCAACATTCTTACTACATGAAGGTGGCTGGTGATCTTCTACTTATTTCCTGAGAGTTGTCCTTTAGTTTCATGATGGTAGCCCTAAGGCAGGTAAATATTTCATGGTATCTGTCGCAGGCTCTACCCTAGGTCTGACCCAGGACAGACCTCCATTTCTCCTCTGTGGCCATGGTCTTAATCGTGCCATATCCCGCATGGAAGTACGTCACCCATATTATAAATGAGCTGGTTCCGGAGATCTTGCCCAATGAGCAGCCTCATCGCCCAAGACCTGCTGCCTAGTCGGCCTAGGGAAAAGAGGAAAAATTAAAGGGATAACCTACATTTATTTAGAAGTCCACATGAATAACTATCTCCTCTACGTGTCTTTTTTGCTGAACCCCAGGGAGCTGCCCCTCCAACCTGCCCCTGGGTATATCTACAGATGTCTGTTTCGTACTTGCTGATAAGTACACATTCGATAATCTGTTCAAAGCGTTTTAGTAAGTCACAAATATACCCGGTTTATAACAGAATTTGTTGTTTATACGTTTTCAAAAACCACCTCTAATAAAAAAAAAAAGTTTAACTAGGTAAGTTTGATTCGGGAAAGATATCCGTAATGCAAGCCCAGGCATTGTACATGAAACGCTGTTGCGTCTGGCATTGTGAACCCGTCCCACCCTTAACTACAAACAATTCGAAAAATCCACTGCTTCTCCCCCTACAAGCGTCTCAATAAATTACAATGGATTCTGCGTGCCAAGAGTAACATTCTCCATTGTAATTTCAACATTTGTAACCACATTAAAACAGTGGCAGTATATTGATATATGTCTAGAATAATTGGGGCAGAGAGAATGGTGGAGTACAGATGTTTACAGGACGCAAAACTCGTGATTTATAAATGCTCCATATTTCCTAAACGTCAAAACTCAGAACCCCAATAACCAATGACGTAGACGAGCACTTTATAGGGAAAGTCTCCTCGTTCTGTAGCTCCACAATATTACTGATGGGTGAAACCGGCTTCCTACATTTAAAAAAAAAAGCAGTAGAATATTCCCGATTCTGTTAATCGGAAAATGTTTGCCTGATTCCAACCATTGTGTCCGCAGGCGGGGGTTGTTATGCGCATGATGATGTTTAAATCACATGATATAACTTAACGTGCTGATGCTGGATGTAAAAGAACCACCATATACATGCAGATATTCGTACTTTCACTGTCATATTGAAAATGGTTGAAATTTAGGGCGCGGACAGCGATTATGTATATATGTGGCTGCGTAAATGTAACGTGCAGCCGTGCTTATACAGACATTGTTGAGGTGGCCACTGGCCTTAAAGTCCCAAGGCCACCACGTCATCGCCAGTCCAGCCTTGCCACTAGGCATTTACGTGGAGCGCCGGATGGCCAGTCCAGGGCTGTTAAAATCGTGCAATATTTACAAAAAACTTTGAAAACATCAGAGATCTTCAGACATCCAAAGGAGGGACCTCTGTGGCCATTAAAGCTATACATATATTTTGCTGGCTTTGTTTTTTTTTTTTGTGCATGAAAACCAAAAATAATAATAACAATAAAACTAAATATCCGAAATCTAACCTTCCATTTACATATTAACCCCTTAATGACAATGCCCGTACATGTCCGGGCTCAAAATGCATTGTTTTCAATGGGTTTAGGGACCGCCCATTGTCCTTAAGGGGTTAATCTTTTTTATTTGATGTGTTTATTAAAATAATAAACAATAAAATAATAAAAAAAATAAAATAAACCGTACTAATCAAAAGTGTAAAAAAACATGATTTAACAGAAAATAGATACAATGCATACCCATAAAATGTAATAAGTGGCTTAAGTTCCGTGACTAATTTTGGTTGATATTGATCCTTCGATGAGAGACAGTTCTGTATTACGGAAAAGTGAAATTCGTCTTCAGAACAGAAATTACATATGTTTTTGGCTGGTGCTGCAAAGGCAGTTTAAAAAGCATAATGTGAAGGATTAGAGGGCAATTATGTATAACTGTTACAAGACCTCTAGGCTACATAAAAATGTACACCGGTAAATTCTTGCCATAAATACCGACTCTGAACGTATTCCTGCTGTTTGGCTAGGAACTGAATTGCAGTCGCTAAAGAATAATGCATTTCTTTTGGAGGACTGTTTCATTACACGAATTGTTTAACAGTCTACAAGAACAGACAATGTTTTCACATTGTCCCAGGAAATGAGCCAGATATAAATAAGTTAGTAGCTGGTATGCATCCAGGATTTATTGTCTAGATTTAAACTTTAAAAGAAAAAAAAAAAGCTGGTAAGTTTGATGAAAACCTTAGAATTGCATGAATGAGAGTAAAGGAATGAAGGTTCTAATCAGGATTCTTACCATACAATGCATGTATAGATTAATATGTATACAATAGAGGGCTGTAGTCAGTAAGATGGGTGTTGTAGGCGAGTTGAGTTGAAGCATTTCATTTCACTGACCCGCATTATTAACCCCTTAATGACAAAGCCATGTCCGGACTCAAAATGCATTGTTTTCAATGGGTTTAGGGACCGCCCATTGTCCTTAAGGGGTTAAGCTAAGTTAGTCATATGCATTATGCAGGCTCAGTTTGGTCCTTGCTCAGATATTCCTTGGGGTTAATAAGCAGGTCAATGGCATAAAATCTCAATTCATAATGCAATTAAATAAATGTTACAAAAATGTATCTGGTCTGGATTAAGTCAGAGGTACTGCCTATTTTTCCTATGATCTGCCTATAAATTTCAAGGCCTTTACCCCAATTTCAGGGTCTTTGGTTAAATAGGCAGATTCTCAAGGTCAAGGGATGACTTCTTATTTTACTCTGATGTAATGATATCTGGGCATACTGATTTCGTTACTGTTATAATACACTTGGAATCCATGTTTGAATACTGGTAACAATGCACAATATCGTGTAAAAGTAATACTTTTCAAAAGGACCAAGCACCTCTCAACTGTCCCGATTTACATGGTACAGACCCAAAAATGGGGCTCTGTCCCTCTGTCCCACAAAGTGGTAACCTGGTCCTACCTTACAGATTTCTGAAATAAGATTTTCACATTCTTCCTACTCCCCAGTCCATGCTGTTTGATGTAATCCTGGAACATGTTATGATGTCATTTATGGACATGATGTCATATTTGGGCATAAAGTTACTGAGGCAGATAGACTAGGAGGGACTTGCCAGGAGAATGGATAGTGATGAGGAAGAAGGTAAGGATGTATGCTTGTGGATGGGCTCTGCCCTTAATAAACAAATACATATTTATGTCAAATAAAAACAATAAATTGTAAAATAAGTAAAAAATCCTTATAGGAAGGTAATAAATTCCTGATGAGCACACTGACATAAATGACAGCTAGTTCTATGAATCACTATTGAAAGGGAATCAGTTGTAATACACAATGCCCTGATTCAGAAGCGTCAGAGGTACTAAATTATGTTACATAACTATCATTTATACTAATTTAATTTACGGCTACCTCTGACATTCATGAAGTTATAACTACCACTTAGTGACCTATTTTGGAGCGACATGTAAGTAAATGATCTCTGCAATGAGTCCAGTATTACTTGATGACTTATTTTTTTGAGTGAGATTGACATTTGCTTCAAATTAAACAGAAGATGGAAAGGAACCCTGTGCCACCTTCCTATTAGACGGAACATGTAGGTGTCTTCTGTATTGTAAATGTATTATTGTAACTTGAGTATCAGTCCATCAATAGAGTCTATTCACTAAGCGGCTGTGTTGTCATTCGAGTTAAGGGTAAACTCAATAGACCAGACTCAACTTAAGTTGCATGCCCTCCCATTAGCAAAAAAGGGCTGGACTGGGGATGACAAGACTTACCCTGGCATTGTAAGGCCAGTAACTACTACATCACTTAACTGTGGCCAACGTCTGAATATGAGAGGTCACATATTACTTTTGTATGCTCATGCAGTGTGCGGCCAGGCATATCCAGGAGGTAGCCTCACGCTACAGCGCCCAATCTGCCACTGAAGCAGCAGGTCTGGTGAGTATGGAGTGATGTTGGCCAGCAGCTCACCAGACATTTGACCAGTGTGCTAGTACATGAGTTGTGAAGGAAGTGCATGCGACTTTAAATTTTGTGAGTTGCGGGAGAGGTCATGCAAATCATGCAACTGAGTGTTAAAACAAAAAACTAACCAACTGCAATAAATTAAAAACAAAACAGAACTTCACCTACAAATAGGTTCCCAACACCCCCTTTTAGCCAAAGAAGGCAGTAATTAGGGGATACAGATATCACTTACACCCCCTTCAGTTAAAATAAGAGTGTTAAAATATGAAAAAATACCATATGGAAGGCACAGAGCTCATCCCAGAGACTTACCCTTCAATCCTTACATGGGTTAGAACTGATACAATGCTCTCGGGGTTAAATAAGCCATTTGCTTACCCTTATATCACCAGTAGCAGAAGGTCCAAAATGTGAATGCCACCTGGTTATGCCTCTGCTTCTTCTCTTGGCAAGAAGACAAGTTACTGGGATTTAACACACATAATCTACAAGTGCTACAAATATTAAAATTTATTTATACTTTATTTTGTTTGGGGGGTAATCAAATAATCAAGTTATCTTATTAGTTCTTGGTTATTAAACAGACCAATTGAACCTCTGATTTTGTGACATTAACTCCTTTATTGCCACAAGCACACAATCAGCAGGTTCAGACCTCAATGATGCAGTGTGCTGGAATTTACGGTCCTGCAACAAAATTATTAAAATAGCTGGCGCAAGTGCTATAGATAGCAGAAACGAAGGAGGACGGGGGGGGGGGCGGAGGACGGGGGGGGGCGGAGGAGATTTTGTAGCTAATTCTAGAAGGACAGTTCCAGCTGCTTAGGACTGCAGTGGATGAGATCATTGGAAGAGCTACACATCAGACTACCTAATATGCGAAACGCAAGCGATGCATTACTATGATCAACAATCTTTTTGGCTCCTAGCATAGCAATGACATAGTGTATTAAAAAAACAAACCTCTACGGCATTTAGTCTATAAGAGCAGAGTCCCGCGGTTTGTAAAACTACCAACCTTTGTCCCATTTTATACTCTGCAGTAAGAATGTTGCATCTTTTGTAACGTACATGAATATATTAGATATACCATTTAATAGCTTTATATTTTTATGTACATATCTTCTCTGCCGGGAGCTGGGATGTGATGTCAAATCCCAGCACTCCACTTCAGAAGAACACCCGGTACCTGCTGGCTCAGGGTACCTTTTCTGGCCACGTTTCATCAAAGAACGTTAGCTGGAATCTAGCTCTTGTCTGAAGACGGCACTAAAGCTAATCACAATTCAGATCCTCTGGTTTTCTTTGTAATTATTGTTCTGACCTTCATCTAGAATGCAGCAAATTCTCACAACAAGCAAATGCAGAAGATCCAAGTCTCATAACCTAAAAAACCATAAGACGTATTGAAAGTTGAAACGTCTCTATTTGTGTTGGGTTACAGAACGTAATGTAACGCAAGGTCCATGTTTTTAGATTTTCAGCATCCGAGTGAAATGTAAAGTAGAGTGGTATACTGCGCTTGTTTTTTCTTTTCAGGAGCTGTTAGCCAGGCACGTTATCTCATGCGCAGATGACCGGTGAGGACTAAGGAGCCATGGAACTTAAAGGCCAGTGGCCTCCAAATAGACATGACTGTTCATTTAGTGGTCACAAATTTTTGCAACACATTTGTCCATCTACTCCCTTCTATATAACAGCCAGCAACATTTCCCCAGCCAATAGCTGCATATACATGCGGAAATCTACATTTGTTTAAAACAAAGTCACAATGCCATTTTCACTTTCCGGACACCTCCGGCATTTACAGAACTTTCTCCATTGTAATCACGCAAAACCCTTTTTTAATTAAACCCTGTTAAACCTGTTAAACCCTGTTAATTAAACTTTACATAAGCACTTCACTTTCAACATAAGACACTTGGAATAATCAGGGCCGGCCCAAGGCAAAATGCCGCCTGGGGCGAATTTTAAAATGCCGCCCCCCCCCTTTATCTACCCCCCCCTTGTACTTACCTTTCAGCAGTCCTGCGGCGAGTCTCCCTGTTCGGTCTCGGTGCCGGCTTGTAATGCTGAGCGCCGGAAATCTTCCGGCACTCAGCATTACAAGCCGGCACCGAGACCGAACAGGGAGACTCACCGCACAGGAGAGAGAGAGAGAGAGGGGCGCCGAGTGGGTACTGACCACTCGGCGCCCCTTTCTCTCTCTTTCGCTTTAAACCGCCTGGAGCGGTTGCCCCACTCGGCTCCATTGTCGGGCCGGCCCTGGGAATAATAATATTGCTGATCCAGTTTGGCAGTCATCGGAGAGCTCGATCATGAATTGTAACCATGAAAAACTCTTTTTTAGGGATAGACTTTCAATAGCTTCTGTTGACGGACATCATCATCTTTCCCTGGTGGTGAGGTGTACCCAAAAATAATCCCTGGTTGACCCAACTGATGAAGAGCCAGCTACAATGTTTCCACCGGCCACATTGGTCTTTCACGTATGTTATGGGTCAATCGTGGTCTGCTTGCATGCAGCTCAGCCCCAGACAATTCTAAATTCTAAAAACTTTCGTTCTTAATGGGCAAAGACGGCAGATACGGCCTTTGACTAACATATTGTTTTTGGAAAGCTTCCGTTAATTCTGGCTGTGAATTACGGGAAATGCGGTCCAAAACTATTTTGGTGAGCTCAGCCTTAGAGCGGTCATTCGTTTGGAGTTCTGCATGCCTTGCCCGTAGGTGAAAAAAGGTGCAGAAAGAATGGTAAACAAACCATTAACTGTTTCTCTGAGTAATGGAAGATAAATTAATTGTCCATAAAGCTCCAAGTAATAGCTTTGTGCATACAGGGACATGTTTTAACCCTTTATTTTGTTTAAGTAAACATGACCGGAGGAGAAACCTCACATGGGCTATTTTATTACAGTTTGTCATCCACTTAACATGGCAGACTTTTAATAGACGCTTTTCAACTACTTTTTTTTTTTTTTACCAGCTCTTGAAGTGCATATTTGCCTGTAATAATTTAAGAAATAATTGATTAAGAGAGCTGATTAATGACATAATGAAGAAAGGATCTTATATCTACAGAACATGTTTTTTCTTTGCTTGAGTGGACTTCAAACAGACAGTTATGATATTTCAAATGATTAAAACACGAAAAAGGTTGTGTTAAGTTCAATGATCGAGAACTTATCGAACGAAGACCTCATATTACAACCGGAACAAATATAAACGTATTTAAATAAATGATGTAGAAGTGCAGCGCTTACAGGCGTGTAACTAGGACTTTGTTTAAAAAGAGAGCAATTATGCCAAATAGTTACTATTAGACCATAAGAATTCTATGGTCTTGTAACAATGGGAGGTCCAAGTTAGGTTTTGGAGATAACTTTGACAACACTCAACCAACAACATAAACTAAGTCAACTTGTCCATTGACCACAAATCTATACTTGCTGTTGATTTGGAATTATGAGTCTTCATCAAGTTGTGTCATGTTCCATCCAGTTGCTTGTTGAGTCTGATTGGATAAAAATGGTTAGTTTAGGTCTATTGAGTCTGTTTTGTCCATCAGTCAAGCTGGGCTGCCCTGTTGAGTTCTTCCTCATGTCGAGTTGAGTTCATTTTATTAAGTCCAAGCCCTTTGTGTAATTTGACTGTACAAGTCTTCTTTGTCAAATTATAGGAAAAGGTGAGTTGCTAAGCTTAGGCAGTTGGTTTTATCCGCTTACTTTCAGCCTGGGCATTCTGACTTGAATGTTAATGTCCCACCGCCTGAACCCTTGCCACCCCACACACACATAGAACCATAATTTGTATAGTAACATTTAGTCTAAAGAACTGTAACACACCAAGAACTTTATTGCCCCAAAAAGCTGAGATCTGTGAGAAAAATATGAAATAACTACTATAACGGGTTATGCTAATAACTTCAATTAATAACTTAATAACATAAAAAGTCTTCTCTTAACCCAACCGTACCAAAGTAGCCACCAAAAGAGGATCCCCAACTTAACAAAGTAAGGATAAATAATGTAATTTGGAGGAAAGCTCATGTTGATCTGGAGAATGGAGGTTAAAGATGGCTGCTCCCAATTTTTATACAGGCTAAGGTTTAAAAAATGACACACACATTATATATATATATATATATATATATATATATATATATAATTACAATATGTGAACACCATCACTATGATTTATTTAATGTCATAAAATATAAAATGTAGGATTTAGAAATATATTAGATTCCCTTGTATTTTAATTTGGGTTTTAATTAGGTATGATTTTTTTTTTAACTGTGGATATTTTTTGTTGGCTGTTATTATGTCAGAGTTTACCATTTATTATGTGCAATAACCCCCCCCCTACCAAAAAGCCTGGCGAAAATAAAGCCACTGGATTCAAACAGGTCCTATAAATCAACAACCTTTTTTGATAATTTATTGATTACTCTATAAAATATATGGTTCATTATTTTTTGGGTTTTCTATATTTATATTTGTATTAAGATCTCTTTTACAAAACAGATAGTCGACCAAGCTGGGATTTCCTATCATTATACGGAAATTACTGTTCTTTTTTACTTGTCAGTTCCAGAGCTACTTATCCCCTAATTTCATTATAAATTAAATTGTCTAAATCCTTGTAAGTGTGGATGCCCTTTGATGGTTTCTTTCTTTTTTTTTTTGCTACCACCTTAGAACAGTAATGGGAACAAGACTTTAAATCACGACAGGAATGCATTTTATGATCATGTTTAATCATAGTCTGTTTTTATTTCTCGTTCAAGTGAAAAGGCTCAAGTAATCCCTCCACAATTCCCTTCGGCTTAAACGTAGGAGATCTGCGAAAGGCAGCCTCTTGGCGTTTCAAGTGTACTTCGTTTTTCAGCCGTAAGCCGTATGTTCATCCTGCAAAGCTCACTTTATTCAATGGAAACGGGGGAAAATCTAGTGAAATTTCATTTAATCTTCTAAGGTAATTCAAGAGATTCAAGTTTTACACAATGTAACCAAACCCTATTAAGCTTTCAATACGAAATTAAGGAGACTCCTTTGACTTCATTTATTTCATTACGCATGATTTACACAATTCATGTTGGATAACTATTCTAATCCTAATCTAATCCATTATATTCCATTAAAAAATTCCAATGCCAAATTGACACATATTTTATATTATGTTTGTATCATTAATCATGGTTAAGATATAAAACTAGCATTTCTATTGAATATTATATATTAAAATATATAGTTTATATTTAGTCTATATTTGAGTGTTTTGAGTTTTTTTTTAAAATTTAAAATGTAATTTTTTTTATTCATTTAATATTTAAAACATAGCAAGAAATATTGGTTAAGAGCAAGTCCCAAAGACATTAACATCAGCCTTCCAAGTAAAACTTTAGTTTTAGATCTTTTGTTTTCGCTTATTCTAAGACAAATTATTGAATTTAATAAGACGCAGCTTCCCTAATACAATTCATAATGCATTTAACCTTGCTTCTATTATAATTTTTAAGAAAAATTGAAAGTGCATTTGAAAGGCTAATCTATTTACACTATTTATATCCTAATTCAATTATTTTCTCATTTGACATTATTTACATATGGATCTATTTCTTTTAAGGAAGGGCTGTGTTAAAACCTAGGATAACTCTTTTGGAAAGTGTGGTAATAGACATCCATTATAGTCAATTCAGGATGCAATGCGTCCTCCAACCACTTGGTGCTGCTGGTGCATAGGAGTATATATGCAGAAGAGAAGGTAGGGAGTGTGTAAGAGCAATTGAAAAAGCAACAAAATGAAAATTTGAAGCTCTCTGCTTTATTTTAGTTTGTTTCATTGGAGGTTCTTCTCATTTGTCCAAATTAACGAAATTGGCAAATTTTGTTAACATTTGTATGAATCCAAAGTCTAGAACACATACACGTGAAACATATGCAACTATATCATAACATTATATTACGTGAAAACTACAATTGTATTAAAACAACAAAAATGTCAGCAATAGAGAGTCCTTTAGTAAACAAGAACAAACTGAATCTAGAGACCCCGTAAGAATGGACCTCTAGTAATATTTCAATCCGCATCCAGTGGAGATTACATAAATAGTTTCTTTGATTTTTTTTTTTGTTGTATATATATATATATATTAATGTTATATTCTGCTTTATATGAACTAAGTACTGACAAGTATTTCAATCCAGCACCTTTGCCCAATTAAACCAAAATTAAACATGTCCAAAAAATAAATAAATTTGAATATATAGAAAAAAAAAACTCTAAAAATGTTGCTATTATGTATCAATGTGCCGGTTCACCGAGCAACGTGCAATTAGTCCACACCTGCACAAAAAAAAGATGGAATTAGGAAAAAAAAATAATTATGAGCTATTTTACCATTAATAAGTGATAGTGGATCGGTTGTTACTTCAAGATGTTTCAGCCTTTACATGGATCTGCATTTTAATTTGAAATACAATATAGGTAGCGGAGAAATTGCTGTCATATTGGCAGCCATAAAACAGCTGATTCAAGGCTGGTTTCATCATTCAAAGCATTTTTTTTCTTGAATGCTTAAAACTTAGCAGTAGTCACACTTGGCGCCATTAACATTCAATAGTGCCAGATTAGTTAATCAGAGGCTGATTCATCCACAGAGTATGACTAATTTAAAATTAGCATAGAATTTTGGATGTTGTTCCATTACAGACACTATACAGATTTAATAAGGAAAATATACAAATATTGGGGATTTTGTGTAAACTAAATTGACTACATTTTTATATTGCGTAATTTTCCTTTAATTTGTGATAATATAAAGGAGATCACGTTATGGAAAAATTATACATTTAATATAGAGAACATTCCCATTGGAGGGTTAAATGTGGTACACGTTAAGTGTCTGGTGAGACAGATGTTTGCTAATTATGGAGAGTCTGTTGCCTAAAACTCAAGTGTCTCCAATTACGTTGTATCACTCATACAAGGCATACAAGGGTTTTTTAAAGGGCATCAGTTTGTCTAAAAAAAACCCCATAGGTTTTATTGTGTTAGATCAAAGATTTAATATAGTCTCGCCCAGCTCACAACACTTTTGAATGATCCACATTAAAAGGACATCAATGAACTAGGAGATACACAAAGTTGCAGGTCTTAGCAGTTTCCAATAGAGATTGCCCTTCAGACACCGTAAAGTTCAACGTTAAAAGTAAAAAATGTGTAGTCTGTTGGTGAATGAAAGCAATAGAGAGTGATGGTGAGTATAATACGTATCTCCAACCATAAAGCTTTGTGACGTGTCAAACACCGAGTGCCGAGGCACATGGTGCGTAAAACTCACCAACGATTCCATAGCTGAAGCGTTCCAAACATCCACTGGCATTAATATGAGCACAAAAACTGTGCGGTGGGAGCTTCATGGAATGGGTTTCCATGGCCGAGTAGCTGCGTGCAAGATACACATCACCAAGTATAATGCCAAGCGTTGGATCGAGTGGTGTAAAGCACAACGCCACTGGACTCTAGAGCACTAAAAACGTTCTGTGGAGTGACGGATCTCGCTTCTCTGTTTGGCAGTCTGATGAGCAACTCTGGGTTTGGAAGATGCCAGGATAACGTTACCTGCCCAACTGCATTGTGCCAACAGTGAAGTTTGGTGGAGGAGGGATAATGGTATGAGGCTATTGGGCCCCATTCTTCCACTGAAGGGAAATCTCAATGCTTCAGCATACCAAGATATTTTGGACAATGTTGTGCTTTCAACTTTGTGGGAACAGTTTGGGGAAGACCCATTCCTCTTCCAGCATGACTGCGCCTCTGTGCATAAAGGTCCATGGTTGGATGAGTTTGGTGTGGAAGAACCTGACTGGCCGCACAGAGCCCGGACCTCAACCTCACCAAACATCTTTGGGATGAACTGGAATGGAGGTTGTGAGCCAGGCCTTCTCGTCCAACATCAGGGCCTCACAAACGCTCTACTGGATGAATGGGCAAAAATTCCCACAGAAACTCAAAATCTTGTGGAAAGCCTTCCCAGAAGAACAGAAGCTGTTATAGCTCCAAAGGGCAACTTCATATTAATGTCTATGTGTTTAGAATGTGATGTCATCAATGTCCCTGTTGGTATAATGCCAGGTCTCCCAATACATATGTACAGTGGGACCAGCTTCTGCCGACCCTACATTACATTACATTTATTTATACAGCGCCAGCAGATTCAGAGTCAGTAGAATGCCTTTCTTAAAATCACAAACGATAACAAACTGGTACAAAATGAGAAGATGGCCCTGCGCTTGGGAGCTTACAATCTAGTCGACGTAGCACAACGCCAGAAGTGAGCATTGGTAGGTTCGTATACTTAGGATCTGTCAGGGTTTGCAACAATCTCAGAATCTCAAGGTGAAGGGGCAGATTCATTACAAAGATGCACAATTACAGCGAGTAGATGGAACAGCACCTTTAATAGTATATATGTCAGAGGGATGTGGCTTGGGGGGGGGGGTTGGGGTAGGTATCCATTACTAGTACATGTAATGCTGGAGTATGTTCTTCCTAAAGAATAGATACATTCTTCTTTATCAACCCTCAGTAATTAATGCAAAGGCCCCGAAGGCTGTTTGGATGTCGGGATTGTTTCCTTATGTATTTGCCAAAAGTACATACAAAACCATTGAACCTCTTTCACAGTTCTTTCTTTTCTAATTTTGTTATATAGATGAATATTCAAACAAAGAAAAACATGTTCTTCAATGAAGAACCCTTTATGTGCCTGGCAGGCAATGACAAAACTGTGCCTTTGAACCACTCCTATTCCGTGCTTTGTCTTGAGCAAAAGCCTCTCAAAATAAATAATAAGCATAATAAACTGAATATGACTATAAAAAAAGTGGGTATTTAAAAAGTTATTTAAACCAGGTATTTTTTGTTTTAATTTTTTATCAACAAAGAGGGGGTTACTGTAGTGCTTATAGAATCTTGATAGTGTCTTGCATTAAATTGAATTTTGTTTTCTATGGTTTCCTAACTCTTGCATTATTGTTGATCAATATATTCATGTTAAAGGCTGTGATGGCAACATTTTACCTTTAAGCTCCATCTCCCTCCTTATATATGTAACAGAACAGTACATGATCACATATACAGGAGACAATTGGCATAATAGTCTTAAAGAAAAACAGAACCCCCCCTCAAACTTTTTAATGAAAGGCTGAAACAAAGAGTGTCGCCATTGCAGGCCCAGGCGCATTCTAACCAACTTCCAAGATTGGATCGTGGAATAGAGTAAAGGATTTTCTTTAAGGGTTGATGGAATTTGAGTACAGGGTGTATGTAGAAGGGCCTGGATCTCAACAGTGGGACTAAAACGTTGGTGCAGCATATAATTCGTAAGTGTTATCCAGGGGATTTTTAAATTCAAGAACGAAACTTGTTGTCCAATGGCCACATTCACTGCCACTCACTCCCTCATTCTCTCTTTCTTTGAATGTCTCCCTTTCTTCTCCGCCAATTCCTTTCGCTTCTATATCTGACAACTCTGCTTTTTCTATAGCGTCTTTTTCCTCTTCTCGTTCTTCTCTCCACAGTCTTATCCTCTTGTTGAGTTTCTGAAAATTTGGAGGATCAGGGTGTTTCTGGAAGCCCCACCATAACCTCCTGTGAACTTCTGCAAAATGGAGGAGCTGTCAGTGACATCCTCTTCTCCGACTGGAGGATTGGGGGAGAGGGTTTTTTTCTGGAAGATAACCACCCATGAACTTCTACAAAATGATGGAGCTTCCAGTGACGTTCTCTCCCGATCCTCCAATTGGGGTAGAAGTTCAAGGGGTGGTCAAGTCCTTGGAGATGCGATTGAAGAAAGAAGGCAGAAAAACAAGTAGCGACACGCGAATGTGGCCGACGGAGAAGGTAGGGAGATACTCAGAGAGCGTGAGAGAGACTGGATGAAAGTGAGAGAATATGGATGAGTCTGAGTATAAGAGCTCATGAACTTTGGAGGAAAATTCATAGCTTTTCACTTCTTTTCCATCTGTTTTTCATGGGGGTCTCGCCTCGTTGAACAAGTTTAATATTTAGAATCTTGCCCATGTGGATTGCAATACATGGGTCACACAATTAGACCCCTGCACAAGAATCATAGTGTGTCAGCGCACTTCTATTAATACCATAATATACACCCCCGTTTTCTTGGTTTTATGGGTATGAAGATGAAAAAACATTGGAGAAGGGAAGACTTTATCAAAAAGATTCGACAGGTTGAGATGAAGTGGGTCTATTACCTGCAAATGCTGAATCCCAATTGATTGAATATTGATATTGATTTATTTAACTTCTTTTTAATATTGATGCTGCTGTATATTTATGTTTATATTATACAGGTTTCTTGATTTATGGCTCTACATATGAGTTTTAATCAATAACCATGGATTTGTATGTATTATCATTGAGAAATGTTTTAGGGATTTTATGTATAGTTTTTTTTTATATATGGTGTGCTCTCCTTTAATTTATTTAACTTTTCTTTCAATGCCGACATCTACTCATTCAGAATGAACTGTCTCTCGTTTGCAGGATATATGCATACTTGGGAACTCTTCATGGTTAACTCAGAGTCTCTTGATGAAGCCTGGCTGTCCTGGATCTCCGAGTCAGTTTGGTCTTCCTCCACCCAGGGGAGCTGGATTTGCCTACACCCATTCCCGGCATATATTGTGCCCACTCCCTGCCCATTTCCCTCCCACTCCCCACCCACTAAAGGCTTCCCCTACATATAGCTAGCCCCACCATTCCCAACATTCCCAAAGAAGTGGGAGAACTTCAAGGACCCTACCTTAGGGAGTTCCTATGCAGACCTTGGTGCAGAAGCTGATCGTGTTCCACAGTATATGTCCACCAGCTGAATATGCCCGGCCTCATGATACATGAGTATAAACATGTAGCCTGGAGCCACGCATACCCAGCAGTTGGCCATACTTACATCGTCAGGCAGCTCCTGTCTTTAAAGTACCAGGGCCGCCTTGTCATCGACAGCCCAGCCCTGTTTCTAGGTATGGATATGAAGCCTCCTCCCAGTATGTCCCACAATTAACTCAGTTTCAGCTTAATTACACCATAGTCATGTTTTATTGGCTTTTAGCGTATATCTTTACAATACATTAAACACTTTTAAAATAATCTTCTGTTACGGGTACAGGAAGATACCAGACATGAAATCAATTCTACAAGTAACCAAAAACTCATAAAAAGTCCTTGTGGTCTCATCAATTGCTGAAGCCTGGTCTTATTTGTGTTTTAGAAAGTGCTAAAATGAGGTCACCGTAAGTATTAAGAAGTTTATAATTCAATATGATTAGTCAGCTGGCTGCATCTTGGTATCTGTAAGGTGTAATAAAATTAAATTCTTATGACCAGTCTTATTCCAGTAAGAGTGAAGTTATTTGGCTCCATATACTGCTATTTGTTTGATTATAAAAATAAGCACAAGTGAAACATCCATAGATTCGTTTAACAAGGCATTTTAATTCATTAGGCAACCAGTGCTGTAAGACTCCTTATTTAAATATAAAAATTAGAACATACTACCTTTGTATTGGAAACACTGAAACGGGGTTGTTTAACGTTTATTTTTTAATTGCCCCTACCCAACTGTGCACAGAATGTGGGAAGAATGAGGTCAATCCCTCCTTGGTTAATAGGAGGTATTAAAGTCTTCTTTCTTTCTTTCTTTCTTTCTTTCTTTCTTTCTTTCTTTCTATGATTCCTATGGAATATAGCGGGCGATAACATTTTGTAGATTTCAGGTGAGAACATGCGAGTTCATGCCCTCTCCTGCAATTTGCAAAATTGAATCGCATGCCCTCCTAAAGCTGTTTTGTTAGCATTAGCATACAAGGGCATGCCGCTGACGTCGAGTCTGGTCAGTTGAGTTAAAAACTCGACCTTGACTGACCACTTGACTTCTTAGTGAATAAAACCAAGAGAGCCACAAGCAACTTACAAGATAGAAAGTTTTACTAGATCTGTTATCAAGTTTATTAATTCATGTTTTGCATTATTATGCATTTTGTCCATGTATATGTACCAAATATATATTTTCTAGTATAGTTTCTTTTTGGCCGAATGTTAACCCTTTCAAATGTACATCATTTCCCTCCGGATCCCGTCACCCTTGCTGTCCTGCAGCCATAGCTCCTCCACCATCTTGCCACACGGTCTTGTCCACTCCTCCATTCATAGATTCTCTTCTGCATCCTACAAGCATTTACCTCCAATTACTGCTACAAGAGAGCTATTACTACCTTTTTTTTTACCCCCCTCCCACGTTGACTCAATTACCCATATAATTTATTTTAGATTGCCTGACCCAAACATTACCAGGGTGACTGCAAGGATAGACCATGATTGAAAACATTTAGCAGAACACATTTTTAGTTCCATATTATATATTTTTTATTTATTTTCTGATTCAGAAGGGATGTCTTAATGGAACAAATAAAAACCCGACAAGATAACTAACTAGAACATTATCACTTTCTACAATCCAATCCACAACATCCGACTTTGATGCTCTTTCTTCATTAACTTCGATGTGAAGAACGGTAGCTTATAGAGGTCAGCTCTAGCTTTGATGTTGTAGACAACAGAAGAAACCTTTTCTAAATTCTAAAGAGAATTCCTTTAGTCTTAATTTAGACTTTGATTTTTGGGACTTCTTTCGCTTGCTGATTGGTTGCGTTGCGAATGTATGAATTTTATATATAGTGGTTTAATACAATCCTAAAGATACTGGGGCATTATTGAATACAAATCACTGATATATGTATTTTCATTCGTCCCTTGAATATTTCTGGATTTTAGTATATTTAATATTTTTGATTGATATTTATGTAATTTTGTATGTGAATAATAAACTCTAAAAAAAAAATAAAAAAAAATCCAATAAAAAAAAAAAGAAGAAACCTTTTCTTAATACAGAAATCTTGTGTGGTATCATTCCTGTCGGTGTTTTAAGAATTATTTTATTAAAAGAAAATCATATGGTTAAGATGTTACAGCGAAACGCGTCTGCGTAGTGCGTGCTGCCGTCATCAGATGCGGCATCGGAAGTAAGAGGTACACAGAGCCACCGGAGACTGATATCTGCCTTTAGCGGGACCCTGCTATATGAATTAGTTATACGGTTGCAGTAAAAAAAATAATTCACGTGGAATCCAATGTAAGATAAAAAAAACTAAAACTTATTATCGATTAAATATTTTTCTACTTACCTTCCAGCTTTCTGTCTTCTACATATACTGCCTTGAGGGAGTCCATATCCAAGAACACAGATCCTTCTTAAAGGGCTATTCTTTGCCTGTATCTTTGTATTTATATCCTTAACATTTATCTACTTACTACACTATATAGTGTTTATGTTCTGTTTATATATATATATATATATATATATATATATATATATATTTGGGTCCATTTGAGTTTCTTCCAGCACGTCAAAGTTTTTTGTGTTTGTATTTTTTATTATTCATTTACATTTACATTATTCATTTCACACAGAGTGCACGGTTATTTATTGTTTCTTTTTTATTTTCTTTCACACATATATATATATATATATATATATATATATCACAATTATTTCTTTGGTACAGTATCCATATGTGTTAATATTACATATTTTATCCTCTTACTGTAAAGAAACATTTTATTTGCTGAAAATAAAGCGTCCTTTCAGCTGACATGCTGCCCTTTGCCTTGACCTTGAGAAGCGATGTGTTTGTGAATTCTATGCCACGACCTTGTTTTTTTTTTTTTTGTACATCGTAATCGTATTTCTTCATCTGCTTCTTTTATTCTAATAGAAGCAATTTAGCTAAATACCCACATAAGTAAAATATTCTGAACGCGTTATGTGTCGCTGAAATCCCTGAAATCTTTTCTCCAGCTTCATAATAAGAAATGTTTCTTTACAATATAATGTATATTCAAGGTAAGACCTTTCCAAGGATTTATGTGGTTGAATAGACCCTTTTTTTATACAATAAATCAGATGAAAAAATGCCCCCAGCCTTCCAAAATTAGACCCAATCAGTATATAGCTGCTATGTTAATTATTCCACAAATATAAATGTATCTTAAAAATATTACTTATTACGTTGGTGAGGTCACAGCATACATTTGCCTACGTCACACTGAAGACCTATGACATCATTTGTTCCCTGTTTTATGTCCATGTAGGATGATGTCGCTCCTGGCTCAGAGCAATTCACACGTTGTCATTCAGCCTCAATTTTACTGAGACTTTAATTTTCCAAATTGTAATTGTCCAGCTAATCGTATCACCACGTCTCTGGAACAGCGTAATCCCGAATTTACAGAGTGCCCCCCCCTGTCCATGGTACTGAAATACGATTCTTCTCTTTTAATATTGTTTTATAACCATGATATAAATAGTACGGGGCGGTACAAATGCCTACAGGCCCAAGTAGAAGTTTCACGTTATTGAAATTTAATTTGCTTTCCAAAATGGCCTAATTATCGACAAGCAGGTTGCCAAGCCTTTGGGATTAAAGGGGAAAAAACTTTAATTTTTATTTTTTTTTAAACTTTTTTCAGTAGAAATTCTACTGATAACATACGAGGAAGCTGCTTCTAAAACTGTCCTCCCATGGTAGCCTTTCATGGTAGCCGCCAATTGTTTGCGTTATAAGGGAACATCGTGACGCCTTAACAAAAAAAACTTCAAAGAGACAAAAACCCTAAGAACTTTCAATCTAGGAACAGCAGTCATTTTTTTTGTACGTTTTTTTTTTGTATATGATATTTTTATTATGAATCACAGAAAGTCAAATATTGTTTTTGAATTTAAAAATCACTGAAAATGCTATGGTCCCTTAAAGATCCTTTTTTTCTGGTGGGGGGGGGGGTGCCGTCATCCCTCTAGCAACGTTTTCGGTGGTCCTTTAACTTGCAGGAAAGTTAAAGCGACTTTTGGCCGCTAAGGGAAGGATGGGGTTGCATATCTCTTCGGTGAGAAAGAAGATTGGGGATCCATCGTGGCCCTTTTTTCACCTTTTTTCGCATCGAAGAACCGAACGCTGGGCCTTAAAAATAAAGCAGTAGATGGGAATAGTCACAAAACAAAAAATGTCACCAACACATCGGCAAGAACCAATGCAGCCGGTCCTTAGGGCTTACAATCTAATAGTTTCTACAATCTATGATGGAATAGGATCTAAAGCGTAGCCATATGTTTTATTTTACTTTACTAGGAGGGAGGTAGATAAGTAGATCAGCCTCCCTGCAGAAGTGGTAGATATGAATACAGTAAGGGGATTGGCATATGGCTCCCAAATCTAATCATTTTGTTTCGCATTGAATCTTCCTATATAAATAGGTCCAACGAACAACCATTTTGTTAATGGGATATCTTGACTTTTTTCCCCATTGTGGAAAAAACCCTTGGCCACAAAGTTTTTCTTTTTTCTTTTGAAGAAGCAGATATTAACCCCTTAAGGACAATGGGCGGTCCCTAAACCCATTGAAAATAATGCATTGTGAGCCCGTACATGTACAGCCTTTGTCATTAAGGGGTTAAGATTAGCAAAAAAAAAGAAAATATGGAAATATGAACAAGCTAGACAAAAATGACTAAAAATCATCATACTGCCATATGCTAAACATATATATTTATTCTTGGGTGGGCACAACTATTTTTGTTTCATGATGGGCATCGTAAGTTCACTTTCTTTAGTAGAAAGGCCAATCAGTCTAAGTTCTTTGTCTTCTTTGAGACGTCGCCATCTCTTTTTCATTACTGTATTGCTTATCATTTCTTATGACCATCAGATGGACGTAAAGATCCGTGGAGCAGGAACACAATGCGTGATGTAATGTGTACATGGACGGAGTTCTGGAATGGTATGATGGGTGGGTAGGGCGTGTTCTAGATAAGGGTATGGTGTTGTTTGTGTTGGAAAAGCAACACTTGGCATTTGCTTGCGCGCAATATCAAATCTGACCCAATGTTACCCCTTTCATCCGTTATTCGCTAATCCTATAATGCAGTCACACGGAGAAGAGGTTGTTTGACGATAGATTAATAGTTTGTTTCAAGTATTTTGTATTGTTTAGATAAAGACATGATATATTGCGAGGTAAAACATGTGACAGATCCCCCTGCGCGTATGATACTCTTGTTAATTTGTAGCAGGGTTGATGACCTGTTGTATTTAAAGTGTTTACTGGTGAAGGAGTAAAAGAAGAACATTACCGGTAAGTTGTAAAGGTATTAATCATCAGATCTTACTACATTAATGATACATCGTGAAGAGCTATCCAAGAAGAGTTTCATCTTCGATAGGAGTTGGTCCTGAAATATCTCGTAACAGCAAAGAAGAAGTTAATATTAATGATTTTTGGCATTATAAGGGTGGAAATGACCAAAATTACATGGGGGAGCCCTTTTGGGGAGAAACGCATCAAGACGTCTCATATCACTCATATATAATGCATGCGATGAATTTTAAAACATACAAAGTAAGAAACATATGTATATTTCATGTATATTTTTTTTCAATTAAAGTAATAATATTTTCAAAAACATTAAATCTGCTATACAAGCACTTCCAAATTTTAGTTATTCGGATTCGTATGAATTGCAATTTTACAGAATTTGGGTAAATTTGACAAAACTGAAGCCAAAAGAGTCTCAGATTTGTCATTCAAAAGCGCCATCATTTTGCCCTCATTTGAACTCAGGGCAATATGGCGCCGTTTGCTGTGACTTCATCTCCACAATCCTCCAATTGGGGGAGAGGACGTCACCTAAAGCACCGCCATTTTACCCTCAATGGTAACTCAGAGCAATATGGCGGAACTTTTGGTGCAAGCGCTGCCATCTGGTTTGAAGTTCCTGCCGGGTGATGTCCGTAGAGATGGGGACAAAGAGAGAAGATATGGAAGCCGAAGTGGTCGGCAGAAGCAGAAGTGGTTGGCAGAGAAGGTTGGAGAATGAGAGAGTGAATGTGGGCAACGGCCACGGAATTTGGTTCCCAAATTAAAAATGGCCCAGAACAGGCCGAGCGGAATGGGCATGGAATGAAATTAGTTGCCTGAAAACGAATGAGACAAGAACAAACTAAAAACTTTGAATGATTTTTGACCCATTTGCACGTCTACTTACTGACTTCTGTGTAACATCCTAAAAAGCAACCTCATAAACGATCAAGGTCTAGTGTCCAGAGAAGAACCGGTCATAGGTCACATAATCAGGGGACAGGGATATATAAAAAAGCAGTACAGGATTTATAAAAAATAAAAAAAAAGCATTTTCCCATACTAAACCACCATGTGACATAATAGAATTATTCGTTAGGATTCGTACGAATTATACCAAAATTTGCCAATTTTGTCAATGTCTGAAAATGAGGGGGGACCCCAACAAAAAAAATAAAAATGAAGGAGAGGTGCCCTGAATTTCCATTTGCATTTTGTTGGATTTTTTTCACTCTAACAAGCTATCTCTCACTCACTTTCTCGCACGCCCAAACTCTTGTCTTTCTCATTATTTTTCTCAATACCTGCATTATTTTGGCCTGGTTTAGTACCTCTGCAACAAGCACACTATGGGAACTGCCCCCCCCATTACTCTCACAGGGGAAGAGGGAGCCGAGCAGGGACAAATGGATCACAGGAGAAGAAAGTAGAGAAGAAAGAAACCAGAGAGAAGGAGAAACACAGAGAATGTAGGGAGACATTGACAGAGAGGGCGAGTGAATGAGGGGGCGAGTGTGTGAGAATGAGTTATAATGAATTTTGTTTCTGTATGAGATGACCCCTTCGAATTTCATCCGAAGGGAATGACGAGGAAATAATATACCCAGAAGAAAATGTGTTTTCTTAGTAGTATTGTTTTAATTCTCTATCTACCTGTCAGAATTCCAACAGAGTTTTTTTTAACCCTTTTAACCTTTAGAGGAATCGATTTATCAGTTATTAGGGTTTTACATATTACAGAAAACAAATGTAAAAAAAATATTTGAAAAAAAAAGTAATATTTATGAAGCTAAATGTAATTCTGGCCAGGTTTGATGAACGGTACATGCCAGAAAGAAATGAAGATCTCTAAGAGATTTACAAGTGTGGAGAGTTTAGCCTTTAAGGTTTAAATGCCACAGAAAACAGTGAAGAAAAAGTGAAGCTGACAAAATGCATGATAAGAATGTAGACCATTTGAAGATGAGACGTCTTTGAGAGGCTGATCTACGGAAAGATAAAAACGCGGGACAGGGGATTGAGTGACGCAAACACATGGTTTTCTGTGTCCGATGGAGAAAATGAGCATTTCTCCATAAAACCATATTTTCTTTCATGATTCATTATCTGCAGGAGATCAGTCCAGTTAGCACGGTTCACGAGTTCTAGATCAGCCAAATGTCCGACCCTTATAGCTTCCATAAGTTCCAGAGTTACGTTCAAAGTGGATGTAGCTGCTGTTACAATGTTGCTGTGGCTAGGTTGTGTATACAACTCAGATTTGCCACCAGCTTTTAATTCAAAGATATTCAGATTTCAAGACGTTCCGAAGGTTTAGCTATCATATCTCTGAGCTAGAACCTCAGCTGCCAGCGTGTCCAGCAGACAAAACACACAACCTGCCCGTTAATGTTTAACTATTTCATTATTGTTACAATTAAGGCAGGTAACCAGTGTCAGGACGTACCTCTATTCCATCTACTTACTTACTTCTCGTCTTTCACTTTCTGTCTTAGTTCTCATACATTCGGGTTCTTGATGCTGGTAAACAATCAATATTTAGTCTGTTCATTTAGTTTGGGGAAGCCGCTAAATATATTTGTACATTCAGTGATATACTTGTACTATTGCTTTCACATGACATTATAACACATGAATAATTAATAAGCACTCGATGTATTATTCATTTTCAGCACTGTATTGTATTTTGGCGTAATCAATTTTTATCATCGTGTTTATGTAATAATGCGGTATTCCATGTGATATGAAATGGTTAGCGGGCTATTGTGAAACATGCGCATGCCGTGGCTGCCATGGACGTACCAAACAAATTCAGAAATGCTTAACATTACATTTGTTTATGTTGCTCCATCCGATTCTATAGCGGACAGTGATTGTACCAACTTAAAATTAACTATAATATCAACACACGTTAAGACATACTGGTACAGAGCGAGAAGAGGACTCTGGTCTTGCAAGGTTACAATCTTTCAGGATATTTAGGTTATAGGTGTTAATATTTGCTGTTTAGTGGACCGACGCTCCTGGAATAAGATGTCATCAAGGGTCCTTTTCAAAGCTTACTTGATGTTACCCTATAGTCCTCTTTGGACTGTTTTTTGTGGGACCAATAAAGAAATATCCATTTTTTAATATTGACTGTTCCTTCAGAGTCACCAAGTTTTTTGTCAGCTGGCCTTACTGTTAACTAACAGGCTGGAAACAGCAAATGACCAAAAAAATGCATCTAAATGCCAAGCGTAAGGCCAGCTCTGAGATCAGAAAGGGTGCAAGACTTCAATAGGGTCAGTGAAGCTTATTAATTTAACAAGAATCCATTGACTGGCTTTTAGGATCTATACAACGGGAATTGTGCTGTCTGTGCCGGATTAAGACGACTTTGCAGATGGAGAAAATGTTAATGACCCAATTGATTAAGATATTTATGTATTATGTTTTTTTATAATTGTTGACAACAAGTGACTAATAATTACACAACATGGGAAACATGTCAAGTACAGCAGAGTGTAGCGACACCCTGTAATGCCAAAAGAGTCCATTTTGAAACGTCCAAATAAAACGCATGAGGAGCTCGAAGGATAGACATGGTAAGTACAGCAACATTTTGTGGCATATGCTAATAGGTTCAGCCTTCATAAACTGTTTTAAAAGGTATAAAAAAAAGTATAAAAAAATAAAATATATAAAATATAAATATATAAAATAAAACCTGCAAGTTAGGCAGTGGTGGTGGGCCAGCATTTTCCATTGTAGGAAAACTCCCTTCGAAAAGAAAGTAGTAAGGTTTTCCCCATAAAAGCTGAATGGGATGGGATGGGTTTTTTAGAGCCCTTGGACACTCACCGAAAGAGTTCCATAAACTTTTCTGAGATTGCGTTTCAATGAACAATGAAAGAAGACAGAAAGTAGACAGGGACATGGAAGCAGTCGGTTGAGAAGGTAGGGAGACATTGAGAGAGAGCGTGTGAGAGAGTGAATGAGAGAGTGAGAGAGAGTGTGAGAAAGCATGAGAGTGTGTGAGAGAGCGTCAGGGAGGATGAGTGTCAACAAATTTAATTTCTGAATTTCATCTTAACGGAAAGGGCAAAAAACCAAATTCATTGGTCAGAGGAGGAGATGCCGCCATATTTCCCCTAGTTCAAGTGAGGGCAGAATGACGTCTTTAAGTGATGTTTTCTCCACTGTATTGAAGGGTGGGGGGGCGTCATTGCAAGCACCATCTTATTGTCGGAAGATTGAAAATAGAAGATAAAGTGGAAGAAGAAGAAAGAAGGGAGAAGACAGAAGACAAAAGATGATGAAGAAGAAGATGCAGAAGTGGAAGAAGTCGGCAGAAGCAGGAGTGGTCGGCAGAGAAGGTGTGAGCGAGAGTGAACAAGAATGAGAATTTGAGAGGGTAAGTGAGAGTGTGAGAGAGTGAGAGAACCGGGAAACAAATTTTGTTCCTGAATAAATAATACCCCCACATTTTCAGTCGAACTGAATGGGTTGAATCTGATTCATTTTTGGTAATTTTGCTTAATCTCTAATGCTAGAAGCATAAGAGTTTTAGAAGTTCCTACTTCGGCTAAGAGTAAGGTTAGAAACATAGGAGCATGGAATTTCATGGTTCCATCGAGCCAATTTTTCCTGCTGTAGAGACTCAAACCTTAATGTATCCTTGGTTTCCTCTTAGTTCCTTTTCGTTCTGTCCCAATCTTAACTGAGGGATCATGGGAAATGAAGGAATACTATCATGAAATGTCCTAAATTTGCCCAAAGTGGAGACAAGTCTAAATATAAGACTCCTAATGATCCTTAACACAAAATAATAATATCATTAATAATAATAATAATAATAATAATGTTTTCAGTACTGGACTCAGTTTATTTTCTTTAAATATGGGCTTTAACTACAACATGTTTTTCCCTTAAGAAAGAATACATATTTTCCTCTTAAGCAATTGAAAAGTACCACGCATATCTTACCGAAGCGCATCAGAAATAACTGTCTGCAGCTTGTTTTGACATGTCCACTTGTGGTTTGTGTTACCTTTAACTAAACATCAGTTTTTCTTCAGACAGAATAAACCATTTCAACAGAAAAAAAAAAAGCAAACAGAAATAAGCCGGCGTTGTGTTTGCCGATTTTCGTCTGAAAGCAGAAACTGAGAGGTGTGTTCGTACGACATCAAGTGCATATTTCTGATTCATGTATTTGCGGTAACTATTGACACAGGATTTAAATGTTTAAAGGGAAACTTGATTTCTTTCTGCCCTATCTGTTGCAGCCTGTCCTTTTAAGATGACTTGCTTTTTTTTATGCAGAAAAATGTAAAAATTACAAAAAAAATTACACAAGGAAGTAGGCTATATATGATTAAAATAATAGACACAATGGGTAAATGGGCAACGAGTGTCGACTTTTCTTTTGAGGGGCGGGGTTAGGGGTGTGGCTAGGGGCTGGGCTTTAAATTGTGCTCCTAAATTGTTGTTATTCATGTAACTGAGTAAAGCATTTAGAAGAATAATAAAGTAATTTACATATAGAATATATTGTAGTTTAGACACATTTTTGCTGTTTCTATACACGTTATTGTGACTTTTAGGGCTTTGGAACCCGGCCATACCGTCATACCCAGCAAACATTCTGAGCTCCTAGAAAAGAGGAAAGAGGGGCATCAGGGGACAAAAGAATGGCATCAGGGGAGGAAAGAACGGCATCAGGGGAGGAAAGAAGGGCACAAAGATCCGGGTCCCAAACAAGAACTGTCCCGTCTATAGACACATAGACATCATAAGCATTCAAGTGATGGCTGGAGCTGTGACGTCTCCAGGCCTAGGACGGCAGGTCCAGGAGAGCGACAGTCCCCCGGTACAAAACCGAGGGGCAGATTGTCCTATCGGGGCAATCAAGCTTCACCGCTGTCCCGCCGGACAATGGGCCTCCCCAACAGGCCTTTTTATTTATTTCATTATCACAGTATTCTAATGATTTGGATAGCTCAGAATTTGTAAACACCATGCCCATCACAAAGCCCCTTACCCCTTAGATTTCAAATGTTTCTGGAGAAAAATACCGTATTGGCTCGAATATAGGCCGCACTTTTCCCCCCCACTTTAAGTCTTTAAAGTGGGGGTGCGGCCTATATTCGGGGTCTAGCGCCCGACGCCCGGGACATGCAGTCCCGGGCGCCGGGCAGGCAGCGGGGTTAGGATACAGATCCCCCGCAGCGGTGCAGGGGACCTGTATCCTACTGTCTGATACGCTCAGACAGCCTCCCCTGCCAGCACTTTCCACGGGGGGGTGCCGGCACGGGAGGTTGTCTAAGCGCATCTTGCGGACGGTCACCGGCTGCGGCGATGCGGGTAAACGGCCTCCGGCAGCGGAGGTTGTTTAGCCGCATCGCCGCAGCCGGTGACCGTCCGCACGATGCGTTTTACCTCTGCCCCCAAGACTTACCAGAGCAGACTCCCGGGTGTCTTGCGGGGCCGGCGGGGGACATTTACGCAATACGCGTATACAACTTCCGGTGCCGGCACATCCGCTGAGTGCCGGCACCGGAATTTGTATACGCGTATTGCGTAGATGTCCCCCGCCGGCCCCGCAAGACACCCGGGAGTCTGCTCTGGTAAGTCGGGGGGGGGGGCAGAGTGGCAGCATATCTCGGGGGGGAGGAGGAGGACAGTGGCAGCATATCTCACCTCCCCCGGGTTAGCCCCCCCATATTAAATTTTTTTACAAAAGATCATGGCATTTGTTAGATCTTTGTTAGATCAGGTTTGATCAACTGTTTTTTTCGTTAGATCAACTCTAAAATAGGCAATATTAACAATCTTTTTCAGGGGGGGCTAACCCGTAGCCAGCCCCCCCTCAACAAAAATTTCAACAAAATGTTACTGATTATGATAGCTCTACGTTAGATCAGGTTTGATCAGACAAAATTTTTGTTAGATCTAGTCTAATTACTGAGATATTGCATATTTAATGAGGGGGGGCTGGCCCCCCCTCAACTGAAATTTGGATTTTTTTTAATGGATCTTGGTAGATATTCGTTAGATCAGGTTAGATCAACAGTTTTTTTCGTTAGATCTATCACACAGGAGGCGGTATTCACAATCCTATTTTGTGTGCGGGTAAAGGGTATACATAGGGGCTGGCCCCCCTCAACTGAAATTTGGATTTTTTTTAATGGATCTTGGTAGATATTCGTTAGATCAGGTTAGATCAACTGTTTTTTTTCGTTAGATCTACCATGCAGGAGGCGGTATTCACAATCCTATTTTGTGTGCGGGGGATGGGTACACATACGGTCTGGCCCCCCCTCAACTGAAATTTGGATTTTTTTTAATGGATCTTGGTAGATATCCGTTAGATCAGGTTAGATCTACAGTTTTTTTCGTTAGATCTACCACGCAGGAGGCGGTATTCACAATCCTATTTTGTGTGCGGGTGATGGGTATACATAGGGGCTGGCCCCCCCTCAACGAAAATTTGGATTTTTTTTAATGGATCTTGGTAGATATTCGTTAGATCAGGTTAGATCAACAGCTTTTTTCGTTAGATCTACCACGCAGGAGGCGGTATTCACAATCCTATTTTGTGTGCGGGGGATGGGTACACATACGGTCTGGCCCCCCCTCAACTGAAATTTGGATTTTTTTTAATGGATCTTGGTAGATATTCGTTAGATCAGGTTAGATCAACTGTTTTTTTCGTTAGATCTACCACGCAGGAGGCGGTATTCACAATCCTATTTTGTGTGCGGGTGATGGGTATACATAGGGTCTGGCCCCCCCTCAACTGAAATTTGGATTTTTTTTAATGGATCTTGGTAGATATTCGTTAGATCAGGTTAGATCAACTGTTTTTTTCGTTAGATCTACCACGCAGGAGGCGGTATTCACAATCCTATTTTGTGTGCGGGGGATGGGTACACATACGGTCTGGCCCCCCCTCAACTGAAATTTGGATTTTTTTAAATGGATCTTGGTAGATATTCGTTAGATCAGGTTAGATCAACTGTTTTTTTCGTTAGATCTACCACGCAGGAGGCGGTATTCACAATCCTATTTTGTGTGCGGGTGATGGGTATACATAGGGTCTGGCCCCCCCTCAACTGAAATTTGGATTTTTTTTAATGGATCTTGGTAGATATTCGTTAGATCAGGTTAGATCAACAGCTTTTTTCGTTAGATCTACCACGCAGGAGGCGGTATTCACAATCCTATTTTGTGTGCGGGGGATGGGTACACATACGGTCTGGCCCCCCCTCAACTGAAATTTGGATTTTTTTAAATGGATCTTGGTAGATATTCGTTAGATCAGGTTAGATCAACTGTTTTTTTCGTTAGATCTACCACGCAGGAGGCGGTATTCACAATCCTATTTTGTGTGCGAGTGATGGGTATACATAGGGGCTGGCCCCCCCTCAACGAAAATTTGGATTTTTTTTAATGGATCTTGGTAGATATTCGTTAGATCAGGTTAGATCAACAGCTTTTTTCGTTAGATCTACCACGCAGGAGGCGGTATTCACAATCCTATTTTGTGTGCGGGGGATGGGTATACATACGGTCTGGCCCCCCCTAAACTGAAATTTGGATTTTTTTAAATGGATCTTGGTAGATATTCGTTAGATCAGGTTAGATCAACTGTTATTTTCGTTAGATCTACCACGCAGGAGGCGGTATTCACAATCCTATTTTGTGTGCGGGGGATGGGTACACATACTGTGAATGCAGAGAATAAAAAATATTGAAAGTTATCTATACATTGTGTTAGGCAAACTGCAAGAAAATGCCTAAATTCGGAGAAAAATGTGTTTTAAATGTGTCTGTGGAGTCTGTTATTTATGACATTACCTCATACCTCCCAACATCTCGGCAAATTGGGACGCTGGCGCGCATGTGCATTGCTGCCATCACTCTTCCTAAACTGTGAAGATCAGAGTGTCAGCGTTACCGCGCATGCGCGCTAGTGCTGTCACTGAAGCTGGCAGTGTTACTGCGCATGCGTACAATGCTGAGCATGTCCAGTAGTCGTTTTCTGGTGACCCAGGCACCAGAGAACACGATCAGGACCCGCAGGATTCTGAATCCCGAATTCCATGGAACAGAGGTAGAGCTCAGCGGGACAGAGCCTCCAAATCGTGACTGTACTGCATTAATCGAGACAGTTGAGAGGTATGCACCTGTGGCTTGATGTGCAAATGAACAGGCATGGATATGTAAAATCAAAAGAAGATTGTGAGTAGATAGATCTAACGAAAAAACAGTTGATCTAACCTGATCTAACGAATATCTACCAAGATCCATTAAAAAAAATCCAAATTTCAGTTGAGGGGGGGCCAGACCGTATGTGTACCCATCCCCCGCACACAAAATAGGATTGTGAATACCGCCTCCTGCGTGGTAGATCTAACGAAAAAAGCTGTTGATCTAACGAATATCTACCAAGATCCATTAAAAAAAATCCAAATTTTCGTTGAGGGGGGGCCAGCCCCTATGTATACCCATCACCCGCACACAAAATAGGATTGTGAATACCGCCTCCTGCGTGGTAGATCTAACGGAAAAAACAGTTGATCTAACCTGATCTAACGAATATCTACCAAGATCCATTAAAAAAAATCCAAATTTCAGTTGAGGGGGGGCCAGACCGTATGTGTACCCATCCCCCGCACACCAAATAGGATTGTGAATACCGCCTCCTGCGTGGTAGATCTAACAAAAAAAACTGTAGATCTAACCTGATCTAACGGATATCTACCAAGATCCATAAAAAAAATCCAAATTTCAGTTGAGGGGGGGCCAGACCGTATGTGTACCCATCCCCCGCACACAAAATAGGATTGTGAATACCGCCTCCTGCGTGGTAGATCTAACAAAAAAAACAGTTGATCTAACCTGATCTAACGAATATCTACCAAGATCCATTAAAAAAAATCTAAATTTCAGTTGAGGGGGGGCCAGCCCCTATGTATACCCTTTACCCGCACACAAAATAGGATTGTGAATACCGCCTCCTGTGTGATAGATCTAACGAAAAAAACTGTTGATCTAACCTGATCTAACGAATATCTACCAAGATCCATTAAAAAAAATCCAAATTTCAGTTGAGGGGGGGCCAGACCGTATGTGTACCCATCCCCCGCACACAAAATAGGATTGTGAATACCGCCTCCTGCGTGGTAGATCTAACGGAAAAAACAGTTGATCTAACCTGATCTAACGAATATCTACCAAGATCCATTAAAAAAAATCCAAATTTCAGTTGAGGGGGG
This sequence comes from Spea bombifrons, assembly GCF_027358695.1. Lineage (NCBI taxonomy): Eukaryota > Metazoa > Chordata > Amphibia > Anura > Pelobatidae > Spea > Spea bombifrons. Next base: position 7,065,624 of record NC_071091.1, on the reverse strand, counting down.
GCCAGACCGTATGTGTACCCATCCCCCGCACACCAAATAGGATTGTGAATACCGCCTCCTGCGTGGTAGATCTAACGAAAAAAACTGTAGATCTAACCTGATCTAACGGATATCTACCAAGATCCATAAAAAAAATCCAAATTTCAGTTGAGGGGGGGCCAGACCGTATGTATACCCATCCCCCGCACACAAAATAGGATTGTGAATACCGCCTCCTGCGTGGTAGATCTAACGAAAAAAACAGTTGATCTAACCTGATCTAACGAATATCTACCAAGATCCATTAAAAAAAATCCAAATTTCAGTTGAGGGGGGGCCAGCCCCTATGTATACCCTTTACCCGCACACAAAATAGGATTGTGAATACCGCCTCCTGCGTGGTAGATCTAACGAAAAAAACTGTTGATCTAACCTGATCTAACGAATATCTACCAAGATCCATTAAAAAAAATCCAAATTTCAGTTGAGGGGGGGCCAGACTGTATGTGTACCCATCCCCCGCACACAAAATAGGATTGTGAATTCCGCCTCCTGCGTGGTAGATCTAACGAAAAAAACTGTTGATCTAACCTGATCTAACGAATATCTACCAAGATCCATTAAAAAAAATCCAAATTTCAGTTGAGGGGGGGCCAGCCCCCCCTCATTAAATATGCAATATCTCAGTAATTAGACTAGATCTAACAAAAATTTTGTCTGATCAAACCTGATCTAACGTAGAGCTATCATAATCAGTAACATTTTGTTGAAATTTTTGTTGAGGGGGGGCTGGCTACGGGTTAGCCCCCCCTGAAAAAGATTGTTAATATTGCCTATTTTAGAGTTGATCTAACGAAAAAAACAGTTGATCAAACCTGATCTAACAAAGATCTAACAAATGCCATGATCTTTTGTAAAAAAATTTAATATGGGGGGGCTAACCCGGGGGAGGTGCATATCTCGGGGGGGAGGAGGAGGAGGACAGTGGCAGCATATCTCGGGGCGAGGAGGAGGAGGACAGTGGCAGCATATCTCGGGGGGGGAGGATGAGGACAGTGGCAGCATATCTCGGGGGGGGACAGTGGCAGCATATCTCGCGGGGGAGGACAGTGGCAGCATATCTCGGGGGGGGGGACAGTGGCAGTATATCTCGGGGGGGGAGACAGAGTGGCAGCATGTTTTTTTGGTGCTTTTTTAAAGAAAAAAACTTTTAGGGTGCGGCCTATATAAGGGGGCGGCTTATATCCGAGCCAATACGGTACTATGCATGAAAAATAAAGAAAATAAAGATATAGTACAGTTTCTTATCTTGAATTCTGTCCATGGTGAATAAAGCTTTTTAGGCCCCGTTATGGAGGGACGCTATTGACGTTCATCCTCTGGGGGTTTTTGAAATATATTTTTTAGCAAAAAGGGGCATGAGGTGTTTGGGGGCAGGTGTCCGGCCATCGACTGCACCAACGTCATCAAGCAGCCACTGAACTTAAAGTTCCAACGCCAAATCCTCATTGCCAGTCCGGACCTGTGTTTAGGTACCTTAAATAAAGTTTTTTGGGGGGGGTAAAATTTCATAATTTTGTTAGTTCTCCTTTCAAGAACCATAAGCTAAGCAGCCATTTTGTTTCAAGACACGGAGGTCAATATTTAGGGATTATGTTAAAAAAAATGTAATTCTGTTATAAAGTTAGAAAATTGTAAACAGTGGGCTGCTCTCGTTGCTGATTCCATTGGTTGCTACGGTTATACATCCATTTCTAAAATCCCCCAACTAATGCAACATGTTTTTCTGTTATTAAAGATGTTTTTAGGGAGTTTTCTGTTGTGTTATTTCTATATTATCTTTTAAAATCTTTGCCGGAACAACTAAGCCTATTAGAAAATTAAATTAATGTAATTTTAAAATAAATCTTTACATTACTCCTTCCTTCCTGATATTTCCCTATCTTATTTTCTGAAATGCTCATAAACTAGATCTTAGAATTCCTTGAGAGTCCTATTGACCCCCTTTTCCCCCAGATGTTTTTACTAACCTGACGGTCAAAAAAAAGTTTTGTTTCTTTTAGTTTTGCTTTTTTAATTTTTCCTGCACTCACAGCCCTGCTTCTAAATAACTCCACCCTGCCAAGGAATCTTTGAAATATTTCCCTTTGTCTGGAAAAGTCAGCCATCCTTAAATCCAAATTCTATGTTTTCGAACCAATTTCACTGTTTATCTTCTTTTTCTTAACTCTATAGGCTAAAGGTTACCAGAACAATCACTCACTCAGAATAAGGCTTTTAAATGAAATTTATAGCTTTTTTTTAATTAAATGCAAATTATTTTCTTCTAAATAGTTTTTTTTCTAATATTTTCAACTACATTATGTTTTGTTTCAAATATCTGTGGTTAATATTTGTTAAAATACTGTGTGTTTTCCAAATTGGACTTCATTTTTTTATTCCTAGTATCAGATTAAAAATTAATTTCCAAAAATATAGCTTTTTTCTTTTTAAAACAGTTCTACATTTTGCATAAAATAATATTTTTCTGAATAATAATAATAATAATAATTATTTATTGTTTTATATAGCGCCATCAAATTCCATAGCGATGTACAATGGGTGGACAGGACATAACAAGTAGTATGTAACATAACAAATTGACTTACAGAGACAACAGGTGAGGAGAACCCGGCTAAAATAAGTTTACAATCTAGAATAAATAAATCTACAATAAAATAATAAAAGTCTATGGAGGGACGGACTTCATTAGCATTGCCATAAAGCATCAGCTCAGTGTGGTGTTTGTGCTGGGAAAGTCACCCAAAATATCACATGACTGACAACAATGGCCGCCTCCAGGTCTGCAGATAAAGGGACTTCATTGGAAGAAAATTAGGTAAAAAACTGGTTTTTTCCCCACAATGTCATTACTGTATACAGCACTAGGGGTTATGCTCAAGGAGAATAACTTTTTCCACTGAAATTCCCCTTTAATATTACGTAAATTCTCAAGGAATTTGTAATAGAATATTTTATCACAATAATCATGGAATGTCTCGGAATTCCTTTCCAATTCTCTATGATTGTCCCAAAACGGGCTTATGCTTGGACCACGTAATGATGTGGTGTTAATTTTTGCAATCGCACCTTGGCCATTTGCTGCGCGCATAGATTTACCGAAGCCCGGAAGCTGTATGATTAACTTTAAGCAGAAACGTGAATTTTGCATACGAAGAAGTCCAAAGCGTTTTATGTCGTTACCGATCTCCCCGAAAACCTCGTCCACATTAATTGCAGACATCTGGAGTGATTTCCATGCTGGAATGTGTGCAGTAATTTATAATGAGGAAACACAAAGGGGGAATTTAGGAGATGAATATTGGGACGTGTGGGAGCCATAATAAATAGACTAGACACGCTAATTACATGGCATGCGTTATGCGTGTGTAATGTAACGGCGATGGAGCTGTCCTCAAGTTCAAAGACATTGATCAAGTTATGAAAACATAATAACATCGAGATTTGGACACAAAACTTTTAGCCAAAGAGAAAGAGACATTGGACGCATTCCTAAAAAACAAAAAACATCCGCGCTCGCTTCAACGCCTCCCCGGTTTATTCAATGTTTCCTACGTAAGTCAACACTAACAGCCATCCAGATAGGACTCGTTAAAGGGGGTTTCTAATTAGAAACATAGAAGCGTTTGACATTAGATGAGACACATTCGGCTCGGCTAGTCTGTACATTTTCACACTGCGTTAACCTCTACCACTTCTGCTGGGAGGCTCTTCCATGCAGCTAACACCCTCTCAGTAAAGGAAAACATCTTTGCATTACATTAAACCTCTAACCTTCTATTTTAGTATTCTAGTTTTACTATACATTGTAATGGTTGACCTTTTTTATGTATTATATATATAACAATTCCATAATTAAAAAACCCAAATCTTAATATATAAAAAAAAACAATATAGTAGCATACCATAAACATTTCCATAATAATTGCCGGGAATATGCAGATACAGCTAGGTGTCCACAGGTAATTCTTACATATACAGCCATAGCTGTAGGTAGAGGCAATAAAAAAAGATTTTAAGGCCCATCTCCAATAAAACAGATGGAGTCAACTGGAGTTAATACCAACCTACATTGCTCTATACAGCTCTGGGGGTTATTCCTGCATACAGCGCTGCGGGTTATTATGTATACAGCTCTGGGGGTTATATTACTGTATAAAGGGCTGCGGGTTATTATGTATACAGCTCTGGGGGTTATATTACTGTATACAGCGCTGGGGGGGTTATATTACTGTATACAGCGCTGGGGGTTATATTACTGTATACAGCGCTGGGGGGTTATATTACTGTATACAGCGCTGGGAGTTATTGCTGTATACAGCGCTGAGGGTTATATTACTGTATACAGCGCTGGGGGTTATATTACTGTATACAGCGCTGGGGGTTACATTACTGTATACAGTGCTGGGGGGTTATATTACTGTATACAGCGCCGGGGGGGTTATTATTGTATGCAGCGCTGGGGGGTTATTACTGTATACAGCATTGGAGGGTTATAGCTGTATACAGCACTGGGGGTTATTACTGTATACAGCGCTGGGGGTTATATTACCGTATACAGCGCTGGAGGGTCATTACTGTATACAGAGCTGGGGGTTATTACTGTATACAGCACTGGGGGGTTATTACTGTATACAGCGCTGGAGGTTATATTACTGTATACAGTGCTGGGAGTTATATTACTGTATACAGCACTGGGGGTATATTACTGTATACAGCGCTGGGGGTTATTACTGTATACAGCAATGGGGTTTATATTACTGTATACAGCGCTGGGGGTTATTACTGTATACAGCGCTGGGGGTTATTACTGTATACAGCGCTGGGGGTTATTAATGTATATAGCGCTGGGGGGGTTATATTACTGTATACAGCGCTGGGGGATTATATTACTGTATACAGCGCTGGGGGTTATTACTGTATACAGCGCTGGAGTTTATGCACGTACAATCACTTATACATTGCATTTATTGTACCCTGTCGAGCCATACATTGGCTCTGCACCGCAATACATTGTTGTGCAACCTGAGTAGGGGCTCCAGGGAGTACCTGCAGGACACACAAAATATAGAAAATATTTATTTTCCTAAAGACCCCAGAATTGCAGCCTTTAGCATAAGAAGATATTTTGTTAGCTTCTATGACACTTTTCTGCCCGTTTGACATGAGAGACTCTTTAAAGATCCGAGTAAAGAAGCAGAGATAAAAAAGAAAGATCCATCGTATACACTTCTCGCTGCCTATTTACATGTAACGGCGCACTTCGCGGAATAACAAAGTAACCATATGCGTTCCTGTATACACTAATTGATGCCACGTTCCCGAGCAGTGATGCAATCTGTTTGCCCGTGAACTCTTGACGCTTCCCCCCCCCGCGTTTGCATTCGTTACAATGGCGAACGTGACCTTCGCCGCTATTTCTGAGAATATCAAAGGGAGTAGGTAGCTGGGATTGACAATATTACACGAGAAGCTAGATTTTCATATTTAAGCTCCGTACATTCCAACTTTCAATCAGGATTCTTGGCAAAGTCAACCCAAGCAGCGCAGCCGATGAAAGCCGCTGTCAATCAACACCAAGGCTAGCTTTTCTTTTTTTTTGAGGAACATCTGCAGATGATCTGCATACTCTTACCTGTCTCGGTACATGGAGATGGATCCCGTAATTTTCCCTTAGCCTCTGTAAACCTTTTCACGGAACGAGACATGAAAAAAAATAAGGAACGTCATATCACGGGTGTCATGTTTGACAGAGGAAGCTGTTACTCAAGAAGTTTTAAGTTGTTTCTGCTTTGTGAAGATCGAGTGACATTCTGGCATTGCTACAAATGTTCCTATTCTGACTTTGTGTACAGTAAAAAAAAAAAAATACCTCTCCAGATATGTCATTACTTCACGGAGTTCACACCGTATAGACACAAGCTGGCGCGTTCGGGGTTTTCCGGGCAACTTCTCTTGCTTTACAGATGTCCTTTTGTTTCGTTCTTTGACCATATTATGACAGTCGTAGAGCGAACAATTGACCTGCGTTACCTACAGTATACAACATGTACTTTAAATAAGGGACAACGTGGTGGGTATGCCTGGCCACGCGCTACGTGAGCATTAAGACGTAACATGCCGTCGTAATGGACAGATCCAGCCATCGGTCGCACTTATGCCATCAGCTGGCCGCCAGCCTTAAAGTGCCAGCGCCACCTCGTCGTCATCACCAATCCGGCCATACTCGGAAATGAGATTAGATTAGAACCAGAGGAGCAGTTATTTTCCTTACAATAGAAATTACAAGATTTGAGCAGAAAAATCACTGTAGGACCAGGCAACCTTGTGGAATGAGGGAGACTCAACAATATTGGGGCATCTCAAGGCATTTTGACCCAGAGGCATCTTTCTCTATCTTAGTCTAATTGAGGATTATCAATAGCGATCGACATTTAAGGGCCGTGGGAGCTAGCACAGCTTAGCGAACAGGGCATATATATGAGTGGGGGTGAGTGCTGTGTGAGTGGTTGTGTTTGTATGTGGGGGGTGCGTTTGTATGGTGTGTCTGGGAGTTGAGGGACAGTTTAGTGGCACTTGGGACTTTAAACTAGCATCAGCTTACCTCCCTCTCATTGTTATAGGTTGTGGGAAAGGAAACAAGTGGTACGGAAGGCGTACCTTAGCCTCCTCTTAGATTCAGGAACCTATCCAATGCGTGTTTAAATTCTCTCATTGTTTCAACCTCTACCACTTCTCCTGGGAGGCTGTTCCACTTATCTACAGTACCACCCTCTCAGTGTGGCAGATCCCCTGCATCTTCTTGCTGCTAGAATATTTATTTTTCAAGGCGTATGGATTGTGTCTAAAGCTACATTTAATAGCGATCTGGGGGTCAGTATGAAACAAAACGATGTATAAAATGTTACAGGATATTGTATAGAATGTTTAGTGGGTGAGGAGTTTTCATGCCACGTATAGTTGCTCTATAGAGGATATACAGTGTTGAGTAAATTGTATATAAGGTGTGGTGTGTGGGTTAAAGGGGTTGTTCCGCTGGGACAAACCTAGTATGTTTAGCAAATAAATCTTAGCAGATCTGTCATTTATCATTTGCCTAAAGGTTTAATCATGTACAAATAACACAGAAGCGTTTGCAGTTTCTATGGCAACAGCCTACCGGTGCTCACGTGACAAATATGTATTCTCTGAAAAACTGTACACAATGAAAGAATTATTTCCCGGAAGGGTTTTTAGGCATTCAAAAATTACTAGAAATTATATTTTTTGTGATGCATTTAGTTATATTTATGTTGACGTCAACAGAGTAGCTAGGACTGCACATTTAAAAGTCATTTAAGTTCTTTAGAGGACCAGGATCCACAACTTTTATGTCTAGCACTGCTCCCGACTCACCCTCGCACATAACTCTCCTAAACCACATTATAAACCGCGCTCCCTCAGGGAGAGCCGGACGGAGGGGGCTGCAGCCACCGAACCTGCAGCCACCTCTGCTGTGCTTTCTTCCAGGCATCGGGATATGGCTTCCTATCCCTATTAAGGAGATCAATTATCAACCGGCTCGATGAATTGTGATGCAGTAGAGTTCACTGTTATGCAATCAGGCCCTACACCTCTAGCTGGTCTCCTCTGCTTCACGCTGGCAGATGCTCCTTCACAGGCACAGAGTCCCCACCTGGCAGACACACAGTTTGCATGCTACAGACACAAGGTTGTATTGCAGCTAGGCTTATTTAATACTCCAACTGTTGAGACTACATTTCCCATAACTCACAGCCAGTCTGGCATGTTCTGCATCATGGGAAAGTGAGTACTAAACAACTTGAGTGTCAAACATTAGCTTTTATAAAATTGGTACTGCAGCTGCCGTTGAATATACATCTCATAATTCTCAGCCATTCATTTGTTTGGCGGAACATCATGGGAAATGTAATAACAACACTTTGAGTGCCAAATGTTACCACAACTGCTGCAAAACTACCAAGTGTCCTATTTTGGTTCCAAGCCTAAGCTGCAACTTCTTATCCTATTACTGCCCATACACTAAAATGGGTTAATGCATATAAATTTGGAAACTCTGTATAATATAAGAAACTATGTATTTTTGTTTTTAATGGTTACTACTTGCACACCAAACACTAACAGCAGAGATGTGAATTTTCACCCGAAAGGGTTTTTTTTTTTTATTTAGGAGTAGGGAAGACCTCTGTCCGTGGTGCTGATTAAACAAATATATATTACAGTGTAATTTAACAAGAGTTTAAACCCGTTGGAAGATGATTCAGAAGGCTTGATTACAAATATTATCTTGGATGAGAATAATAATAATTTAAGTTCAACAACAGCTGCAGGGCCATAAGTTACCCAAACCATCCTATGTGCCTCCTCTGATCATCGCAATGAGTGTTTGCTGGGTAAACCTCATCAGTCAGAGTTAGACATTCATAACAATGGGACTTCTGGGTATTGGAAGGAAGCTGGCCAACAGTAATAGATGAATCCAAGACGCTTACTAAGAGTTCAGTTTATCTAATGAGTTTTTGGGGTGGGGGTTATCAGGGACTGTTTTCTGGTATTGGCAGCAACTTCAGGAAAATCAGGAATGATGAAGAGATCTCAAAATATATGGTTCGGAGAAAAGACAAGAGAGAGGGGAGATATGATCGATATACGTAGATAAGGAATGTAGGTAGAAAGATTTTTAAGCTTGAAATATGCCTGGATCCTTTCTTGATCATCAATACACATAGCTGGGAACTTTCCAGGGTAGGATACCCACAACAGACCCTCTTCTGGAGGAATGGCAGATTTTGGGGGCGGGGCTAGCCATGCATGGGGTGGGGCAAGCTGTGCATACCCCAGACAGTCTTAAGTGGGCAGGAGGGTTGGAAGTGGGCATGGCCACTCCCCTTCCTGGAAAAAAAGAGGAAAGTTACCCGGAGACCTGGGGAAGCAGTGCTTCACCGGAGACTCCGGGTCCAACCCAGAGTTTTTCCCAACCCATTAAAGAAGCCATGACTTCTAAATAAAGCGTTATATCTGAACTGTCACAAACGTACAAAATAAATTAAAATATTTACTACACGTTCGAAGATTAGTATTTTGGTCATTTTCTCCAATATCATTTACTATTGGTTATGTTCATGCACGAGTCTAATGGCTCATAAATTAGCATGTAGCCGGGTGAGCCTTTGATGGGTAAAGAGGAAGTAAAAATAGGCAGACACCCTTCCAAAGGTCACGACGAGAATTAATAGCAGCGGGGCCCATCCCTTGGGAAGGAATGCCTTCCGTGGTATCTGTATTTACTATTTACTCATGGTGAGGATGCCAAATCAGGGTTTGGTTTTAACTCTTTCACTTCTTCGTTGAGTTCAGACAAGGTCTACTAAAATAGTGAATTGGTTTGCAAGACAAAAGGGCAATGCTCGGAAGAAGGAAGAGAAAGAGGAGATGTTAACCAAATAGGGTTTTTTTTACATTTTTTACATTTTTACAGCAGGAAATTCTGTTTCTGTACAATAACGAAGCCAGACAAATTACCCAGAACACATCAAAAGTGTTTGACAAGGAAGCCAGGGATATGTATTATGCCAGACATCATCGGTGATGGCCCAGATCCTTCAAACGAAAGCACCAAAGGGGACAACAACTGCCAACTTTCAACTCCAAAATAATGCCCCAGCGGGGACAAGGGTAAGTTACAACTAAAACCAACCAATCCCGTTCCGGGGATCAAAAATACCCTTATTATTACCCCAACTTTCCCACCAAACCCCATCATCCCCACTTGCCCCTGACAAGCTGAGCCCCAGGCTCTCCAGGAGCAAATATCTCTATCTTGTCAATACAAGTCTCTTGTCAGGGTGTTGACTTTCCTGGGATGTCTTCACTTCCCCCAAATCACGCAGATAAAACGGTCTCCAATCGTCAAGTGATCTGTGATCCTTATTTAAGGTCACATATCACGATAATCACCGAGGCGGTTGTGCGGTTAGCGAGGAAGTGTCCTCTAGATATTCCTTTTCAATAACGTGTGTTTTTATTATTTAAGAGCCAACTCCTGCATTGTAAACATCACATCCTACCTTAATAAACTCATGATAAGGAGTGCGTGAATACATCGGCAAGGCCAGGATCAGGAGAGAAATCCACCAAGTCCCTGATTATGTTATCTTTTTTTGCAACATGTTCCTTGTACTGATAAAAAATTGAACCTGGTGGACTTTTTTTCACTATCTTTTTAAGTGTAAAACATCAGAATTATTACATTACAGTTATATAGCAGCAGCAGTGAAAATGTGGAACAAAGACAATTTAAAATAACATTAACGATAAGTCATGTTAAAATGTAAAAGATACTGGTTCCAAATGGAGAAGAGTCCCATGGTCTTGTGAGCTTACAATCTATTAGATCGGGTTTTGCTCTTCGTCGTTGTATTATTGTTTGTTTTTTTTTAATTGGTTATAATAACTGCTTTGCAAAAATGGAGAGTTTTCAGAATATTTCCTCTGCTCTTTTTTATTTATCATACCAGCTATAAACTATTTTTCATGAAATAACGTGCTAGTTAAAAACATATAAAAATAAAAGCAAATAACACAAAGTCTGAAAAATTAATTATGTTTTTTAGTGCACTGAATTGTAGATTTTTAGAATCAGAGTTGGGGATGTATGCATACTTTATAAATATTTTTCTTCCTCTACAGCTGTTCTTGGTTTCATCGGAATATATTTTTTAAAGCCCCTCTATATCAGAACTTTGTTGATCCAGTAAAAGCTAAATTTTGTGAAACAAACAAAAGTGGCATTTTTATCTTAAAGGGGCACTCCAGCCATTAAAGTGTAATTGATGCGTATAATGACTGAGAAATCTGTTTAAATTTACAAACTATCCCTTCATAGGAACCTACGTCATTCATCATTACATTTCATTTTATTTATACAATTCCAGTAATAACCCCCCAGCACTGTATACAGTAATAACCCCCATAGCTGTATACAGTAATAACCCCCAGCGCTGTATACAGTAATAACCCCCAGCGCTGTATACAGTAATAACCCCCAGCACTGTATACAGTAATAACCCCCATAGCTGTATACAGTAATAACCCCCAGCGCTGTATACAGTAATAACCCCCAGCGCTGTATACAGTAATAATCCCCAAGTGCTGTATACAGTAATAACCCCCAGTGCTGTATACAGTAATATAACCCCCCAGCGCTATATACAGTAGTAACCCCCAGCGCTGTATACAGTAATATAACCCCCCAGCGCTGTATACAGTAATGTCGGTTGGCAATCACCTGGTTTTATCTCATTTTGTTAATAAACTCCCTTTATCTGCAGACCTGGAGCCGCCGTTGCTGTCAGTCATGTGATATTTTGGGTGACTTTCTCTGATCAAACACTACACTGAGCTGATGCTTTATGGCAATGCTAATGAAGTCCATCCTCCATAGACTTTCATTAGTCAGAGGGCCAGGCTGGGTGATTAAGACAGAGCCATTCCTACAGACATTATGATAAGGAGTCTAGTAGATTGGGGCTCAGATAACAGAGCGAGAACTCATACAAACGGCTAATATGCAGCTGCCTGAAAACACTATATTAGGTAAAACTAGAACTGTATAAAAAAAGAAAACAGAATATTTTTTACAACGTATTGTTTCTGATGCTAGCAATAAAATAGTTTGGTGGATCCAGAATATTGAGTTTTATCCTAAAACTAAATATCTATTTAAAACTTTACTGCAGGAAAAGAAGAAAAAAAAAACTTTTGTGCCAACGGTGTGAAGTTTGGGCCGGTTCTTATTACTTTAGTGAATCCCATCTCTGATCCCCATGACCAATCGATTCTGACTTTCCTCAGTGGTGGGAAATTGGTTTCTGACTACAGACAAGTCACGGCTCATTGGCTTAATTTGGATTAAAGTAACACAAATGTTATCACCCTGTCCATCTTTAGACACAAAGGTGTACATGACTGCGTATAGGAGCTCAGCCAAGGATGTAATGCCTTTACATGTAATGATAGCGTCCTGGGGACGTTTCTTTTGTGGCATGCGCCTGGGAAGTGACAGAGGGGATTCATGTAAGATAAATTAGGCTGCCCCTTACAAAAAAATTACTGCAGTTTTTCTGAAGTAATACTGCACTTTTACTGCACTTTTACTGCACATTTAGTGCACTTTTTTTTATATTGCAAACCTACAGTTGTACTTCAATGTACTGCAACTTTATTGCATTTGTACTTCCGTACAAAAATAACTGCAGTAAAACTGCAGTACAGTGAAGTACAAATGCAGTAAATCTGCAGTAAAAGTGCAGTATTGCAGTTTTTTCATGTCCAGAAAACTGCAGTATTACTTCAGAAAAAACTGCAGTAATTTTTTTGTAAGGGGCATTAACCTAGTCTGGAAAGTTTATGTTCTAATGCATATAGAAACATAGCACTCGACAGCGGAGAAGACCCATCGCCCGTCTAGTCTGCCCATTTCATCCTGATGTAAAGACTCAAACGTTAAGCAGTCCTCTCTTCTTAGACTCAAAAGCCATAGGCACTATCCCATGCATGTTTAAATACCCTCACTTTATTAGCCTCTACCACACCTGATGGGAAGCTGTTCCATTTATCTACCACCCCCTCAGTAAAGTAAATCTTCCTCACATGTATCCCTTCTACTCTTTGTTTATCGGCGTCGGTATTAAACCACACGGAGAGTACATTTTCCACGCATATGATTAACCTCACTTACAGTTACAATTACAGTTATATAGCAGCAGCAGTGAAAATGTGGAACAAAGACAATTTAAAATAACATTAACGATAAGTCATGTTAAAATGTAAAAGATACTGGTTCCAAATGGAGAAGGGTCCCATGGTCTTGTGAGCTTACAATCTATTAGATCGGGTTTTGCTCTTCGTCGTTGTATTATTGTTTTTTTTTTTTTAATTGGTTATAATAACTGCTTTGCAAAAATGGAGAGTTTTCAGAATATTTCCTCTGCTCTTTTTTATTTACCATACCAGCTATAAACTATTTTTCATGAAATAACGTGCTAGTTAAAAACATATAAAAATAAAAGCAAATAACACAAAGTCTGAAAAATTAATTATGTTTTTTAGTGCACTGAATTGTAGATTTTTAGAGTCAGAGTTGGGGATGTATGCATACTTTATAAATATTTTTCTTCCTCTACAGCTGTTCTTGGTTTCATCGGAATAGCACTCGACAGTGCCTCTACCACACCTGATGGGAAGCTGTTCCATTTATCTACCACCCCCTCAGTAAAGTAAATCTTCCTCACATGTATCCCTTCTACTCTTTGTTTATCGGCGTCGGTATTAAACCACACGGAGAGGTCATTTTCCACGCATATGATTAACCTCACTTTATGTTTTACTCCGGAATATTCACCTTAACCAAAACAAAAAAAATTTTACATCCAAAAACTCTAAACATGTATTTATTTGCGTGCAGACATTGCTTTACATATTCACATCGATGAGACCTTTTAGAAATATTTATTCCAACATGAATTATTGAATTGTCCGACCCACCCCAGACATCAATAAAAAGGTGAAATTGTCACTTAAAAGGGTCAATTAACCCCTTAAGGACAATGGGTGGTCTCTAAACCCATTGAAAACAATGCATTTTGAGCCCGTACATGTACGGGCTTTGTCATTAAGGGGTTAAGAAATCCCCTTTCTCCTATTAATGAATGAATGGGTTGACAGATAAGTAATTCTGGTTTTTTAGTGCAACTTAACTGAAAAATATAGATTTTATTCATGAGCGGCGCTATCTCTTTGACTCATAAAATGTTACCTGCGAGTCAATACATTCCGTTGAGTCATCCGCTAAACGACGTAATGAACGTATTATCTTTAAACGTTAATTAAACTTGAAAGAGTTTATTTGAATTAAATAATTGGACAAAATCATAAAAAGTTTGTTTCAATGTTTCACATTTGGAGCGGAATTTCAACGTGAGAAGTAATGGCGGTGTTAAAATATGTGATCGGTCATCTGCTTTATTGCCGTGGGAGAAGAAAAACGTCTTTTAAGGGTTCATTGAGAAAATAAAATGTACATTTTTTATTTTAATTAATGTTAATTCATTTTAATTTCTACGTGCTTATCTTTGATTTGTGAGTACCAAAATTCATATTAATGAGAAAAAAACCTTGAAATTGACTAATTTAGTTAATTTGGAAAAGAAAAGTGTTTTTTTTGTTTTTTTTTTTGGATATTAACTGTTTTAACTGTTCTAGGCCTTCAAACTAGAGCCCTGCGCGGGACTACTTTTTTAATCCCGCTCCCGCAGTTTTTAATCCCGCTCCCGCAATGTGGGTGTTTCGCTCCCGCCCGCTCCCGCCACATTTGTGGCCAATCCCGTCCACTCACGCCAATCATGCCCGCCTCTTTCCCTGATTTCCCGCACAGTCCCGCGCGGCTGCCCTCGAGTTGTTCCCTCACGGCGTCTCTTCTCTTGCTCCGCCCAGGAACAAGGCGGAGTCACAGGAAGTGACGTCACATCACGTGACTCCGTTTTGTTCCTGGGCGGAGCAAGCTAGGAGACACTGTAAGGGAGGAGCAAGAAGCCAGCCTTGCGGGACTGCGCAGGATTACCGGGACCCGCAGGTGCAGTGCCTGACCGCCCGCTCCCGCCCGCAGCCCCAGCAAGACTGCCCGCGCCCGCAAGTTTTTTGGCGGGACCAGCCTCCCAGTGCAGTCCTCTTCTTCAAAATATCCACAAGTACATAATAAATAGACTTCTTGGCTGCCGCTAACTTTCCATTGATAAAATAGATACGTCCCTTTCCAGAAGTCCTAGATTTTACCGTTCAGTGTGCTAAATAAATTATTGTAATGGGGTTTATTGGTTAAAACAAGCAATATATGTATTAAAAGACCCATCTTATGTATAAATGTACGGATACTGTAGGTTGTAGCTGATAATGCTAGCTGTGCCACCTTTTGCCACTGGCCCTCGCTTCCTTCGGCTAACAGAGGGGGTAAATAACCCCTTAATTTTAAAATAAACATTGATAAAACCATTGCCCCGAGTATATGTCACAGGTCATTTTAATAATTTTATAATTATTATACATTTATTATTATAATAATTTGAATAATATCATTATGATGAGAGTCCCCCCTTTAAGTCCGCTGTTGTGCACAGTAGTGTGGTCCCTGAAGGGTTAACACCTATCTCTTTATCTGGGTGATCTCACAACAGATACAAAAAAAAAAAGGTGACCTAAATTCTGAACCTTTTAGGTTTCCAACCTACTCGTCATCGTCAACTGAAACCCATTACCGTGACGCGTGTCACCTATTTCATTCTCTTAAAGTAATCGTCGATTAAATGACATCATGTCCTCTCCTGAGCCGTTTCACCCCTTTTTCTCCGTTAATGATCCTGAGCTGCCGCAAAGTAGCTGACTTCTGCCATACGTGTAGAAAACGCACACGCAAGAGCGTACATTACTCATCTTCGGCCCATTTCATTCCCGGTGTCCAGGGAATTAGAAGCCATTACGGATTATGTGGTGGCTAAATTGACCGCAGTCAATTCATTTTCTCAATGGCTGATATTTTTTTTCCTATGGAAAACCATTTTTTTTGTTCCGCAGACTATATTTACTGCATATGTAATAGCGATATAAAAATGATAGAAACTTTATAGTGTTTTATGATGTGAATGTATGTGATTTTCTCATTTTTTCACCCCATTTTTAAATAAAAAAACTTGGTTCTTACATACTTTAGGCCAGAGCCGGCCCTTATATGGGTCCTGGTGGGTCTATGGGACCCAGGCGACTGTTTGCCACCCCAAGGCAAGCTCTTTTGGACACCGGTATGTGTTCAGAGCAGCCCAGATCCCGTGACTTAAAGCCCCGCGACAGAGCCCTATGAGTGAGAAAACTGTATTTTCCTACTAAAATATATTTTAAATAATGCTGATTTGAGGTTAAATAGAACCTACTACCTTCTTTTAAAGGGAAATTACCCTTGTAAAAAATTGCAATCCTCTAAGCGGGGTGAAAAGTCTCACTGCTGCAAAATAATTTTAAAGCCTTTTAGTGAATATTTTAAAAAATGGGAAATAAAAATTGAAAATATTAATTAAATATGTTCTGTGTTAAATGTGAATAAACTCATGATCACTTAGATCAAACTCATGAGTTTATTCACGTATATGCTTGAATTCTATTACTTTTTGACCTCTGCTGGGAATCTGTCCCACGTATCTACCACCCTCTCAGTAAAGAAAGCTTCCTTACATTACTTGTTACCATATAATCCCTACCTTTCATAAGGGGACATAGCTGGATGTTGCCCCTGCCTAACCCTACCCACACCCAGAAGTCTACGTCAGGGGTAAAATCAACAGTTTTTTATTACAAGCCTATTATTACATTTGAAATGGACTAATTTTATCAAAAAAATCTGAATTTCCCCCAAATTAAGTCTCACCCCTAAACAAAAAACAGAGGGGTTTTTTTTCTTTATATTGCTCTATGGGAACCATTCATATATTGTTTTGTTTTTTTACGTAACAATGTAAAATTACCATAGCAACCTTTGTTGACTGTTACATTTTTTTTGTTACATACATTTTTACATAAGCTATGGCAGAAGTTTACTTGTGGGGTCCTAATTGGCTGTGACAGGTGAGGACGTTATTTGATTGTGTAACATCTGCCTATAGATCTCCTTCTTTATAGATCCTGGATGATTAAGGATCTCCATCTGCTCAATTAACTTTTTTTTCCCCCCAACAATCGTCGCTCTGAGTGATTACGATGCCGCTAAACTATAAAACAGCCGCTAATTGTCAGATTTCGTTTTAATGGACAGAATTAGCTCATCAGCTTCGGAACTGGAATTAGAAAAAGTCATTTTTTTTAAATACCCCTAGGTGCGTTATAAAATCCCTAGTGATTTACTGATTTGAGAAGATAACTGAGGATATCTCCTGCATATGGAACGTAAGTTAAAAGCGGCGTATTTCATTCTGTTATTCATAAAAACAGTCTACTAAATTGAAATTGCCCAAGTTTAAATGGGACACCTAATCTGCCCCCTCGTACACTGCGTGGGCATAAACGTGCCAGGGCCACCTAGTGAACACCAGTCTGGCCCTGATGATAGCTTTGTGGTACCTTTAAATTTTCATGGTGTCCTCCTTGTAAATACATGCTGAAATTTAACCCCTTAATGACAAAGCCCGTACATGTACGGGCTCAAAATGCATTGTCCTTAAGGGGTTAATGAGTTTTCACCTTCCCCCAGCAATGTTTTGGAGTATTCTTCTTGCACGTGATATACCAGTCAGCCGAAAGTGCTCCCACTAAGTTCAATGCGAATGCATTCCTGGCTGTTATTGGCTGCTTCCAGCGACCAATCTGTGGCAAGAATGGTCGGACCACGAAGGAGTAGGGCAGCTGCAGCTGTAGAGCTTCGACTTAAGTAAGTGGTTTATTATTTTGTTTCCTCAATAGGATTAATCGTTAGCGTTGATTTATAATAAAGAGTTAATATGAAGCTTCCGCCTAGCTATGCTCTCTACACCACGTAGAAGAACCACGCAACAGATTTTGCACCGTGTCAAGCTGCGGCCTAACGTGTTGGTGTGTATAGGGTTTAAGATACATGTGAAAGTAATTAAGTAAAAACACTGGCACATCACAGTCTTTCCAGGAGTTCTGGATCAGAAGAAGTTGACGGTAAGATTTATTCGCAATCGTTCAAATGTAAACGTCAAGGACATATATTTTTTTTTCCCCCAATGGGATCTCCCCTTTAGTTTAGAATTCTAAGAAGCTACAATATTGCAGCGCAATAGAATGAACACAAAATGAAGGAATATATTATGCTGAGAAAAAGTGCATAAAAACACAGTAAGTGCTAACATATCCCACAGCACTGTTCAATTTAAATATGGACATCTTCCAATGTTCTATCATGTTTAGCATGGAATAGGCCCATCACCTACAGCTGGGGAGAAAGCCCTTCACATCAATTAGAATGAATTTACTTTGGCTGGTAGGAAACGTGTTTGTTCCCCAACCCGGACTTGCCATCTGGCACCAGCATGAAAATGCCCAGTAGGCCAACAACGCCCAACACTCACCTGAGTACCAGCGGGAGATCGGGTGCTCCAGTGGGCAACCACTGGCCGGGTATGCCTGGCAAGCATCAAGTGGCCGCTGGCCTTAAAGTGCCAGAGCTGCCTCGATATGGCCAATCCGGCCCTGCTAGTTCCTGATCGTGTTGTTTGTATACAAGAATGAGAAAGTTGGGTTGACTTGAATCCATCACATGTGCCAAACCCATAAATATCCTGGCTTCTATTGAACCTGTATATAGAAATGGGTTAAATTGCTAGAATTTTGCTGACATTAAAAGTATATGATAAAAATATTCATAATAGTAAAGGAAAATAATCAATCGCTACTTGTCTTGGCTTGTGTTTTGTACCCTTATGCTTTTTATCCACCTTCTTAAACATGGCAGCCAGAAAAAATAGATTTTCCCAGCACATTTTTAATATTCTGTCATAAAAAAGTACTTTTTTAAAACTTGATTTAAACGACCAAATAAATCTCAGTTATCAGTGTCTGCTATTTTTTTCGACGATGTCCCATGGCAGCTATTCAGACGGGGTTTCTTATTTTACACGTGGGTGAGTATTTAGTCACTTACTTGTTATTTCTCTAAATGAAGTGAGATTATTGAACGGTCAAGTGTCACGGAAAGTACTAAGATACAATTCCAGAAATTCTACTCCGAGTCGCAACGTGACAGCTCATTGTTGTTTTTTTTTAATAATTAATTTGTGACAGAATAATCAAAATAAGATTTTAACACAAGTGAAGCGACGCAGAAAAATCATATTTTAATTTAAATGTTGGTTATTTTTTTGGCAAAGCTTCACAATCCTAGATCAGATTTTTGGTATCTTGTAAAACGTTATGAATAGTCAGTAGTTGACGAAAATATCAATTTTGAAGCATATGCAACATTTCAAACTCCTACAAGTTTTGCTTTCAGATTTCCAGTATTAAGCGGCAGTGACCTTATCCTCTCGTCGTTCTTGTGCTGGTCAGCATTGAAATGCCACGAAGAAATGTGGAAATCCGGGAAACACTAACTTATTATGTAAACCTTTTGTTTTGAAAATGTTTAGTGTTATGCTGGAAGAATTTCCTATTTTTTAGACAATACGATGAAGCTAAAAGACTCCCTTCATTATGATTTTGTGAAGTCAGAATGCTCTTTTGTGAAAAAGATTTTTTTAACCCCTTAAGGACAATGGGCGGTCCCTAAACCCATTGAAAACAATGCATTTTGAGCCCGTACATGTACGGGCTTTGTCATTAAGGGGTTAAAGGAATATTTTTACATTTTTGTATATCATTTATGTTGAAATAGTGAGAACTCTCAACTTCCCTCGACTTTTGGAGTTCATTTCTCACTGGTCAAAGCTTTTCTTGGAAACCTTCCGAAGGGTAGAGCAGGACCAGATCTCCAATGGAGGTGACCAAGGCAGTCGTATAGGACATACAGCATATGTAACATGTAACTGACCCGCTGTTGTTTATTACAGATGGTCCTAGTTCTGGGTCTCACCAAGTAAAGCACACAAAGGCACCATCTTTGAAGACCACTGCTCTACTGAGCACAAGGATTTGATGTCAGGGGCAGCAAAGCGTCCATACCCGGACAGCAGTGTCTGTGAAAAGGCGTGTGGAAGTCATTATAGGGGATTTAGTCATATATGTTTCACAAAGAATGTGGCAAAAGACAAAATTTGCTTTGATAGAAGTATTCAAGGGGCGAAGTCTAAATGCAAGTGCAGGAGGATGCTGGAAGAACCATCTATGGAGCAGGGAATTGGGCATGCGGGTGGTTTTTCAGCTCGGCTTATGGTTGGGCTCCTCTCAAAGTGGAGAGCTAGAATAAAATAAAAAATGACACGCAAATGGTTAGCCGTACTGATATTGGACAAGACAGTATAAACTTTAGCAAGATTCACACCTAACACCTGGCTTGGCCTAGCTACGCAGAAGACGAAAAGCAAGAGCCAAGCCAAGCCAAACTAGCTAAACTCATTCTACCCTTCCATCTTTGGCTCCTTGTGGGTATCTGGAGGAATTCTCACAAGAACTTATCTGGTGCGTCCTATCCAGTCATCTTGCTCATGAGTTCAGTGAGCCTGATGAGGGTCTGGGTTGTAGGGACCTCGCCATGTCTGCCATTATCCACTTCCATAATGCTTAAACAATGTCAGTACCCATACTTCATGAAAAGCTTATATTTCTTATTTCTTAAATTATGAAGTTCTTATTCTTCTGACAGCAAATCCACTTAGACGTAAAAATGAAATAACAACTTGCTTATCAAGTTGTTCAGGACAGCACAGCTTGTAATTCATATAGCAATACATGGAGCCACAGTCTTTAAAGCTCTGAAAATAGCTGTCATCTAGGATGTACTCATAATTAATTTAGAACTAAGACCTTCTCATCTCAATTTTGAAATCATTACTGTAACTAATAGAATTTCAAAGTGTGTTCGGCGATAGATTATAAATCAGATATAAAGTAATTATTATTCTGACCACTAATGAATAAATAAATAAATATAAAAGTCATATAACTTCTCTAGTTCTTAAATGTATATTCTTTAACTTTCTTTTTACAGATGACTTGATATGTAGGTTATGTTGCTATTGTATCTCCATGATTGTGATGTTACAATGTATAGTGTTGGAGCAGCTTTTGGTTCAACTTTAGGATGAAATGTATGTTTCAGATGTCCAGCAATGTCTTATCATATGCTGTGTGGCCTTCAACTGTAACTCCCTGTGCTGAAATGGTCCTAAATCTTTAACCCCTTAATGACAAAGCCCGTTCATGTACGGGCTCAAAATGCATTGTTTTCAATGGGTTTCGGGACCGTCCATGGTCCTTAAGGGGTTAAAAAAATTGGCTTTGTTATTTTATTGCACCCTTTATTCCAATAAGTACCCCTCTCAAAGATGCAGATATCAATACTCAAATGATTATTCAAACAGCAGATATTAGGTCACTGGAGAGATAATATCACTTGGGTGCTGGGCACCAGAAACAGTTTTTGATTGAATTATTGACTGGAAGATTCTTCCATAGCAAAATCGCTCTTACTGACACGAAGATCATACGTCTCCGCTGTGTGTTTAACTTTTTTAAGCTTCAAAGAAGCATTATGGTCACCAGTGTTGATAGCAAAACCCATTCCAACATTTCAAACAGCTCCAACCTGGGTCTTCAAGATGCTCCAAGGTTAAGTAACTTATCTCCATTCTTTCTTATATGATATTTTAAATTTTTTTTTAGATACATGACAGATAGGACCTCACTTGGGCTATCTAGCGACCATCTAGTTTTTAGTAAATGTCCATGAGGCAAAATCACTAGGAAAGGTAACCAAGCATATCAAAAACACCGAAGAATCTTTTTTTTTTATTGGATCTGCATTTTGACTATGAGAATCCTCCAGACACCTATTTTGGTGGAAGTCCAAGTCTTTCCACTCTGAAAATATTGCTCATCTTAAAATAGTTCCTATCAGTTGCACTTGAAATTTTAATGCAGGCTTACGGCTTTTAATGATTGATGCAGTAAGGCTTTCTGCTCTATCTGTGCTATATATACAAAGAAGCATGGCTGTTTGATCATTCCCTTAAGACAATACAGATGAAAAGCGAAGTTATTTCGAGGAGTACAGAAGGCTAAAGGGTCTTGGCTGAGGTTCACACCAGACAATAGAGAAAACACAGCAAAGTGATAACAAGGAGAAAATGATTAAATCACTGACGTGACATAAAATCAATAACCCGAGTTAAAATCAATATACTTTGCTCCAAGGAAGAGATAGCAAAGCCTGTGTTATTTTCAGATTTGTGCAAAATGATATTTTTATGTGATTTATACCCTGCAATTTGCTTTGCTGCTAGGGTTAGACTCTTTAAACCAAACACATCACCCACTATTTCAATACAAGGCCATGTAAGAACAAACATCTGACAAATTCCCTACGTTGTTTGCTTCTGAACATAGAGGATTATACGTAGCAATTACCTTACCGGAAAATTGTATACATTAGTTCTAAAGACAATAAATGATGCAAGCAAGTCCATGACAAAGGACAACTAAAAAAACCCCACTTAAATCAATTAAGGGTTTCCAATAAGCAGATAAATGACTCATGACTTAAATATACTGCATATGGTCTGTTTATATACTATGTAAGGGAAGCAGTAACTGGGGATCTCGGTGTCTCAGGTAGTGTTGGAGGTCTTGTCCTTCACTGACGTCATATCCACTTCTGGAAGCAAAAGGTGGTACATGGACATCAATGCTTAGCCGTTTCAGTGCTCACCTCACCTTGGAACACCAGGAGAAGCTGGCGCTTTTGCACCATGGAAGTAAAAGTCCTGATGTAAGGCTCTGGAATTGGCATACAGTGAAAAGACTGATAAACCATGCTCATCAATGACAAGAACACATGAGATATCAGAAGTGGACTTTTGTGGGTAGAGATCCTTGGGGGGATCTCCACAAGATGAAGACCTTTGTCAAGTATGACAAAGATCTATCATAATACGATTTCAGTCAAACAATTGGATGCAGGTGATGTTGCTTTTTTTAAATGTCAATGAGGCGTTAACGGAGGAGAGCTGTTAATGATCATTTTAAAGCCACTTAGTTATTTCTGATTAATTACGGATACATTTACAAAGGACGCGAAAAATAATTCAGGTTTATTATTCAGTGTTTCTATTTTTATCCTCATTTCTTTTACTTTTTGTTAAAATTAAACACAAAAGAAACAAATGAAAATATCAGGCAAACTTATTAAACTAGCTTTCATTTTGGAGACAGAAAAGACAAGAATAACATGGACATTTGGCACATTGATTGTTTCACTTTTTCTTTTTTTTTAAAATAGTTGACTGTGACTTTTAAAACTGCACAGAATAGTATAGAATAGGGTTGCATTTCTTTTTTGACTTTTGAGGTTTCTGGGTCACCTTAGCACAGAATTTAGGGAATCCTCTGCCAAATGAAGACAAACCAATATTAAGAAACAACAGGAATGTAACAAAAAAAAATTAAATATTAAACTATGACATTGGGATTTGTCACATTTATTGGTATTCTAAACATGGACATTGCAACATCTTAAATTCCAAGCAGAAGATGGAGATAAGGATCACATTTCATTTTGTTATACAATGTAACTTATTCGTGGTTATACAGTATATTTCAAGGCCCAGTGCTGGCTATCGGGTGCACTGGGCAATTGCCTAGTGCAGGGGTAGGCAATTTTCGTCTCTCCAGATGCGGTGAACTACAATTCCCTTGATGCTTTGCCAGCATTATGACTGTATGAGCATTACGGGAGCTGTAGTCCACAGCATCAGGAGAGCCTAAGATTGCCTACCCCTGGCCTAGTGGGCGAGCGCCTGATAATGCCTACAACTTTTTACAGCCCGTGGCCAGGTTGCTGAGCTGGTAGGAGACACGGCCTTTTCACTTATATACTATCAAGTAAGCGCATACAGGAGCAGGAGCCAAAGATACAGCTCACCTAGAGAGCTAGAAACCCTAGGACTGGCTCTGCATAGGCGGTACCAACATAAATCTAATTTATGGTACCCTGAATAAATATGGGGCCTTATCAAAAAGTAGAACTAAAAGGCATATGCTCAATGGCAATCACTTTTTATTGTAATATTACATGGCTAAACATTGTTTGACTTTAATCAGTTAAATTTCTTGTACTAGAAATAGAAGAGCACCCTTCATGGCTGCTGTCTTCGTAGAAGAGTGCTGTCCTGGGCCTGGTCAATTTAGTCCGTAATACATTACTGTAATCCATATTTTTTTTTTTTAATTAATTTCTATTTTATTTTATTTATGTGCCTCTAAAATGTTTGGTTCCATGGCACCCATGTAGGATTCTGAAGGGTAGGGTCTCAGCTATTTTTTTCAGCTAAGAACAAAGTCCTGCATCTTTTCAGAATTACTCATATATATTTGATGGTTTGCTTCAAAGTACTATTTTAGTCTTATCACTCAATCTACTTCATTGCCTTAAAACATTATTTCAATCGTAAAAGGCGCCAGGGCAGAAAATAAAAAATGCATTTAGTATAAAAGTGCAGGAAGTTGTAAAAATATGGTTTACCACATCGGTGCTGTAGTCCAATTAAAAAGAGATAAATCGTAGGCTTTAACTGTGTGTTATTTACCTGAAATTCACCTGATAACAGGAATATTAAACATTCTTTCAAATAAGTGTGTTCAATATTTGACTTAGACAAATATTCCATCCAAAATATGATATGGTTAACCATTTATATGCAAAAGGGTGAATCATAATAAAATATGTAGTTTAAAATAAATAAAATATAAAATATGTAGCCTGCTGATTATACTTAAAAAAATCTGTATTTCTTAATTTGTTTTTTTAGTTATTTTGTTAATGTTCTTTCAAATAAGTAATGATGCTCAATATTTGACAAATATACCATCGAAAACATGACATTTTTGGCAGATTATGTGCAAGAGTGTGAATCATGGTAAAATATGTAACTTAGTATTTATACTTGTTTACATTAAAAAAAGTATTTTTGCATTTGTTTACTCATTAAAGGGCATATGAAGGAGAGTCAATGTTCTTTTTCCGTCATTCAAATAAAAAAAAAAATATCATATGCATTGATGCTTTGTTTAGTGATAAAAGTTATTATTGAAGACATATAATAGTCCCTTTTTGCCAGTGAGGTCTAGGAACTAGAAACCACAGGGCCATCGCTGGAAAATGATGCCTCCCAAACATCTTGTGAGTGTCACATTTGCCCCAAGCAACTTGCCAGTGTCACCTTAGCTCACCAAAAAGCTTGTATGTGCCCTCTTTGCCCCAAAACGCGTGTGTGTGCCATATTTACCCCAGCTTGTCAGTGCTCCCAAACAGCTTATGCCACCTTTGGCCCCAAACATCCTACCAGTGGAATCTTTGCCCTCGAACAGCCTACATGTGCGCCTGCCCACCTCATGAACGTACAGGAGTGGTGTGCCTCTCTTCCTCCATATACTTACTCTTACTCACTCCTACATACTTCATACTAACATATACTCCCTCTCATACCATTTACACATTACACTTTCATGCTCACACACACACTTAGATATATACATCTGTGCTTACACACATACACTTACACATTCATGCTAACACACACTCCCTCTTATACCACTTACACCTACACATCCTAACACACAAAAGCTTACACAATCATGCTCACATACACTTATACATACCGATACTTATTTATGTTGTCACATAATGTGATCCTTCTGAGTTCCTGTCTCCCTGGGCAGGTTCGAAACGGTTCACAAAGGGCTGGTCCAGGTGGGACAAGCTCTATGTGAACAACTTTTGTCGTAAAGGTTGCCCGGGCCCCCGAGACAGATGCGCCTTGTCTCAGTTGTGATCCCTGTGACCTCAGTTGTTATGTCACTGTGTCTAGGGGCTCCTGTCCAGAGGAATGAAACTTTCTTGGAGTGCAAGTGGTTAAACAGTTGAGTTATTTTCTCAGGGATCAATAAGACAATATCCACTTAGTGTTGTTTCTATGGCGAATAGATGCTACATTTAAAAAGAGTGTGTATGAGACATCAGATGTTTTTAAGCAGAGACAAGAATATTGAAGCTTAACAATTGGCCACCTTCTCTAGTTTGTGGTGAGGTACGTTGACGATATACACATATCTGTATATTAGAAAAATACATACTTTATAGATACTAAGGTTTTCATAAACCTTCACCTTAATTGGGGCAATACATGTGTAAACCTTTAAGATGAATATTTACAGCACTGCGTGAAATTGCAAAGGTCAACTGAAATAAGAAATAAAAAATGTTATATAATGGCGTAATCTCAAAACAGTTGTGCTTCTTTTCACAAACATTTAGATTGCACCATAAGATTATAAATGGATCATTATCGGGCTATTATTTTATTTACCTGCATGTGATAATTTAAGCATCTTCGATGTTTTGAACGTGGGTTCTATGGTTAGATTGTATTATATTAACCCTGTCCATGCTGGTTTGTTGTAGGCTCTATAGTTATATTGTGTTATCTTAACCCTGTGCAAGCTGGGGAGCTGTGGGCTCTATGGGTAGATTGGGTTATCTTAACCCTGTGCATGATGGCAAGTTGTGGCCTGTATAGTTAGATTGTGTTATCTGAACCCTCTGCGTGCTATGGAAGTTGTAGTAAACTGCTCAGAACCTTAAGATTTGTTCACATCACGCTTGTTTCATAGGCCTCTTGTTACGGTTTAACAAAAGACATTGACCTTAACTTGTATAGCTGTTATGGGGTACTAACACATAATGCCAAATAAACATGTGAGGAGAAGAAGAAACCAAGATAATATTGAATACTTCACATTTTGCTTGCAAGGATCACTTCAAGAACTTAAAAAAGTGATTCTTTCACATCTATCTATATATATAGTAGTCAGAATTCTGAATCTTGAAACCACCTGGAACAAGAAAGACCCTTCATTACTAAATTAAATTAATTGTTTGAGCTAGTTAACTACTGTACAAGCATATGTATAGATCAAGAAAGAGGGTTATAGGTTGATTTCTTTTTTGTGACCTCGCCATTACCTTACAAGCAAAGAGATACAAAGTTCAACATTGTAGTAGCTGCCTAATTTGCATATGATGTAACATGGTGAAGTCACAAAAAGGGAAAATTCAGTTTGAGTCATAATTTTGTTTACTGTTGAATATAATTGCGTACAAATCTGCTAACGCATTTAAAATGTTACAAATTCAAATTGCATTTCTCGCTGCGCCTGAATCTTATTTTTTTTCCAGATAACTCTGTTCAATTCTGTACATTTTAAAATTATATTCATGCCATTTACTGGAAAAGAGTAATTAGATTAGATTAGGACAACGGTAACATTGCCAACATGAAACAATGTTATATCGATTTGAAACATTTTAGACTGTTATCCTCATGGTCCAACCACCATGCACCTTTTTGATGTACCTCTGCAAAGCTCAGGGGATCTCCTGCTAAAATAAGATGGCACCCCGTTACAAGGAACATCAAAATGCAGGTTCCACACCCCCGAGATTTTGCCAACAGCATTATCCCGGCGGAACCATCTCATCATCAGGAAACTGTCAGGCGTAATTGCCAATAGTCTTTGGACTAAGTCTTGCGCAATCCCGGCAGTCTTGAAACTATCCCCTTCTCTATCACACCAGTGTTTTTTGTATTAAATGGCTTTTAGCATCTACGCATGGCGTATGTTACGGTGTTAGAGTGAGTTTGTGTGTTAATATGTGTGTTTCTTATTTACAGGGGGGGGGTGTTGAAGAAATACTGCACCCAGATACTACTAACCCTAGGCTCAACCCTGACCAAGTGGTGCAAATTCAACTAGGGATGCTTGTTACTAAGGTAACCTCAGTTATGTAGGCACCAGTATATCCGGTAATCCAACAGGGCAAAAATAGAAGGTATACCTAGACACACGAGGGAAAGAACCCAGTGATGTGCAGGAGAGCCAGACAAGATGTTCTAAAACGTGTTTTGTGAGTACAGCGTTATGTGCTTAATGTATATACTATATCTATCTATCTATATATATATATATATATATATATATATATATATATATAGCACTGCTGCAATTGTATTATTCCAGTAATTGATTCAGTGTAAAGTCTTAGTTGAACGGCACTGCACATGAATACTTATCCTTATCACTAACATCGAGCTCGTGTATTGAAATGCATTTCCCAAATCCACGTGCGACATTTCCCTTCGACACGTGCCTAATAAACATTTGTATTCACAGAGCTTTGAGCCTGCAAAAAAAAAAAAAAAAAAAAGAGATTGCACGTTGGAATCGGGGTCAGGTGATCAATGCCTCCTTAACCAGCACCGGGTCAGCAACGCGCAGAATAGTCGGATCAAATTGCATTTCACTTTACAACCACTTTAAATATTGCAAGACAATTTCCTCCAAGCTCTCAGGGAGCTTTTAACCCTAGATGAGATAACGGCATTAATTCTGTTAGGTGTAGGTCAAATTAAGTAGCAGTGAGATTATGTCACTTAGCAAATAAAAAAAAATGTGTTGTTGTTGTTTTTTTTGTTTTTTTTAGCACAGTAGTTGTTATAAAACAGTATTATTTATATAAAAAGCAAAAAAAAAATATTTAGTCTTTTTTTTTTTATTTTATTTTTTTTTATGTATTTCTTCCTGTGTAGGAAAAGATACTTAAAAATAAAACTCACATTAAGCCTAACTAAATGTATTTATTAGAACTACCCATTGTGTTTTTTATTGCTGTAATTGTATTTAATTTATAGGTAAGAAAATATTTTTACTTTTGGAGGTTAAGATCTTTGACAAAAACCAACAAAAATATATATATATATATATTTCCTGCCATAAATTCTTCACCTTTGTCTTCCCGATCCCTTGCAAAGGCCGTATCAACCAATCAGCTCGCCAAATGGAAAAAATACGTCTTTTAAGAAAAGAGAATGCGTAACTTTACTGAGAGGAATTATCACAAAAACCCTAAAAACAGAAATCTGGATAAAGCTGGTTTCCAATGTAGGTATAGTGCTTATTTAGTGAATAGAACCTCAAATGATAGGATACCAAACTGTCACATTTACACTTTAAGACTTTAATTTGGTTATATTATGCCTGGGAACTCTCTAGGTTTGACCCGTTTCTGCATCTACATTACCTGAACGCATCACTTTCCTAAGTAGAACATTCCAGAACTTTTACTGCCCTCATTGTAAAGAATCGCTTTCTTTGTTTAAGGTGGAACCGTTGTCCTTCCAGTCTTGGATGTTGGCCTCTTGTGATTTGCTCGGTCTGCGGGATGGACAATTCCCCCGAAGAGGACATCCCATGTACTTGGATGTAGTCATGAGATCTCCTCTAAGGAACCATTTTTCCAGGGTCAATGAACCCAACTTGGCCAAGCTCTCATTATAATTGGATCCTTTGCTTTTCCACAATTAATTTAGTAGCCCCTTTCCTACTCTCTAATTCCAAAATATCGTTCTTATAAATCAGCAAACAAGGCTGCATTTCTTACTCTATAACTAGTGTTTTGTATGGTGACAAAATAGCATTTTCCCATTTTTTCTACCTTTTTTTTACATGTGACATTATTCAGATTATATTTGAAGCTGCCAATTAAGTTTGCATTTTATTATTCAGAGTTAAGAGTCTGCTAGGATCCCCAAATCTCCCTCCAATGGGGATTTTTCTAATCAAACCTCATATGGTTCATATACAACATTTATGTTCTTCCTTCCCAAGTGCATCATTCTACATTTATCTTTGTTGAATTTAATTTGTCATTTTTCTGCCTGCTGTCGCAGTTAAGCCAAATCATTCTGCAAACGATGAACATCTCCATCAGACTTAACAACCCTACACATTTTGGTGTCATCTACAAACATATATTAGATTTCAATAACCACTTGTAGCTCATTTGTGTATAGATGAAGTGGACCCAAAATTGAGCCCTGAGGTCTGCTGCCAGTTAACCATGAGTGTAGGTACTAGGTCCTAATCTCACTGACCACCTCTTCACCTACTTCTGGAGGTATGTAGATTAATACACTGTTTTATTAACCCAAAGTCATTTCTCAACCTATTTCTGGGTGCCTTAACACTCGTTATTGGCAATTGTATTGCCGAAGCATTGTGATGACACCATAAAAAGGGGACAAAGTATGGCATCATCACCATGGGACAGTATGTTGGCAATTGTGTCTCGAGGCATTTATAGCCTTTGATCTGTTATTTTATTTCAAAAAGATGGCAACTTCCAACGCAGAATAATCCCAAATGGGAAAAATATCCATCCCAATAGATCTAAAATCCATACAAATTCCTTCAATGTGGAAAACCCCGGTACAAGCAATAATCAATAATTATATATCAAAAGCGAAAAGGTTTATGCTTTGGCCTGGCACAATAGCTCCGCAAAAGCAAATGTTTACAGTGACTTTGAATTGCTATCTCACTTATAAAAAATGACTAATAGAATCAATACACAGGGCATTAAGCAACAGCGGCGGGTGGAACTTGTTCCTGCATTGGTTTCCTGATAAGAATTCTCTTACCTAATAAAGAAAAAAACCTGAAGCCAGCAGCGTACGTGTGTCTTTAAGGTGTCGGAGGATGCTCAGTTTATCTTTGATGTCTTATTTTGATCATCAGAATATCATTATATGCAAGCCTGGGTATGTGAGGAAACGCAGCGTTTACCGTCTGCGGATCTAAGCACAGAAAATATTATTGTTCGACTACCTGGGCTGACATTGCAGTGGATGATGTCATCTGTGTTTCAGTATGTGCTCTGCATCACTCACAGAGGAGGAGGGTGCGCGACGGAGCGCTCGCTGCCCGGAGAGGACTGCAGACGCCTGTTCATTATTGCCTAGAGTATATATATATATATATATATATATATATGGTATATCAATTAGTAATATGCATTAAACATACAACTGCATGAATGTACTAAATACCGGTATTATATAATATATAAATAAATATATAGTGATATGATGTAATATCTACACTATTAAGGCATGTTAATAAATATATATATAACACATATATATATATTTTTATGTCTTTATCGTATAAATATTAGATCACATGTGTGTAATAATTATTACAAAGATGATGGGGCAAAAACATTCATAGACATAATAACCTGAATAAATTATATATATATATATATATATATATATATATATATACACATCTGGGATTGGGCTAGCCACAAAGGGATATCACAAACAGCCTCCAGTAGGTGCCAATATGCATTTAAGGCTCCAAGGGACTCAACGTTTTGATTCCTTACACATGGGTTTCTTTGTTTCCATTTGCCTTTGCGCAAAAAAATAATAATAATAAAAAAATATATATATATATATATTAACCATCCCAAGCATTTAGGGAAGAAATGATTTATGATGTTTGCATTGCATTGGCTAACTTCCTGATTAGATGTTCTCACTCCAGGTTGTCTTCAGTCACGTAAATTCCACGCTGCGGTCAAACCGAAAGGGTGGCGGCGAGGTAAGAGCTTATCTTTCCATGTTGGATCAAAACACTACAAGGAAGTCAATAATTAGTCACTCGGAGGAACCTCCAATACCTGATTTTATGCTGTTAGCCATTATTGAAAATGTAAAGGTACCTAACCTGATGTAGCCGACAAACCCTAGTTCTGAGTTTGTACTTTGTTTTTGGAGAAGAAAGGCCTCAAAGAACGGCAGAGAATGTCCTGATCTGCTTCTCTGATGGTTGTCATCATAATGATTAGGTGCTAATTATTCTTCTGCAGGGGTTTGTCAATACGACGACGTCCTGCTGTTCTACAATCCGCATAAACCTCACCCTGGGTCCATTACACATATTTCAACAGACTTGGAGATATTCTGGTAAAATGGCTCTGGGACCATTCATGTAAAGCTCAATAAGAATTTACTAAAAGTAAACATTTGTGTCTATTCACTAAGACGCGCATGGTCAGTGGCGTAGGGGATAATAAAGTAAGACTTTAGGAGGTCTAGCCCCCAACTATACATCCCTGTCCTCCATGCAATTATTACTGTTAGCATTCATTGTAGTAGTATTACTATCATTGATATTAGTAGTAGTAGTGGTACTACTAGTAGTAGTTTTAGTATTCCAAGACGCCATATTTATATAATATTTGAATCCGTTATACTACACTTTTCTTTAATGTGGTGTTCCAACTTTGATCGCTAGCAAATTACCTTGAAACATGGAAATGCTACCAAAATAATTGAATTCACAGAGATTTGGAACAAGAAAAAAATCGACTAAGTTTTGGTAGCTAAATATTTTCTCTGTTACTCAAGTCAAGACTATATAATGTGAACAAATCATTACAAGAATGTAATTTTTCATTATTATTATTATTATTATTATTATTATTATAGGTGTATCTGACAAGTACTCACAGCAAGTACGTAAGTGTGTGAAGTTCAAAGCGAGTGAACACTTGAATGTGCGGTTTCTATATGGGACACTGCTTTTTTTTCTTTGTTTTTTTTTTTATATTGCTCGCGGGATAACTTACTTTCACGTCCCGGTTAGTCAACCTGTCCCAAGCCACCGTTTATGGTTCTTAATACAGTTACTTTCCTTTTAGGTGAGTACGATGTACTGCTTCATCGGGAGCTACATGTCTTATAGGCTTTACATTCCTCCGTATAGGTTAAACAGCCACAAAGACAGGTCAGGCCTAGGATAGCCTATGTATGCCCTCTGGTGCTCAGAATCTTTATTTGCACATTAATCATTTGAAGCCATTGAAGGGGCGATTCATTAAAAATCAAGTTCCCTAGGAAACGAATAAAACGGCTCAATGTTTCTAACCAGCTCTTGATGACATCAGCTCAGGAGATATTTACAAGCAGCTGATTTAATACATGGTTGACCAAAGCTGGATCCGGTTGAACCCAAGTTCAAGTGCATTGGCGATGGCATCCCAAGTTGAGCTTGAGCTGCAAGTCACCTCTTTGGCGTCAAGGTAAAAAAGAATAACAAGGAAGAAAATCTGACCACAGTTTTATTAATGAAATATCTCTTTGAACCTTTTCCGACAATCAGATGCCATTTTGGAGTCAAGAAGGAAGTTTTCCCCTTTTTTGAGGCACGATGAAGCCATCTGCCATGTCCACCTGCAAGATCAACGCAGAACACATATCCCCCCCACTACAATCAACTCATCCTCACGCAAGCAGTCCTCTTCTACTGTCTATCTCCCAGAGTTCTCCGTGCCAAACCCGGAGAGTTCCTATGGATGATCATGCATACTCCACAAATCCATCTCCATTTCATCTTATATTCCCCAAAAAGTGCCAGGCTGGCAATGGCATGATGGGCCTGCCACTTTAAGGCCAGCTTCCTCCTGATGACACTCATGGCTGCACGCTAAGTTTTTTTGCTCATATCCAGCCTGCACACTACAGCGCCCGATCTACTGCTGGAGAAGCAGATTGGGTGGGTGTGTAGCATGTTGGCCAGCGGCCCACCGGGACTGCCGACAAGCTGACATGTTGGAATCTAATTTTTCTAGATCCTATTCCTGACAATTTAGGTAAAAATCTGTAAAATAAACCATTCTTTATCATATTTTCATATGATACTTCTCAGTGTTATAAGCTTGCCGGTTAAAAAAATAAGTTCTATTAATTTGTACGTTTCTCTATAATCGATGAAATATTGGTAATAGGTGTTATACACTCAATATTATTTTCAGCTGGTATAAATACAGTTGCCTGGGTATTTAGATCCAGCGACAGCGCAGAATGGGTAAAATGATATACTTTTGATTTCTGTTCATACAGAATTTTGCTTCAATATTTTTTCAGGTAGCGCTTACTGTCATGTGACAAAAAAGCAGCCACGTAAAGGATGCATCCATTGAAAATAAAAACATTTCATAAAACTTTCTGTGTTATTTCATGCAATGAAATCTCCGGTGGAAAGAATGAAATGGGGGTGATAAATTTTATTTGCCTAACGTGGTAGAGGCTGCTTAGAACAAATGTCTAAGTGGAACAGCACCTTAAAAGCAGTCAGTCATTTGTAAAAGACGATGTTTAACCTAAATTGGTTTACGTTACGATGTAATTCATGCACATATACAAGGAATCTTTGATAGATTTGCAATTAACTCACGGTGTTCTAGATGGATCCCATAATACTCCATCTCAGATGGCTCCCCCTTGATTATCCGCTGACAAAGGGTGAAAGAGACAAAGAATTTGGGGGATTGGTGTGTAAACAAGCCTTGAAAGGGGGATATATTTGCTTCTTAAGTTTGTGTACAGGATCTTCCTGGATGCAAACATCAGCTTTAGAAACCCGAATAGAAGAAAAAAAAAAAGTAATTAGCCCAAACAGATGTGTAAGCATGAAGATTTTGTGTTGAGGTTCCTCGTGTTGGTGGTAGAACATCCTGGAGAGGCTTTGAACAGAGGGAATACACAGAATGATAAGAAAGGATGCTGTGCGGCTTACAATGCTGTTTGCACGTTTTTTTTTTAAAGCAAATAAACACAGTGGGTCACAAACTTTTTTTCCCCCTTCGAAACATGTAAACAGAACTTTCCCACGTGGGGGAGAACATCTTCATATTGTTGTGTATACAATGTTTCATGTTGGAACCAACATATCTGGATCGCGCATCATTTTTGGGGGAAGGACATTTGCAGCGCACATCTTGATTTGAGCTCTTTGGAAAGGACTTATGAGCAGTAGAGATACTTAAAACACAGCTGGAGATATGTACATTTTTGGGGGGGGGGCTTACAAAATGGCTATAAGGTCTCTGACACTACAGTGAAACTCGTAAAATAATTTACCGATAAATCATTCATTTATCAGACCCGATATATTTCAAAGCATTGCTTCCCTTCTTAAGCGTTACTGAGTTCCCTGGAGAGCTCAACACAACAACACAACGCAAGAAGGCAACACAACGGGACGTTTTAAGCCTCCGGCAAATGCATAGTTAATTTTATGTATTTAAAGAATTAAAACACAAGTTTTTTATTTCATATAACTCACAAATCAAGGATGTCACTTTTTAATATTTGGGTCTAAATTGTCAGTACGTTTCACAGTGGAATTATGAACCTTAAATATTAATTATTGTCAAATTAATATAACTAACTACTCAACAACCAAGTCATCAATTAAATATCTCAATGAAGTAAGATGTTGGGAGAGAAGGGATATAAAAATCTACAATTACCCATTGATGTAAATCTTCCATGGTATAAGTTACAGGGCTTGCTATAGACCTCATCAGATGGTGGTAGCGAGCAATAAGGAGACACCGGGGAGCTTGAGATGTTTGCTAAACAGTCTCGGGACATTAATTAGTGCAAAATACCTTGTACAAGAATGGGACACCCCTGTAGCGCCTATTTCCAGGGCCTCACCAGGACCTTCATAGCGTTACCTACATCTGCGAATCCTGATGGTCCCACCTTAGTGAGAAGAGGTTGTCGAGTCTCTCAGGTCAGCAGAAGCTTTCTTGTGAACCTTGTGAAGGTCCATCTATGGAGCCGACAAGATGCTAAATATTTAGAGGCCATACATTTGACGAGGATCGTATGCATTTTAACTAACAAAGCTCCATTAGAGAGAGAGAGAGAGTATATGAAGAGGACAGTAAATGGTACGCGGGACACACACATAGGATTAATAGAATGACCTTTTACTCAGATGCCGAGGAAAACCTTGTGAAGATCAGGGGCCTAAGCTGCTTCGGTCACCTAAGTTTTGGGGCTGATCTTGTAAGCAAAAGGCTTTTGAAGCAGAGATGGGCAAAGATGTTCTCAGGAAAAAAGGAGAAATAAGCTTTTTTGATAAGCGTTTTCTGTAAAATATAAAATGTGAGTCCTTCGGTCCATGCGGAGTCCTTGGCACACATTATATACAAAATCGACACCGGCAAAAATTATAAACTCATGCAAGAGACAGCTATAAGAGACAGATACTTTACAATTCTTTTGGAATTTTTTTTGATGATTTGGTGATTTTTTTTTGTTTTGCCTTCTTCTTCTTCTTCTTTCAAATATTGACATTTGGTATACAATTGCATAATCCAAAAATAGAGATGTGCCCGTTTTGTAATAATTTGACTACTTTTCCATATGTGGTTTAGCTGACCCTCTTTGAACCCCTTTGGTTAAATTTATTCCACCAAACTATTTTGCCGTTCTACACGTTCACACAACAGGATTTGTGTGTAACACTCAAACAAATTTATTTCCACGACGCACCACTATCCTGGCCCTCCACAAAAAAAAAACGTTTCCAATAAAGCAAGTGCATAAAAGTGTCAAAGGAGAAAAGAAACATGTACGCAAAGTCCAAAATGGTGTTGAAAACGTGCAGACACAAGAGAAATGGGGACAATTATTTCACATACCTTCTCCCGCTACCATGGACCAGTGAATACCGTGGTTACCATGGATGGCTCGAACAACTGGGTAGACTTTAGAAGACGCTCTTTGTTTGCGTTCTCTGCGTTCTCTGCCCAAACAGAAAACCACATCTGACGCTTTGTGTACTTTGGGCAAGACAACCCCACATTTTAACGTCAGAGTAGGAATTTCAGAAGGATTTTTTTTATCTCTTAGATCTTTCGTTCTCTTTTAGAATCTTTCGCGTTCAACCAAGGATGTGTATTGACCCCAAAGCCTATCATTAAACGTGGTTCTTCTGTACAGCCAAATAACTTGTTCCCTTTGCAAAGTTTACACCTTTGAACACGTTGCTGATAACCTTGCTTTCTCTTCTCTCTCATCTTGTAACTAATTTTTAACCTCCCTGAATTACACTCTAACCAAAGATGGTTTTTTTTTTAGGAAAACTTGTTATCTTCAAGACATGCATTAGAGGTTTTTTCCCCTAACATGATGTCTCTTTATGAGATAAAAATTAATATTATGGTGGTTGTTTGTATTTTTCTTGTTGCCTGTTAAGATCCCACATCCAACAAAGTGTCCCAAGAACCCCAACAATAAAGAATGCAAATTAAAGCACTTTGTGCTTTAATTGTGCTATATACATTGTTCAGTCTGTTAAAAAACAACGCTCACTTCCTTCAGAAGAAGCTGCAGCTCCAGAGCTCTTATTTTCCATGCTACAGCCAATCAGTTACAAGAAAGCCCTCCAATTGAAGTTAAGGGGCAGAAAGGGAGTCTCGTTAGACCTCTCGTATAGCTCTCTGGTGCTGGCTGGCGGTAGGTTTAAATGCCGGCCAAGTGTTCGCCATGTTTATCAGCCCATAGCTTCTAGATGGTTCCAAAGGGAAGCTTTAAATTAGGCTGCCCACACAGGATTAGCTTGCAGTAAGCATACTTCCCGATATCACATTACATTACATTCTATTTATAGAGAGCCAGGAGATTCCGTAGGGAGAATATAAAATTAACAATAACATTTAAATTGACATCATACAAAATTACAAATGACATCTACACATAAAACGCATTATGAAGCTCTCGTGAGCTTGCAGTCTGGCAAGTCTATTTCCCAGACTCAAGAGCATGCGATGACCCATCCAGGCCCACTCGAGGTACACGTGGCACTTGTCAATAAGGCAAGTTATTAGGACCATCCCAGCAAATTAAGGCTGGTGAAGCTATGAGCCAGCCAACCAGCCAGCCAACCAGCCAACCAGCCAGCCAGCCAGCCAACCAGCCAGCCAGCCAGCCAAAGGAACCCAAAGTGTATTGGTGTCCATACTGGGTTTCATCCAAAGTCTCCTGGTGAAGCCGTACTTCCCCGGGTCTCCAAGCCCACTCCACTGCCACTCCCTACAAACTCGTACTCACGTCCCACTCGCTAAAGGCTGTTTGTGGAAGTTCCAAGGTCTGGCGACTGCGCGACTACCATTAATTCAACATTCTATTCCGATTAAGCAATAAAAGGCACACAAAGTGATTCTTCAATACTAAAATTACACTCATTACATGTCAATGGAAACGCTTTCTTTCTGCGCATATCCAGAGTTGCACAAATGTTTTCAACCAGTCCATATTTTCAGTCTGTTAAATGTGCACCTTTTTGCTTTTTATCTCTAGACCCAAATAAAAATGGTTCTCAGAACTCTGTAAAAGTTAAAATGCAATTTATATTCATGTATTGGCATTGGACACGTGATTGATCGTATGACTAATTAGTAAATAATGTACGTTAGAGCCATGATTTAGATAGTAATGTCTGTACCATTAGAGGAGTTAACATTCTAAACAAAAGATTGATGATTGGTTGAATGATTACTAGTTTGAATATATTTAAATCCTCATGACTGATGTGTTTCATGATTAATCAGAAAAGACTGTTCTTATCATTACAGGATTCATAAACCATTCGATGAACAAGAACATAAGTGATTCGTTACTTCGATTGATTTTATGTCACATTTCCCTTATACAGTTATCATGATGGCTTCTGAAATATTCTGATTAGTTAAAGTTCAACTGTAGTCAACAAGAAAGAAAGAAAGAAAGAAAGAAAGAGAAAATGAGAGGAAAAGAGAAAAGGAGAGAATGGTAGAAAGAAAGGAGAAAGGAGAGAGAAAGAGAAAAGGAATGGGAAAGAGAAAAGGAGAGAATGATGGAAAGAAAGGAGAAAGGAGAGAGAAAGAGAAAAGGAGAGGGGAAGAAAAAGAGGAGAGAATGGTAGAAAGGAGAGGGAAAAGGAAAAAGGAGAGAATGGTAGAAAGAAAGGAGAAAGGAGAGAAAGAGAAAAAAGGAGAGTGGTAGAAAGGAGAAGGAAAAAGAAAAAGGGGAGAATGGTAGAAAGAAAGGAGAAAGGAGAGAGAAAGAGAAAAGTAGAGGGAAAGAAAAAAAGGAGAGAATGGTAGAAAGGAGAGGGAAAAAAGAAAAAGGAGAGAGTGGTAGAAAGAAAGGAGGAAGGAGAGAGAAAGAGAAAAAGGAGAGAAGGGTAGAAAGAAAAGAGAAGGAAAGAGAACAGAGAGAGAGAGAAGGGAGAGAAAGATAGAAAGAAATAGAGAAAAAGAAAGAAATGATAAATAAATAAAAGAGAGCCAGCAAAAAGAAAAAGATGTAAAAGAAGAGAGAATCATAGCTGTTTCTCATCCCATCTTACGGTGAATAAAGTCTCCGGGAAGGGCTCGGAACATCGCTGCAGAGTTAGCTGGCATTCTCCAACTTGTTTAGAACAGCAAGTTTACTTCCCATCTCACCCCATTTCATCTCAACAGCCATGCATTCATTTGCAACATTAAGCAGCATTATACTCATTAATTACAAAATGAAGCTTGATTAATATGTGCAGAGTTGATGCAGCTTGAGAACATGAAATGATGTAATTAGATAAGAGCTAGAGAAAGCTATTTTCAGAAATAGCTACGAAACTCAGCAGAAAATAGAGCGACTTTAGCAGGAGCACCTACCATGAATCCCAGGCTTGCTTATTTGCACATAAACAGCGCATGTTCCACCTAGATTTACACATGGAGAAATCATGTCATTATCATTAGGCTTGTCTACCGGTAGGACTTTTCCAAGCAATGGGACATTTAGCAAGTATGTAGCACCTAGACCATCGGTTCAGATTATTAATTCCTTCTGCCCCACGGACCTTAGCTGTTTTGTTTTATTCCCTCTCATTCCTGTCTGGGAAATGCTTCACCTTTCCCAACAAGAACCACCAGTTCTTGATTTTACCCCAGATACATGAGGCTTTTTGTAACTACCTGTTAGTAGAACTGCTTCCATGATCTTTTTGGACATTTATAGGTTTTGATGTCTCGCCCCATGGTTTATTTTGGATCCCCAGTACTCAGAGCTTAACCCGTAAACAGAGCAATACATGCATGCCCCGCCAGCAGACAAGCCGCTGATGAAATGCAGCATGTCTGCCAGGCGCACCTGGTCTCTGCGCATGAAAGTGCATGGAGCGAATGTTCACTCCATCAAACTGCTTGCACCCCGTGTGGCTTGGTGGGCTGGGGTACCAGGAGCAGGGGAGGGAAGTTTCCCAGCAATACTGCAAAGACTTTCTCATAAATAAATACAAATCAAAATGCCATGACTGTTCCTTTAAGAGCATGGGAGGCTAAGGAAAATCCTTCAATTTTGTTAAAAGGTCATGAATATATATATAAATATATATATATATATCAACATAGCTCTGCACCTGTTACAAATGAATACTGAACCAACTTATTCAGAACATGCTTATGGGGTTAAATTGATAGACTTTAAATATTTGGATAATATATACATAACTATACATATATTTATATATATATATATATATATATATATATATATATATATATGATTATTATTATATTATATAGAGACATACATACCCTTCATCTACAGATGAAATCCTGATTCTTCGCTTCTGCTTCTCCCATAAATTTAAGCTACATATCTATGAGGTAATGATGTTGGGAGCTGTGTAGAGCCCTGCAGGATGATGTCAACCCCATATTTTTGGAATTCAGCAAAATTGATGAACAGACAGCGCTTGCAAATGGGTTGGCTGGTGTCCTCCAGAACATTTTGAGTGTGATCAATATAATGGAATGGCTTTAAAATGATTTAGCACATAATGCCCATCTGATGTTTGCTTTGTAACTCTGCCTGCACCATCCTTCAAACGGTCTTAGCGTTCTATTTATTTGCTTTAAAATAAAATGCATCGGGGAATCTCGTGGCACGGGCTGGTTAGGAATTCTGTTAACCCTTTCAGTGCCAGGAGCCAGTATATATTTGGTTGATAAAAAAAAAAAACATACAGTTGCTCTGTTCTTTTATGTTGATTTCATTCTCTTCTGATAACGATGACGCAGCACTTGCCTAAAAAATGATTTTTAAGGGGTCTTTTTTCTTAAAGGTCACCTTCACAGCATAGCACTCTTGGCTATATTTATTCATAAAAACTTCCTATAGCTTTTTTTTTATTTGCCAACCGGGGTTATTGTTTTCTGGATACTTTGTTTATTAATAAGAGACTATTTTGCCTTATGGAAGCTGAGATTTGTGGCAAAAGGTGGCACCATTTCTCAACCCATGTTAGAAGCTGTGCAACCATACCCCCCCCCCATTTAAATGTATTGCTCATTGCTTTTAGGAGGTCCCATTATACTTTAATTGGTAATGCAGTGGAGCGGTGGTTTGGGGGGGGTAACATTTTTGCCTCTGTACAACTTAGTGTTGAATCAGTGGGACGTTGTCGCCTGCAAATAGTTTCGAACATTGCATCAGAAATCCAGCGCCCCAACGCTTGTCACTGCTGTCCTGCTTGCGCAAATACAGCTGCAGCTTCATCTATTGGCTGAAGCATGAAAAGGGAGACCAGACTTAAGTAATCTCCGATCACAAACTTAGACAGGACTCCCGCACTTCTAAGCCATTATTATTCCATGCTTATATTAAAAAAAGTCAATCTAGGGATAAAATACACTTCTTTCACAAGTATGGCATCCATTTACTGTATACACACACACTTTGTGTTAAAAAACACAACAAATAACTGTATGTATATGTTCACATAGGGCCATTAATTCCGCATGCTTTTTTTCTCCCACAATCTGTGCCTTAGCATCGACAGGTTGGGCAACCTAAAACGAAAGGTTGTTGCCATGGAAACTGAAAACGCTTCTTAAAAAGTTTTAGAGGAAAGAATCAAATTAATGATCTGCTAAGGTTTATTTGCAAGGGTTTGAGCAGAGGTAAGGGAGAAAAATGCCAAAACGGCATTCTGGCAGGGCAGGTCCTACTAGACGGCGGAGATGGTAGAGATGTCACCATGAGGTTCGTTCCTGCCAGCAAGCAAGTACATGCTAGATGATGCTAGAGGAATAGTTCGCTATATCTCAATCTCTTTAGCTAGCCTTGGTGGGACATAATCTGGGCTGTGGCAGACCCAAATCGTACGCAATAAAAGGTATGAAACATCCAGAAGAACCTGATTGACACCCTACATCAAGAACCTTCCATAAAATCCTATTCCTGAGATTATCCCAGTGGGGAAACGAAATTAAAGCCAATCAGAGGGCAACTAATGAAATATAGTATGTGCTCCTTCCCACCGCCATCTCCCATCACCTACCGAGTCGTATCATATTATAATGGACCATCCATTTCATGAGGCTCCTCATACAGAATGCATTGACTACAATTCAGGGGTCACAGTTGGTAAATGGTTTAATGTGCCTACAAAGACATTGTTAAGGCTCATCTTAAGTCTGCATGGGTTTTGGTTTATAGCAGAAACAAAATTTGGACAATCTGTGGTATATTATTAAACAGTATCGGTTTTGTCGGAGGTGGAGTCCTCAATCCAGGAGAATAATTATAATCTTTCACAGAGAGTAGCTACAATTTGCCAAATTTATTGGAATTTTGACACCACAAATGTTGGTGATTGAGCAAAAAAGAAAAGTGTTGGGAAAGATTGATCATGCTTACTTAGCCCGCTTGTATGTGTTTTTTTTTTTGTTGGTTTGCTTAATGTTGGAGCTGCTTTCTTCCATTCCCTGGCAACCCTACTATGGAGAAATGTCCCTTTCGTCTATTCAGAATTGAAGGATTATAGAACGGCTGTGTGTGACGTGTCAAGAAACAAGACAAGGAAATTCCAAACACTGAAGAGTATCCACGAGCATCTCAAGGCCTAGAGGGGTCACCCATACAGCGAGGACTGGATTTTACGGAAGCAAGTGGGTCGAAATAATCCAACTGGGATGTTTTACGTTCATTAAGGCTATCTGAATACATGCAATATATTATTACATTATATTATTTATAGGCATTGTTTAGCTTGTTCAGATCTTCAGATTTAAATCAATTAATTAATGAATGATTACTGTCCAGGGTTGGTCCTAGATTTTGATTAATGGGAGGACCATTGTTGGCATAATCAGCTGATTTAATTATAATTAAGCCCATTGTACAACACTAAGGAATATGACGGTGCTATATAACACAATAAATAATATGCCAAATAAGAATCTGTTACAAATTGTGTTACATTATGATAAGTCAGTGTCAAATCATCAGTGTTTATATCTTTTAAAGGTTT
Source organism: Spea bombifrons (assembly GCF_027358695.1). Taxonomy (NCBI): domain Eukaryota; kingdom Metazoa; phylum Chordata; class Amphibia; order Anura; family Pelobatidae; genus Spea; species Spea bombifrons. Next base: position 7,022,808 of record NC_071091.1, on the reverse strand, counting down.
TATATTGTTAAAAAATTTAAAAAATATATATTTTAGGCATTTCAGTTATATGCATTTTACATGTAAATTGGTCAAATTGCTAGAATGATTAGATTTAAAGTTTATGTTATTATGTAAGACGCTCTGCATAAAGTATAGGACTTTCTTGTTGCTTTTTGATTCCGAAGAGTATTGGCGTAACCAGCAGGTAAGCTGAGAAGAAATTCTGCGGAAGAGAAAAACACAAAGGTCACCACGTTGGGAAATGCCGCTTATCTCAGTGATACAAGGTAAAAAGTTTACCTAGGAGGAATGTCTAACAGGACACACCACGATATTAAAGCAGACCTGTCACCTACACACAACTCCACATTAATCAACAGAGCGCGAAAAACGGTGTTGTGTTAAGAAAAGACATAAAGGCACTCCATAAGACAAAAAAAAAACACAATTCTTTGTTTCAGATAAATAGAATCTTGAAGGGGAAAAAAAAGAAAAGTATATTACGCAACAATCATGAACTTTAACATTCTGGACCCAGGAGCCAAGAATGTGGCCTCCTAAGATAGATTCCAATAATGCAGATATTCTAACCACAGATACAGGCCTATGGAATAGTTCAGCTGGGTGATTACGTTCACTTTGTTCGCTTAGAACTTGCCGACTGGCAATAGAGATTTATTGTGTAGAAACGCAGTTCAAAGGTTTGTTTATACTCTTATTTTCAAAACATTCCGTACTCTCCTTTATTGCTCAGGTTGTTCCTTTTGTGCCACCTAAGAATCATCCTTCTTCAAGATGAAAATGCATTGAAAATAATAAAAAGATGCCCCAAGGCAGCTAAAGAATGACATGTGGAGCTCCATCCACCTGTTATGTTGTCATAGTTGAGAATTGAGCTAAGATGTATCAAAAAGTGGATGGATACATATAATATGTTGGTTAGGAGATGACCAATTAACCCGAATGAATACCAATTTTGTGGTATGGTATTGGTATGAACCACAGTAAATTCATAGACCACCTAATTAATGAAACTCTATAGAGGACCAGACTCTATAGACATCAAATCCATTAAATATGGATCCTCTACAGGTCTTTAGCCACCTCTCTGTGATTGCAACAGTTGACCACGACAAGCACACCACTAACAGGAAACATGGTGGAGATATTGAGTCCGATCAAAAGATTATGTTCCGAGTTGTATAGGGTGACCCAGTCTGGTCAAGGTCAAATCGAGGCTTCTTTCTCACGTGAGTAATTTCGCACTGAAATGTTATAAAAGCTCACACATCAACCAATAGGCAATAAAGTAACCCCGCACAGTGAATTCTTCAAAACAGCCACCCCTAACACTTTGCATCCTTGGCTGCTCATATCAGCCATCATATAATAACATTGTTGACTGTTGGGTTTTCTGCTCCTCCTGGTCTGTAAGTCTTTGGATGCTCTCACCATAGAGTCACGTCTTTCCCCATTCCCCATTTAGTACTTCTGACACCACGCGATGGTATTTCACAGCCAAAACTTCATTGACAAAGACAAACATTGAAGAGCGATGCAGAAAGCATGTCTGGAAGGACAACATTTCCTAGTAAATGGACGTTGCAATAACACTCCTAGTCATAAGCAGCTATCTTCCAATTAGGCTTTGCTACACAATGCACAATTCTTCAAAAGCATTCCTTTGGAAAAGGTAACTGATGAATAAAATGCAAATAGAGCAACATTCCTAAAATGGTTCATAGATACCAGTCCCATAGGTGATCCAGAAGAAAAACATTTGTCGCTATGAAGGCACCATAAAGATTCACAAAAGGCAAGAGGGTATCTAAAACCGGTTGTTCTGCTGACTTATCTGCCAGTACCAGATGGTACAGTTTCTTCGGAAAGGTTTGTAGGTCTTGCACTGGTAAGTTTTTTTGAAAACCTAAAGGAGAAGGTTTTTTATGGAAAAAACAGTAATAACCCCCCCCCAGCGCTATATACAGTAATGTAGGTCAGTATTGCCAAAAAATGGTTTTATGTCATTTTTTTCTCAATAAACTCCCTTTATCTGCAGACCTGGAAGCCGCCGTTGTTGTCAGTCATGTGATATTTTGGGTGACTTTCCCTGCTGAAACACCACACTGAGCTGATGCTTTATGGCAATGCTAATGAAGTCCGTTGCTCCAAAGATTTTTTTTTATTAGAGTGTCTGAGTGTGTGATTAAGACTGAGCTATTCTATTGCTTACCACAAGTCTCTTCCATAAAGAGTCAGGGTGTTTTTCAAGTAGATTGGGCTAAGATAACCGCTGTAGAACAAATGATTAATATCCAACTATGTCCCAGAACAAACTGTATATCTGTGGAACTCTATCTAAGAAATGATGTCCTCTCAAGAACAACAGGATAAGACCAAAGTACATGACATTCTACCGATCCTACAAAGTACGTTTTTTATTTCTAGCACCGTCCAGTCTGACCTCACCTGGAAGAACCTCAGATGTAAACCAGAGTTCACCAGTTTGATATTTACCGGCATTGTTGGCTAAACAATGTGGCATGAAAGCAGACAAAAGGAAACAAATCTTCTGATAATGTGTTGATAAATCACATAAACACAAAAGCAACCATGGTTTTGTGGGACACATTTTAGGAGACACTAAAAGAAAACATAATTTCTTGAACTTTTTGTTTATTCAGCAAAAGGAAGAGACAAATTATTTGACTCCATGTCTGAAAGAAACAGAAATGTCCAGAAGCAATCGTATTTTCCCTATAACATTACCACTAGCTGTTTCCAACGCCAGGGTCATAACTCCAAGCCTAATGTGTATCCAGCGTTATTAAAATAAAAAACAATGAAAAACAATGAAAGTTAAATACTTTACCAAGAGGGCGGCAGTTAAATGGAACAGACCAAGGAATGATTAAGGTTTGAGTCTCTACATCAGGAAAAATAGTAGATGGGTTGAATGAGGCTGATCTGTGCTGTTCAGGGTAGTGACTGATTCTCCCAAAGCAACTTTGTATGGGAGTGGAAGGGAAAGGATGCACAAAGGAGAGAGGGGGAGAGAAAGAGGAAAGTAAGGGAAGGGGTACATCAATTTTTTTAAAAAAGTCTCTACATTGAGAGAAATGTTTCAGGTTTCCACCTTATGTTCTTGAGCGTCTCTTCCAACTTGGAGAAGTCTTAGTGCCTAGAAAATTTCTCGTCAACTTTCTCCCACTGTAGATACATCTCAGCTTAATGCCAGTACGCCTGAGAGAAAGAATGAGAAATGAAAAAGAATGATAGATGCTGAGAGAGAGGTGCAGACACATAGAGGCGGGTGCCCAACCTTCAAGCTGCAAGCATAGAGTCGGTGATGAGATATCTGCAGCTCAGCATCAACTTGCCATAGACCATCATGTTACTCCATCAAGGTGCCATCCATGTTTAAAAAAAAAAGCCAACTTCCTCTCCCAAGAGCCCCCATGTTGGGAGCCCTATTTGAAAACAGTGGAAAGCAATGGTATTTAAGGTAGGTGTAGCGCCCAGGGTCCCTCTCAGGAGGTGGGCCCCTAAACCTAAATCCCACCAGATGGTAGCCCTGCCAGAAGTCATCTCATATATCTGTACAAATGCACATGAAGACCAGACTACTAAAAACCCAACCCCTGATTTTGCCTCATGCCAGTGGGGACCCAACACCTCAATGGACCCCGGGGCATTTGCACCTTTCAACCCGTTAGTAATCAACCCTTAGAGAAGGAAAGACACAGAGAGGAAATGTAACCTTTATTTCACAACCTCATCAGATGGATCAAAGTTAATTGTGTAAATATGATGGATTATTTGAAATAGCCTATCCTCCATGAGTCAACAGAAAATCCTAACGTCGACAGCATAACACTCATTACAAGTTGCGTACATTTTTTTCTGTTCTAGTATTTAAGTTACTGTTTGGTTTTTTTTAGAAAACCTTTTATTGGGGGTATGTTTTAACCCTTTGAGTGCCTGCACAAACTCTCTCTAGCACCCAAAGGATTGATGATAAATAAGTTGGTGATATTTCCATATTATTTATTAAAGTTTTTTTTTTTTTTTTTAACATGCAATGACTGGTTATTATTTGATTTAGTTATTTTTCCCCAAAAAAGATGGGGTTGTTAACATTATATGTATTTTTTAAATTCCAATGTATGGCATGTACCCTCGCCCTGATCCTTTTTGCTTTATTTATTTTTTGTTGTTTTTTGTTTTTGTTTTTTTTTTCTGACATGGTTTTAGGTTCACTTTAAGCAAAAAAATAAAAATAAAAAAAAACTTGTGTCCAGCATAATGTAAGGACAAGTTCACTGCCCTGTGATCTGTGAACTTAATTATCCGGCTATCCCATATGTTTTCTTTATATGATAATATTGTTTTTAACTATTTCTGTCAGTGGTCCTCTGGACAATATCAGCAGAGGTCCTGTTAACCAGAGACTAAAATTAAGGGGAGTCACAAGCAAAGCATCAACCACAGAAGGTTCAAGCAGGAGGGGAGGCTGGACAGTAGAGTCCCAGACTGTAATATATCATGTTTATGCAGACAATGGGTCTGAAATGGATTTTTTAATCCAAGACACAGTTAATCCTTTTAAATAGGGCGTCCTTGCCCGGGTTTAGGCTATCATAATCCTCAAAATACAGTCACACCAGGTGAAATTTGACAGGGACTCCTGGTAGATGTTTGTGTGAGTGCATCCACTGAGCTCATAGCAGACCCAGCTAGACCCTACCCCAGCCTCTACAGCCTCCTGACACTGGCCTCCACCATGCAGCCTCCTTGACTGTACACAGCCAGAGCAGCACTACCTGATTATGTAATTCTCTGGGCAGAGGACCAACACTTACTACCTCTGTCCCTCTCTCTCTCCGACTCTCCCTCCCTCCAGCACTCTGCCCTCTCTGTCTTTCTATCTGACCATCTTTCTCCTTCTCTGCCTGTTTCTCTGACCATCTTTCTCCTTCTGTCTCTCTCTTTCTCTCTGACCACATTTCTCCTTCTCTATCTCTCTGTCTCTCTATCTTTCTCCACCTCTCTCTGCCAATCTTTCTCCCTCTCTCTTCTCTGTCTGTTTCTCTGACTATCTTTCACCTTCTCTGTCTCTCTCTCACCATCTTTCTCCTTCTTTCTCTCTCTCTGATCATCTTTCCCCCTCTCTGTCTCTCTCACTGATTATCTTTCTCTCTGTCTCTCACTTACCATATTCACACTGTACATCTTTGCCATCTCTCTCTCTCTCTCCTTCCATCTTCCCTCTCTCTATATATTTTTCTTCTCTCACCCCCTCCTCCTCCTCACCTTATATAGAGGATCTTGCCTGAGGTCCTCTTATCATGAAACCACTGGATGCAATACAGGCTGCCCTTATCATATCCTATGCAGTCACCTATCCAAGAAATCATTAACTCAAGCAAGGGTAGGTATTTACAAGGCAGAAAATGCCTGTTTGCTTTTTTTTCGGGTAATTCTCCTGTCTGTTAATCTTTGGTGCATACTGCCATGTGCTGATGTTATAGATAATGAGGATTTAAACGCCCATACCTTCTCACTGTCTGTAGCAATCTACTGTATAGAGGTGACACTACTTGCTTGTGTATAGATCAAAATTACAAGGGAGTGTTGATTACCAGGAAAGCTAACCCACAACATTTAAAGCAAGTTTCTTTTTAATACTTTGGCATGGTTTAATCATCTGTTACATCAACACTTCAGACCACATCAAACAACCATCAACTTTTTTATACTGTGATATTATTATTCTTTTACCTGTTTTCACAGAGGATCGTAGAACAAACAGCCAAGAGCAACGAATGTATATATATATAACCCTCTCAGTGCCAGTAGGGTTGTAACAGTAGTCGTCTGCAATCCATTGCCGGTGCTCACAGGGTTAACCAATATTCAGTATATATATAATGAAGAGAGTTTGCAACTCAAGGGACAGCCTCTGTTGATTTAAATGCAACAGATATAATAATGATTTAACACTTTGGGTACCAGGCAATAGACTGGAAATCTAAATGGAATATGTTATAGTATACAATTTGGAATATTTAAATATGCCACATTTTGGCATTTCAGTGCCACTTTTTTGTGTGTTTTTGGGTGGGGGCACCCTTCCATTATTTCAACCTGATTTAATTTTTTATTTATATTACAGTCAGAAAATACATAATTACAAATCTTAACAGTTCTATTAAAGGTGAATGAACTGAATTTAAAGATCACTGAGTTTATTTTCGACCCCCCCTAGACCCTGTGCCATCCCCCCATAGCGGGACTTGCTTAGATTAACACATTTGCAGAAGCAGGGCTACCTGAAGAAGGCATGTCCTCCTCTACTTGCTACTTTAAGAAACCACAGGAACAGATCCAAATCCCTCTGGTTAAATTAGATAACAATTAATTTAACATTAAACTTATCTTTTTTCCCACTCAGTTATCAGAAATCTAACCCCATGCATTGTGTTTGCGGATGTCTTAAACAGGGTTTAAGGTTAAAACTTAATGACTCCCAACAGGGGGTAAAGAATTGTCCATTTGCAAGTGACTAAAGTTACAAGGTTTAATCCTGTATGTTCACACTAGAAACCCTATCTATATATACAAACTATGTATATATATATATATAAATATATATATATATATATATATATATATATATATATATATATATATATATATATATAAAACACATACATAGACATATAAAAATGTATTCTGTGAGTTTATATATTTATTTATTTATTGTGTGTGCTTCTTACAACAATGTAATACACTTTATTATTTTAAAAAAAATCTACAAACCTGCCAATAACTGCATAGTTCAAATAAATACCTGCTCAGGATCAAAGATCCCCAAACAGATACCTCTGTATATTATTATGGAAGCACAGTTTTATATACCTGCTGACAAATTTGTCAATTTGCCAGGAAAGTTTTTTTTTTTTTTCTTTTTTTTGCAAAAGAAGTGATGTTATCCTAAGAAATCCTAGACACACCTCCTTTTTTTTTTTCCTCCAAGATTTCAAATAAGACAGAGCAAGATCTTGTCAGATTGTCATGCATTTGGAAGGGTTAACACCAGCTTGTCTGTCCTGACCAATCAGCTCCAGGCAAAGCCAGCTATAATATAGCACTAAAGGCAGCCTGCACTCACTGTCTCTACAGCACTGCCTGTTCTTATTCCAATCAAACCCTTTTTTTCTTTTTTTTTTTCTTTTTTTTTTTCTTTTTGTTTCTGCTTCTGATTTCTCTTTCAGGTCTAAACTGCAATGTGTTCCATTATGAAGGACCTTTACTTTGCTATTTCAGCACCTTGGTGGCAATCGGTGGATAGTCAATGAAGCTAGCTGCTAAGGCAAGGAGATACAGTAGCAACTGGGAGCTACCTACAGAGGATCTTGGAGATTCCCAAGTTGAGCTGTAAAAAAAGTCTTTGGATTCAGTGGATGAAATGTTGATGCTGACACGAATTCTCCTGGTGGGATTTATCATTCACTTGGTGGTCCATCCTGGACTGTCCTGTGGACCAGGTAGAGGCGTTGGTAAAAGAAGACACCCCAAAAAACTAACCCCATTGGCTTACAAGCAGTTTATTCCCAATGTGGGCGAGAAGACTTTAGGGGCAAGTGGAAGATATGAAGGCAAGATCACAAAGAACTCTGACAGGTACAAAGAGTTAACCCCAAATTACAACCCTGACATCATTTTTAAGGACGAGGAGAACACAGGAGCAGACAGACTGATGACCCAGGTACCTACCTACCATTTCTTTTACCCCTTTTAATTTTGGGTGGTTATTTATACAATTCTCCAATATATATATATATATATTTGATAAAATTGGTAAAATTCAGATTATTTTAATTTGTGATTCATCTATATTCCATCCCTGAGTTATCCAAAGCATTTGAGCCAAATGTATCCATTTCTCACATCAGATACATTGTCTCATGCTAAGTGCACGTCTTCATCCCTCCAACAAAGATACATTTTACCTCCTTGATGAAAAAAAGGCAAACTAAGGATCATCTTTAGTATTTAGTACCTAGTTATTGCCCCCCCTCCCCACAGAGGGCTGTTAAATCTGAATCGACCGTTTCATTCTGTTCTCTGTTTTTTTTTTTTCTAATTTTAATCGCTTCAAGCAACTGGGGCAATAGAATTATTTGCAATTGTGCCCATCAGAGCGTGAACACATTGATATGTTTTAAGGATGACCAGCTCCAGAGCTCTGATACCCCTGTCTGGGAGGGACTCACTTATTAACATGACATCATTACTGATCACATCCAGAGATGATGGCAAATTAACCCTTTGGCTCAGTGCCAGCCAGCCTCTTCTCTGTCAGTAGTTATGAAGAAGATCCATGGTCCATTTATCCTTCGGGGTAGCACCAGCTCTCATGGTGTCTGGGCGATACGTTGAGCTTTAGAGACAAGCCAGGCTACATATTAGAGGAGGGGCAGATATATAGGTCAGGCTGAATATACTTCCCTTTCGAAGACATGTGCATCTCCCAGATGTGTGCAGATATGACAAGGCGTGAAACCTCTCGCTTAAGGATCGCTTATTCTTGCCCTCCTCATCTCTGGGTTTTTCTTCAGCTAAGTGACAGTTTCCCCCTTGGGATCTACGAGCTGCCACCTTAAATCTTATTGTCCCTTAAGAAGATCATTCCCTGCCACTGGCTGATCAATGCATTGAGTCCAGACCAGACAGCAGACCAGATGATCAAGCTCTATAACACTTATACACACACACACACACACACATATATATATATATAAAATCAGGCAGCTTTCTTGTGGCTGGGCGTTCTGGGAGTCGGAGTCGTGCTCAGGGGCAGCAGTGTGGGAGATGGGTCCCTGTCTGCCCTGTACACAGGCGGCAGGCTCCGGCCATTACTTGTGGGGGTCCCAGGGTGTCTGATCCCATCAGCTGAGAGACACTGAGCCTCATCCAGCCAGACGCACTTCAGCTCCACTTATTCACCGCTTCTATCGATCGTAACGGCTACAGTTACACGGATGGACGCGTCGGGAACCTGCTATAGCAAGCCACAGACTGTGCCGGCAGCCGGGGCCAGGTGAGAGAGAGAGAGAGGGAGAGAGAGATAAACAGATAGAAACAGTGCGTGAGAGAGAGAGAGAGAGAGAGAGAGAGAGAGAGAGAGAGAGAGAGAGAGAGAGAGAGAGAGAGATAAACAGATAGAAACAGTGCGTTTGAGAGAGAGAGAGAGAGAGAGAGAGAAAGAGAGAGAGAGAGAGAGAGAGAGAGAGATAGAGAGAGAGAGAGAGAGAGAGAGAGATAAACAGATAGAGATAGTGAGCGATAGAGAGAGAGAGAGAGAGAGAGAGAGAGAGAGAGAGAGAGAGAGAGAGAGAGGGAGAGATGAACAGATAGAGATAGTGAGCGATAGAGAGAGAGAGAGAGAGAGAAAAAAACAGATAAAGATAGTGAGCGAGAGAGAGAGAGTAAGAGAGCGAGAGAGAGAGAGAGAAATAAAGAAATTGTGTGTATCTTGTGTATGTAGTGAGTGCCAGCACACAGGCACCTGGCTGAATGCCCTCCAGATCTCATCCCATATCAGACCTTGTTCTGCTTTCTTCTGATGGCACCATGAGGTCTCCTGGCCCTCTCTCTCAACTTCTCTTAAGACAAAACCGTTGGACCCAACATGGCCCTTGCCATCCTAGAGCCACCATGGACAGGGAAAGCCCCAAAATGCCAAGATGAAGCCTTATGTGCCACTCTGTGTGCCAATCACTAGGGTCTGGCACCAGGTGTAACTTAAGCAGGTGTGCGGGCTGCAGGTCTGGCCTCACCTGCTGTTAAACTCGTGTAAAAGTGGTCACTGGGTGTCTTTTTATTTAATATTCTCTTGTTCAGCTAAGTTCTTGGCAAGTGTTAGGACCCGCCTCACAGGTCTATCTACAATGTTAAGAGCTTCACTCCATGGGACTGTTAAACTTTCAAAATATTTGTTGAATGCGTTAACTGCTAGTTAATATTAACAGGGGTGAGGAGAGACAGACAGACACAGAGAGAAAGGGAAACAGGCCAAGGAGAGGGGGTGTGAGAGAGAGGCAGAGAGAGAGAGAGAGAACTTCATTAGGAAAAAAAGATATGGGGCAAATATAGTCATATATATAGAGAGACCCCAAATTCTACAGGATACCCCCAAAACATTGTTGCAGTATACACTAAGAATTGTGTATAAATAAGAATCCAAGGAACTGGTTTCAGTGGTGCAATCCCTATGGCAACCAGTGGAATGTTTGTGCTGATTTCTCCATTTTCACCTCTTTTTGCTACAGAATTGCTCTAAACTACCCCATTATGTTAGGTGGAATTAAATGTATTTCGCAAAAGGAGGGTCAGTGTGAGTAAATTCAGTTCCTATGAAATAAATCACAGAGGGGTGTAATTTAGGCACAGAGGTGCATCTAGATTAAGTGAGGAATTTCGAGATCTTCCATCCCATTCTGGAAGCCACCAGGATGTTTACCCTGACAAGTAACTGTTAAGTGTCTCCTTCAGCACATGCATTGCTGGGCAGATTAGAGGCTGCCTGGCACACACAGCTTGTTCATCTACTTTGTTTTCCACCTGAACACAAAGATCTTGGCTTCAGGCTGCCCTGCTGGGCTTCACGATGGCTGAGCAGAATTGGGCTTGATATGTGGCACACGACCCACATAATTCATGAATGGTCTAATCTTCACGGTTTTGACTCTGACAATTCAACTCTAGCTCTCAATAAAGACAGGTCTTACACGGGGGGATTGGGCTAGACTTTCCTTAGTCTTCCATTTAATTCGAATTCACTTGGGATAATCATTTCTGTTACAAGCAATTAAATGTCAAATTGAGTCTCGAAAATAAAAGTCTACTTTAGATCCAGAATGAAAATTAGTAGAAATAGTAGAAATATAATGGAGCAGGAATATTACCAAACAGGTCCTAGATACAACCCACTTAACAGGGGCTGTAGTTTGTGTTATGCCTGAATACATTACAGATGTTTAGCTAAAAAACAGTCTTATTTGGGACATTAATGGGGAATTTCGCTTTTTTGCTGGAAAAGAGAGAGCTTATGCAGTAAAGAGTGAGCGTTTGGCTTTAGTACCAGGTAAAAACTAGTGTCTCAAAGTTTTGCTATTTAATGTATAAGTTAATAGAGATACTTTAGGTTATTTAATATATATATATATATATGTTACATTGTATATATATATATATATATATATATATTATACATACTTATATATCACTTTGTGTCTGTTACATTTATTATTAGATTTATATTGCAAACTGGTTTTGAAAGGGTTATCAATATTCACAATTGCATAAATTGCCCATCTCGGGTGATAACGTTTGTAAATAAATTATTATTTTGTAAATAAATCTGCTGCTAATTAATATAATTCTGTAAATTCCCAGATTCGGTCTCCCTCTAGCTGCAAATTGTTCCAATCCCAGCTACATCTCTCAAGCAGCTCCCATAATAATCCAACCCAAACATGATTGTCTGGGGTATTAAAAGCTGGGCTGGTGCCCTTTTGGGGTACATGCACAGAATGCACATGCAGATTGTTGTCTAGCTTCTGCTGTGTTGGCTGGTCAATTACCCTCATTTACCACCAATCTACACCTGCCTGCCACTCACACCCCTTAATAGTACACCTGCATCCCTATCTCACTTACCTAAACTTGGGGAATTATATTGGTTACTATGGTGATTGCACCATATATAGTCCATACATCATACATTGTCCTCTCAACTTGGACTCACCTACCTAAATTATTCAAGTGACCTAAATCACTACACTTAACCTCTTCTACCCAATCTGTTCTACATATTTACCAATCTACAGCCATCATCCTTCCCTTATATACCAACCTAAACAATTCCAATTACCCTACCTGCTCCAGGCACCGAAAATCAGCTACTGGCCATACAAAATGCCCCTATAACTTGATCCCAAAAAACCTCTGATAAAAGCTAAGAAGCAACAAGAACATAAAAGATTTATTCTATATTTTAAGTGAAAAGGATTGCCTTTCTTTGTAAGAGATATCATGATAAATCATGTTTGTTCACACTCTGATGTGCTTTAAAGAACCCTCACCTGTTGTTCTAACATTGTTATCTAGAGAATCCCTGCACTATCTGGTTTACTTTTTAAAAGATATTGTTCCCAGAGCACCCCCCTCCATTCACCAAACTTCTATCTTGGTTCCTTAACAAAAATCTATAATGGTTTGGAAAATGGGGTCTTCTGCTCACATACCTGGAACTCTAAGGACTGTAGTGATTGATCTGAAAGGAAAAGCCTTCTCCAGAGATAAAGGAGATGGAAAAGTATTCAGAGGTCTTTCAACAGGGAATTAATGTTGAAAGGAACTGGGAGGCTTGTTGGTGGACACCAAAATTTCACAGTTAAAGGCTTGACATCATTTGTCTTAAAGAACCCATGGATAAGGTGTAGGCTTCACTCACTTAGAGGGCAGGGTGAAGGCACATGCCCATAAGAATGTGTGGTTTGGGCCAATACGGAAGAGTGTTTGGCCCCAAACTGTTGATTCCACCTTAATAGTTAAAGTAGTTTAAAATATGGAAGTAGCTAACCTGAGTTCCCTATCTGGTAAAATTGTGTTCTGTTTTTATTTTTCCTACAAATATTTGGAAACAATTGTAGAAATATATGTAAAGCTAGCTAAAATGAAAAGATTTGGAAATCAAGTTTCCCAGATATTTGTTCAAAATAATTGATTGTATTTTATTATCAGAGCACGTGGTTAGGAGGAGGCGATGAACCCACGGGGAAATAGAGACCATCTCGCGTGGCTCTATAATTGTGTACCCATATGGCTTATGCCCCTTTAAATACCCATATGAGTAATGTCCCTTTAGATACCTATATGGCTTATGTCCTTTTAAATACTTCTATGGTTTATATCCTTTTAAATATTATATAGCTGTGTACCTGCAAATATAGCTATATGTCCAATGTCCCTTTAGATACTCATACAGCTTATAACCCTTTAAATATTGTATAGTTGTGTGCCTTAAAATACCTTTTTGGCTTATGTCCCTTTAAATACCTAGTTGGCTTATGTCCCTTTAGATACCTATATGCCTTATGTCCTTTTAAATACTTATATGGTTTATATCCTTTTAAATATTATATAGCTGTGTACCTGCAAATATAGCTATATGTCTAATGTCCCTTTAGATACTCATACAGCTTATATCCCTTTAAATATATGTGTGCCTTAAAATACCTTTTTGGCTTATGTCCCTTTAAATACCAAGTTGGCTTATGTACCTTTAAATGCATATATGGTTTAATGTCCTATTTAATATTGTATAGTTGTGTCCCTTTAAATACCTATATGGTTGATGTCCCTTTAAATAACCTGTACCGCCATCATTAACAGACCCTCATTTATTTTTCTTACGATCTCTTCTTCCAGAGGTGCAAAGACAAGCTCAATGCCCTGGCTATCTCTGTAATGAATCAGTGGCCAGGGGTGAAATTGCGAGTGACTGAGGGCTGGGATGAAGATGGCCACCATTCAGAGGAGTCCCTGCACTACGAAGGTCGAGCAGTGGACATCACTACATCGGACAGAGAGCGTAGTAAATACGGCATGCTGGCCAGGCTGGCGGTAGAGGCTGGGTTCGACTGGGTATTCTTCGAATCCAAAGCCCATATTCACTGTTCTGTAAAAGCAGGTAAGTGTTCCTTCCCCAAAACATAAGTTCAAATACCAACGCGTAGATTTACGGGTAGAGAAAGCATTTACTAAGTGCCGGAAAGTTGGAGAGATTTGCCTCTGAGTGTTAATTCACGGTGCCTTAATATCGGTTAAAAAGAGATATCTGAACAATTTGAATTTCTCTCAAATGTAAAAAAATATATAAGAACACAAAAAGAAATCATATAATTTCAAGAAATTTTAATTTCAAAGGAAAATCGCATTGGTCTGAACCCCAGTAGAACTTTTAGTACATTTAACCATAAATAGAAATAGACTTGAGGGACCCTTAAAATCACCCGCTTTCTTGTAAAACACTTCAAAGGGTTTAATCGAATTATAGTTTAAATACTTTTTGATTTAAGAAAAAAAATATTTATTATATAATAAATTCGATATAATTAGTTGCTCTGATTGCAGATATCATTTGTAAATATTTGTATTTTAATTGGTCAATCTCAGGAATAATTAATATTATTTATTACCTTCCTTAATGGATTATTATTTTGTATCTCCCTGGTCTAGTGAATATATATATATATATATATATATATATATATATATATATATATATATATATATATATATATAAAATCCCAGATTACCCAAATTATTTTTTTATAGAGAATATACCAACGAAATTGTAAATAGTCAATCCTGGAATTGCCTGGCCAAATAATGTAAATAGAATTTCGAAGAATACACTACTTTAAAAAGTTATTTTTTTTCAGTGAATATTAGTTGTTTTTTGTTTTTTTACAGACTTATTAGTTGTATTATTAGTAATATCTTTACAAAATATATGTTTTAAAAAAGCTTTATTGAGGATCGAGGATCAATCGCTGTTATTATGCATGACAAATAGAAAACACTTTAAAGCCACTGAATGCTCCAATAAAGAAAATGTGGATTTCATTTAGATTAAATTCCCCAGGGTGGATATTTATGTAAGGATCCAATCAAACTTTATGAGACCTGTTGAATTATATAAATACAATTTGGGTATTTTTCTGATTGTGGGGGATAAACACAAAATATAAAATCATGTATTAAATATTTAAAAAAAAAAAAAAGTTTTTACAGTGAAAACTGTATGCTTTAAACAAAGTCGCCCATAACTTTAACCCATTCACGGCTGGAAGCTTCACTATATTTTCTGAAAAATACAAAAAAAAAATCAGTTTTGTTATTAATTCGAAAGTGCACTTAAGAGTTACTTAATTTGTGACATCATTAGAATTCATATCGTTGTGCCAGATTGGTAACAATTTTTCATGTGATTTGTTTCATATTCCATATTCTAGATAGAGAGGGATCCCTGATATTCCGTGCACTTACAGCGCCCCCTGGTGTCACAAACAAGGAATGAATCTATAAAGGAAATTAATTGGAAAAAAAATCTTCTGCTTCACCCAAAATTGGTGTGTTTTTCTAAGCTGTTAGAGACAAGTTTGCGAAAGGACCAGTCTGTCAACATTAAGACTTCACTTCCCTGATCTCTGAACTGAACCTGTTGATATTATTTCTCTTGGAATTTAAGAAGTGTTTACAAGGCTTGGGACAGAAACAGAGTTAGTTGCTATTGCTCCCCCTCCCCAGGTTCAAAAAGAAACGTTTGTTATTTTTTTTGTTGTGTAGCAACTGAAGTTAACCCTTTTAAGGCCAGGGTAGTGCTGATGTCCCTTGGACTTATGCAAGTAAAAATAATAATAATAATAATATAAAAGAATAAATTAAGCTAATAATGCAATGCTTTTGGGACATTTTAGAGATAATTCATTCTCTTTGCTTCCAAAATTTTTAAGAAATCCAAGTTTTTGGTGGAGTACATTAAGTTGAAGAATCTAATGTAGCAAGATACCACATCTGGTGGCCAAGTCTTTTTGGACCTCATCTCCAACAATCTCCAAACATTTGAATTTGTATTCCCGAGCAGCTGGTGTATTAGCGCTCCTATATATTAATTTATTGATTTATATAGCACCCTCATATTCCACAGTGCTGTACAATGGGTAAACAGGACTGAAGCAGTGCAACACATAACAATTTAGCTTTACAGAAACAAAAGACAAGCAGAGCCCTGCTCAAAGGAGCTTACAATCTAGCTACTGGCTGGATTTAGTGTTGTAAGGTCGTGTGACAGTGTTCCAGGGTCCAGTGTTTGGAAATCCTACGGCTAAATCTGGGAATGTTATTGTCCCGGAAAACCATTTCATGCTTCAGAACTTGATTAGGAGATTAGAGGCCAAAAGAATCCAGAGCTAGACAGGAAGATTCTTTATCTAGATATCTGTTTGCAAAAAGTATGATCCTAGAGGCTGGAATTCAAAGAGCAATCCTTTCCAATATATCTGAATTATTGTCTCCAGAACTGAGAAAGGAGATGCAGGGTGGTAGTTTAAACCCTATCTAATAGTCCTTGGAGATTATTTAGAGCTCACCCCTACATTTAAAATTCAAATACACATCTTGAATGTCTTAGAGAGGGGACTCAGCTTGTGCAAACAGTGTTACATGGGACTGTGGAGCCTATGTGTGTGAATTGGCACATAGAGTTTCTACACCTGAGCAAATAGGGGGAAGAGATGGGAAAAAAATGGATGTATCCTCTCATCCAAGAGAGCCTCTATTTCTGAATCAGAATGACAAAGAAGGCCCTTTATTGGATTTTAATTAGGAATCCCAAACAAGTCCCACTCAAAGCCTCCTGATTGTCACACCTCTAGCAATTCATTGCTGTGTTTGCATTGAGCCTGCTATACCAGGACTTCTATTCATTTAACCCAAAACAAGCAAACAAGGCTTGCTCTCCCCAGGACAAACTTCTACCCCTGCTACTGCACAGAAACTAGTGTTTCAGGTCAGCCTCTTCCTTCCACAGGCTCCTTTTTTCTTGTGGTTTGTTTAATTTGTTACCCATATGTGATAAAGTCATTAGCAGGTCAATAAAAAACTCATTTTCACCCTCCTTGTTCTTCCTGAGAAAGCCATTAGTATTGGGGTATTTATTATAACACCTTGAGCTGTAGTAGGCGGCTTCTTGTTTTTTTTCCCCACATATTTATAAAGAATAATTCTGAAGCAAAGTGCTAAATTTAGACAAACGTTCCATTGGTTTCTGTGCACACCATAAGTAATTTTAATAAAATGTAAAGATACCTAACGTATGTTTTTGAGTCATGGAATCAGGGGTACTGAAATGCAATAATAATGCCGGGGTTCAGCAACTTTTCATTTTATTGGAAATTGTAAATTTAATCAAATTTAAATATGGATCTGGGGCAGGAAAACCTGCTTTATCCCCAAAACTATGGGTTTTAATTGTTAAGGGCAATTCTAAAATAAGAACAATCAAATGTAAATAATATCAATACAATGTTTCTTATTCTCAGTATCTTTCTTGTACCCCATTATTTTTTTCATATTGAAACTTTTCCTACACATGTAAAATAATATATATATATATATTGAGAGGAGGCTGTCATTGGGCAGTGATTCTGTCTTTTTATCCGATATAACGAGGACTTGGCATCTGATAGGTACAGATGACTTGCTTGATATGATGTCATCATGATCATTATTTGATTATTGGTATTGTAGTGATCTCTAAGCTAAGCATTGTGAGAAAATCACCTATATCAAAATATTGCTGGGCTGCATCTCTCAACATGACTTATGAGCCGATTCAGGCTGGAGGTGATAGGGGTTGTGGTCCAAAAGACTTTATATAATTAGATACTGACCACCCCATGTAGTTCTCTTCTGAGTAACTTCTTTGATGTAACTATTGCCTTTACTAGCAACAATGTAGCTCATTCAGAGACTCCTAGAGGTTGATGAGGGCAGCGCTGCCTTTTATAGCTCACTGTGCAGAGTCGTTAAGGTACATAAATTTGTATGTGGGGGTAACTTGAGAAATGAATGTATGCAACCAGGCAAGTAGTTACCATATTCTGATCTGACTACTTGGTCATCATTGACATGTCTTCTTCTCTTACAGAGAACTCGGTGGCTGCAAAGTCAGGAGGCTGTTTTCCAGGGTCTGCCACTGTGACCTTGGAAGATGGATCCATCAAGTCGATGAAGGACCTCAGACCAGGAGATCGGGTGCTTGCATCGGATGGTCAGGGCGGGCTGGTGTACAGCGACCTCCTGATGTTCATAGATAGGCAGGAAGGAGCGAGGAAGGTCTTTTATGTCATAGAGACATCTCAGCCTGGAACCAGCATCAGGTTGACAGCAGCTCACCTCCTCTTTGTGTCTCGTCAATCCAATGCCAGCAGGTCCTTCAAGTCTGTCTTTGCCAGTGAGGTCCGGCCAGGAGACTGGGTGTATCTAGCAGATGAAAAGGCTGGGGGTTTCAAGGAGGTGGAGGTGGAAAGAATACGCCTTGAAGAGGATGTTGGAGCTTATGCCCCCATGACTGCTCAAGGGACATTGGTGGTAAATGGGGTACTCGCCTCCTGCTATGCAGTGGTTGAAGAACATAGCTGGGCACACATGGCATTTGCCCCATTGAGGTTAGGTTTGAACCTTCTGTCCCTCTTTTCCCCCAGAAACTCCACCCTTCTACCAGGGTCTCCTACATACTTCCAGGCTGAAGGCATTCATTGGTACTCCCAAATCCTTTATCAAATAGGGACTTGGGTTTTGGACAAAGACTATATTCACCCTTTGGGAATGGCAGAAAAGTCCAGTTGAAGCAACTTCCATTTCATTACATTGACAGAGACATTCTTTTTAAGTAGGACAGCCCAAAGTAGACACTATGGAATCAGAGACACCCCTTTGGCCCATTTTCAGCTTTTTTTTTATATCAGTGTATTTTTCATTCATATTTTTGTTATGTTTTCTCGGTTTTCATCTTCTAATGAATATTTATTTTTTTTGTTATTGGAACAGATGTTTAATATGAATGGGACATTTAAAAAAAAGCCTTAAATATTTCTTTGATAAATTATTTGTCAATCTAAAAAAATATATCTAGCCTCCCTTGAAAAGCAAAAATGCTTTAGGAACCCAGTCTATGACAGCAAAATCTATTTTTATACAAGTCCCATATTATCCTGATCTTCGCGATTAAAGAATATATGCATTGAGAGACAAAGAGACAGGCACATATAGACAAAGCCACCAACACAGGAGCTTACACTCAACATAGGAACCCACAATACAATAAAAAGACACAAAGATCCACAGACACACAACAAAAAGACACCTACAAACAAACATGCACCCACTCTGCCCCCCTAATTTAATTGCCCCTTCTCACCAACAAGACAGACCTTACACTAAAGGTGTCTTCAGTGGTCCTAAGGAGTCCTCACTATCAGTACAAGCGTTTGAACAAGTGTGAACTGGTCTCAGCTGGGATCAATAAATTATATTTTTATATACAAACTTGTAAATTAGATTTTTGCAGAGATCAATACTTACTAAATTACATTTCGTTTTTGGAAATAGTGTACAATATGAGAATATATTATTTTAATTTAAATAGTTTGACAACTTAACGTTATGGCTTATATTATGTTTTGATTTTATGTTTAATATTTTGTTTGCAAAAAAAAAAAAAAGAAAAAAAAGTAAAAAAAAATATGCAGTCAGTCACATTCATGTAATTTTGGACTGTTACACCTTTTTTTTTGTTTTTGTTCAACAATAGGAATCTTGTCATTGCTAACTTCAAAGAGTTTACTAGAAAATTTAATATTTTTATTAATGACAGAAAAAAAAAATTACTGTGCACATCACTTAGACTTCCAGAGATTGAAGACTGTTTGTACAGAATAAGGGAAATTTGCATTAATAAACTGAAAAACATAACTCCTGTGCATTTACTAAAATGTATTTTTTTGAATACTTTGTAACAGCTTTAATAGTTTTATAGAAATAAAATGTGCCATGCACAGCTTGCTCCATACTTCAAACTGAAATATTCATGCTTTACCCAAGTTTCTTTATGTTATTTGGAGAGGATTGTGCTTTTTTGGGGGTGTATGAAGAAATTTTCTTGTCCTTTTATGGTGTAAGAATCAGACGCTTGGATATTTTTCTTTTTCCAATATATCACCCTTCACCTTGTTAATATAGACAGAAAACTAGTCTTACCTGTTACATTGCATACCTGTTACCAGGTATAATAAATATATATATATATTATCACATAAGATAATTGATAATCATCAGAATATCAAATGTCTACACATATTTTTTTGACCTGAAAAAAAGAAAAAAGAATTAAAAAGGAGACAAAACCCGTTAATCATTTTCTGTTGGAATTATGATTATAAAGGACACCAGCTGGATAGTTAAATTATATAAATATATATAAAACCATATTTTCTTATTTAATAATTATTATTATTATTAAGATTATTATTCATGCAACTAAGGGTCAATAAAAATAACTATTACACTTAACAGAATAGCAGTCCTGATAGCCGATCTAAAATTTACCTTTTATATGTAATCAACCTCTTCAAATCTACAATTTATAAAAATGCTCATAAAAAAAAGATTCTTTCAGTTCTTGGAGATTTTGGTGTAAGCAGAACGTTTAAACATTTGATCTTAATGACTCCACATGCATTATTCTGGAAGGGTTGGCAGTTTCCCCAGTCCAATGTCCCAGTAATTTTACAGCCCAAAGCACATTTGATAGGTGATGTGGCCAAAGCACAATATTTAGACCTGTCTGTCGCAGAAAGGATCCAGTCAGGGTGTATAAATACAATATAAAGTAGGCAGGCTGCCTGCTCAATGACATTAGTGGGATCCAATAATGATGTTTGAACCCTAATTTGAAGTAATAACCACTATAGTCCATTAGATATTTACATTTGTGATGATAAACTACAGAATTTGATGAAAAAACAAATGAAACTAACTCTAAATGTGAAACTAAATTCAACAAGACATTTGGAACAGTCTGTGGACTGCTATAACATTAAAGGTCTCAATTCAGTAAATATTATTTGTAAAGTGCAAATCAGGTACCAATTGGTAAAAGTAGAGCAATTAGCAATAGCATTCCATTGGTTTCTATGGCAACTGCATCAGATCATATGAAGTACAAATAATATAATCACCATTTATCATTAAATAAAATAACTGAAAAGTACATTATGGGAACAGGCTGTGTATCTTCAACCAGCTTGCTGAGGATGGATTATTACTACTCGACATCTATAATTATCACTTCCCAGGATCGGCAACGAAGAATTAACCTCGGACTGGAAATCCAACTTAATATTATATTTATTTTTTTTACAGCAATTACAAAGTACATTTCTTTACAAAAAAAAATGATATTAAATGTCGGTCCTGCCACTGGCTGCTTCCCATTTTTGCTTCAATGGCATGAAAAACACAAGCTATAGGTAGTTTAAATGAATGCATTGAGTTATAGTAAATACTGTGACACTTCTTCTTCTTTGAAGGGACATTACCCTTATTAATTATAACAGATATACAGAATTCCCCGTCTAGTCCTCAGATCAGTCGTTGGTCTCGTCTTAGATTCAGGAGACTGAATGCTGGAAGGCTGATCCATTTATCTATCACCTACCGAGGCACAAGTTTAGTAAAATAGTCTTTTGACTAATAGGGACTTCGGTTTTCTACTTTAATGCTGTTTACCTTACAGATCGCTAGAGAGAGATTTTAGCTCTAGATTTTATCACATGGTTTCAATACAAGCCATGATGTTACTTAAGATCCTAACTAAAAAATATTTTTTTATGACGAAACGACTCGGCTTTATAGTTTTCTCACCGTTGTGTTCTATTAATATTAACCTGAACATTACTGTCTAGGCATTTAACCCCTTAATGACAAAGCCCGTACATGCATTGTTTCCAATGGGTTTAGGGACCGCCCATTGTCCTTAAGGGGTTAAAGCCTCCAAATGGACATCTCGGTGCAGCACGATTTCCTCTAAACCCGATCTATTGGAGCCAGTGACTCATCCCAAATATGAGAGGAATCTGAGACGTCATTTTATACCCTGTAAAGGAATGTCCGTTTCCCCAGAACAATACCTCCGTGGGCTGTTTAATATTTACATGTGAAAAGTTGGGCTGGCATGCAAGGAGTCAGACTAGTTCTGAATGTCGTCGGAGAATGAAGTCATGAACTTTGTGTCAATACGGACGTAAAGGTTATAGTAATGGAAAATTTACTGTGGGAGAAAATAGATATTCTTTCTACTACCCCCCCCCCCCCCGCTTAAACCCTTCGCATATCTGAGGGAAGGCCTCAAGACATTGACTTTGTAACATAGAGGTGGGAGGATGACCTCTTCGGAACCAGACTAAGGTCATGAGGAACCTTTGGTGGGCCTCACCCTGTTTAATTAAACTTTAGGTACATGGGAAGACACCAAGGTGAGCTGAACTCATGAGGTTCTGAAGCTCAGCATTATTTTGGGTCCACTTCCTGCTTTCTTCACGTTCGCCATCTTTCTTTTTCTTTTATGATATGAGAAGTGAGGAAAAAGCCTAGTGGAGGGGAAGCGGCAACAAGCGATACCCCTTGTTACTGAATTATCCATCCGTTGGGAAGGTCTAATGGTTACAGGAAGGAGGGCAAATATGACGTCATAGCCTTGCACAGCCAGGCCCTAACATCACAAATCATGATGTGAGAAAAACCAGAAAAAGTAAGAAGGTGCAAAAATACCAAAAAATTGCCTGTAAAACAATTACCATCCCAAGGTGGTATCATCCCTTTAATTAAACATTCTCATATAGCCATTGAGCATTTTGCATGTATATCACATCCCATATTGCAGACATATCCAAAGCCAAATATATGGTTTTCAAGTAGAAAATGCACCAGGTTACATAATTTGATATCCATATTTCAGTTGTTTTTTAACACAAATATAAAAAAGAACACAAACATGTATCGGCAGGGTATTGGGATAAAGAATGCGGAACTTGCATTCATATTCTAAAACTTTATTTCTTCCAGTTGTGTCATTTTGTAAATTAATTGTGCAGTGCTGTGGAATATGACGGCGCTATATAAACAACAACAATAATAATAATAATAATAAAGACAGTAGATTGAATAATTAAGTGGTTAATAATGTATTTTAAATACCACAATTCTTTCTGGACAGCAAATACCAAATCAATGCCCATGAAATCATCTTCCATATTATAAAAACGGAGAAATATGTAGGTCTTCATTTGAAGTTGATACTTTAAGTGTAAAAGATATTTTGTAACTTCAAAAATCTCTTACTTGGATCGGAGAGACCTCAGAGGTCCCAAAAGCTTCCGTGGCTTTAGTTTTTTTGTATGTTGGCTTCATAATAGCTTCCAACTTAAACTAACGACTGCATCTTCTTTTGGGTTGATGGGGCTATCTCAATTTTCCTTATTATTTGGGTAAAATGTCGGTCTTAGGGGACCTTTTCCACAATTTTTCCCACAACTGATAATTAATATGTGTGCAGACATAAACAAATGATATGTGTAGAGAGGCAGACTGATAAAATCTATTGTGTTCCTTCTTTAAAATATTTTGTATATGGATAGATACACACAAGCAAATACAGATAATAGTAGCTAAAAGTTCTAATAATAATAATAATAATTTTCCTTTAGGTTTGCAGACCTGCTGAACTAAGATGTTTTAAAACTAAAAAAGATGTCCTACTATCTGTGGTTTGCCACTGCCATCTAGTGTCTAGAATTGTTACAGCACCTTCAAAGATAAAATGTAAAACCCTAAGAGAGAACCTCTAATGACCTTTATGATAATAATGAAATTTGTTGTAAAAAATGTGAATGTTTTAAACAAATTGCAGAAGGGGAAATACATTTTGGAGCCCAGATGGCACCTTTCTGGGGATTGTCTTTAGTAGCCTCATTACAAGCATGAGGTGAGACAGTGGGAGAAACATGGGGCAGGGTAGCAGGAGATGCATGGGATGACTGGGGTGAGTCTTTAGGGTTACACTGGGCCCCAAGGTTTCTTGGCCCTAAATTAGGCCAAGGGTGCTGGGTATCCCCATCGTGACACAAATACAAATGATCCTTTGATCTTCAACTCCTGACCCAGAGCTATTTCAAGATAGAGATTATCTGATAATCAATACCATTACCTGATAACATTGCTATAACATGCAATATAAAAAGGAACCTTCCAGCTTGCTAGTAATTACTTTACAGCTTAACCCAGTGACAGTAAAAATAAAAAATCTAATCAAGTATGTGTTACTTTCATTAAATTGTTTACAAAAAAATGATAGGAGTTAAACTGCGAGGAGATCACTGAAAATCGTTTATACAGTATAGTTTAATGTCTATGGATTTTAGGCACCCCTAGTGGTCATTATGTGCTACTGCATCTTTATAATGTGTATTCAGAATGTGAAATCCTAAAATTATGACTACAGGTGGCATAAATCTTGGTTTTCAAACTCTTTCAATCATTGATAAGAATTGTACGACTACAGCAGCCAAGGGCACTTTATTTCCCAACAAGCCCTTTCTAAACTTCAAAGAGACCTGAGGCTAACCGGTAAATATGAACAAAGACCAATCATGTCTTTTCAGAACCATAAAAACATCAAAAGATGAAATAGTGAGAATGAACTTTAGATAATAATTTAAGGAATGACTAACAGAGCAAAACAGAGCCACAGAGGGTGTGGTGTTTGCATAGGGTTGTACAAGGTTTTAAGATTGTGAAAGGGATTACCTATAGAATGTCATAGAGTAGTGTGAAACTCCTGAAGCTTAGATATGTTTTCACTCCTTGTTAAGCTAAGTTCACAGTTACTAGTCATATGCAATAGTTTGTATAGTCATCTGCATAATTCAAACACTCATTTGTTCAAGTTGACGCATGGTGTGATCCTTCGGGACCATGACAGACAATCTCTGTTGTGTTCAATTTGCGTACAGTTTTTACCGCAGTGTAGAATAGATGTTAGATAGAAACATAGAATTTGATGGCAGACCCATTCAGCACATCTAGTCTGTCCATTTTTCCTGCTGCAAAGAATCAGACCTTAATCAGTGTGTAGTCTTTGATTTATCTTTTGATGGGAGGCTGTTCCATTCGTCTACCATGCGCATACTGAAGCTTCCTTGCATTACTAAAGCCTAACCCTAAAGCCTTAAAGATTGGAGCATTTAAATGTTTTGATGACATATTTTTCTCTTCTCTCATCTTAGATTCATCTTAGATTCAGGAGCCATATGCCTAACCCATGCATGTTTAAATGCACTCACTGTATTACCCTCTACCACTTCTGCTGTGTGTATAGCAGTGCTAATACACATTGTGGTGTGCTAATGCGTATGCATTATATACCGTATTGGCTCGGATATAGGCCGCCCCCGTATATAGGCCGCCCCCTAAAAGTTTGGTGCTTTTTTAAAGAAAAAGTTTTTTTCTTTAAAAAAAGCACCAAAAAAACATGCTGCCACTGTGTCCCCCCCCCGAGATATGCTGCCACTCTGTCCTCCCCCCCGAGATACGCTGCCACTCTGCCCCCCCCCCCCGACTTACCAGAGCAGACTCCCGGGTGTCTTGCGGGGCCGGAGGGGGACATCTATGCAAATCGCGTATACAACTCCCGGTGCCGGCACCGGAAGTTGTATACGCGTATTGCGTAGATGTCTTCCGCCAGTCTCGCAAGACACCCGGGAGTCTTCTCTGGTAAGTCGGGGGGGGGTGTAAAATGTATCGTGCGGACGCTTAGACAACCTCCCGTGCCGGCACCCCCCCCGTGAGAAGTGCTGGCAGGGGAGGCTGTCTGAGCGTATCAGACAGTAGGATACAGGTCCCCTGCACCGCTGCGGGGGATCTGTATGCTAACTCCGCTGCCTGCCCGGCGCTAGACCCCGAATATAGGCCGCACCCCCACTTTAAAGACTTAAAGTGGGGGAAAAAAGTGCGGCCTATATTCGGGCCAATACGGTATATTTGTGTATATATACACACACACACAATCAATATAAGGACAGAGGCTTGGCGTTCAAGTAAAGACACTGTGCTAGCGATCTGTATTTAAATCTCAACACTACAGGTTTATGACACTTATACGAGGGAGCATGAATTTCAATATAAGCAACATATTGAGACAAGTGAGCAGGATGGTTTGTATGGTAAACATGTTGTGTGCCTAAGATATAGCCATATATGCCAAAACGCCTCAAGGAAAATGTTAAGTGCTTATAAATATTGGCGAAAGTATACTGAATGGGGTCTCCCGATTTTGTTGGGTTATAGCACCACCTGCTGGACAATGGTGAAATGGCAATAGCAAATGCTTCTGGATCAGAAGGCCTGTAATGAAATGTGTAAATATATATATATATATATATAAAATATATATAAAATGGAGCATAACTGCATTATTTAAAAAGACCTGAGTGCTGGTAACTACTTGTGTATTTTTGTATGTTACTCTGCTGAGCTCCCAAGCACCAGGCTGCAAGAAATTGTTTGGTGTGCAGTAGTATACATACACACACATATTATATATATATATATATATATATAGGAACTTTAGCAAACCTAAGCACAACTGCCTATAGCTTGCGTCTTCTGTTTGTCAATCAGTGTAATTGTTTGAAGATACTTTGTTCAACCCTATAAGGACGACCCTGCTGGATACTCCAATTGCTCCCCCTGCTGGCCGATCCGCAAAATACAGCAATGGAAAGGGTGCAAAAGCCCCCAAAAATAAAATGTGTATCTCTACCCACAAAATCCTTAAGTAAACAGTATTCAAAATATGCAATATTGGGTAATATGTAAAGCATGGATGTGGGTATAACTTTAATCAGAAGATGTTGCTGAACATAAATTGGACCATTGTTCAGCTGTGGCGCTTACCGTATATTAGAAAATTTAAGATTGCAAAAATCTATTTTTTTTTCCAAGTATATTTTTTATCATCTATTACCACTATTATGTGGTAAGGGGAATCAGGCTTTAACATATGGTAAAATTGGTAAAATTTTGGTTATGAAAAGAAAACCCTCAGAATTAAAAAGGTTAAATGTTATACTTAAAACATTTATGGAAAAATAAAACAAATATATGAAAAAAAATACAGAAAATATATGTTTTTGAAATGTTTAGCTTCCCCCCCCTTTTCCCCCATAGGCACCGCCTATAACAGGGGTGTCCAACGCGCGGCCCACGGGCCAAATGCGGATCGTCAGACTTTGACGTGGTCCGGCAGACCATCATTCAAAGCGGCCGCACGACGTCTGCTTTGAACATCACTTACGGGTGGCTGCTTAACGTAGTTAAAGTGGCCGGCGTGCACACACCGTGCCGCCCAGTGGCAGCAATGCCTCAGCTCTTGGCTGGGGCATCACATGAATCAATATACAAGGGCGTGGGGGCATAAATGCATAAAGGGGGGCAATACACAAGGTTGTGTGGGGGGGCACATTAATCAATACTAAAGGGGGCAAAATGACAAAACGGGCAGTTAATGACAAAGCAGTGTAGAAATTTTGTTTTAGTGTGTGTGTGTGTGTGTGTGTGTGTGTGTGTGTGTGTGTGTGTGTGTGTGTGTGTGTGTGTGTGTGTGTGTGTGTGGCAGAGCCTGTGTTTGGGTGTAAGTGTGGCAGAGCCTGTCCTGGTGTGTGCGGGGTGTGTGTGTGTGTCAGAGCCTGTCCTGGGGGAGGGGGGGTGAGTGTGGCAGAGCCTGTGCTGGTATGTGTTTGGGTGTCTTAATCCAGCACTGCCTCCAGTGTGCATCAGCCATCTTTAATCCATCTTGTACCCACAAGCCTTGTGCAATTTTATTTGGCTAAACTTGTTTTAAATGGTTTGTGGACTGACTTTGTTTTACTGTTTAAGTATTGTTAAAATGACAAAAGTTGATAAACATTTCCACTGCGTTTTTAATTATCGCCAAATTAACCCTGTATTAATATGCATCATAAAGCTAAAAGGCCATATTTTCTCGGCCCACTGCGCACATTTCTGATGAAATGGCCCACTGTAGAAAAACACAATACCCTTGGCCTATAGGTAGGTTTTATTTATATATATATATATATATATCAAAACACACCCCAGAAAATAGGTTTATGTTATTATATTATAGTATATTGATAAATGTGACATGGCTCAAATATATTTTATAGCAAAAATAGTTATGTATTTGACATAAGCCAATTTACTTACAAAACTAAAAACTAGTTACATTGTTTTTGGTCTTAGAAACACTGTGCTAATGATGTTTAAATTAAAATAGATATTTAATAATTAGTCTAGTGTTCTCCCACCGCCAGAACCCAGTCTGTCATCTTCAGTTTTTAAGAACAGGAAAAATGAATTAGACCTGGGGCAGATTGTATTGATTTTACCGTTGCTAGAATATTGCTAGTCCTAAACTGAGAAAAATATGCTGAGGCAGAACGGATATATATAAAAAAAATGCTATAATAAAAACTTATAAAAAAAAACTATAAAAAAATACATATTACAATACTAAGAAATTATAGAAAATGTAGAGTAAATAAGGTGTGTAGAGTAAATAAGGTGAACATAGGTAATGTAGTAAGATGTAAAGTGTCAGATATACTGCCATTTTTGGGGTATAATGTGGTATTCAAGAATATACCTGCCCATGGTTGGACTCATCCTTATATCTCGTCAAGATTCCTTAGACGAAGCTACAAAAATAGTCACACAATTATATAAAAAATTGTATTTATTACAATATAAAAACATACAAAGTAGCATATGGTTTCTTACAATCCAAAATAAGACATGAAATAGTCATGTATTTATTTTTATTCAATTGTTCACGGAATTATTTTTACAAAGAAAATACTTTAATATAAAGTACAAGTTTAATTTGTAACAAGTGGAAAAATATGTACAACTCAAACTTCCAGTTTTATGAGCAGCATATATTTTAATGAGAATGATACACAATATATACCACATTGATAGAGGATAAAAAAAAAATATCAACTGGCTGAGTGTCATATTACATAGATCTCTATAGGCGATCAGTATTCTTTATTTCATAATGTTACAAGCGCCTTCAAGTCCAGTAAAGCACATTTTGGATTAGGAACGTTTTCACAGTTAACATCGCTAATAATACGATGCCAGCAAACCTTGTATTGCAGTTTTTAGAGTATTAAACTGAATTAAGAACCAAGGATTTGTCAAATCAACTTAAACATTAAATAGCGGGCAGAGTTTCCAGAAAACGGCACTGTAGAGTCTGGTCTCCCACCTAAAATCGAATCCTGAAAGATTAGTTAAAATACTTTCAAAATGTATTAATAAAACAAAAAAACTTTATATAAGCTAAATAATAATAATAATAATAAAAATTCTGTTAGTGTTTCAGCTCCGGGTCTTTCCTGTGGGGAAAATAAATGGTTAGGTGGGCGCACATGAATTATTTAACAAGGTTCCAAAAATTTAGTGTGATCACTAATCAGCCCTGCAAAGAAATAAAGAAAATTAAAAATGGTGGTTCAGCTGGATATTGACCTGGGAAAGAGCATTAGTTAATATCCTCTTGAGAAAAGTGCTATTAAAAAGGAAAATGTATTTTTAGTACACTTTATAATTAAACCATTCATACCAGCTCGGAACCTATTTTAAATGTAAGTCCAAAAATTACTTTTATTTAAAGTAGGCACAACATATATCTGATATACATATTTTTTTATATATAAAAAAAAAAGAGAAAACGAAGAGCCAAAATGTCTTCAATTGATTTAGTGTTTAACCCCTTAATGACAAAGCCCGTACATGTACGGGCTCAAAATGCATTGTTTTGAATGGGTTTCGGGACCGCCCATTGTTCTTAAGGGGTTAAACTATTCCTCACAACATTAGAAGCATGGCAACATACTAACAAAAGCAACATGCTTTGAGGTTGAACTACTCAATCTACCAGGGGTTCAGATCAAGTTTGCAAGCCCAGTGGCAACAAAGGGCTTTGTATATTTGTATATTACATAGTACTAAATTAATTTTAACCCACAATAAACCCATAAAAAATACGTACAGCAGTATTGTAAGTTAAAAAAAATATATATATTGATATAAAAATAATAATAATTGAGGGATACTGATATAAAAGGGATTTAAATAACCCTGCGCTGCACAGGGCCTGATTAGGGTTCTAAAAACAAATTAAAAAACACAGAAATTGATAACGCCATTTTGGAATACACCATACGGTAAGATCCAATTTGAATCAGACTGGAAATCAAATCACATTTGTACAATGAACTCAAGGCATTCGTTTGAAAATATTTCTAAGTGGCTACATCTGAAACAAATCCACAGGATTTACGCCCAGACCGCAGTTGCATTTTCGGACAGACTTGTCTATTTTTATAGCTTTACTACGGCACATTAGACAATTATTCCACAAAAAAGGGAAATATTAAAGCAGAAACTAACATGCAAAATTTCACAGCACAAACAAACTATTGTAATTTGAATATCGTTCTCACCTTTGTTAAAGGCTGACCAAGGTCACCTTCTACAGCCTGAAATAGTACATAGCAGAATATAGCTGCCGGAAAAATCAACCAATTCAACTCACCAAGTTTTCTTACAGGGGAAAAGTAGGCTCTTTAACCCCGTAAGGACAATGGGTCATCCTAAAACTCATTAAATGCATTGTGAGCCCATACATGTACAGGCTTTGTCCTGAAGGGGTTAAAATGCATAGTTTAGCCTGAGTTTCATCCCTTCCCAATTCTCAGGTTGTCTTTACTACTTTTTGAGGCTTTGCTAACAAAAAGTTATCAAATGCTGAAGGAAAAAAAACAAAAAATGTTACAAATCTGGCAGCCACTTGCTCTGCCTGACAGCAATCCAGGACGGAATAATTAGCGTTCAAGATAAGGTTGGGGGTCTAAAAATATTGTATAGCGAAACCGATTCCTTATTATCCCATGGACATATCTTAAACTTATAAAACTCAAAAAGGGCAGAAACAAATTAAAAAAATTGTGAATGAAAAAAATTGTTGGAGCCGTCTGGCATTCTCCTTTCTGTGAAAAAAATTTAAATTAAGTACAAAAGGACATAAAAAATAAATGCTCAAATACAACAGCGACAATTCCAAAAGTGCTTTTTGTTTTTAAGTTTTATGCGAACACAGAGACACAAGAACATTTTTACCTTTATATATCTATATACAAGAAGAAACATGTTTAGGAGTGCAGGGCTTTCCAGTCTGAGAGTTCATGTTTAGCAGGCTAGTAGGGAACTTTTATATTTAAGTTCTA
Source organism: Spea bombifrons (assembly GCF_027358695.1). NCBI lineage: Eukaryota > Metazoa > Chordata > Amphibia > Anura > Pelobatidae > Spea > Spea bombifrons. Next base: position 6,991,777 of record NC_071091.1, on the reverse strand, counting down.
AGGGACAAAAAAAGCTGAGGTTGGTTCTACAAACTGGCGATTTAGAGTAGGCTCAATAAATCCTGGGTTGGCAGCAAGTATATATTACACATTTCCAAATACTAGCACACCTGGGAGTCCCTATAGTTATGGTTTTGCCGCAGGTAGAAGATGTACGTACAATACAATCGTACACTGGAGCGATATTTGGAGAGGCCATGCCATAAATTAAATTCTACAAATTCTACAGGAGAGATACCATGTTTAATAAATGCCCACCTAATCAGAAAATGGACTCAACCATCATTTAGTATGAAGTAATGTGTTTGTCATTGTAGAGATAAACTACATGAAACACCTTTTCAAGAACAACTAAGGCGAGAACACATGAAACGTTAAATGTTAACAAAATGAGTTCCCTCAATATCTATTAGGAATGTTAAATAAATAAATATATAAAAAAAATCATTTGGTGGGCACCGCAAACCAATGAACGCACAAAACTACAATATAAATGGCGGGCTGGACGGAAGAAAATATATGTAACAGTGTTAAGTAATCCAGTTTTAAGTTTTGGTCATAAAAAAACAAAAACAAAAAAAAAACAGAATTTGATTAAATATCATTGCCTCAATAAATGCAGGAGAACTATTATTTTTAGGTCAAGTGCATGAAATTACCCATCCTCCGTCAGTAGTGGAAATACCAAAAATACATTTGATCGCGAGGCACTGTGACATTAAATGATCTCGTAGACCAGTTTTCAGTACACTTAACAATAATATCCCTGAGGAGAAAGGTCTACTTTCAAAGTTTTAGCATTTATTTACGAGTAAACACTTAGCAACACCAAACGAAAAGGCTTTCCCTACAAACGGATGTTGACTAGGTGATGTCCACTACCTGCCAAGAAACCGTGTGCATTATACGGTATACATAATAACCATTTTACATATAAAAAAAAAAAAGACAGAAATAAATAAAAGCAAAAACAAAAAGTTAACTGAAACAATAAATGGAACAAAATCATACAAATGACACCTAGAAGACGTTTTTATGAATAGACTTGACGTGCGAGGATGTGAAAGGGGCAAATAAAAACCAAGCCAGAAAAAAATACTCCACCCATTTTTACTCCTTGAATTTAAGGATTAGAATAAGAAAACAAATAAAAATTTTTAAAAGAACACGAGTTTGGATACAATAGCCGACAACCAATTTTCTTTATAAAATTGAATACACACAAATTTTTTTTTTTTGTTCAAAATTAAAGTCCATCTGGGTAAAGACATTCTAGTGGAACCTTAATTTAAAAAGCTTAGTTTTCAATATGTACAGTTAACGTGAAACGCATTGTCCATCAATGTTCTAACGCATGATAATAAGTGAATACAGATAATGGTTGCACTAGATCTTTCAGGAAGGCCATCTTTTAAATGTTTGCTAAGTTAAAGAAAAGGGTACCGCTGTTTCCCTATTTTTCTTTAAAAACACTCACAAAAAAAGAAAAAAATAGAAAAAAATGAAAATAACCAAAATATAAGATAACTAAATAAAAAGGCATTAAACAGATCACTTAGGAAGAGGTAACATTATTACAGAAGTGTAATTTGGAGCAATTAAGATTAGAATGGACCTTAAAAACCTACTCAGCCAAACTGGTATTCTTTATGACCCGTCTAGCTGAGTAGACTGTTTGTACATGTCGTATAGTAATTAGGTAACAGGAACGATTGTTTAATTAAAAGAAAAGAGGTGGCTCAAGAATACAAGAAATTAAAATTCTTGAGAAATATAATCTCAGAGAGTTCCTTAAAGTACTTTAAAGACTGAAACGGTAATAATCGATGGGGCAAACCTAGCAAAGAATATTCCCATCTCAAGCGCTAGTGAGACCTATCGTAAAGACATTATGTTAACATTTTCAGGTGTCTTCTTTGAAGTGTTTTTCATTTCATCCCTTCCTAAACCAAGATGACAGAGGACATGGTACATAAGCAAAGCAGTAACCGTCTCAAACAGCCTAACGGGTCTTAAATGGGTCTCTATAACTTAACGAGGCATGTAGATCAACATGCATATAGAACTAATTCTCGTATAGCTAATGTTCATAAGTAAACGGCCTGGCTTATCAGTAGGGAAGTGCTAAAACCGGTAAAGGAAGAGCATCAATCACTTAATCCCCCATTTGTTAATAGATCTGTCTCTCAAAAGGGAAGCGTTGGCTCAAGTGAGGTTTGCCTCATGCCCGATGACCACCGGCGCCCACCTTCACTACTCACTGAGTTTCGATGCGCATTGACCTGATAAACAATCCTGACCACTGCTACTAACCCAGCGGAGTTACTGATCGCATCTCAATGAGGTGCCCTAGACACAAACTTGTGATTTGGAGCAGACTTCTGCCTAAAACAGAAAAAAGAAAAAGTCTACTGAAATACAGCCTCCCTGGATATTACATTTACCTTTTAAAATGTAACACCGTGATTTTTTTTTTATATTAAAAAAAAAAACAGCTTTACCAAGAATGTGCATGTTTTAGACAAGGACTAGCTGCTTATAAAGAGATAAACGCACCATTGAAGCAGTACTGCTATAACAAGACGTTGCCTACAAAGCCACACTTGGCTAAACACCTGAAATAAACAGAAGAGGTACTTGTTACCTGACCTACATTAATCAGGGTGATCCATTGCCAAAAAGAGGTACCTTTAAATAAACTCTACATGCTCTAGATTATAAATCCATAGTAATAAGAGCAGGGTATTAGTTGGGCTGTTGAAACAATATCTTGAGAGGCTGATACGTTCTTCTCAAGATCATTGTGTGGAGTTCCGAGGGAATATTCCAAAGACCGCCCAACAAGTTAAAATATGCACTATTTACATAACTTTCCTCTTAACTGACTTTCCCGTACAAAACCTACAGGATATGAATACAATGCTTTGGGAAGTTTGTTTGTAAATCAGTTTATTTTTTTTTTTAAAGCTACCTACGATATATAGATCAGAAACAACACTATATACAAATATTAAGCAACGACCTTCGGCAGAATTAAAGGGCTGCTCGTCAAGAAACCACTTGAATCCACAACCAAAAAAAGCTAACAAAGCGATCCAAAATGTTGCATGGTAAAAGAAGCAGGGAGAACGAAAGCATCGAGATGATACGCATTTATAAATATATATATATATTTTTTTATAAAAGCTATTCTAGAATGTGCCACTTGCTAAGCCTTGCGTTTCGATAATTAACTCAACTGTCATTTGTTTTGCACACAGCTCTGAAGATAAGTGTAACCATTATCAGGTATTCTTAATGATAAAAATCCTTTTTTTCTATCATGTATTAAACTCAAGTTTTGCAGTCTCTGTTCACGCAGAGTCAGCCTAACATGCAAGATACATATGTAAGGACAGAAATAATATTAAAAAAAGGACAGTTTGTGGTTGTCGCCCAAAGTTTCTGTAACACTGGGATTAGTCTTTGTCCGAAAAAAGAAAAGAAAAAAAAAACAGGCGTCTGATCAGTTATTTTCTTGACAGTCTTCAGGAAATCCAAAAACGCAAATTCAAAATCTTGTATTCATCTTTTTTTCCTGGAGAACAGCGGTCATCTCAGCTTCCGTGTTAATAAATCGCATTATTCCCCAACCAGTGACACATTGATGTGTGACAAATCTATCATATGTCTGAAAGAATTTAGACAAAACAGTTAATAGGTATTTTTACTGTGAGGAACTATTGGGGGGGTGACTCAAAAGGCAAAAATCACAATTTGATAGTCCAACAGAGAAAGTACAGGTCACCAACATACATTATGTTCAGTACATATTTGTGATACTCCATTGTGTAACCTTGTAAAACAAAGCTGGGAGCATGCAGTCAAGCTGTAGTTGCAACTTCAATATACATTATGACGAACCAGCGTTGGCAACTCTCCTTTGGCAAGGTTCAAGCCGTTCCTACATAATGCATAATTCAACAGGTGAGGGGACCTTTGAGAAAGCTCACCAAGTTAGCTAAAAAAATATCCAATTTATTAAGATATTATGCAATATTATCAACCGTGCTATAGAAGCAACTAAGTAGAGTTGGTTCTCCAAAATGTGTAGTGAAGGCCAAGAAGCGACTGCAAACTCCCGCTTTAGTGGCAAAACTCTAAAGTGTTGCGTCAGCCCAGTTTGAGGATTTTCATATCAGTAAATTCTATAAGGGTCTTGAAGCCCCTTTCTGGGAGTGGAAACTCTCAGCGACCCGACCTCAAACAGTGGAGAGTTCCATCCATTGCCTACTAAACAAAGCACTCCTCCTTTCATGGAGTCCGTGGACTATACTAAACAAAACGTAGCATTGAAAACTCCACGCGATGATAGAGAATGCAATAAGGTAGTAAAAAAAAAGCACTATTTATGAAACAGATTTATGGTGCTTACTGTAAGAAGGACAAATAACAGTTTACTGAACCTTTAAAAGATAATTATAAAATCTACCTACAACTTTACATATCGAGGACTAATAAAGATTATCAGTGTAGATAATGTAACAGAATATGCTGCCGGTTAAAAAGAATAATCAAATGTGAGTAGGTTCAAGTATTTGAAAGGGAAACCCGTTTACTTTTTATAAAGCTATTCTTTTAAGGCAAAAAATGGGCAACGTTGTACAAATACTGTGCGTATACGTGATAATGTTCAGATCTAAACAGAAGATCCACCAAGTTAGACTCGCACAAGATTTCAATTGTCAGAAAAATGTATAAAACAATGCATTGAATATTTCTCAGTACCTGTGGAACTTCTGTTGGAACGCAGAGGCGTGATGCGGTTCTTTAAAAGTCGCTATGGCCTTCCGTTCATGTGGAAACATCTGGAAACTCTGCAATGAGACAGAATAGCAGTGTGTTGTTACAACATCCTTCTGTAAGCCTGAAACACAAGCTTCTGATTTTTCAGCCAGTCTAATCGACAGTGAATGTCGAGAAGTAGGTGGTCTTCAGTAGACGTAGAATGCGGTGCTTTCCTATAGGCAAATATTTATGGGAAGACAGATGGATATTATTGTATAAAGTGTGTGTAAGCCACAAGAGTGATGGCAGTCCTATGTTCTGAATGATTTATACCCCTATCCATGTCACAACTACCAATTTTGGACTATTTGATTCTTATTTCTTCCTCACCCGCATACTAAGCCTGGCCTTTAAAGCCTTTTAGTGTAACTTGGAACAAAATTCAAGAAAAAGAATGCCGATTGCCTTTGTACACAAGGGTGCCTGGGATTTAAATTTAGTTTCTGTATTCTAGAGCCCCGGTTCAAAGAAAGCTAACTTTGCACCCCTCTATTCCTGAGAAACAACACGGCGGCTTATTAACAGTAAACATTAATATAAAAATAAAAATGGAAAATAAAATGAAACTAAAGGTCATTGATGATAATTATGAAAAGCGAAGCATGGATTGCTTTGGGATTTCATGGCCATGCTTAAGTGTAGAGATATCATATAGTAAACGACAATACATTTAAGATATTGTTTGATATGTATCCATCGATTGTAGCAAACAGAATGACCTATAGATATATAGGAAAAGATTGTAACCGTCATATAAAAAGGTGTGTAAGATATTGACAAGAACATTCACGGTGAACAGCGGTTTTATAGTTGGCGCTTCATTAAAACTTTATTAAAGGCTGGACCCACCGGTTCTCTGAATAGTACATTCAATAAATCTTTAATTATCGAATAAGAAGAAGAACAAGCGCTTGAAAAAGCATGAAAGTAGAACCACGAAGAATGTTAAAGTGGATCTGTCTTTTACACCAGTGGAACGGCCAATACATTTGGCTAGGTTGGCTTAATGAAATTAAAAAAAAAAAAAATAATGCTTAAAAAAAGGTATATATTTCAACCTACCTGCAATGCATTTAGCTCCCTATGCTACTCCTCGGGCACTAGTTGGGGGCAAAAAACAGCTTATTTGTGAAATAACACCGGTCGGGTTGCAGTTATCCATCTGGCCTATACAGTGCTTCTGATGGCTTGTAGCCCAACAATGTTTGTGTAATTTGACCAATACCTCTTTGGGACCCACACCCCTGAGCGGCTCTTATCTAGGAGCGCAGAATGTTTGCTGGGTATGAGGGTATCGCAGGGTTCCACAGCCCCAAAAGTCACAATAATGTGCATAGAAACAGCAGCGATGGCTTTAAAAAAATGATTTGTACATAATTTTATCGTGTATGTGATGTTAGCGACCTATTGATAGCTAAATAACCAAGTCACATTGGCCTTCATAAAGCTAAGCGCACATTTACAAAAAGTCTCTCCGGCTATCAGAAATGATGAAAGCGTTATTTTGTTAATTTGTTTATTTTTAAACTGACATCCCCTTCTAAATACAATCTGAAACATTAACAACATGGCGGTTTAAGGATAACATGTGGTCTTTCATAGTGATCGGCAGACAGTCTCTTAGACGCTACACTGATCACACTTTTTTTGTAACGTTAATTCGATTTAATATATAACCTTACTGTGTTTGAACCAGTGCCAACCCATATGAAATAAGCGACAGCTGTATTTGATAACTTGAGGTTCAAGGATTTTTTTTATATATTTTATATTATATATAAATAAAGGAAATGGGGAAAAATGTTTTGTACAATATTGCGCGTCTGTATATAAAAAAAAATTTATAAAAACCTTCGGAGGGATTGTCTGAGATACCATCAGAGAACGTCCCATTTATTTCTTGTGTAATAAAAATACTGAGATTTGCTTGAGACAGGCAACCTTATTTATTATACAGCAAATGACAAACCATTATCACCAGTTACATAGTGTACAACATTAGCGAACAATAATTACGTTAAGGTCAACAATGGTAAGTTGCAGAACGTTATTACAATGCGTTCCATTCGGGGAGCGGTTGGTACATTTCACAGCGTGGGTGATGGGGCTCCGCACTTAGACTTACACGGATCATCGATTATTTGGGTTACACAAAAAAGATACATATAACTGCTAACGACATAATTGCTGCACTTCTGATTTTTTTCCCAAAACTACTGTCCAAACTTAAGAAAAAAAATACTACTTTTGGTTCAACATGACCAGTGAGAAAATGCTTGAAATGCTACATTAATAAGAAAAGGATGCTTTCATTGAAATAGATATCAATATCCCACTACAAAGTGCTCGAGGCAGACCTTTTGAGGGCAATAAGTGCAAATGGAGGTAGAAACTCAGAGGTATCTTTTGGACCTCATGTTTATAAGCAGGGATATACCGAACAAAATTCAGGATGGCTGGCAAGATGTTACTGCTCTGGTTTACTTGAGACCATCTTGGCATAATAAAAACTCTAGTATCAAGTAAAAAAAAAAAGTGGTAAACTCCAAACTAAACCCCACAGCAGCATGAATACATACGAGGGATTTTAGAACTGTCATTTTTATTACACTTGTAAAAACCCAAACCATCCAATGTGCATTAATATACTTATTTGGAGATGGGAACGACCCTTTAAACCCAAGCAGTAAACAAACATCTTAAGTGCATAGGAGGGCAAGCAAAAACTGGCTTTATGTGCTTTTTGACAAAAGTTAGTAAGTAATCCTCACAAGAACATTCGGTCGACATGCCTCGGGAGGAACTAATTCTGAGAATTCTCTGTACGTATTATCCTCCAGCCTCCTGTCAAATTCATAAAAAATATTACCATTTATCCATGATAACGTACAACAGTATTCACTAGAAAATAACGCACATAGAAGTGTCCTACAATGTATCACCATCCTTAAGTTATATTCAAACGCTGCCGTTCAAAAGTTCGGGGTGACTTAGAAATGTGTTTGAAAGAAAAGCAAATTTTGTCCATTAAAACATGAAGTGGTTTAGAAATACAGGGCCTATTCATAGGCGTACAGAGGCCCTTTATCACTCCCATCACTCCTGTGTTCCAATGGCCCTTTATCACTCCCATCACTCCTGTGTTCCAATGGCCCTTTATCACTCCCATCACTCCTGTGTTCCAATGGCCCTTTATCAATCCCATCACTCCTGTGTTCCAATGGCCCTTTATCACTCCCATCACTCCTGTGTTCCAATGGCCCTTTATCACTCCCATCACTCCTGTGTTCCAATGGCCCTTTATCACTCCCATCACTCCTGTGTTCCAATGGCCCTTTATCACTCCCATCACTCCTGTGTTCCAATGGCCCAATATCACTCCTATCACTCCTGTGTTCCAACGGCACGTTGTGTTCGCTGATCCAAAGGTTACGTTTAAAAGGCTAATTGACGAGAAAACCCTTTTTCAATTATGTTACAGCCAGAAATGTACTTGTTTTTCACAAAGACAGCTAAGTGACCCCAAACTTTTGAACGGTAGCATGTGCATGTGTCACCACCTTATTTACAAATTGGAAGAATATAATAGAATATCTGCTCCAAGCTTCCCAAGTTCTATAATACTGCTATGGGGTGATAGCAGAATCACTGAACGCAATCTGATATTAACACATCTTTCCTATTATAGGAACCCAGACTGCCAAAACACATTTGTGAGAATTCATGTTATATCAGCCTAAAAAAGGTATCAACCCCATGACTGTAATACAAGAGTTAAAAAAAAAAAAAAAAAAAAAAAAAAAAGAAGAAAGCAGCTTAGTATATACAACCAATAATAATCAGCTGCTATGGCGACCGTCTCTGAGAAACTGCCCTGAGTTTGTTTGGGGTGCTGTAATCATCAACCCAATTTGGGTAAAAAACACAGGCATATCATAGCATCCCCCGTACGAGAGGAACGTGGAGTCACCCCAGTCGTACGCTTAAGCGAGGAACACTAATACAGGATAAATATTTGAGAACCAAAGAAAAATTTGTTTTCAAGGGAGTTTAAAAGCCAGTCCTCATTTTATATCATGCTTCTGCTTTAGAACTACTGTAAACATATAATATATATTTATATTGATAAATTATATATGATAAATATTATATATAAATAAATACATGATGGCAGGCTGAGAATGGCATATTGTAATGTTCCTGTTACGACTTAGTGTGGATAACGGCAACGCTCTGAAACGTATATAATTCTGCAATGATTGAGTTCAGACACTATGTGGTTAATTTAGTTGATTAAACATTGTATGGCTGGTCAGATCCCTAGACCGGGAAGCCACACTCTTTATATAATAAAGTTTGTATCGTTCCATCTCAGATCAGCTTCATTCCAGAATCGAACCCATCCTACGTATGAGGACTGCCTCCAATAAAACATATCGGATTATTCTGTTCGGTTATATGGAAGGGAAAGTCGTGAATCTCAGGGCAGTTTCTAGGCAGACCGCCTGCCCTAGCAGGGGTAAAACATTTATAAATGGCCGCCGGCTCGAAGAGCGACTTATGACAATTTAATTAGGACGCCCCTGATCCATATCAATCCAAAGAAATTAGTATCAGGGTAATTGCTATCTAACTCATTTGACATCTCTTTGCAATTAATTCTAAGAAGATTAAGCACTTCAGTTACTTTACACTCCACATACTTCTCGTCGGGGGTAAGACGAAAACGGAGCGCCGAGGCACCCTGATCTCTCGCATTACCCCATTAGGTATGATGTCAACGCTCCTTTTAATGGATTCCATTTTTAATACCCTGCAATTACACGCTAACTAGTTCTGTGCGTGATTAAAAAGATATCATTTCATCCTTTATCAGGTAAATTGATGCAAAACAGCTTCATTTTGGGAACTAAATTGCAACAGCCAGCTTGGTTTTCCGACAAATTGGGTTGTAAGCTTCCCCCAGCTGCGGGGAGATCGCGCCGACCGCGGGCAGCTGACTAATCACGGCAACGCTAAGTGCGATTTCACACACGGCCTGGATCATAGGACTCCTACATGTCAAACTCAATTTGAGTTAAACCGTCAAGAACGGCAGGGAAATGGCATTATAAACACTGCGCTGTAATGTAAGAGGGATGCCGCGGTGCGGGGGTGGGGGCAAGAAATGCATTCATTATATTAGCAAGATCAGCTCTTACGGGGTATAAAACTATGCAAATCTAGAGATTGTGTTTACACTAAAAATGGCGCGTTTAATATTTAAAGGGGGTCGGGTGCCATCGGTTTTTAGCATAACGAATACCTAATCAATACCTGCCCTGAAGTTGAGCTCCCTGAACCAGAAACATACAGCACCTAAACACGGGAGAGATCGCTTAATGAGGATAGAAACTATAAAAGTAAAGACTCAAACCTTAATCGGTCGTTGGTCTCGCCTTAGATTCAGAAGCCATACGCCTATCCCATGCTGGTTTGAACACACTCACAGTACAAGCTTCTAACACTTCTCCTGGGAGGCTGTTCCATTTATCTACCACCTCCTCCGTAAAGAAAACCTTACATACATTAACCATGCGGACTTCGAGAACAGGACATCAGGTGGAGTTTTATTACAATTAGATTGCGGATTTTAACTTGTTAACGTGCTTATGCAGGTTTATTGAATCTTACGGACCTGAAGACTACGGGATCTGGAGAAAGTAGAACGTTAAAATGTAAACGCGGGTGTAAAATTATCAATTAAGTCCGTTTATTCTTATTGCCCGTACAACAATCTTTACAGGGAACTTGCATTTTTCTTTTCTATTTATGGGCAGAAAAACAGAATACAATGAGATCAGCATTTGTTAACTGAAATTTATATTTAAAAAAATCTTAAAATCTTAAAATTGTATTTTATTATAATAAAATAGTTTCATGTGAAAAAAGACGGTTAAGGATGATAATTTTTCCTGTGGGTCACCAAACACTGCTGTCTTAACGATCATTAAACGTGTTATTCAAAGTGTTGGAATTAGAAATGTTATTTTTTTTAATTTTATTTATTAAATGCGGAGGTTTGAATTTTCTCTTTTGGTACTCAATCCTCTGAGTGCCATATTTATAAAGCAAGGCAGGGATATGTCATTACTCGCCCTCTAGTACGGAAATAGTCAAAAGTTACTAGAAGTCAAATTCTACGCATGGATCAGTGAACGCAGATAGATGCAACCAGTGCCTTATTGCAACAGGCAAAAAAAGGCTAGAAAAACTGACCAAAAAAATCCTGCAAAGTATTTTTAAGTTTGGAAGATTAGGGAAATAAAATACTGCACAAGTGTCATCAAAAGCAAAAAAAAAAAAACCAACAAAAAACAAGGGTGTGGAATGTTCTTATTAAATGTAGAAGGATGCCTCTGTGACTGCGGCTGGGGATGATGGGAGCTCCAGACCAATGTTCATTAAAGCAGTGTATCTTTATAAGACATGGGTGTGTAACCATCTTTAAATCATTGGATTACTACTTGTTCTTTAAATGGGATCGGCATTGTTCTGTGAAAACTGATCGGTCAAAGCTCTGTTCATTTGGATGGAGGATCAGAGATCAAGGACAGGGCGCCACAAAACGGACAGCAATGTTTCCTAAGCAATTTAATTAAAAAATGTATTTAATTTTCAATTTTTAAATAAGATGTTCTTTTTTTTTATGTAGAATAAAACTACAGGAGTCATTGCTGTCATAGGAACTAGAAGTTATATATTACACTCAAACGGGGTGGCTCAGGAAGCTTCATCCAGAAGGAACGAGGCTATAAACGTATCAATTCTCATTTAAACAAATCCCTTTTAAAGAGGGCAGATCCTTTCCAGCACATTAGCATTTCTGCCATTCTGGTGATCCTACATCACATGCCAAGGTTAAGGATATCACTACCAAGCCTTTAACGGCAATTTACCCTCAACAAAATAATATCCGATTAACCAGTTAGTTGCATGGGAACAATAAGCAGGGTTAAATGTTTCAACAGTAATCACAGGGCAACATATCTACAAGTGATGAGGGTAAAAACCCCGGGTGAAAAGAAAAAAACATTAACACGCAAGATAGTAGGAAATTAACCTTAAAATTACTTTGCAGAGTAACATTTAAAAAAATAAAAATAAATACTGAACCTTATGAGATTATTCTACTTGTTAAACTTACTTTATGGGCATCTGCCTTTGGGAGTCGAGAAAGACGTGCTATGGAAGTACACAGATTGAGTTACTAAATTGTTCTCCAAGACAAAAATATTAAATAAAATGGTTTTTGCACTAAAGATAACAGACTAGTCACTAAAAAAGGTGTCCCACGGGGCATATCCTAAATAAATATATATTAAATAGTAAGAAACAGAAAACACACAAGTTGCTTCAAAAAAATTAGCCAGACATAAGGTAAGGTGCCTTACCCACTGTGACATTGTTTTTCAAATATATACACATATATATACACACACACACTGGAATATGCAATGACTTAAGTTAAATTAAGAAAATAAACTTTAGATAGAAGTACACATCCAATACTCAAACATCGGTTTGAACCCCAGTGCGTTATTAAAAGTTACGCAGTTAGTAAAACGGTATAATAGAGAAAGAAACACAGATTATCGTGGTACCGGCCGGTATAAGTATTGGGAGGAAACAAATTACCACCCCAAGTATACTGGGTCAACCTGGAGAACGATCATGTTCGGTGAGAAGCGCAAAGATTGGCAAATATTCCATAAATCAGTATGCCGTGATCTCAGACATTAGCATGTAACCACTGGGCTGTGCTAAAGATCCATAGGAAGCAATGCATAGATGTTAACCCTGCAGGCACAGCATTCTCATTATGACGGCACAAAAAAAATAAAAAATAAAAAAATAATTCAAACAATTTTCTATACAAGTAACCATTTCCCTTACTTTCTGAGTACACTTCCAGCCCGCATCCCACAAGGTGTGTACCCTAGTGACAAGTAGTCATTTGCCGGCACAAAAGCCAAATACAAACTTTCTACATATGGTCCAAAACATATTTAGACCTTGTAGACATGTCTATCAACAAACGGGTTAATGTCCTGCGAGGAATAAGATTTCACTTTTATCAGTCGGAGAAACCAAGACTAAGAAAGAAAACCTCGAACAGCTCGGCCCCAGATGGACATCACAAGCACTTCGAGAAGCTAGCTGGGCCTTACGTAGAGGGGGAAATCTCTGGAAGAACTGCCGAGCATTTCACGGCTACCATTTGATTGCACCCTATGACACACGTTCTCTAGGAGCTAAACTTAATTTGGGATTGTTCAGTAAACCAGGAGTTTGTGGGAGATGTAAACATTTCAACTACATGATATCCCTTGCATTATCTATGCATCCTGCAGGGTCATCGGAGCCCTACTTGCAGGAAAAGTTCAACCGGGTTGGACTGAAAAGTTCAACTCATCTGTACATTCTGTTTCGATAATGGACCCGAGTTTAAGGGCCTGAAATGGGAAATATTTACATTTAAACCTAATATATTTTAATTAAATCAATTAAAGCTCCAGTCATTCATAATTAACTGACCTCTTTTTGAAGAATATACCTTTAAAACTGGTTTCTTATGTCCACCAGCATTGTCTGCTTGAAGACGGCGATTTTTTTGCCAACACCAAGACTGGTATAGGAAACGTTAACTAGATCTCTGGGAGCCAAAACAAGCAGAAGCAACTGGAGATCATTCTTTCAGTAGCCAAGATAACAGTCAAAGACTTACTCATAAGTTATTACATAACTAAACAAACACAGCTTTGGTTTTCTATTAAAGATGTCATTTTAAAAGCATATGGGATCTAGAAATAATAATAAAAAAAATTAAACATTTTGGGCCAAGTACAATATAAAGTGGTTTGCTAGTGACCTCTTCACCTCTAAAACAAAAGGCCATTTCTCACTACTACGCTCTCTCATACTCTTGGACCTCCCACTAGCGTTTGACAGTTCTTTCCTGGCTCCCTTCGGTGTCCCCTTCACTGGAACTTCTTCCTCTTCCCTATCTGTTGGTGTTCCTCAGATGTTGGGCCTCTACTCTTCTACCGCTACAGCTCTTCCCTTGGACAACTCATATCTCCCTTTGGCTTCCAATACCGCCTATATGATGACAACAGCCTAATCTACATTTCCTCTCCTGACCTTTCACCCTCTCCGACACACCGATTGTCCTTCTGGAATTGCATCATGGACGGCGTTGCACCAACATTTCAAAGACTGAGCTTATGGTTATCCTGCCATGCCCTCTGTCTACAACGCCAGACATCTCTCCAACTGTTGGCAACTTAACCAACACACCAAGTTTGCTGCCTTGGTGACAATCGCCTTCATCCCTCACATTCAGGCTCTCACCAAATCTCATTGCCTTAACCTGACAAACATCTCCCGAATTTGTCCATCCAAGAAACAACCAAAATATTACCCTACTTGGTAGCGATATGTCTGGATTATTGTAACTCCCTACTAACTTGTCTCCCCATAGCCCCTCTCAAATACATTCTCAACGCTAGCTGGATTAATCTCTCTGTCACCATTCTTCATCTGCTGCTCCATTGTGCCAATTGCTGCATTGGCTCCCCATACTATCCAGAATGAAATTCAAACTCAGGATTTCACGCATGCTGTACCCCTCCTATGAAATTCGCAACCCTGTTCTGTGAGACTTTCTCCCTTGTACAAAAATGTAAAAAGCTCTCTGAAAACTCACCTCACCAAACTCAACAAGAAGCGTACAACCTTTCTTCCCAACACTCAGCCAGCATCCTAATCAGGCAATCTGAATGATCGACACCTCTACAGATAAACCCGTCTATCAACCCATCTCGGTTGCAGCAGTCCTTTCTTACTGTCCCACTTTCCTCTCAACCACCGACTAATTTGTAAACTTGCAAGAGCAGAGCCTTTTTTTAGTTTGCGATTTTAAAATTATTTTACTGACTTAGATATGGAATCTGCTGTTACGAATAAACGGATCTTTAATAGAAAGATAGATATTTTTGTCTGTATCTTTTGGGCAGCTCCCAAGATATGAAACTAACCACAGACAAGGTAACTTCAAACATTATTTCACAACAGTTCCTTACACGACACCGTTGAAGACAAGATTCTGAGGTGACCTACCTGAATCGGTCCTACTGACATCAGCAGGTTTTTCAGCTTGTGATCGCTGGTTGACGAAGAAAGCCCTTCAAGTGACACGACACACGGCTGAGGCGTGCACTCCACCACGCGGAGGTTTTGTTTGTTTGGCATCAAGCGTCCTCTGCCCATCTGTCCCACTACTCCTCTGCCTCTGCCACGCATAATGACCTGCCAACAGCGAAAGGTAGAATGTTAGCGAGTCCTTAATAATAAAAATATTTCCAAATTTAAGAAAAAATATAAACTTTACAAAAACCAATACAACCGTCTCGGCTCCTGCAAAGAAGATTTAGAAGTAACCATATATTACGCGGCACAGATACTACTACAGTTTCTACAACTGATAGAGACTGATGAGTAAGTGTGTGTCTCCAAATCGGTCTCCTAAAATGAGACAGGAATAAGGGCCCTTGAGACCTTAAGTTATTTGGAAAGCAATTTAATTTGGGTGTAATTAAAAAAAAAATTCAAGGAGAGTATTTAAGAATAGCGTCCGTTTAAACAAAAACGTAAAACATTTTCCAAACGCTACAGGACCTCATCTTAAATATCCATTGCAAAAACAAAAAGCATAAATATTGTTTAATTTCACAAAATTCCATTTAGATCAATAATGAAGCATATTTATTAAAACCTAGACTGTTATGATTAACGGTGTTTTCTGTACCTTGTTTGGCTGATGAACTCCCTGCACACTGTTTACGACTTGCGGGACAGCCGACTCCATGGCGTGGTGCTGCGGTCGTTGCTGTCCCTGAGCGTTATACGGATGGTGAAGGCCTCCTCTTCCCAGCGTCACTTTCCGAACGGACCCCAGCCTCGGCTGTTGAGGATGTCTCTGCTGGAACTGTTGTGGTCTTAGCGGAGGCTGCGGTCGGTGGGGCGACGGGGTCTGCTGGATGCCTTGGGATGAAGCTACGCAAACATTTTCGCCTTCCTGTAGGAAACAAGATGAGATTTTGCCTTTAAAACAAAGTAAAGCCTTTAGAACCCTTATTCGGTCACCTAACAAAATACTGTACGACTCCGAATACAGATACCTGTAGCCGGTCATAGTCCCAACATTTCCCGGCTTACCAACGACGATAAGACGACAAAGTGTAGGAAGGTGATGGGGGCATGTGTTTTAATTTTTGGATGTTTATATAAAGGCTCTTTAACATGCCATGATCCTTCAGAGAACATTGCTAGCGCCCACGGAAAGATTCCAGCGCATGCAGCAAGATCCCGGCGGCACAACATTAACTGCCAAAAAATTAATTTTGTAAATATCTGTAAGAATTAGGATGAATTATCGTGCAACAGGATGGATCCTCTGTTAAATTACAAAATAAAGCATTCTTCGGATTCATCATTTATGCCAGTTTATCATCAATAAATAATCACACTCTGGCCTTACACCGATACAGAATAGAGAGGCTCAAGGATGAAAGATTTTGGACACAAACTTGTCCATCCGTTGAAATAAGAAGCGTTCAAGTCATTCGATCAGGTTGTGCTCGCTGAGGGTAGACTTACTGGGAGAATGTGTCTAGAAACAAGGAGTTTCAGAGGTGATCACCCCAAAATATGCATTAAGAGATAACCTGGCTCCAAACGGAAAGCTGAAAATGCCGATACTAAACTCCGAAATCTAAAGAGATGATTGAAAAGATGAAGATCCACCTTGCTGACGTTAAGTCTTCCATGTGTTAAAGAAATAAAGATGTTTTCAATTGCTCACCGATCGGCATACTTAAGAGCCGTTATAGTTCACAATAAAAAGAGCTGTGACGCCAAGCTTTCAGTGGACGCGCCAAGCGTCCCGATACGATGTGCGCCATTGCTGTCACTTCCTTCCAATTTGAGAGATCAAATCTTATTTTTCTTCCCATACTTCGGAGAGAAGATCCTGCCATCTCACATTCAAAGCCGAGCAAACCGATTAATCCCTCTCAACAGAAATCGCATCTCTTGATTACGACGAGAAGACGTTAAGCGGTATTATTCTGAAGTGACAACACTTGACAAATTCCCCGACCGCTTCACTCAGCCTTTTGTGGCCCTGTTAGCTGGCGTTTACCCCGATGAAAAATTAATTTCCCTTATCTTCTTCTAAGCCCTGAAAACCAAATCCTCCAAACGGGCCACTCTTTCTGTAAAGGTATTATGAAAAGCTCGGAAAGATTAATTGCATGTCTTCAGGTGACATTAAATTAATTTCTGCGCTCGTGGCAGACACTCGATACGGCGTATTGAGAGGACAGATAACATTGTAAAGGTACACGGCGGGACGGAGGAGCCGCATCTTCTCAATACGGCTCTGATAAGGCCATCGTTGGCAGCAGCCCCGCTACCCATCCCGGATCTCGCAAATCTAGCGACACGCGGACCTAACGGCTCCGACAGCAGCCTCGCGATAAACACGTTTCCTTAACAGGCCACACTCCCTGAACTCTATTCTATCTTTAAGTTAATCGGAAGCCACTTTGATGATTGCTTCCAAAATGCCATCATGTTAGTTATTAAGGCGCCTTGGGAGATGCAGATGGAAGAAAAAAACAAAACTAAAAAGCTCTATTTTGCATACTTTACTATAAAAACATTTAGAGAGCGCGAGAGTGAATGAGTGTCAGTGAATACGGCCTCACGAATTTCGTACAAAAAACAGTTTTGCTTAGTTTTCGCCAAATATATTAAAATCCTGTAATTTGCAAATCCGAACGCACAAGTCTAAGCTTCAAACATTGACTTGGATACCAAACGCAGTCATGAAATGTTTAATGCATTAAAGGAGTTTACTTTTCATGAAATCTGTTATGTCTCCCTTATTCAAAAATTGTTTATAGGTGTTAAATAGGATTTCAATGATATAATATTGTAATTGTTAAAAAAAAAAAAAAAAAAAAAAAAAAAAAATTGTGTGAATAAGTCAGAATATGTATAGTAAGCTGTACATACGTATCTCAAGTTGAAACCAAGCAAAAGAAGCATTATGACTAAAACATGCACAATTCCAAAATACACATTCTCTGGGAAACAGATGGAGAAAATGTATTCAGATTGAATAGGGAAATTAATATTTAGCAGAAAAATGCTTCCAAAAACTGAAAAGGCCCCATAATGTGCCCAGTGGCCTTTACATTCGGAGAATATGCTCACTCAAGCAAAGGTAATATATTAATCCGAGAGACGGACCTGCGCGTGCTGGCCTTAAGGAACCAAATACCATGGGGGGGGGGTTTCTTTTGTCTGCAATGTGATTTTTTTTTTCCTGATCGGTAACAAACATTCAATCTTCAGTTGGTGCAAAAATCTGCCACATGGATATAAACGGAAAAATATTGTCACAAGAGATAAAAGAAAAAGAAAAGCCGTGTGCGTTCCCATCGGCCGATCCGATCAGTTGTCCTGGGAGGTTGAGTATCTCTACAAACATACGGGTGATCAATCTAAAACGTTTTGAGACTCCTTGACGAGCGCAATTAAAAGTCAATCTGTCTGTCTGTATGGCTTCACTCGGTTGGATTCAGCTGCTCCAGCGCTCAAACCTTTCACTGATCCCAACCACAAAAAACACTGGCGCAGATGCGTGCATCCCTGCTGATAAGTTTAACGGACAAAACACGCCGCATGGGAGACCAGAGGTGTTGACGTACCCTACCGAAACTTGACCCAGTTCCTTTCCCACAACCGAGAAGAAAGAAAATGGAAATGCAGCGACGGAAAACATTTTCTATTCCCATCACAGCTCATTGCCTCAGCCAACCCCCACCAAAAAACACACCTTTACCAGAGGCGGTGTATTCATTTGCTCTGAAGGGTACATAACCTACTATAATCTTTCCCAGCAGAGGTTAAGACAGCGAGGAAATGCAAACAAGTCTTCGGGGAAAAAATGGGCAGATTAGATGCGCCGAATGGTTCCTACCTACCGTCCGATTCTATGTTTCTATGTAACAAACCATATTCTTCCCGTTGAGCAGCGCATGGTTAGTCTCCTTAGGAGTTGCCTTCGTGTCAATTAACTACCAGAGGTTGAAAGTTAGGGCCTATGTGATGCACAGCAACAAGGGGTTTAACACTGCAAATTAATATCAAGAGCATAGTAAAGCTACTAAAATGTTGCTTTAGTGCACTGGGGAGGAAAAAAAATGCCTGGTTCTATAGTCATTAGTCACCGACATCTGATTCTAACACCATCCTTGTGATTTATGAACTTTGCAACATTGCAGAAGCCACAATTGTTCCAAATAGTTAAACATTGTGATATTGCGTAATGGGAAGAGACTTACCACTCCAGATATTTTAATCACGCGCACTTTAGGGACGATATGTGCCCCATCGCCGCTTCCACTGTTCGTCCTCTGCATTACTGTCCGTTTTGTGCCCGCGGGTCTTGGCCCCTGCGGCTTGCCCTGAACAGGGAGAACTTTCAAAGTTTGTTGGGTCCCTGACATCGCTGCTGAAGGAGCGGGCTGCGCATGTAGTACTTTCTGGGAGATGGTTTCAGTCACTACTCTGCTCTGCGCAACCGGTTTCATCATTTTCTTTTGTGGTCCGTGAGGTTGAGCGTTGCTTCCGGGGGTTTGGTTCATGGGGATGGGACCCTGCGGTACATGAGCAGGCAATGGCCCCGAATTCGGAGGAACCAGTCTATTTTTTACATTAGGCCGTGCCGGTGTGCCAGTGTGTGCCAGTATCGGGTTACTATTTGCCACCTGGGAGGGCTGTTTCTCCGGCTCGGTCTGGCCTGGGTGAGAAGCGGTGGGTATCTGCTGGGAAAGTCTTTCGAGAAGCTCCTTTTTTCTGGCTCCCGCCTGTAACTGGCGCCGCAGCTCCTTCCGTTTCAAAATCTCTTCTCTTAACCGCTTCTGCTCTTCTATTTTCAAACGATATTTCCTGGTCTCTTCATCTTCATCAGCGAACTGCAAGAAAAAAATAACTTAAAATCCTTCAGGTCGCTATTCTTCTTTCCATAATAATGCTTTTTAATTAATTTACAGCACCAACAGGCACAGATTTCTTTTTCGGCTCTCAACAAATATGGGTTAAGGTAAATATTGGGATACCAAAGGGCCCTTCTGTCACATCGGTTTATCTTGTTCTCTCTCCTGACAATCTAACAAAAGGTAGGGAGGTAAATGACCTGAGAAGGTCTGATTAGAAGTATTGATTTTTTCCTGAATTTTAAAGCCTGATCTCAAACTCATTTGTCACACAATAATTGGTTATAATGAACACCACAAGTCAAATGACTGACCTTGAACTCATGCACTCTTCCAGCAATCAAAATGATGTCAAGTGCAGAGCTGGAATATTAATCGTACACTAAAAAAAAAGCTTATTATTCTGCGTTCATGCCTTGTGTGGATCAAAATAATAAGCATCAAATAACCTTTGTTCGGTGCCCGCACTCCTAATAAGAAAAGACAGATGCACACCGTACTGTTCTAGAGTTATTAGAAAACAAGATTCCGGGTCAGTTGCTGTAAACACACAGAACCAGGCTGGAGAAAAGCCGTGATTCTCCAGTACATACAAGTTCTCAAAATATAAAAAAGGTCCCTTAAGTTTAAAACAAAGCAATGAGAACGTGCTTTTAGTCATGCTTTTCCAAATTTACTATATGCATTTTCCAGTAAACTTGGGGTATGGAAATTAACAGTAACACCGGCAGCAAAGGGGTATCTGGGTGACAGAAGGTTAGGGGAGAAGAAACAGACTTAGGTTGCCAGCCCCCAAGAAACCTAGTAATGTTACAAACGTGAAGGAAGAGTGAATAAATGTATAAATGCCCCGAGAAGGCTGCGCACCTGCTCTTCGACTTTGACTTCTTCCTTGGCCGTGCCGGTTGGCATCATAGGTGGATTGCCCACAGTCACAGTTCTTGCTCGAGGTGCGGTGGTACCTACTGGTTTGACCTGAGCAGCGGGCACAGATTCCGACCTTCTCTTGGCCATGTCCAAAGAGTGGGACGGCGCTATAGGTAACTCGCGCAAGTTACTTTTCCTTGCATGCTGTGCCTGTTGGTTTGGCCCCATTCCCATATTTTGACCTGGGGTATTCTGATAAAGAGATGGCACAAAAACAAGTTTATTTATGCATTTTAAAAAGGTGTTCTAACTCAGATGAACAAGGTAAGTGCAAAAATTATGACAGCTCTCTAAAATACTTCCCCTCTGTCACCTACTTTTAATTATACATACTCACTTCAGAGCATGAAGGTGTCAAGTCAATAATGAGGTAATAAGTAATACAAAGATTACTATGCCATAAGTAAATTCCAGCATACCAATGACAGTGAAATTCAGCTAAGAGAACAAGACATTGCTTCGATAACAGAAGAGGCCACCTACTTGTCTGAGTTTTGGGGCACCCTGCCGCTGCTGTCCCTGCATCCTGTTATTTGAAGGCGTCTGCGGATTCTGCAAGTGTGGTCTAAACTGCTGCTGCATGGGTCCCGGCGGCTTTGGGTGTCCTGAAAGGTGGTGATGCTGATGCATTTGCTGCATGGGCGGTTGCATGGGACCCTAAACCAAGACAAAGCGTAATGATAGGAAATTGATGTGTTAATACAACTTTAAACTATCTTATAAAGGTGACAACAGGGCAAGGGCTAGTCGTATCTTATGAGATGGATATCCGTCTCCAACTCTGAACTGAATTCACAGCGTAGACATATTGTTTAGGGATAATTGTCTCCTTTAAGAAAAATGCAACCAGCAATGGCAAACAACCACATGGCAGACTTTATTGACCTTTACTGGCGCCATCATCGTGTAGAGGGTGTACAGCTACACCCAAAAGGCAGCTAGTTGGTTGTCCACTGTTAATTTTGTACAATATGTGCATAATAAT
Source organism: Spea bombifrons (assembly GCF_027358695.1). Classification (NCBI taxonomy): domain Eukaryota; kingdom Metazoa; phylum Chordata; class Amphibia; order Anura; family Pelobatidae; genus Spea; species Spea bombifrons. The sequence goes on along the minus strand of NC_071091.1, from coordinate 6,969,928 downwards.
TATACATAACGAAGTTAGAACACCAATATTCCATCCCTTTCTGATCTGTGACAACAGCTCTGAAGCTACCTCACTTAGTGATACAAAAGACAAGAAAATCCAAGACCTTCAATCCTGACAAAGCATGAAACGACTTTGAATCAATTGAGGTCTCACTGGATTCATAATTAAGTCTTACACAGATGTTGCTGTATACGGCCTACATAAAAGTATATTCATACAGGTAACGCCCATTTAAATTAATTTATGTGATTTATTGTAGTCTATAATCCAAAACATACCTGCATATTTGGAGGTGTATGAGACATAAAAGGCTGACCAGGGCCTGGCTGAAACTGCTGCCTTGGTGGAGTAAAATGTCTGTTTGTTGTGTTTTGATTAAACGGCGGGATTCCCATGTGTCCTGGAGATGGCATGTTCATTCGAACAGGACGTTCTCTTGAAAATCCTGGCTGGTTAAAGCCCGACTGTGATCCAGGGCCTGGTTGATTGAATCCTGGTTGAGGACCAGGTCCCTGTTGGTTAAAACCTTGCTGTGGTCCAGAACCTGGCTGGTTGAAGCCTGGTTGGTTAAATGGTGGCTGTGGGCCTGAATGGTTAAACCCTGGTTGGGGGCCCGGTTGATTAAAACCAGGCTGATTAAAGCCCGGTGGATGACCAGGCTGGTTAAAATTAGGTTGATGACCAGGCTGATTAAATCCAGGCTGAGGGCCAGGTTGATTAAAACCGGGTTGTGGACCAGGTGGGTTATAGCCAGGTTGATTAAAGCCTGGCTGTGGGCCGTGCTGGTTAAAGCCTGGCTGTGGGCCATGCTGGTTGAAGTTCGGTTGTGGCCCTGGTTGGTTAAACCTCGGTTGTGGCCCTGGTTGGTTAAACCCTTGCCCAGGTGGATTGAATGGAATCTGGTTCTGGTTGGGAACAGGGTGGTTGTTTAGAAGAGGAGGTGGTGGAATAGGTGGAGGATTCCTTTGATCGAAGACGTGGTGGTTTGGAAAACGAGGCTCTGCAAAAAAAAAAAAAAAAAGTTACAAGTCACCTGAGATGTTTAGGTTTAGGAAACACTTGCTAATTAGAATCAGTGTGGCATGGACCACCATTAAGAGACTGACAACACATTCAGGGGTCATTTGAAGAGGGCTATGCTCCAGCTCACACTTCGATACTGATGAAGCAGGTCAAGGTGGGTGTATCAGGCTCAAGCCGAAATTCATTCGTAACCTACTTTAACAGAATTCAGCCAACGGTGCAAGTTTTAATATGCACCTTACGCTGTTTCTACTTCAACGAGAGGATGAACTCATTAACAGCCACCCTCATACACAACACTGGGGGACACCGTTCTCTTTGGCATGTAAATTTACTGTGCGTCATACAATTAATATACATACTATATTATCAGCACTTCAAAACATATCTACCTCCACTATATATTAAAGTTACAACCTTGAGGCCTTATTTAACATGAACGCAGAAGTAGTCTCAAGCTTAAAACGTGCAAGAACAGGACGAAGATATAGATAACTGCATCAGGTTCAGGTCTTAATAAATGTAGCCTTCTTGTATCAAGTAAATGCCATTAAACCAGAGAATCTATAAACACCGATGTGATTAATCAGTCCTCCCAAGCCTTCACTTCATTCATCTTACTGGCAGTGACATTTGAAGTTAAAAGGTCATGCACAAATATGCTCATGTCATGTCCACTACTAATAAGTATATGATTCTACATATAAATCGTGCAAATATTACAGGTGTTACACTACAGCTACCGCAATGGGTCCCCAAGCAGCCCACTAGGCAGCCACATTTGTAGTGTTTTTCAGTAGGTCATCAATAGATGACAATATTTCTTACCTCCGTTTTAAACCGGGATACAATTCTCCGCTACGGGAGTAATACAGGTTACGGACAATGACACTTATTAATTACCTTCATTTGAAAAAAATTCAAGCCTCAAAAAAAAAAACCCTTAAACATTTGTTTCTACTTTCTGGAGCATGGGGTTCCCGACTGGAACCCACGTTCATTAAATCATTTCTATACGGACGAGTAGCGCGGCGTCAAATACCTCCCATGAAGAACGGCTCCCTCTCGGGTTGAGGCGGTGGATTTCTCCAAGGCTCTTGAAGTCGGGGGGGTTGGTTAAAGTTTCCTGGAACGGGACTCTGGATGTGCTGAAATTCTGGAGGGCCCTAGCAAAAACAAATATATTTTAAGGTTGGGGGGGGTGAAAGAGTGACTACAATCAAGAAAAAGTTTGGATCAATAGAGTGCGTGACCGAGTGTTATGAGAAACTTTGTTACATTCGTTTTTTTTGCCAAGTTAATTTGCTTTGTGGATAAAGCGGATTGTCGTGTGGCCCCAAGTCTTTACAGAGCTACAAATTCCCCATTAAGCGTGGCTTTTACGCAGCCAATAAGCCGTCCATCCCACCTTCTCAACAACACAAGAAAACGATAACCTTAATCCTTTTAGAAGAATTAGACATTTTTTTCGGTTTCTTTTATCCCCTTAAATATCCATCTAGTTAAGAAATTAACATTCTCTCGCACACAATCACTACACAAATTATACATTGCAGCCTCTCATCTCCGGTTAATTACATGATGCTATCTGTAATAATCTATTGAAGAATGGTTGATAACTTGGGCAAAGCAGAGAATGGAAGGAAACTTAGCATAATTTGCTTAGTACCAAGTTAATCTTAAAAAAAAAGGGGAGAAACTGAATAGAGAGGATCTAGCAGCTATTATGCTACTTATCAGCCGTATAAGAAAGGGTCACACATACTTTCATTGGACTAATTAAATACGCTAAAGTCTCATGAATCTTTCAATAAATTACTTCCAATGACTACACCATGTTTTCATTTATTAATTTAACTTTGTATGCAAGTGTTTTATTAGAATCCTAATGATTGTCGAGCAGGGTCAATCAGACAATGGAGAGAGGGCAGAGAGATTAGCTGCCAATACAGCCGGGTTCGCACATTCAATTCGGAGCATTAAACACTCAATATCCGCGTGTCGCGACTCTCAAGTTAATTTAAAAAGTTTGTTTTTTCCCGAACTATTGTCCGTGTATCGCATACTGTGCTTGTAGGAAATTGTGCGCTCGGCGCGGTCTCTAAATTGCCCAGAAACAGCGTTCGAAAGCCAAATATAAGGCTAGACTACGAAAAATAACCAGTGGGAAAGTATTTTTCTAATTAAAATTCTGTATTAGAGGACCGGGTGTTAATCTGTGAATATTAGGTTGTTGGAAGGCTTTTGTTCTTTTGAAACAAGCCCTTTAAAAAGGCTTATTAGCCAGTTCAAAATACCTATTTATCCATTGTCGCCCCAATTTTTAGAATAGAATACAGATTTTATACCAGAAAAAAAGAAAAAAAAAAAAGAAAACCAAACATTTTGTGCTGACAAATCTAGATTTCTGTAGCCGAGGAGAAGATTGTGTGCACCAGCATCGATTTGTTTAGAAGCCAAGGGATCCATCAAGACTACATCTCCAAAGCCCACTGCGTCTGGCCTATCCTGTGGCTAAAGTACAAACTCGAGCCGTGAATAGAAGAGAATGGTCACCTTCCTTAAGACACATTCTGGTAACAAAGGGCAATCGCAAAAGGTTACGATGCACACTGAGTCATGAAAATGCTGGTAAAGTGTAACATACACACTGATTAGAGGAATCTTAAGCTCAAGCTAAATTTTAGATCCATTTATTATATAAAAAAAATTGCAACTCAAGGGAACGCAACACATGAAATGCCTTCAAGATAAAGACACGTTCAATGACATCTCCTGCATGATTCGTTTGCCGAGGGACCTCATGAGGGGTGGCAGGTGTGATGCCGCCATCCTAGGTTACTCCTTCACTCTTAATGTGATCGGATTTATTCAGTAATTAACCAGAAGTGAGGAGCTGGGACAGCGTTAACCATTTCTGTTGTACTTTTTTGAGCTCCACAGCCAGGGCGGGATGCTAATACTGCCAGCTACTCTATTTTTACTCTATTGTATGGCCCTTTATGGAGAATTTTTTTATATATATTTTGTTTAAAATATAAATTTGATATAAACCTATTTTCTCAAGCTACTGGAGAATACATCACTAAAACAAATTCTACAAAACACACCACGATTCCTCCCCAATTTACAACAGCCAAAAATGTTGAACACCATGTTGCATAAATGGACAAATACAGGGAAAACAGAAGCGGTGTATCTTGACAGAAGAATCAATATAGTGATAACGGATTGTGTTATTTGCGATATGCAAAGGATCCCAGTATTTCAAGACTGTTCCCAACAGCAGGCAATGCCAATAGCAGAAGGGAGCTCACTGATATGATTAAATGTGATGGTATGATAATGTATGGTAATTGTAATTAATCAGAGACCCACAAGCAAACGGAGGACGCCGAGTATTATGTAAGCAGAATTTTAAGCTGCATCCACTACTAGCCCGGCGAGGTTGGACAGCTGGAGGATCTCTTGCTGCATCTGTTCGCTGCTACATATACATCAGATACGACAAAACGCCCCGTGTCTCAGCACTGCTTTAAATGGGATAATCAGACCCTAAATGGGAAGTGTGAAATCGGGATGCGTATGAATTTCATAAGAATCCAGAAGAAATTGTCTTTAGCGCTTGCTCCATAAACACATCAAAAACAGGCACTGCTTTCATTCAGGGGTAATTTCCATGAAATGTCATATCTAGGCTCAAGCAGGCAATGTCACTCAACACCTGGTACCCACGGCCATTGATGAGCACAGAACATGGCGGTAAGCAAGTCAGGAGACTGATAGATATATATATATAGAAAGGTAAGCAAGGTAATAAATACATTAATCAATCGAGCCCAAGTCAACCATCTGACAATCAAGTTATGGATTATAACACCGTCATGTAATACGGCTGTTGGGAGACGGTGATGAGTTTTCTCTCCATAATCTACGTCACCAGTTAAAAGGAATCTCTCAAAATGTCTGCAGATTAGATAAGTAATACCAATTCTCAGCTCAACAGACATGTCTGTTTTCTTTAACCACTCATGTTATTTAATTCTCTATGAGGGTTCGTTTTCATCCCCTACCAACCATCATTAAATCCCTGGAAGCTTACGTTGCCGTGCATTAACAGATGGCTATGCCAACTAAAATTAATGGGAAAACCATGAGAATGCTTTAAAGGGTATGAAGAAAATACAGCCAAGAATAAAGGAGACGTATGCTATTCTCTGGAGCCTCTTCATAGACAAGTTCAGCTACAGACAGACCTATATCAAGAATTGACCAACACTGATCTATAAGCTGTGTGCTTTTGCCTGAAGACCACCTACAGAACTGTTAAAGTAGATGGAAATAAGAATAGTGGAGTGCAGAGTGGCGTAAAACCAGGGTATTAAAGGGACAAGTAATCTCAGTCCAAAAATCAGCTCTATTAAAAATGAGTGTGATACTTATTGGGGACAGCGAAAAAGATTTATATTATATGGAAAACACTATGGTGTTTTTCTCTTATATGTGAAACTCTGATTCTGGTCAAGATATTAACCTGATTTGAGAAGAAAAACACTCCATAAACACCAATTGACCGCACATAAGTATACATTTTTATTATAAATTTAAAGTGACAGCGCTCCATTGTTTTTTCCTTTTCCTGTTTAATGGGATAAAGGTAATTCAAATGCTTGAGGGGTGGATAATGGTTCTTTAACATTTATCATAAGATAAAGGATTCATAATTCAATGACACTCATTGCCACATTTGCAATGTCGAAAAGCCAGTATATATATATATATATATATATATATATATATATATATCTCCCAAATAAAGCAATGTATACCTCTCAGGTGTCCAAAGACACCAAAACATTGTAATCATAATAAAATCCCTGCGTAATACAAACATATACTTGCACTTATATAGAATAAAACTGGACACTTACATGGACCCAAAACATCAACACTTTCACCCAATCAAGCTTCAAAATTTCAATATCTTTGTTCACACAGAGCACGGTTCCCTTGGTGTAAGCTGCCGCGATGTATAATGTTATTAAACCATTTCAAACCCACATCGAAAACCCCCTGAGATTTTGGCAAGCACACCATACACAGTCTCTACCAGTGTGTTAGCGTATGGGACAATGTACCCTAAGTTTTAACATGGAACAGCATGTGGTACTTACTTGAAATCTAGGTGGTCCTACAGGAGGACGAGGTTGGTTCGGTACCGGTAACACGGGCACTAAGACATACAAGAATTAAGACTATTAGTTTCTGAGAGGCTAAGAGTGATACAATTTTCACCATAGTCCATACTAGAGGTGCTAACACAACACAGCTATAGCCAAGAACATGTCAGGGCATTGACTATACTTATACTTCAGCCAAAGAGACATTGTAGCAGCGGTAATAAACTTTACTCTTGAGATAAACCAGGCTAACTTTACTTAGCTGTTTGCACAATCACTCTCTTAAGAGACAAAGGGAGGAAAAAAAAAAAAAAAAAAACTCCTCGACTTGACTGCCAACGCATACTTCAGGCGATCCAAGCGCACAGCAGGCTGCTTTACGGTTGCAGACTGGCTCTGCAGTGAACAGCGGATAGAAGGCATGCAGGAGGAAGCGCGCATCAGGAGAGAAGGCAAGGTTTTTTTTCTTAATCTCTTATGAGAAAAATTGTGCAAACCTTTAGTAATATACATATATATAATTGAACAATAAAAACAAAATGTAGAACTGGCTATGAGTACCTCCAACGTAGAATGAATGGATACATCTTAAGCTACAATATTACTTTATACAAAAACATTAGCAGTACACTTTTTGGCTTTACATATTTTGTTCAATTTTAAGATGTGTTACCACAAACGCTCACCTTGGACAGGGGTCACATTTCCTTTGAAATGAGGATTTATATGTATGTTTTTTGGTTGCTGAGGAGATGCCAGGAGAGCATTCCCACCATGCCGGGACTTCTCCTGCTGTGGACTAGAGGACATGCCATCGCAGGAAGGATTCCGGGGACGCTGCATTGGAAGGAGAGGCTGGATTTGGTGCTGCTGCATCAGACTTCGAATGGGCTGCTAAGAAATAGAAAATGTATATTTATATGAAAAGTTTAACAAAAAAAAAAAAAAAAAAATGCAGATTTTTTTTTTTAAATATACAACTCATTTTATTCAATATTATATGCAAACATAGGGAAATTACATTGTGTAGAACTTTTTAATAGTTGATTAACATGCAGAAAGCATGAGGACCAGCAGGGATTGTCTATCCAAGTAGCCGTCAACCACCTGACCTCCAGCAGGTAGTAAATATATGAAGACAAATAAACCCATTTCAAATTAAAAATAACTCAGTCTCATAGTCTAGGGCATGTGGAAAGTTTGTAATTAAGAGAATAGGACACAGTCATGTCTCCAAGAGGTTAGATGAGTAAAGGGTAGTAGTCCGACACCCTCCGGGGGTTTGCTTATGTGTCTTATACAATCAGGGGACTGTTCTGCAAGAGTCTGTTACAATATCACAAAGTGTACGTGAATTTCGTTTTTATCCTGAGCTTAAGGTGTTATCTAGTTAATAAAGGAATCCAGCTCAAATCCAGAAAGACTTTTGGCTCTCTATCCAAGCTAGTGTCCAGCCAGTCTATCCTTAAAACGTATAGCAATTTAGTCTTTAATAAAGCTATGGTCGGAGGCACAGGCGGGTTCCATTAATGCAAAAGTGCTTTCCTCGCTACATCCAGGAATATTCTAAGCTGTGATTTATTACCATTATAGGCCTCACTGACGATGCCCAAAACTGCCAGCGGAGTGTACATTTCCAAAATTGCTATATTCATTCACTGCCAAAGGCAGTGAAACAGATTTGCATTAGCGGCATGGCATTTCAAACCGTTTGAGTCGTGCCACACTGCGAAAAGACATGAGTGAGAAAATGTATGATTTTGCAATATCAGGTCTCTGTATAGGGCTGTTGAGATCGCCTTACAGAAAGTGTATGCTGTGTCAAGGATGCCAGAGCTGTATGGATGGCGTATGACGTGACCAATGGTGCACCCTCCAAAAAAGCTGGCAAATAATCAAAGATGACATCTAGTGTATTTACTCCCTGCACTGATCAAGCAGAGAAAGGGTAAGTGAACTTGCGGATATTCAACATATGTGAACAATAGTAGAGAAACGAACACGATTGCCACGCATAGATCCACGTTATAATTATAACTATCTGTATGTGCTAAGCATCACATACCCCTTGGGGTGGCCTTCCATGAGGGTGCTCCCTCATGTTTCTTCGGTCCTGGTTCTCATGTCTGTGATCGAGCATTCCTCTGGGCATAGTGTTGTTTCCTCCACGCCTTCCACCTCTTCTCGATCCGTATCGCCCTTGCTTTCGCTGCCGTTCCATTTCCTCAAACTCCATTAGGGACGCCTTCGCTTCAGCGGAGAGTTCTGCAGAAATTGTATAAAACCAGAGGACTAAGAGATGTGCCAAAGTGTGGCATATTATACAGCCTTTTACTTCACAGCAATAATGTTTTTTACATACAGTCTGTAACCCCCCCGCCCAAGTGTTTTAAGAGTATCAAAATTGCAAAATGTAATGTTTGAGAAAAAGCGACAGATCCACACGAAGATCTTCTAGTTCACGGACTGGACATTGCATATAAACAGCTAAAAGCAGTGTCTGCATCAGAATAGACAAACCTCAACTTATCAAGTATCAAAGTGGGTCACATAAAAACCATTGCCATTAATATTGAATAAAAATTGCAAATATGTAGCTTAAATATACTTAAAAAGTCACTCATCTGAACTTTCTGCGATTTCTCATTTGTTGACACCGTTTACCAAATAGGCTAAGAAATGTTTTAAAAGCCCTTAAAATACTAGGGTGCAATCAGTTATGTAAACATTATTTTGGGGGCTTTTCTAGCCATTTTAAAAAGTCACCCGACGGTTTATAAAGGAGGTGGTACAGGAAGACTGAGTGTTTGCCCTTTATATTTGAAATAATGAACTGTGTGACTATCTTAATACGCATCCTTCAAATGAAAAATACAGCGCTATAAATTGAAGTGGCAGCCCTGATGAAGCAACTGTCTTTCTCTATGATGCCAATCAGTGGCAGGAAGGTGCTCTCATTGAAGTCAATGGCAGCACTTTCCACACCAGAACACCAGGGTCCGAACAGTCGCCTGCACGCAGCGCTCATCCAAGCCATCGCTGGAGCCAATTGCCGAGTCCCCCACGTGTTTGCAAAACAGACCACGCAAAAATGTAAAGGGACCATGCAGCTGTCACATGCATATGCTGGCTGGAGTGTTCCTTTAAAGGATAACTGAGTTTTCTTCACCATACAAAACAGAAAGGTTGATTACACAGGTTTTTTTTTTTTTTTTTTTTTTTAGACGCTTATTAATAAAAGGTCCAACTCAGGGCACTGGGACCTGTTCTTTAGACACAGCAGAGGTCTATAGGATATATACAGCACAGCTGATCAACTGATCAGCAAATAGAATAGATCACAATCGCTAATATAATTTCTGAAGACCCATGCTTTAACTGCTGGACATCTGCTCTTTGTTAAAAAGGTCCAAACACGATGTACTTCACACAGAGGACTCCAATAAACATTAACTAATTATTCTCATTTATATAGCGCCAACAATTTACACAGCGCTTCATACAATACATATATTCCAGGGGTATGACAAAACTGGAACTGACAGACTAAGACAAACCGATACATTAGGTAAAAAAGGCCCTGCTCTTTGACCTCTCCGCTGGATCTTCCATTTATCGTGGTCATATTCGCAGTTAATGCAGTGAATCAGCAATTATTTTTCGACTGGCTCAAAGTGTCAAGATTAATTTGACCATCCCCCGTAATAAAATGGTTTCAAATGACATCTTTAATCAGCACATAAAAACACTCCTCTCCAATAGAGACAAGCTGTCACAAAAGGTCACCTAAATCTGACAGGACGGAAATTATGTTTTTAACTTCAACGGAAATGTTAATTCTTTAAGTGTCTTCACTCCTATATCTTTCAAAAATAAATAAATGCCTGAAATATACAAGGTATAATAACCACGTTCGTTTTTACATATAGTTCAAAAAAAGGCAGACTCCTAATTAACGGCTTCAATTATTTCTATAAGTGAGTGGAGAGTTATGTACCATGAGCCGGCGCTTCCACTCCTACTGGCATTTAATGGATTTACCCCATATATAAGCAATGAATAGTAGGGGATCCCTAAGATTAAACAAAAAATTAGGAAAGGGGGGAATTTGAGTACTTAATGCTCATGCATTTTTGCCGTCAGCAACGACAAGTGATCTGATCACGTTTTCTAGCGTTTCTCTTAGACCACAAAACTATTGATAATTTAATATTAGCATTTTCTATTCTAAATTATTTAAGGTGTCCAATCAGAAAAATGGCCCCAAAGAAAGTTTGAGGCAGTCTGTAACAAAAATGTAGTTTATTTATAATTTCCATGCAATAGACACACTATTCCTGCATATGATACACCTACTGCTTATAGAACTGAGTAATTCGTCCTCCCGCCCAACTAATAAAAACAAGATGTGATTTTAAACATAATTTAAACATACAAAACTGCGTGAAAAGACTGGATGTCTGAAAATCAGAATATATTACATACAAACGTAAAGGAGTTTACTACACCACACAAAGAAACCGTTGAATGAAGATCTCTTGTTCCTACTCAATAGATTTATTACATTTACAGGCAGTTTATAGAGTGTGTTCTTACCGAGTGTTTCTGGAATATTTCTTCTTTCTCTGGTTACGTCAGAGAGTCGAATGATGGTCCCCTCTTTACGCTCTGTTTTGAAGCGTATTCGACTATCACCTTCTTCTTCATCTTCCTCTTCATCCGACTCCTCTTTGATTTCAGATGGAAACTCTTGTGATTCGTTAATCTACAGACATTCAGATTAAGTAATACTTTGTCTCAGGTAAATATGTCCGTAAAAGTATAAAAACACAACCTTCACAAACTGCCCTGGTTTTGCAGTTTCTATATATTAATGTCACGAGGATGACCCATAAAAGTTGTCATCTAGCTAACAAGCCTTGATTAAGAACCAACAGTGGCACCAACTCTATCTCAATGTGATTAAACCAGAATCTCAGGTACATAATAGCATAATATACAAGTCTCAAGGCATTCTATAACATTAGCACCCAAGCTGGTAGACGGTACCTCTTCAGCATCATTGGCAGTCTCTTGCATCTCTCCTGTCTCCTCCACCTCTGCCACGTGGTCCTCATTATCCTCCTCATAGTGAGGTTCCTCTTCCATTTGTTGCTTCTTGTATGACTGCAAATATTCATCCTCCTAATAAGAAAATAAAAAAAATAAAAACAATTGCCACCTAATTTCCATTTCAGGTAAATTCAAAGTCAAAGGGAAATACTACCTTCAGAATCAACAAGGACTTATTGGAGATATATATATATATATATATATATATATATAATCTTATTTGCGGTTGGCACAAGGAACATAAAATAGAGCTGTTACACAATGTATTAATAGAAGTCTATCTCTAAATAATACCTTTAGTATTTAATATCCTTGAGATACACAGCCTGGCCGCTGATCCTTTGACAAGGAGATTTTCACCCAAATTATCATAAACTTTGGCAAGAACTTTAAAGGATCATAGGTCCGTGTTAGGGAAATTTTCTCAAGAAACTTTATATTTTACTTGTCAAATAAAGCACATGTCACCACTCAATTGATTCAGAATTTGTGGGGTTAAAAAAAAAAGAAAAAAAAAAATATAACAATGTAATTTCAATTTACCATAATAACCGAGTAATATGAGATAACCGATCTGGTGTCTGAATACATATATTTTTACATGACATAAAAATACATTAATACACATACAATAACAGAGCCAGCCATGGTGACTTGGCTACAAAGATAAGAGTGAATGGGTAGAAAATTAATCAGTATATGAGTTAACATGGTACTTTGCTTTTCTCGAGCTCCCTTCAATCTCTTCATTCAGAAGTGGACAGCTATTAGTTACAAAAATGACTGAAGAGGGGCAATCAATCTTTTCGGAGACTAAGCACCTTAAAGATGTCTTTAGGAAGTCAATAATCCTTTACCTTTAGATGACTTTATCAGATTTTGTTCAAAAGCCCAGATAATAGCTTTTGCATTAAACGGTTTTAACAATCGCCTGTAGAGCCCACGACACAAAGCAGGTTTTTTCCATGAGGATACAATTTTCAAGGTCATGATTCACAGTTGCCTTCCAGCATGACAAAAGGAGTATTACCTACCGCCAAACAAGCTGTCAACATAAACTTTGTCACAATCTAGATAAAGAGACTGGCAGATGCTGATAATAGGTCTAATTTTCCTCTGTCCCTTGGGAAGGGAATGGCTTTCAAATCGGCCTTAAAACCCCTGGCATGTGAATCAACATCATCGATGGAGATGTGCAAAGAAAGGCTTACTTGAAATTCATCTATAGGGTCATTGATTTCCAGCTCCAACACCTCTTCGGCTGTCTCATCATCAACATATTCAGCGTTTTCCTCTGGCAAGTCAGCATCATTTTCTTCATACGACTCAACCAAATCTTCAGTGAAGCCTTCGGGTTCCTCGATTTCCTCATAATAAGCTTCAGATTCTCCCTCTTCGTACTCTGGTTCCTCCAGCACAGACTCATTCATGCTTTTCGAAAGGTCAAATGATGACATGCCACCAGCCGTAGCATTGAGGCTAATCGCAACACCTTGCGCACTGCAATAAAAGTTCAGAATTATACAATTTTAGGGCATTTAAGCCTCTATGATATTGCTTAGAGTGGCAATGACATGGGTGACTATGTGGGAAGATCTCCTTCAATAGACCGCAAAGGACACCTGGCCCAGGAGAGCATCTTTTTCTGTTCCTTAATTAAGTTGCTGGGTGTCTAAGAGTCTATTAAATACAACCATTAAAGACAATCTTTAATGTTCACACCAGACCACAATTCTACAGGAAGACATACGAGTATCATATCAGCATGTCCAGGTAAGGAGTTACAGTGATATGACACAAACCTGAAATTTTGCTGGTCTTGGTCTTCTTCGTCACTTTGAAGGAGATCATCATTAAGTTCTTCATCGGACAAATCAGGTGAAGCCTGGTGCCAACACATAATGGAGGAGATTAGCCGCAAATTTAAACATCAAAGAATAAGAACCATAAAACTTATATTTTAAGAGCTAACCTTTTTTCCAGGTAAGTAGTCTTCTTGCAGCAGATCATCCTCTAGTTCACTAAGAGCAAAAATAAAAACATAATTTATCCAAAAGGCAGAAGAGTTGTTATATAATTTCCCAGCATGCGGGGCCTAATGGGATTAGAATGACAGCAGCCATTAAGAGGAGACCACCAACATCAGCGTGAAGGAATGTTATCATAAATAACATTACATATATATTTTTGATTATTTGTGAATTGCCGAGGTGGATGAGAAGGGGACCCAGTTTGTTCATTCTGTATGGTAGCTTTAGCCTTTTGCCATTTCACAAGCCACCTCCTTGGCCATGTCCTAAATCTTAACTAAATCCTGTGGTGGATTTGAACATAAATACAAAGTAGAAACAGAGACAAGATGAAAATAAGAACACAGACACTTTAATGCTACCAGCGCGGATAGACTGGAAACTGAACTTTACCGATTAAATTATTCAACTATGCATTTAACAAAAGTAAACTTAAGTGGGAATATGACTTAAGAGCCACTCACCACCAAAAAAAAGACAAAATGAATTCCAATTTAAGGTATTAATGGGGTGTTGAGTCATGTGACCACATCATTGCACATTATAACGCACCAGAAAAATACACATTTATGAGCTGACAAGCCCATGCGTGTCAATACCAGGGACATTATAGATGTGAGATTTTATTACACTCCAGGAGATGTGCGTAGTATTTTCAGTACATTTAAAGCAGGGGTAGGAAACCTTCGGCACTCCTGATGTTGTGGACTACATCTCCCATAATGCTCTTACAGTCATAATGCTGGCAAAACATCAAGGGAAATGTAGTTCATAACATCTGGAGTGCCGAAAGTTACCTACCCCACCTAGATCAATTCATATGAGCCACAGTCATGGAAAAGAAAAACAATGTTGCGCAAAAAGAATTGTGCTTGCCTAATTAAAAGGTACACTCCAGACATGCGTATAAAGCAGAGGGACATCATATGTTACTGGTTTGGCACCCAAATGCATAGAGAGATTAACTGGATCAGCTCTCCAGGTACTCCCTCATTGGCGAGGCAGTAGACTGTCCCTTAACACCAATAGTTTTAATGGTCATTTTTCTGATTGACACATAAAGAGCAAATATTTCACAAACTACACGACCCAGAGTGAAAAACCACACTATCTATAGGAAAACCTAATACATTCTGATTGTATCCCTTAGCCTGGGATTTTGCATGAGTGGCTTTCGTGAACATCTGGATGATTTGCATTTTATCCAATTGGCAATTTAGTAAATGGACTTGATTGAATCGCGTGGTATTTTGTAAATTAATTATAATTTCTATTATAGTAACAGTTTGGGCATTCTGCATCAGGACCGTATACTTTACAAGCCTATAAAGGGGCTAATCACTTACGTGAACAGTATACTGTTGCGTGGTGCAGACAACAGTACTTGCAGGTATCTAAACTAGGAATACAAATACATCTACGCAGCTGTCATTGTGTCCGCAAATTGGTTTATTGACAAGCGACTCCTAGACTAGAGGGATTTACAGTGTCATTTAGGATTTAATATACACAATAGCGTCTAATCCGGCAGAAGGAACAGGAGTTCATACATGGGATACGTCTGCTCGGAACTGTCGGAGAGGTTAAGACAGCCGAAGATAATACTGGAATATTAGTGGGTTCTGCTCATCAGTCAGTCAATTCCTGATGGCACTGAAACATGTAGCATTCACAAATAGTAATAATATGAATGCGAGTCCACTTATAGTCACCCTCTATCAAGGCAGAGAAATACCTGACCCGATTTGACTCATTTCAATCACAGCGATTGATTAAAGGGAAAAATCGAGTGCCTCATCTTTACCAATGGACAATGCCTTCACAAGTACTTTAACATGCATTATTTGCACTTATTTCCAGCCATTTAAACACAGTATTCCCAAAGTAGTATGGCAGAAAGATTCCGAGGTTTTGTATAAAGTACAATTTGAATAAAGTTTTTACCAGATTTTCACTTTATACATAACCTCTAGAGGGTTCAGTTGCTTCTTTACCTGTCCCTTTTTTTTAGCATAGGGAAATCACTGAACAGGACAGACTCTTTATGCTAAAACAAATGCATTCTTTCAATCTACTCTGCTAAATAAACTTAGTGACAGGCGAAGTCCTGAAGACGCTGAATTTCTATATAAAGCCTAGCAAAATATACAAAGTCAAAACAATTCAGTGAATACATTTCCCAGGTCATGTTACGCATTTGAGGATTCTTCTAGGGAAAGTAAAAATCCTGCATCTCTTTAGTTGACATGCAGACTTCGACGTCTTCATTAGGATCTGCATTTACAGAATACAAAACACCATCACACGCACACGGATAACGTAAATCAATGTATGGTGTTTGAACAGAGAGAAATCTAACTACCTGTCCCAGTCATCATCGGCTGTTCTTCTTCTCCGAGACCTTTCCGCACCAGGCTTATCAAACTGATCAAAGTCATCATCTAAAAAGACAAGCGCCGTGTTTTAAAAAAAGAGAAACACATAACCAGAATCAAACATATCACTCAAAAGATCTTGCAGGGATAGAAACGCCTTAAATGTTCCCAGCGTGTCAGAGACAGCTAAATGTCTTCAGCGCATTTTTTTTTCCTGCCAGCAAGCTGATTATTTTTGTACTTAAAGCGCAGAGGACACCCCTGGTATAAAAGATATTGCTATGCCTATGAATGCATTCACTATATATCATGTCTTGCTGCCTGGTCAGTAAAGCACAAAAGGGTCAATTTCTACGTGAAACAGCGCCATTAATTCACCTAAGCAAGCTTAGCGGGCATCACCAGCTCATCACAGCAAGTAGAACTCAATTAAGTTTCACACCATTAAAAATGCAATCGGGCAGCGGAAATTATTCCTATTAAAGGACTGTCTGATCTTAAAATTGAACGACCACTAGAATTATACTCAACAAAGACACAATACAGTTAAATTATGTATGTTGAAGTATTTTATATAGACATTGCCCCAAAACAGGATGACAATTGGGTACCGTGCCAAATATATATTCATAAATGAAAGGCCGCTAAATAAAACGGCACATGGGACAGATTTCAGTTCGATAGTTGGTCTGTGAATTGCTGCCGAGAGGAGAACAGAGAACGTCCTCCGTGTGGACTTAAAGGTACATTTAGCCGTGTTTCTCCCAACAAAGTGAATATGGCTGCAGCGCCTAAGAGCAAGCAACGCGATGGAAACAAAATAGGGTTAAATTAAGTAAGGTCTTATTTATCAGATTTATACCTGCTAAAGGGGAAGACTAATGTTATATATATATATATATATATTTCTCCTTTAGTGTACAATACAGCGCTATATATATATATATATATATATATATATATATATATATATATATACACAGTAAACTAGGGTATCATTCATAAACATCTGGTTTTATTTTATTTAATTTTGTCCCAAAAAACTCCCTTTTATCTGCAGACTGAGGCTGTCATTGTCAGTCATGCCATATTTCGAGTGATTCCCAGACAATGCAACAATCTTTATTTTCAAACAAAATATTTACATAAAAAAGTGCTGGACGTTACTGTGATATTTGTTTAGAATCTAATTCACACAATTTTAGTTATTCTTTCTAGAGGTTTTTTTTTTCCTCCTGTCACGTTTTCTTTTAAATAAGTAATTTCTATGATAAGGAAATCTTTTGAAACTATGTATATTTCAAAACACTTAACACAAGTAAATGGGGGTGGCTATTTTTTATTCTGCAATAATGATAATGCTAAATAAAATTGAAATATATTAATTACATAATAGATTCAAGTGTTTGCCCTAATTTTGGAAAAACTCATAAAACAAATAAAATTAACATTAATAACTTAAACATGCCCAAAGTAGGGTAATACCTCATTATTCACAGGAGCCGAAATATTAACATTTATTTAAATCCATATATTAAATAAGTTCAGTTGGTGGGCAGATACAAGGCAAATTACATCTTAATATTATATATATATATATATATATATATATATATATATATATATATATATATATATATATATACACACACACACACACACACACACATATATATACACATATATATATACACATATATATATATATACACACATACATATACATATATATATATACACATACACACACATACACACACACACACACAGATATATACATACACACTGCAACCCTGGGGTGAGGGTAAAAAAAACCAAAAAACATACTACTTTCACAAAATTTCTCCAAAGGAAAATAAAAGTCATTGCAACAGCTTCTGCTATCACACAACTACGGCACAAAATAATTGTACGGATTGACACATGATAACAACGACACCATCAATCAATTGCTCAAGAGACTGGTGACAGGGGAATTGAGATTTTGTCTTGATTAATCCTAATTTTAGAGTAACCATTTCAAACAATTTCCGCAGAGACAGCCTGCAAGAAGAGTTAAAATCCTGCCAGCAGCTGATAAAGTAGAGTCTTGTAAAGTCCTCAGAGGACTCAACAATAACAATTCGATTGAGTTGTTCGAGATGCCCCAGAAAGGTTGACTATTGAAAGTAGGTCAATAAGACACGGGATAAACATCTGGCTGGGCTGCAAGGAGACCGTATTGACACATTTCCTTTAGAAACACGCAGTTAATTAGACATAATTCTAAGGTTCTCATATGAATCCAGAAAACAGCCTCCTATATGGGACAACAGCCCCATGAGACTGGAGCGAATTAGATCAACATGACACAGTCTGACCAGGCTGGAGAGCGACTACGCCATCGGTTTATGTCGGTTTTGTACAATGATATCAGTGCTTCAATGATAACCTGTGGTCACTGATCTCCAATGACAGATCTTTACGGCAGGAGAACCAGTGTGTGTGATATAAATCCTTCCAGAATGTCAGCTTGCGAGGAAGGCCCTCTGTACCCAATGTATCAGCTTGTTTTAGTCTGTCAGTTCTAGCGGGAGCCGCAAGGGCCTAGTGGGGTCACATACTGCTTGCTACGTGACCCTCCTGTGTGCACCCGCAGGAAGGCACAGTGTGCCGGATTCTCTACACCATAACATAGGCAGCGGCATGGCAGGTGAGAGGGGAAGTAGTGTATGTGTGTAAATGTACGGTATAGTGCTGGAGTGTTTGTACGTGTGTAAATGTACGGCATAGTGCTGGAGTGTGTATGCGTGTAAATGTACGGTATTAGTGCTGGAGTGTATGTGTGTAAATGTACAGTACAGTGCTGGGGTGTGTGTGTGTAAATGTACGGTATAGTGCTGGAGTGTGTATGCGTGTGTAAATGTACGGTATAGTCCTGGAGTGTGTATGTGTGTGTAAATGTACGGTATAGTGCTGGAGTGTGTATGTGTAAATGTACGGTATAGTGCTGGAGTGTGTATGTGTAAATGTACGGTATTAGTGCTGGAGTGTGTATGTGTAAATGTACGGTATTAGTGCTGGAGTGTATGTGTGTAAATGTACAGTACAGTGCTGGTGTGTGTGTGTGTGTGTGTAAATGTACAGCATAGTGCTGGAGTGTGTATGCGTGTGTAGATGTACGGTATTAGTGCTGGAGTGTGTATGTGTAAATGTACGGTATTAGTGCTGGAGTGTGTATGTGTGTGTAAATGTACGGTATTAGTGCTGGAGTGTGTATGTGTAAATGTACGGTATTAGTGCTGGAGTGTGTATGTGTAAATGTATGGTATTAGTACTGGAGTGTGTATGTAAATGTACGGTATTAGAGCTGGAGTGTGTATGTGTGTGTAAATGTACGGTATAGTGCTGGAGTGTGTGTGTGTGTATGTGTGTAAATGTACAGTATAGTGCTGGAGTGTGTATGTGTGTGTAAATGTACGGTATTAGTGCTGGAGTGTGTATGTGTATGCGTGTGTAAATGTACGGTATAGTGCTGGAGTGTGTATGTGTATGTGTGTGTGTAAATGTACGGTATTAGTGCTGGAGGGTGTATGCGTGTGTAAATGTACGGTATAGTGCTGGAGTGTGTAATTAGCAAAATGAATTCTGGCCAAAGGGGTCATTTTGGATTAATCTCCATAAAAGCAAAATCAAGTATGATCCTTTATCAAGTGCCAACATATTCCGCAGTGCTGTACGATTTAAAGATGGGGTGGTTAAATACACATTTACACATTACAGCTGCAACAGGAGTCGCGGACCCTGCCCGGAAGCTGCACTTTCATGCAAAGTTTCTGGCAGGAGTGGTGGGCTCCTTAGGACCCCGCACCCGAGTTTATAATTTAAAAGAAATATTTGACATCGAAATCTAGCAGTAAAACTGTTCCATATCTGTGACATATCCAGCCCTGTATGAACACAGGTGTGCCGGAATAAATAACAGAAGGCTTACCAGCCCCAAGAAAGACAGGAAGAGTTCGGTCTAAATTAAGGTGATTTTGGTCCCAACATGTAAACAGAGCTGACATACGGTCAGCTCTGTGTTATAAGGTGCATTAACTACTTCTGCATGTAAGTAAAACATGACATTTATGATAATATATGACAGGATGGGGGGTAGGATTTTAATTAAGTGATTGGGGTCCCTCTATAAGAGCAAGGCAGAGCTACCCCCCCATATACACAAACTAAAGGGTATGAGATGAGGCCTAACACCCCCAACATACATTACCCACAAACCTCACTGTGAGGGGATATTAACAGAGAAGTAAAGGCGGGAGGATAACCAATACCGGCTACATATATGACATATGTGGAAATACATGTTAGTTGACCCCCCCCCCCCCCCGAATACACTATACTCAGTGAGCGGGCCCTGTATAATGTATAGTAAACATTGACGTGAGAGTCATAGATTTAAGATATTTTCATGGCTGACACGCAATAGAACACAAGAAAGACGCAAAGGCTGAGGGGGCGGACTGAGGCCTGCTCCCCGCCGCAGCGCAGTCACAGCAAACGCATCATCTAATACCTCCTAACATAGCGGCCATACTGCTCCGGGCTCTTAGCTCTCACACGGCATGGACTCGCGTCTCTTACGACGATATCCTGATGCCAGGCAGATTCCGGGCCTCCCTCCCGCGACCTCCGTCTGTAAGCGGCACAAAAACCACGATCACGCAGGCAATGTTTGGGGGGAGGGAGGACAAGTGAAAACAAATCACAACATGGCGGCCGCCAGCTACTCCTGCGCTACGGCGTCCCGAAGAATTATGGGTAGTGAGACAAAAAGTAGGCGGAGCTAGGTGCTTTCCTGGTGAGGTACGCTCGCTGGCGGGGGCGCGTGCGCGGATGCCGGGAGCGCGCGCCGTGTGCCAAGCGAGATATCAAGTGAGTAGATATGGCGGGATGGGATAAGGGCGCTGAGTGTGCACTCGCACTGGTCTGAGTTATGTGTCACCCTTAACTCGTTACAGGGGAGGAACACGACCTGAGTGCAATGAGTGTAATAAAGCAACTTGTAAGTGGGAAGGGGCTTCTAAAGCTGGAGAATACTTACAATAATTCTAAAATGATATTTAACAGGCCTAAAAATATTGTCAGGTTTATTTCTGGTAAAAACCTGATTCACTAATTTGGGAATTAAAAAGAAAATTTAGCCCAAAATAAACTTAACATAGAATGATGAATGTAAGAAAGAAATAAACATTTTTTGTGGTAATGCCTTTGTTTGGACTTGATACTTAGATAAAGGGAGGTTTTGGAAAAGTTGCCCTAAAAACGTAACGTTAGGCCAAAGAAAACACCTATTACTTCGTATGTTCATATACCTGGACTAAAAAGTAATATCGTAAGACTCGACGTAACCTGAGCTATTTGGGGAGATACTTTACAAGCTTAGTTTGTGGTGTTTATAGGGTTAACTTAAAATTATTGTTATAGGGGGGTTAAGCTTACAATAGATGGGCTTTGGCAATTACTGGGTTAATTATATAAAGTGTTTTAGTAGCAATGTTACTGAGGTTGCTAAATGTCTGTTTAGTTAAAGTTGCACCCCCGCACTGTTTTCATGTTAAATTTCTATTCCGGTCTATTTTAAGGTGCAGGTATTCTTTAGTTAATACAGTTATTCTGTCTCATTTAACCCCACCCCCAGCTACTATTACTAAAAGTAGGAAGCATACTTTGGAATGCTTCTTGCACATGCTCAGTAGAACCCCTTTCCTGTGTGAGGGAAATCAGTGGGAGCTTCATCAGCCAATCACATGCTTTGTCAGCTTCTCAGGTGTCTTCTATGGGAGCACTACTGAGCATGTGCAAGGAGCCTACATACTAATGCTTCCTTGTTTAGGTGGAGGCAGCAGAGCAAGGGGGAATTAGAGAGAAGTGTAATTTTTTTTAAACTTCAATAACTAAATAATGCATGTTCCAACCTGCATGCAGTAAAATAAGGTGTTTGTAGGGGTGCTGCGTAAAATCGTACGGACTTTAGGCTTGACTTCGAAGGGCCTTCCCTAGAATAGGATGAAAGTTTTAAAAGGTCACTGCAGTGATTGAGCTGGGTAATATGCAGGGTTAGCTCAGCCTGTCATGCAGATAGTTTGCCAGGGAGGTCCCTTTACAGAATATTGTTTGTTGTCCTCTAGCAGCGAGGTCCCCACCATAGAGGAATACTATGCATGGCTGCTTCATGAAGATGTTAGGAATGGGTAGGTAGAGGTTGGCACATCCTAGGTAATGCAATACGGATCAGGCATCAAAGTCAGATAGTCTAAGTACAAGCTGGAAGTGTGGATTTAGGAGTGGAGGAGAGTGCCAAGGGTTGTAAAATGGCAATGAACAGGTGTGGGTCACCTTTAAGACTGTGCAGCCAAAAATGTCTCTGTGTTTCTGGAAGGAGGCCACAGATAACCTGAGCGCTACATAAGATGCAATGGATCATGTGTTGCAGCCACGTCACCTTGAACGCTCAGCTGCTCCGTTAGTACAGGTTGCTTCGGCATTGGACTTGGAGCATGAAGTTAACGCTTCCTTCTTAAAGAAGCTGTTGGAGTTTATTCACTAAAGAGCGAGTGGCCAGGAGAGCTGTTCTTTCAACTCCCTTCACTAATCATACAAATCAAATTAGTTGTGGTGGGTGGAAAAAAAGTGTGATGCCTGCTACTCACTAACCATTAAAGTGGCCTGAGTTGAATATGAAAAACTAAAAAATTTAAACCCTTTTAAGGTTCGCCTACAGAACAAGTTAATGTGGCCGCTCAAATGCTGTGCATATACCAAGGGTTTCCTTTAGTATGTAAATACCATTAGAGAGTATAGGTATATACATCCATGACATATAGGATTTGAGATTGTGGCATCTGCTTTTCTGCTTATAATGAATCACGTTTTATTTTATTATTACTTTATGGATGTATATAGCACCATCTTATACCGCAGCGCTGTAGAATGGGTACAAGGAGATAACAAGTTGCGAAAGGTAAAGAGGGCTCTGCTCAAAAGGCGCTTACAATTGTCTTTACAAGTAACATAGTAACATAGTAACATAGTTCATAAGGTTGAAAAAAGACCAAAGTCCATCAAGTTCAACCTATATACATATTGTGTCCCTACCGTGTTGATCCAGAGGAAGGCAAAAAACCCTTATGAAGCAGATGCCAATTGCCCCATACCAGGGGGAAAATTCCTTCCCGACTCCAAATATGGCAATCAGAATAAATCCCTGGATCAACGTTCTGTCCCTATTAATCTACTATCCATAACTTGTGATATTCTTGCTTTCAAGAAACACGTCCAGGCTCCTTTTAAACTCTTTTATTGAGTTTACCATTACCACTTCCTCTGGCAGAGAGTTCCATAGTCTCACCGCTCTTACTGTAAAGAACCCCCGTCTGTGCTGGTGTAGAAACCTTCTTTCCTCCAGCCGTAGAGGATGTCCCCTTGTTATAGATACAGTCCTGGGTATAAATAGGTCCTGGGAGTGATCTCTGTACTGCCCCCTTATATATTTATACATAGTTATTAAGTCCCCCCTAAGCCGTCTTTTCTCCAAACTAAATAACCCTAATTCTGATAATCTTTCTGGGTACTGCAGTCCTTCCATTCCCCTTATTACTCTGTGAACTATGAAAATATTTAAAACATGCGCACGATTGAGAATGCCCTCCAAACATCCTGCTGCTATTTGATAGAGAACTTATCAATGGCGACACCATCCTGTTGGCTTTATTCATTTCCTGCGGGCCTATTGACTGTGCCACAATGGCAGTTGTACATTGTTAAAGGCCATGCAGAGGTCCCTGACGATCAATATGACTATTATGCTTTTGTGGAGAGGCCCTTGACTGTTGTTGTATGTGTCAATCTTCCTGACAGTGCTATACAAAGTGAAATTCTCAGAAGAACGTATAAGGAAGCATTTTTATTCTAGCCGTCCTTTTCATGGGGTTTGTTATTCGATGTGATGAAATATAGGAAGCCTCAATTTAACACATTTTATTGGAATTGCCCCTATATCTTAACAAAACAAATATTTACAAAACACCTTCAAAGCAAAAGTAAGAAAACATAATTTCTTTGTTGCAGCTAGTATTCAAGGAGTTAAATAACAAAAAGGCATATAGGTTTTGGGGTGTTTATTTCTGCTTAATTTTGTGTCACCCAGTATCGTTGGGTATCTTTCTGTGTTTATATTCTATTTTCTCATTCTCTTCTTTTCATAGCTACACCCTTATATTGTAACACATTAAAGAAGCATTATGTTCATGTGAAATGCATATCGGAGTCCCTTTTGCATGGACTCCACTGCATTCAAATCAGTGCAGGCATTCTTTAGTTATCGGAGTTAGAAAATGTGACTTCTGAGTTATTTAACTCCTCCCCCAGCTGCCTCTGTTAAAGGAAGGGAGCATACTACAGTATGCTTCCTGCGCATGCTCAGCACGACTCCCGTTAGTGAATGGGAGACATTCTTACATTAAAGCCTATAGTAGTAGGAGTGATGGTTTCCTGCATACCAGGGTTTCGCCTGGAGACCGGTTCTCTAGGTCAATACCCGAATCCTCCGGGTCTCGGAATCAGGGTTCTGACACGCCCCTTCTCCCTGCCCATTTCTCCTTAAAACGAGCGTGTTTCCCGTCAGCGGGAACACCCGCAACATCAGCGGGAACACCCACCGACGTCAGCGGGCGGTCCTGGACGTGCCTCTCAAGAGTAGGTTCCGGATACTTTGACTGAATGCCTCTCTCTCTTCTTCTGCCCCCTTGCGTACTCGTCAGCCAGTCATATTATTTTAAATCCTGGGTTTTAAAGGGGGAATGACGTCAATATAAATATCTCATACCTGTACGTGCGTAGTGACCTGCAAATGTGGCGGTTTGTACAAGATACTTAAATGGGGGTGCAATTTAAACACCATTTAAGCAAAAACTATTTAAAAATTCAAATTTGTTAGGTCGATATGTTTAAAATAAGGAGGATAAGTAGCAAAGTGGTACTTTATATTTATACATTTATTTTATATCTTTTTTTTCTTTCTTTCTTTCATTACTTATATTAGGAGATACTTTTTGATTTTTTTTTTTTGTTCCATTTCTGTGGGCAGATTAATGGCCTTCATGTGATGCCAAGTATATGCTTTTGACAGCCACCCTGTCAGCAACTTCGTTTGCCAAACGCAACTGCAGTCAAAAAGCAAACTGAGCTATGATCACTGCATGTGATCAGACTTTTCTACTTCTCAACATAGTGCCTGGAAGGAGTCTGCATGAAATTTGGAATAATAAAAGTGATATAAAGGTGATAGGACCACATGGTGTGAAAAAAGAACGGAGGTCAAACAAGCCCAAAGAAAATGCCAGGTGAAGTTTTGTTAGACGTGTACACATAAAGAGGAACCCTGCAAGGTTTTTGAACCTCTCCTCATATTATATTGAAAAGAATCGATGCTGGTATATATAAAAAAAAAACATTGAATTTAAGATCTGCCTTGAAAAACTTTTGACCATGTTTCTGTTTTTTTTTTTTCTACAAATGTAAATCTGTAAGATGTTATAGAATGCATTTGAACGGTTAAATCCAACTGATTACTCACTGGAGATCCAAAACAGGGATTTTGGAATATTGGACCATTTCATATCACGTATTTGCTTGATTATGAGATTACCCTTCTCCTTTCTTTTGGATCTTATTGAAAGGAAAGACAAAGAAAAGGCCTAAATACAACATGACCCTATGGGAGGGGGGAATCAAAACAACTGTTTTAGCCATAAAACATTGTTTAATCATTACAACACCAAAAAAATATATAACATCAAAACATGTTAAAAGAGCTAAAAAAAACTAGCATGTATCATAGGGAAAAACAAACAGCGATTGTGGCTCAGAGAGCAGCTCATCTTTAGGAACGCCATACTCCCATACTGCATAGTCAACCTTAAGGCAGCCTGAGAGTCATGGGATATGTAGTCCACAAAGATTTACCCCTATTCGGTTTTGTATGGCAGGACCTCTGTAGGTCGCTGATCAAGACAGCCTCAAACGAGGACAGGGAGTAGGTGACCGAACGGACATGTTACCGTTCTAAAAGAGAAATGCAAAAAGTAATCCATGCTCTCCATTCTATATTATATACTATAGTCCATTGTCCTGGATGTGTGGTCAACATTTCAACTCCCCAATCATACCCAGAAACATCTCAGAGTGGACTGCCCGAAGCTCTTCTGGAGAAGAGGCTTCATAAATGGTTGGAACTAGCCTCAGACAGACAGACAGTGGGAAGGAAATGGGCAGGGAGTAGGCATGCAGTCCTCTACCCAGAGAAAGACCTAGAGACACAAGGAAGCAGGTCTTCACCCAGTGGCTCCAGGTCCAAGCTATAGAGTCCCATTGCTCATAATGCATAGTTAAAAATGCAGAATTACCGGTATTAAAAGTTACAAGAGAACTTTCTATGGTTACCCCATCCTAATATCTGATAAAAAGGTATGTTGAAAGTGCCACTCACACGTACACTCCCATATTGGTGAATAAACCCCATAGGGTTAGTTTCATGTGTGGCATACTTACACCCTGGCTCCCTACAACAGGATATTTCAGGGCATCCGAGGGATTCTGCTTACAGATGCTGTGCACAATGGAGCTGCCACCAGCCCCGGCGATAAGGACACCGACCAGGACAGTTTTGATGGAAGCATCACTGTCTACTCTTGCCTCCTTACTCCTTACATAATATTGTTAAACTCTGTAATATAATGGGTGGGAAAATTATATATATATATATATAATATCTTTTATTTATATAGCGCCAACAATTTACACAGTGCTTAATACAATATATATATCCAAGGGGTCTGACAAGACGAGAATTGACAGACTAAGACAAACCGATACATTAGGTAGAGAGAGCCCGGCCCGCAAGCTTACAATCTTGAGGGAATGGGGTGACAAACATAAGGCACAGAGAAAAGGTGAAAGGTAGTGTGGTATGAAGTGGGTTTTGAGATGTTTCTTGAATGTTGGAAGGGAGGGTGAATGCTGAAGGTTCGGTTTTAGTAGATTCCAGAGATATGGGGCAGCCCTTGTGAAATCTTGTGGACGGGAAAAGGAAGAGGTGATAAGTGAGGAGGAGAGCCTTAGCTCATGGGAAGAACGTAGGGACCGAGTAGGAGAGTATTTGCTTATGAGGGCAGAAATGTATGGAGGAGCTGTGTTATGGGGGGGGGGTGTTATGGTGGGTCCTTATATGTTAGTACAAGGATTTAAAATTTAATTCTAAAGGTAATTGGGAGCCAGTGGAGGGTTTCACAGAGTGGGGAAGCAGAAGAGGAGCGACGTGCAAGGAAGATAAGCCTAGCAGCAACATTTAGGACAGACTGTAGAGGAGAGAGTCGAGACAGTGGAATGCCAACCAGAAGAGTGTTGCAGTAGTCAAGACGGCAAAAGAAAAGTGAATGAACCAGAGTTGTTGTGGATTCTTGGGTGAGGAATGGGCGGATACGAGAGATGTTTTTTAGGTGCAAGCGGCAAGATCTGGCGAGAGACTAAATGTGAGGGATGAAGGAAAAGTTAGAGTCAAGGATGACCCCAAGGCATCGGGCCTGGTTAGTAGGAGAGATAGTCGTGTTGTTAATGGTGATAGAGAATATACATATTTTTTGGGCCAATCTGACTTTGTTTTGGGTTAAGGAAAAGTTTATTTCATAAGGTGCTATAGATAAGCAACAGCTGTAGCATTTTAGGAGCAAACTTTTTGTTCAAAATAAGGGGGCTCTGATGTAACCGGTGGTGTAAATTGTACTAAATCCCAAGTCTCATAATAGTATTGGATTTCAGCTTTGGTTGAACTTGGACTTGGGATAGCAGCGTTCCAAGTGCTTAAACGAGGGATTTAGATGTTTGCATTGCATATATTATGACACAAGGGATCTTCATTACAGTCTATATACATTGCATTCCCAATTTCAATTAACATAGCTGGGATTCTGCACATTAGACACCCCAAATATTGCAATGGTGCGCCGAATATACTTTACAAAGATATACATTATTTTTTTGGTTAAAAACATCTGTTTGGTCTCACTTACTGGAAGTTAGGCAATTACTAGCATTATTTAGATTCTATAATCCTTCTGTTGGCAGTATTTTAAACAGTGTTTTGTGTCTTTCATCTCTCTGTAGAATTATCTGCGGTCAATGATAATCCTCGTCTGAATTTTCTGAATGTATTCGAGGATTATTATTTTTTTGTGATAAATAGAAATGATCTTTTCCATGTAAACGATTTTAAATGTTATTTTGATATGAAGATTTGGAGTCTTCTCATCTTTAATTTGGTTTGAATAATCTAAGATTACAGTTTTAATAATTAGTGCTAATCCCAGGATCACTGTGAATACCTGATGTTTTGAGTATTGTATACGGAGCACATTTGATGGATGTTTTCATTACTGCATTTATAGTGCATTACCCCATATAGTATTCAAATGTTCACATGTAGATTAATTACCTTTATTGGATCTTCTATCATTGTAGTTTCTCACAGGAGAGCTGCCTCTAGAATAACTAACCCCAGAATACTAAACGTCCCCCAAAACTGTGTTTTCTAATGTATGTTGGAGTTTGGAGGTTGAGACAGAAGTCTCATGTTCTAACTCCAATAACTAAAGTATACTCGTTATACAGCGCTACGGAACATGATGGCGCTATATAAAACACTAAATAGTAATAACGCCTGCCCCGATTTGTTGGCGGTAAAATGCATTGAATACTAGGCGTGTGCATTCGGTGTTTTGTTTAATTCATGCGAATGTCTAAAATTGAGGCAGGAGCTCCAATGAAACGAATGAAAACAGAGGGAGCTCTGATTTTTTTATTTTATTATTAATTAAATGTTTTTTTTCCTTGTTCTCTCATTCTCTCTCCCTACCTCTTTTAGTTCTGTGGCTATCCAGCTTCTGATCTGCGCCTGCTCTTTTTAACACGTAAAGTAAAATAGTCTCATTGTGTCTGTACGTTGTTTTTTATTCTATTAGTTCCAAGAGCAGGTTACATGATTTATCTCGAAGCAAAGAGGTGAATGAGATATTACGGCCTGACTCAACTTTAACTCCGCTGACGAAAATAATATTAATATTTTACAATGTCAGTACATTTATTTTAAGATCACGTGAGCTGTAAGTATCTCTTAATGTCTTCCTTCTTTATTGGATACATTGATTAGTATCTAATTGATACATTTATGTCAAAACCACAGTTGTTGATATCTCTCTGTTTTTATTTTGTTAAAGCTCGGATTTCTTTTACATCCCCTTAGAGATTTCGAGTCTGTTCCGAGGGATTCGTCGGTATAAAACACGATCTGTTTTGCTTTGGCAGACAGTCTAGGAACATTATGTCTGTGTTCTGCCTACTGATTTTTGGACCCAGCTGTATAATTTTTTGCATTCGCCAATTACTGACATCTCTTGGAACTTCTCAGCCCTAACGGAACTTTATCCAATTGTAAAGTTTTGGACTAGTTTTGCCAAAATCCCTGGTATGTGGGACAAAACATGTATAACAAATTAGTTCCTGGTCCAAAACTACCCCTCCCCCCCCAGTCTGGGAGGTTTATTCGTTAAAGGGACAGTTTACAGGAGACGTTGCACCCCCCACCTTTACTTCACATTGAATTATGATGGACTAACCCCAGCAAAATTCCATTCCAAGAACAGCTTGGATGGCCATGAATAAAACATATTTAAATCACGGGGATTTCATGAAAGTAATCTCACTGATTGAACTATGCATTATGCAGGGATCCATTTTTGCAGAGAGAAAGATAGTCAGCGATGGGAGGCTGTTCCACTTATCTACCACCCTCTCCGCAAAGTAAAATTTCCTTACATTACAGTAAATAATCCCGTATCTGCCATGATGGCGAGTATGAGTTTGAGTGAACCCCCCCCAACCTCTGTGTCGGCACCTTTATTTATTACCTGTAAAATTAATTGAGGCTAAATTGTCAATTTTTACACATGTATTTTTTGTCTTTTTTCATCAAAGATCACAAATGCATACATGTAACATGTCACAGCTGAGTTATTAACAGAGCAGCTAGTGTATTGAGACACACATATTTGTTCTACGCTGTAGGATTGGATTTCAAGGTTCTTGCCCTGGGATTCCAGGTGGGATGTTCTCACAGAGATAATGAATGATCTGCCGGCCGGAGGCGGCTCAGCTTCCTGGTTTTTCATTGGTGTTTCCGTCTGTCAGTCAAGTAAATGAGAGTTTTTGTCAGTATCGTGGCAGAACAGGGTAACACCACGTGAATCATTAATAAGCCGGTGGAAACACCTGTAATTATTGTATTTTTTTCAGTGAAAAACTATAAATTACCGTCGGGTTCGTAGAAAATCTCATAACCTGCTCGGACTCAATAGCTGGATTTAGCTTCTTCGGTTAAAGGGACCCTAACAAAGTTAGCTCTTGTTTCCTGGCTGCATTTCAACGAGGCGCAGGTAAGCCTGTCCTTCATCGCACTTAACTCCGTATTACATTTCAGCGAGTATAACCAGGAAGCGCGGAGCTCAGAAAGCTGGCTTACCAGATCATTAACCCTTTGGCTACTTTCAGTGTTAAAACTATATTTAAAGATACCTCGTAACAGGCTTTTTTTCTACAGCGTAACCATAGTTTACAAACTTTATAGCCATGCATTCAGTAAATGAAAACCTAGCTAACCTAGCTACTTTTTAAGTTGAGTTAAAAGTTTAATGCTCGTTATCATAGATTTTCTGTACTGAGGGGGTAGTAAACATGTGGAATAGCCTTCCAGAAGAAGTGGTAGGAATTTATAGAGTGAGGGAATTTAAATAAATCCATCGGATATCCATTATGGCTGCTGAATCTGAGATGAGGCCCAGGACTGGTTAAGGTTTGAGTATTTGCAGCAGTCTAGATGGGGCCGAATGGTTCTGGACTGCTTTTTTAATGTTCATGGAAGAGTAATTTGATGTTGTAGGTAGGAATACATTTCTACCAGTACATTCGAGTTTGTTCTTTATAGCGGTTTTCACACTGTGATATGCGTGTACAAAGTGGTATAATTGGACAGACAAAGGAATGTTTAATGCCGGTATGTTCTTTAATTTGATAGGAAATGTATTTATTAAAGTTTCTTATTGCTGGATGCAGGATACCTAGCTTGATCTAGCGGTACTTTGGGTAAAAGCTATTTTTAAGTAATAAAAGTTACCAATTTACGGTATCTGAGTGCCTAAGCTGCTTATTGTTAAAAGGACAGTTTTATATCCTTTATTCCAAAGAATAATGCATATTAAAGTTCTAACATTTTAAGTTTTTTAACATTTTTTAAAAAGTAAATCAATTACCTCAGGAAGAAACTTTAGCAGCAGAGCTGCAGCTCTCCACCATTTCCGTGGCCTTAGCAGCCAATCAGTGACAGGAAAGCGCTCTGATAGAAATCAATGGGAACACTCTCTGTGCATGCGCATGTAGGATTTCCTTAGACTCCCCACCTGGCAACATGCGCCAGGCCAGGGCTGGAGGTGACTGGTGGTAAATATATACCACGTCAACAGATGTTTGGCCAAAATACATATCCTGCACAGAAAAAAGATTAAGGGCATTTGCAAGGGGGGCATCTTACAAATGTAAAGGGACCTCTCAGCTGTCAAATGCATTAAACTGTCCCTTTAATCTAGAATTTGCCCCATCCTTCAACGGGTTCAGATGAGGGCATCACAGTATTGGAACACAGATCAACGTTATTTGCTTTGACTCTTGTTTTGGAACGTTTACTCTGCGAGACATTAAGATATGATATTTAGAAAACCTCTTAGTAAAGATTATACCAAAAAAAAACAGATTTCATTTTAACCCGTTTGGTTTTAACTGTTTTTTTGTTTGTTTTTTTTTAGGGTTAAAACATGGTACCGCTTTGCATTCACATTGGAATTCTAATAGCTGCCTTCCTAAGTAATCACGTAGAAGGAAAGAGGGATCCTATATTATACTGCGGAGGTCAGTAATCTATTACTTCTCTAATATAATCCCCCCAATTATGTGTTGTAAATCTGGTGTGTTTATTCTTAAACCCGCTTATCATATAGACCTTATTTTAAAGAGTAGAATTGCAAGTCTGCCAAAGAATTTTCCATAAATCATAACCGTTTGGTTGTTGGTTCACTTTCTCTACATCTTAGTGCTGGGTAACTTAACATGATTCATAGTGTTAGAGGCCTACATGCTTTACGGACACACCTGGCACCTGTGTCTTCTATTTCTTCTATAACTGGGTGCCATATTTGCTACACGTCGTGCTGGTTTAAGAATAGTCCTAACTCAGGTTATTCAAGTTTAAAGGTGCCGAATTGGCCCTACTCCAGAGGAGCTCAACAACATTTCAGGTGCCTAAAGTGGGGCACGTTTGTTGGAGTTGTGGTAAAAGACAAGGTTGGAGCAGGATTAAAAAACCTTTAAAGCAGATCGGCCGGGTGCATCGTGTTACGGCACTCCACCTCGGTAGGTTGTGATATGAAAGCCCCTCAATAGTTTCTGCAGCTCAGCGGGCTAGTCGTGTCATCTGTCATCCTTTTAGCGGCCCGGATTCACTGTTGCCCACAACAGTGGGGAGACTTCAGAGGATAGTGCCCAAAAAGCAGGACTGTCTGACTTAAAACAGGATGGCTGGAACCCATTGCAGCTTCCAGCCAGTTATCAGCAAACTGAGGTGTGCTTAGGCCAGTGCTACGAACATAAACTATGTCCGAATTAAGGAACTGTCCAGCAGTTGTAGAATAGGAATAATAGAATTATTTGGAAATGAAAACAAAATTGTTATGCTGCTACTTTTGCATTTTTGCTCTGTTTTAGACTTTTTTGTCGTTATTTTCTCTGAGGTTATTTGCCGTCGCTGAATGCTGTTTGTATGTAACGCTTCAAGTTTTTGCAAGATATTTTTTCAGCCATTTGTATGAGTTCTCACTCTGTTATCTGAGCCCCGATCTACTAGACAAACACCCAACTCCTTATCATCATGTCTGTGAGAAAAAATAGAATGGCTGAATCTTAATTGCAAAGCAGGACACTCTGGCTGGTGTAAGCCTATGGAAGAACAGACTTCATTATCATTGCCATAAAGCATCAGCTCAGTGTGGTATTTGAGTTACCCAAAATATCACATGGCCGACAACAATGGCCGCCTCCAGGTCTGCAGATAAAGGAAGCCTATTGGGGGAAAAAATGAGATAAAAAGGGACTCCTTATATATAACTTCTCTTGCTGTATTAACTTCAAACACCTTTTGAAGACCCTTCTCCTTACCCCAGTAAAGTAAAGCTTCCTTATGATACATCTAAGCCTCTGACCCTCTAGTATTAGACCAAGACCTCCTGTTGTAACATTTCTCCTCTTTTCAAATATATTCTCTCTGTTTGTTGAATGCCTTTTTTGTATTGAGCTTCAAGCTACACGTTACCTGGACCCTCATTGACCTGTAGTGTTCAGGCCTTGCAGAGGGCTTGCTTTTCAGAAGGCTTTGCAAGCAGCAATTATTGAATAAAGTTACCAGACAGCTCAGCCAAGTAAAACCAGCCAACAGAAAACACCGGTGATGTTACTGAGTCGGTATATCGGTCAAAGAGTTGGCCCATTGTAAATTTTGTCTTGGGGTGCAATGGAGTTACAGGATACGTGATTCATCTCTCTGTAATGTGAAGGTAGCGACTTATCCCTCCCCATTCCTCCTCCTACCTCCAGATGTCACCGCTCATTCATTATGCAGGTTTCCGAATGCATAAGTTACGTGAAACCATTTTACAACCTAATGAGCGCTTCAGTCAATCAAGCCTTTGATTGTATTAAACGTTACAGCGGATTTCCTTGGCATTGGGTGGGGGAACTATGTGTTGTTGGGAAAGCAAGCAACATATATTACGAACAATAGTGCAAGAAATTACACCCCCACAATTATTAAGATTTCCAATACCGGGAACATTCCAAACGGTAAGTTTGCAACATAACAAACCTGATGTTCCAGGCCGTGCCTCAACATGGTTACATCTGTCACTCCCATGCTCATTAAATCCGGCGTCTGGCTTTATGTGCTCGCCGTACCAGAGAAAAGGGGTATAAGATTAAAAAAATGTTAAATGCTAAAACAGACATTACTATAAGAAATCGGAGTGCTGATCGTGACATGTGCTATATAATATATATATATAATGTGTGTGTGTCCTGGGAAACAAATGGCTGATGCGGCAGCACTGATAACGGCAGAAAGTACGAGAACTTTAGGTGTTCGATCCTAGATACGAATAGGGGAAGGGCAGGAAGTAAAATGTAAAACTACGCGAATGTTAAATGAATTAAAAGCCAACCATGCAGAAAAACAGGTAAATCGGGTTAATGAAAACCGAGCTTGTCAGAATACTGCCAGGTAGAAGCAAGCTAAGTGGCTTTGTCCCCAGATCCTATTTTACAATTTAGCATGACAAATAAACCTATGGAATATGATTTGCTGGTTATAGTAAACAAAATTCATACATTAGAAGCCCGCCTTATGCGTACACCATGATATTAATTTCCCACTCTCAGGATCTGCGTAATTTTTCCTCCCCATTGGGTTATGTCTGCCTACTGCTGATTGTAGGGGATATTAATTAGATACGCTGGATCTGTCTCCATTTTGCTACAAATCTCAGCTTTAAATAGCCTATTACTTTTCGTAACTAGTTAATGAATATTTACAGAATAGTTACACGTATGAGAAGATAAAAAATACAAGTTCCAGGTAGTTTTTAATCCGTTTTGCTACTTTGACCACTAAGAAAAGGCCTTCCTTTTTGGGGCAGTTACTATGGGAACCAAGGGAATGCTTGATTATGCGAGACGGTATCGGCAGTAAATCTAGTGTAGTGTGTTTTATGTCTCGCTTTTCAGTCACCTTCTGGGAGCCAAACCCCTCTGTCCCTTTTTTCCTCCCACGATGGCCCACTTTTCTAGGAGCTCAGAGTGTTTGCTCGTTGAGTGTATCCCAATGTTCTACAGGAGTGGATATAAACTCCAGAATATATGGTTATTCATCAGATTCATAGATTGCTACCTATCTTGACCCAGTGAGATATCAGAGGCTATTCCAGAGTCAGAAGAATTTGTACCCCTTTTTGAGACACAATTAAGATTGGCTTCAATCTCAGGTTTTTGCTGCCTTTTGGATCAACAGCGAAGTTGAACTTGATGGATTTCTGTCCTTTTTGTCCAACTTAAGTCACTGTGTTGCTATGTTATGGGACGCATTGTGTTTTTTTTTTAATCTTGGCTGCTATTTTATAATATATATAGCTGTCCTTCCTAAATATCCATTCTCCACGGTGATCTATGTAAAACACACTTAGCCAATCTGAATGGGAGCACTTTCCGCGCATGAAAGGTTTAGATTTCTTAAGGTTTAAAAGTTTAATAACTGGTACACAGGCTGAAAAAAACCTTTTAATTGGGAAAAAATAAATAAAGATGATCTGGAATCAGCTTATAGACCAATCTTTGGTGAATTTATTTTTGAATGGATGGTTAACTGGGCAGAATACCTCTCCAGCTTTTTACCCCCGGATACCACGTTAATGAATTTGGGTTGGATAAAAGCAAGTAGCCATGGCTTGTATTTTACTTACTGTTGCTCCTTTGCTTGGTTGCCAAGAAGAAGACCCTGTTCTAGTGAGCTTACAATCTATTGGATTTTACCTGAAACTACTGGGCATTTAAATTATGCCTCCTGGTCTTTAAGGCCAACGCTTTCCTTTTTTTTTGCCATCCAGGTAATCATATATGCAGTTAGACGTGAGAAACTGTAAAAAGTTGCAGCATTGGCACATTTTGTGCCCTCACTGCTGTAATACGCTGTCATCTGTAAGGAATTATTAACCAAATGTTCTAATGCTGACTGACACACGCGATCACTGTGAGAATAATGCAGGCAGTCCTCAGCCAAACGAGAAGCATTTTTATTTACTTTAGGTTTCTCCCTTCCAGAGATGCTTCATTTAGGGTGTTGTGACATGTTCATTTAACGTTTCACCCCCTCACATAGCTCTGTCAGAATCCGACTATGGAAATGTCCCTGCTCGTCTATTTTTCGCCTCCTCCGATCACTCCGCGGCAGAGCACACTGTCTCTTTCCCACCTTTCCGTTATCTTCCCCGATATGTCTCAGGAAGAATCTTTTAAATAATCCAAGATCGAGGCACCAGGGGATAAGAAGCCTTATACAGTATATACGGCATGTCATTCTTATCTGTCCCTCTAAGCTCGTCGATGTACTTAGTGGAACGTAACCTGAGAAGATGGTTGATTTTATTTAAAAAGTCATCAGCTTGCATACACCAGGCATATCTGTCACATGGCTTTACCGGTAATCAACATATCATCATAAGGGGTTTCTGTAAGAATGAATATATAAAAAATACTATGATATACAATAATATACTAATACGATAAAGAGCCGTTTTCAACGTAACGTCTTCATTTTCATCACCATTTAAATTGAACAAGGAAACTTAAAATCCACCTAAAATCCCGCTGTGATCATATGCCCTTATTTGAATTAGATATATATTTTTTTTCTTCTTAGCGTAACCGTGCTCTCTTTTCAGGTGGATAAAAGGATTTTGGTTTGGTTTCCCCCTCTCGCCACCTGTCAATTTGGAAGCCTGCCATACCTCCTTTGTGTCTGGCATTGGAACAGAGAAGGAGCTGGTTATAACTGTACCATCGGCAGCGGGCATGAGGAGTTTCTACAAGCTGAAAAATATATACCTGCTTTTATTGGGGGGGGGGTTGGAACCCTCGTGTCCTGGCAGTGAGTTGTTAAAAATCCTTGTCACAAGTGTATCAAAGTTTGAATTCGTTCCCATTTCTCCATT
The DNA here is from genome assembly GCF_027358695.1 of Spea bombifrons. NCBI lineage: Eukaryota > Metazoa > Chordata > Amphibia > Anura > Pelobatidae > Spea > Spea bombifrons. The sequence continues at coordinate 6,933,257 of NC_071091.1, read as the reverse complement.
TCAACTTGAGATGCTCTTGCGGCCGTAAATACAATCCCTATCGCAATGTGAGAAATGCATAATTAAAATAGCTTTTAGACACTGTGGGTTTCACTGAACAGCTCTTTCTTTGCCCCTTCGCTATCCACCCCCAGCGTCAAAATAAAATAATCAGCCTGTCACATTCTTGATGAAATCAATTTCCACCGGGGAGCCATTGTTTTAATCTAGATCCTTCTGTTTAGCAAGTAACCCACCATCAGTGTTTCCATCCATTCATCTTTAAATCTCTTAGCTACGAAATAACCGTCCTGTCACCGTTCATTGCCATAGGCTATTGGAATACCAACTGCTTCAACGACGGGGTCTTTAAGGTATTTTCATCGTGGTTCCATTGTGTTTTAAAGGCATTTTAGAATTTCCTCATCTGACACTTGTAGCAATTCATCTCAGACCCTTTGAGGAGCTCTACCTGCCTTATTCGAGAAAGCCACATCAGAAAAAGTACCATCTGGTGTGATTAGAATGCAGGAGTCCGATGGAGGATATAGGCAACTAAACTGGGTTGTGCCAAATGTATTGTTATAAACGTTATTGAAGATGTTTTTCTAAAGCATAGGTAACATCTTATGAAAGGGAACTGTAAATAGCAAAAAAAACAAGCCTATAACTTTTTAAACCAGTGTTTATCACCAGAAATGTATAACATAAAATCAAGGAGGTGGCTCGTTACACGAGAAATGAACTGATAAACAAAGAAAGACCTAAAAGTATAGTGCGAAAAAGCCTAAGGTTCTATGATATAATAACAGATTCCATGGAATTGTGGCTAATGGATTTGGCATTGCGGTGGAACGACGGGTTCCATTATGTCCTGAAAGGCTCTTGACTCATAACGTCTTCCATCGTTTCTTAATTATGATTTCACTGGACTAGAATGAAGCAGATTGTCACGTTGGTCGCCGAGTGCGGGAGACGCTGGGCAATCTGAAAGCATCTGTTAAAAGCAGTACACGCAGACCATCATCTTGCTCATAGACACCCTGAATCCTCCTCGTACGCTTTCTCAGTATTAAACGCTGCTGAATTAAAGAACCTACGTCTGAATATCTCCATACGTGGACTCCCTTTCCCTGTCTTCTTGTCTTTCTTATTAAGGATACTATTTTGGTATCACCGACCTCTAGAGCTTGCCCCTGGTGTTTCAGCACCCTTTGCCCCGCTGTTAGCACAGACACATTCTGTAGATATTATGCTTCTATCCAATTGTGGGTCCATCCATTATTAAGTGTGTCATAGCAGTCGGACCTGTTTTTTGTTTGGGTTCTCGCATACCTGCCCAGGATCAATGACACTCATCTGGATTTTGGTACATTCATGTTAAGACTACATCACTGAGCCTGTTCTTTATTTATAATATAGCTGAGTATTGCTGCATGAATGCTGCTAATGACCAGTTAAAGAGTAAACTTATTTCAAGAGCAATCCAAAGGTTGGTCTTCTTTTCATGGTATTGTTGTCCAGAGAACAACATGATTGGTAGGAAGGCTGCAAACATCCACAAAACTCCGCTTCATTAATGCAGTTCCGGGGGAGACAGGAGTCAATTAACCCATTAGTCACCCTGATTCAAATATGCATTTAAGAGGACCCAACAATGGCTTTCTAAATTCCACAGGGTTTACCCTTCATAATTCATGGATAGGTCCGTCGAAATGTCTTTTTCTCACAAGTAAACTCATGGTTTTGTGACGATCTCCCTGTAAACTATATCAATTTTTTTCTATGAGGAAATTTGTATCTGAATTTGCTGCTCTTTTATAAGTAAAGTCAGAATTAGAAACCTCAATCCTAGTGTTGTTAAATCTGCAAAACTTTCCCCAAAATAATTAATCGTGTAAAAATTTCGCCTTAATTATGAATTATCGAGAACATTTATTACTCATGTGAGACGCAAAAAAAAAAAAAAACACCAAATAGATTGATGCCAAAGAAAATAAAGGCATTCTTTTCTTCTTTGTCTAAGTGGAACTGCATCTTTAAACATGCGGCTTTTTCCAACAACAATCTTTGTGCTGGACCCTCTGTATCTCTGTGTGTCTCGGCGATAAACACAGTGTTTCTTTAAGTATGTGGCAGCCGACACCTGGCGCTGAGTATTGTCTAGTTGTCTTATTTATGTCGTTGTCAAATGCTATAGCTCAGTAAGCTTGTCATATCTTCCCATTGCCTTGACAGCCTTTTCTGTGTAAATACTATTATTTCCCAGTAACAGCTGACCACATAATTTATGTAAAGCACTGTACAGGTTGTCTATATCTTGGGGACATGGTGACATCTTTCCAATGGAAGTATGAAAACCATAACAGCCAGAATACGTACACCGGCTAAGAAAAAAAATACCAATATAATAATTGGAAAAAATGTTTTCTAGCTATCAATACTTGTACCGGAAGGTGAAAAGAAAATACTTTTCCGCTGTTAGGATCACAAGTGAATATATTTTATGGCTGCCATTTCTGCCTATTATTAAATGAGAGCCTATATTGTAGACTGAATTACGGGATTCTCTTTGGATCTCCCCATAGGTTTAGGGTCTCTTGCGCAAACAAAAGAATAAACGTGTCAATTTTAATTTCATCCAAAAGTAACCTTAGTATTTGCCGTGAATATGTCTGATTGCCCTCAGAGAGTTAATTAATCCTCCACAGGCATCTCTTGATGATATAAAAAACTCCCGAGATGATCATTCAGAGATCAGGTTGAAGGAATTCAAACGATCACCGACTGCTCCTTAATAATATGTCGCTAGCCGAATATTTGTTCTTCTTCGTTGTGACACCACCGGCCACAAATAAGCATTTTTTGGCAGTTATTGTCAGCGTTTTCAGGCAAGAGGAAACTTTCCATCTGTGGTCCTAAAGCAAAAGACAAGAGGATACATTTCTTAACAGATGGCACTGCACAATAGACGTAAAGGAGCCCCCCAGAGACCTGCAGCCAGTCACTAGATATTTTCAGCAACATCTTGAAATAAATTGTCCCCTAAGACATGGAAGACTTTAAAACAGCCCTACAAATTGACAAATTTCAGAACCTTGCATAGTCAGTTGTAGCCAGGTTTAAATGTGTGGCACAGATTATAGCCGTGTAGAACATTTGTGGAATGATTCTTATTGCAAGCTGTTTGATGAGAATGCACCCTTCGGAATGAAAACATTATTTGGCATTTTTCTTATCGTTTGCGGTTAAATGTCCTGCGGTGATAGGCTGCTGTCCATAAGGAAAATGAAGCTATACTTTTGCTCTAGACAACTTGCCATCAAAAGTATAGAGCAAACGATCTCTCCCAGAAGTTGCTGCCCGCTTCACGGCAGGCAGCACAGCTGAGTCTACGGTCCATGCGCAGCCATCAGGGCAGCGTTGCGTGCTCTCCTAGTGCAGAGTTTGGGATTGAAGCCCCTAGGCACCAGTCCGTGCCTCTGGCACATAACCGGCTGTAAAGTCTAGAGTGCCACAAGTTTAAACCACACAGCGCAGAGTAAGGGAAGGCCCGGGGTTTGAGGAATAATATGTACTATGAATGTCCAGAAGCCCAATCTGGCCTTGGCAAATGTACTAAGCAAAAGCCCTCGTATGCTTTGACCCAGTAGACTCGCCTAGATGCTGGTTACAATGTTAATATGGCCTGTAAAAAACCTTTGCCTAGTGGCAACAAAGTGACTACTAAATGTATAGAGCGGGAAAACTTTGAAAAACAATTGTTTTTACAACATTCTTCCTTGGTGGTTAAGATCAGGATGTATAATAATAATGAGATAATAATAAAATAGCATAATTATCCAGCACAGTCAGATGTAGTCATGGTCTAACTGGAAATACCAGCAGGATACCAAATACGGGTCAGATAATGTGAGAACATACAACTGAACATGTAGAATACAATGTTTTCTATAATCTGTTAATTGGCTGGGATAGCAAAACCAATTGGCTGCTGGTATGAGAGCAAATTGTGCAGCCTGATTACACCAAAAACCCATCCCAGCACTCCCCGTTCATTACGGCCGATCCTTCATAATGTGTAACGAAGCCAGAGAGTCAAAACTGCCACTGATTCAGCCCCATATACATTACTACAATCCACAAAGTGATCTGACCAAATCCAGGGTTTGAACATATGCAACAACGCAAGCAAACTAGATCGGTAGTTCAAATCTGCCATTATCCAGCACAATATATAGATTGCATTTCGTTATATATTCCAAAATATGCCCAAGATCTTGCCAGATATCCCCCGAAAAATATAATGCAAATGTTGTATTCATTTTTTCACCATTAAATCGAATAATAATAATAATAAATATGATTTTCAAATTTTTATTAAGCAATAATAATCTATTAAACTGTCACTTCTTTATTAGAGAGATGTCTGGTCTATGCTACTAAACCCATGGCATGCGATTAGGAGATTGTTACAGCATTAATACTTGAAAAAGACAGAAATACGCATTCTGTTATCACTGGCGTATGGTCCATCTCCCATAACTAATGCCGTTCCCGGGGTTGTTATTAGCGGCTTTGCCGCTCTTGGCTTGACTGCTTTGGATAACAGCGCAGGTTGCAAACTTTCAGCTCTGTGTTAACAAAACTGATGTAGACTCCTTTTACCTCTGTACATGGCATGCAGCTGCACCCAGCACCATGAATACGTCTATAAAATAAACCCGCCTGCATCATTTATCCGGTTCGGAGTCACATTTGCTGGAGGCTTTGCCCCGAGGCGTATAAAAGATTATCTTATTTGCGATACATTCAAGTATCTTAAGATACTTTACCGGGTAGTTGCTTACTTCCTTAATACGCTGTAGATGGAGAATTGTAATGGATTTGCTATGCTTTCAAAAGAAAATAAAGTGCCCCAGATAACATCCTACCTAAAGTTAAAAACTAGATTGCGTGTCTTCCGACCTGTGATCAAAAAGATCCCATTTCTCTCGCAACCAGCAGTTAAATGTCCCTTTCTTCCGTTGTCTTGCCTAATGGCACCTGTAAAAGTGAAATTGCACTAAAGTGTCTGTTTTTGATCGATTCGTTTCACCTTTTCCTAAAAATAAAATCTATCACCATCGTTGCCTTTGATTTTGCTCCCGCAGCTCTGCTAACGAGAATGGATCAGAGTGGAAAAGCACGTCCACGGTCGTATTAGACCACCCACAGAGTTACCCCCCACGGTCCACGGTTTGTGGAAGGGGATCCAATAATAAAAATAAAATTGCTTTTGTACTTTTGAACGTAAGGTATTCAGTTGGAATGTGGACAATTTTATCAGGAAAATGCTCCATAGTGTTGCCTAAAGCAATAAGATATTTTGGTTGTGTATAAAACTCTTATCTCAGCCGGTTATCTAGCTTCATGGTAGACATTAGGAAGACTTCATCTCAAGCACCTTGCCCTAAAGCAATCAACCTAGTGAGGTAAGAAAAGATATGGCACATTGATGCCAAGGCCGTCCTGGGCATCCTTTGTTGTCGGGCACCATACTTCAACAAGAACTAGTATTCTCAGAATGAACCGAATCACCAGCTGAATAATAGATGTAATTATCACCCAATCGATGGTAGTCATTTGTTGACCTTGGAAGGATGGAGGGCTGAGCTGGCCCTGGTGGGATTCGAACCATGAACCCTGAGGTTTGAACAATCTGGACACCTGCGTTGAGTATGTAGCAAGAGTGTGATTGGCCAGCCCAGGAAGTTGGAGGGACCCACTGTATAAATAGTACGAGTTACCAGCCAGGGTCTGCACATCTCCCTAGGCCAGTCCATGATCCCCACTGCCCACAAAATCCAGGACTGTTGGGAGGTATGGCTGGCATATTTATCACCAGCTAAGGCGGAAAGCACATAAAGATAAGTGCTGGAAAAAATGGGGCAAAATACAATACAAAGACATTTAAGTTAAATATGGTATGTAATGATTAAATAGGTCTGCTGCTTCCCCTTTAATTAACCTGCAGTTAATTAGCTAACTTAGTGGTGTTTCGCACTGTCTAAATTAATTAATTGCATATTAATTAAGGAAATTGTGAAACCCTGTTAGGGCTGAGAACCCTCATAGGGCAGAATTTGTGGTATGACATTCAGCCACAAATTCTGAAGGTCATTTCCCAATCTATACCATTCATTGTCAAGTTTAAGGTGTTCCGAACATCTTATTGTTTTCTAAGTATTTGATGTGTTTTATGTTTCTATTTTATCCTATAAAATTAAATTATATATAATTCTATATTCAGTCTTATGAAATAAGTACACATGGTTGGAAAATATCCACAGGTTCCGCTAGTTTAACCCCTTAAGGACAATGGGCGGTCCCTAAACCCATAGAAAACAATGCATTTTGAGCCCGTACATGTACCGGCTTTGTCATTAAGGGGTTAAAAATGTATTGCGTTATTATGTATTATATCTTCAAAATACACCAGTTTTGTATGTAGGTTGAAGAATCGGGGACCCCCTACAACCCCTAAGCCACCTACTGCCTGGCAACTATCCCAGTAACGTACTGGTTCAGAACTCATCTAGTGTTACACCATCTACTGAGTAAGCTTGTAGACCGGCCTCATCCAACATAGACTTGCACCCAACAACAACAAAAAAAAAAAAGTACTTACCTTAAGTAGAAGCTGCAGCGCAAAATGCCACCTTCATCATGCCAGACTGGCTGGGCCTTATGGCTCTTATCTGCTGTCACTTTCTATGTTTCTATGTTTGCACCACTGATTGTCAGGCAATCAATGGGAGCGCTTTCTGCACATGTAGATGGGGATCTGATTAGATCTCCTTCCAGCCCCGGAACCCTCGCCGAGGCAGTATACCATGGCAGAACATTTCCAGCAAACTAAAGAGTGCCCTCTAGTTCAGACGAATACTGCTTACTTTTGCATACATACTTTTCCCTGGGTTGTCTTATTGTGTACATTGATTCTTTTTATCTGTGTATATTTTTTTTCTTTTTATTTTAATAAGGTAGCGCACACACACAGGATCACGTTTGTTTCCATGCATCATATATCTTTAATCACATGATACTAGGTGGATTTTGTGTCTAAATTCACATTTCTTGTTTACAACAATAGTAACATTTGTAGTTTCCACAAATTTACATATTTGCCTTTCTTTAGCTTAATAGATATTATCAAGCATGAGATGGTAAACTGTTATTTCTGTGACTCCAAAACACCCCTTTCCCCAGAACGCCTTACGGTTTCCCGGCTGGTATCACTCAGTTGCATAACTTAACCATAATGAATGTGGTAATTGAGATAAATTGATAGATCTGCCTTTTCTTTCTTGAGTCTTATCTCCAATTATAGAACAATTATCTCCAATAGATTTTATCATTTTCCCAACAAGTCTGGTAACAAATCCAACCACAGGCACAGTAGAGAAAGCAACTTTATGATGAATGTTGGGACTCCTGTTCATAACATTTTTCAGATGCTGGCTGAGAGTCATGGTTATTATTTATTGATTTAAATAGCATCGTCACTCTACCCGCTCGACCCCCCGTTCTCTTCTCTGCTGTTATGTGGGCAGTATGTCCGTGCAAGGTTTCCCCTTGACAGGCTGCTCCATCCCTGGCGCCTCTACGCCGGTAGTTGCGCTCATTTAGCACTTAAGGCCACTGAGGCCATTCAGAGCTGAAGTCCGCAACCTTTGAGGCCCCTCACTCCCTCTCTTAGGCGTGCTGCTTAAGACATGTGTCTGTCAAGGGTCTCCTGATGTTATCTTGTCGCTATGCGGGCAACTGTCGGGGGGTGGGTTGTTGGGGTGATATTGTTCTGATGTGTACCAACTTGGATGTCACGGTTTGTTCGCTCCCCTCCCCTTTCTTTTCTGTATCCCACATATTTGAAAATTTCAATAAACATTGATTTACCCTAAATAGCATCGTCATATTCTGAAACACTGTACTCCATTGTACATTGCTGCAGAATATTCTGATGCTATAAAAATATATCATCATTTTATTATTTCTATTTGTCTTTTTGCCATCTACTGTTCTTTTAATACCATAAAAAAACAAAAGAAAAACATATATATATAGATATATATAGATATATATATATATATATATATATATATATATATCTATATAGATATAGATATATATATATCTATATAGATATAGATATATATATATCTATATAGATATAGATATATATATATCTATATAGATATAGATATATATATATATATATATATATATATATATATATATATATATATATATATATATAATATCCTGTTGTGTTCAATTCAGCTGAGTAGGTGGAACAGCACCTTTTAAATATTGCTTATTTCTTAGAATTTCGGATATTATATGGAAACACAATTTCTCCTCGCTAGAATGTGTCCCCAAGGCTTGGCAACTACATTATGAAAGGTTTATTTTAATGATACAATCACCGCTACATGCTTCCATGTCATTCTCTAATTTTATTTTTTAAATTTGATGAATATTTTCACTGACTTATAGATCTGTTTTTTTTAGTATTTGCTATCCTCATCAAATTTTAATTTCTTGTACTTTCGTACAAAAAAAAAAAAAAAAAAAAAACCTATGTAAAATAGATTACATTTCATTTTGTTTTATTCCCTCTTTAGCCTGCAGGGCATTGGTAGATGAGCTTCTATATGAAATTAGAAAAGTGAACCCTAAGAAGACCGTCGAAGTAGGGTCATTCAGGATAAGCCCAGATGGAACACAGGAGAAGACTAAGGTAAAAAAAAAAAAAAAATTGGAAATGCAGGAAAATTGAAGATGTTGCTAATATTAACACCCCGGAGATCTTTCACAGTGTAAAAGGCTTCTTGATTGAACGTGCTCCAGTGGGACCTGACATAACCTTACTGTTCCTTTGCATGGGTTTTGTCACTACACGGTTTTCAGTAACCATTCCGTCTTTATTATATTCCTAGTAAAATGCCTCCGAAGGTGTGCGCCCTTGTTTTTTATTTTTTTTGGCTTTGCATTTTCCTGCCCGTTAAGGGAAATCGTGCTAGCCAACACAAGCTAGCAGGTTAAAATATAATTGAGTAGAAATAAAGGCTAATTGAAATCTGTAAAGAAGGCACGCTAGGATTCCAACTGGGACTCTTCCAAGGCCAGTAATGGCAAAAGCTCTTTCCAGAGATTAATGCTATGCATGTGATCTGATATATCTGTTCACCTTGACACCTCTCTTGAAAGTCTAATTTTTTGAGCTTACGATGGAAGTAATTTAATGCAGCAAAATCATTCATAATAATATTTACCTGTGTGTGGATGAAACTGCTGACTACTTCTTGATGTCTTGATGCATGCTTTCTTTGGGTACGTAATATCTGATCGGCACACAGTGCTTGCAAATTTGTTTAGAAAGTGTATGTATCGAATCATATCATGTTTAATATAGAATACTGATATATAATTATATACAATGATAAACATTGCCTGCTGAAATGTCTTCAGCGTAAATGGGCATTGTGATTACAATCTATATAAACCACATATTTTTTATTTGTTGCTGATACTTTCAGCTCCAAAATATACAGATCAAAATTAGCTCTGCAAGGTCAACCAATTAATTACTGAATGTTACATAGTTTTATTTATATATATAGTGTAATTACAAAAGTATTTGACATATTTTATGTTCAGCTGTATAATGTGAAATTCTATTGTTTTTTTTTTATTTAATGAAACCATTTAATTTTGGCATCTGGTGGTTTATCCAAGTAAAATTTAATAAGGTGTGATGAGCATTGTTAATCGTTCCTGATGGGGATTGAGGTAAATGCAGCTCATAGACAACAAGACATAGAAATGAGACATTTTACACGATGAACATTTAGCAACCCATTGTTTGTTATGAACTGCTTTAAGAACGATCCAAGGAGAAATCCGATTGCCTCTTGGAGTCAAGAAGGAATTTTTTTCCCCTGATGGCAGAATTCGAAGTAGCTTAATTAGGGTGTTTTTTGCCTTCTTTTGGATCAAGAATAGTAAGGTTAGGTAGAAGGGTTGAACTTGATGGACTTAGGTCTTTTTTCAACCTTATGAACTATGTAACGAGGTAAACTATACCAAATAAAAGGTAAGACGTCCAGCTCCAAAACCTTTATCCAAGCCTTCTGTATTAATTAAAAAAAACTGTATTTTTTATAATTAAAGTGTCATGCGCTCTTCCTTTACCGTGAGAATCTATGAAGCAAACCACGTTTGCTTCACTGTCTTATACCTTCTATAATTCGAGCAATTCATTGGCACAGAATTCAATGAAAAATCTAATACCCCCAAAAGCAAGCAATTTATTCTGCCTACATAGTGTTTGTTGTAAAAAATCGCAGTTTCTGATTGGGGGTCTTTAACCTGGGTAGGGGGCGAACAGGTTTTGAAGCATTGCATTAATGCACAGACTGATTTCACAGCGGATATTTCGGTCTCGGTTGCGGCAGCGTAGGTTGGTAAATCCTAATTTCTCTATACAGCTATAGGTCTCTTATATTCTCTTAGTCTGTTCTAAATGTATCCCTTTCAATATCGCTTGCAAAGCTATTCTGCTGGTAACATCGTTAATAAACCTGAAATATGAATCATCTGCCTGATGGAGACTAAAGTTACAAAGTATTCATTAACCCCAATCCTGCCCTATCTCTATTGCCATCGTTTGCACTGTTTAATATAATTACACAGCCGTTTTCCCTAAATGAATGTATTAATCTCAATTCTTATGCTGATTGCAATTCAGTCTCCCTCCAAAAAGCAAACTTAATACTTGTGCCTCAATACATGCATACTTTTCCTCCTCTGTATAAGCAGACGGTCTTTGAAAATACATATTTATGCATGATAAAGTATTCCAGCTAATTTTTCATATTATGACAAGGGGTAAAATGCTTATCTGGTATATGTCTAGAAAGGAAAAATATACAGCACGCCCTTCAATACAGGTTGTGCCGAATATCTAATGGAAATGGCTTCTGTAGGCCATCACTATCAAAGGAAGAAATCCTCACCTAATCTCCGGAATATAAACAGTATCGCATTTTATTACTCGTACAGAGAACGCAAAGAGCCGCCTCTTCAGGACAAAAGGTTACATTTGCATTTTCTTCGTTTTCAGTCACCTCTTCTGTCTACTTCTACCGATGAGTCCAGGTGAACATCATCTTGGTTCAAGGGTCGATACAATCACCCAAGAGTATAACTAATCATTTAATATTCCAAAATTCCATCCTCTTTGGCAAAGAGCTGTCTCTTTACTCTTTACGGTTGTGTGAGACTTTCAAGAATTTCAGATGATCTCAGGTATTTGTCCTTATGTAGAAGACAGAGAGCTCTGACATCGGTCATCCAGCGAATCTGTCTTGTCTGGTAAGGATTTAGTCAGAATTTAGCAACCAAAGTTGGAAATCTATAGAACATCTGTACTAGAAAGGTGGTGGCATTTTCCCACCTTTCATGTTGTCAAGTACTATAAAATGTATGAAACACAATAGATCTTCTTGAAGGACACTTAAAGATGGCGTTCATTCAGTAGGTTTGTGAAGCACAAGCTCAAAGTCCCTGCAGCGTTTACATTACAGCTGATACCACCCAACTTATCTCTTATTACTTCCACCAGAATCCATTTAGCAACTTAAGAGTGCATGAGGACGTGGTCTTTCTGAAATAGTTTTTTTCCAATGTTTCTGTTTATTACAATAAATATATTTTTTCCAATATTTAATTTTTTTGCCATAAAAATGGTTTAGTTTATTGAAATTCCACTTTTTTTCTTTTCTATTTTAGAAATATATAAACAATAATTTTGATTAATTTTATCATCACGCAATTTGTCTTTTTATTTCAAACTGACTATGTAATATTTATTTTAGGATTACATCTGCCATTTTTAATAATAATAATAATCATTATCTTCTATAAATTGGGATATTATTTGTATATTTCCAATACTCTATCTCAGCGTCATTCATACAAGGTTTAAAAAGAAGTCTTATGGCAGCAACCAATGACATTCCTGTTGTCTGGACCGTAGCATTTGTTGCTATGGCGATAAAACTACTGCACTATTTAGATGTTAGATTGCTTTGCAGTATAGATGCATCTTAATCTATACATGAAAAGATTCACACATTATTGTGAAATTATTACTCGTAACTTATTTATACTCCAAATCCATTACCAAAAGATTTTTACCTAGGTTAGAAACCTTCTCCATATCTATACATCCAAAACAAAAATATTGAATATTAATAAACAGCAAATAATAGATTGTATCTTATATTATTATAGATTACATTTTTTTAATTCAATAAAAAAAAAAAAATATATATATATATATATATATTTATTTTTTTTTAACTTCCCCACCTCCCAAATAAATTTTGCTTCCATTTCCTTTTCTTTTGGTCGATGTGAAAATGCTAAATCCTGGCTACTCTGTATTACGCTATAGTGCATAATATCTTATTTTGGTGGCATACACACATTAACCTTTTAGCGTGTGGCCGGTTTTGTGAGCGCGTTACATTGTGTCACCGCTCTGGCACTAGAGGGCAGTCTATCCGGGGGTGCAGTAGTTATGCAAATGTTTTATTTGCTAGGATGTTGACTTCACACTAGATTAGCTTCACGTCACAGCTACTTCTCTTGCTTGGGCCGGTTTTCCATTAAAAACTTAAATAAACCAAAAAAAAAACAACCAGGGCCAGGTGGATTCACATGAGCGTGTGTGCTAGAAACCCATGAGCGAAATGAAAGGTCCCCTCCAGCTAAGCTTCAGCACACACTGATAAAGAACAGAGGCCACATACCAGGAAGAAAGGCACAATTGTTGAAAAACATTAGGCGTTAGTCAGCTAAACACCATTAAGATGACCAGTAAACTGAACTGTTTAAGGTCATCCTACCATCGGAAAGGGCACTTTTCATCTTGCCCAGATTATACACTGTGATTTACACCACCTGGCCGGTAATGTGCAAAAAGTATTCAGTTGCCGGAGTCACTCTACTAACAGTAACTTCAGTATCGGAGACGGATTACCTCTACTCTTTTGATTTTTATTCTTCATTCCTATGGAATTCCCAAATAAACCGTGTTTTATTTACCATAACGGCGGCTGAATTGATCGTTGCTTTGGTTAACCCTTTAAATGACATAAGGTTGACTCGTTATTAGGGATTCTACTGAAAGTGGTTCAGTGAAGCAACAAGCATAACTTCATACTAATAGATACACAATGATACCCAAGGTGCTTATTGTACGTTGCTTTAATAAGATGCTTCTGCTTTTCTTTGCTTCGTACGGTAACAGCTTAAAGGGCGACTTTCCTGCTAACTTTAAATAGACTCCCTTGTCGGTTTCTATTTAAAGTTCGTCTTGCAATGCTTGTCGGCTACAATTGACAGAATAATTTGCTCAGTTACTATAAAGGTTTTATAGACCTGGATTTTTTTAGTTATTATATTCATAGTTATATTATACATATTATAGTTAGAAGCTATTGCTATAGTAAAACAAAGAGAGACAGCAAGGGTTAAGGTTATCAAAGAGCTTTATTTGCTCAGATTAAGAAAAAAAAACGGGGAAAAAACTCATGTATTAGGGAATATTACCAATCTTTATATAAACTTTAGAAACCCTATAAATTAATTTAAATGTTTTTAATGGGTATTATGTGCAGCTCACATATAAGTGATTTTGGTGTTGCTGGAACTACATAATTTGAAACTTCTTCTGTAATAACGATTCTCTGATGTATTGAAACATTTCTAATCTAATACCACGCGTGGCAATAAGAATCCCCATCCCAATTCGGTTTAGGTGTACCTATGCTGTATCTTTTTTGTCCTACTGTCGTGCTTTGGATTTCTGTCTTTGTTCTGATTCTTTTGATATAAAGAAAATAAAGATTTATAAAAAATAAAAAAAAATCCCCATCCAAAAAAAAATAAAAAAATATGTTGTGATCTGTTGCAAATGATTCTATTCCTCAAAACAAAATGTTTTTTTTTGTGTGACGGTTTTACTTTTATTTGTTTCATGTGGCTTCAAAATTACTAAAAAGAAAAATAAAAAATTATTTCTCAAAAAGTAAAACCTAAAAGTAAAAGAGCAAATGCAAAAACACAGATCAACCCTTTAAGTTATTAATAAAATAATATTAATTATTCCTCTTTTTTTTCTTCTCTCTCTCTCTCTCTCTCACGTGACATTAGTAGGTTTTCCAGGATTTTATTTGATCTAAAGAGATAAAAAAAAAAAAAAAATCTCGAGTATTTACTTACATCTGAGTGTTTGTGCTCTTTTGAATATGCTCAGAATTATGACCGAGTCGCATTATATCAGACTGTCATCTTATTATGCTTTGCTTGTTTATTTGGCGCCAGCATTTTCTGCTTCCAAATATTTGTCTAAGGACAGGAAAAGATAATGGCTGCCATTCCTTTAAACCCGAACTGATCTGCAATAAATCCCTTGCGTAATTCTTTTGGAGATGTTTCGTGCTGTTTGGGTCACCTGTCCATCGCTGAACAGTTTCACGCACGTCTTTAGGAGACGTCACTCGGGCGAATTGGTTATGAAAATAGTTGCATTTTTCTTTTAGCTCAGTAAGTGTTTTATAGAACAGAGTAATTATTGGTATATGGCTCTATAATCTGCATTCACAAACACACTACCTGCTGTTTCGGCATAATGAAATATCGCAGGCAGATATGCCACATGGGAGGACGAGCAATAAAACTGTCAGGATTGTGGCTTCAGCACAGGGTACCGAGAAGATAAACTCTAATATGTAATAATACAGTCAGACTTAAAGACTGAACATCCCTGATTAAAATGTAATTACGTCTCCTGCCTTACTCTCGGGATGTTCAATATGTATCAACGTTTCCTACCGCTAAACCTGTCTAAAATATGGCGCGGCTCATGAAACAGGATCATCCTTTAACCATCACTCCTGTTTATACTACAGCCGGAACTCCGGTCCGACCTGCAGGAAACATTTTTGCAAGGTTGAAATGTAGTCGTTAATTTTTTTTTTAGCTACGTGGGGGGGGGGGAATGAGATTTTATATAGTAATTGGCCAACACGTGGCCCTCTGGCTGTTTTGAACTATAACTCCCATGATGCTTTGCTAACCAAGAGGTTTTGTGGGAATAACGAGTATTCTGCCTCTGCAATAGCTGCGGGATAATGTCTGGCCCTGATCTACCGTGTGGTTTGTTGCTGGTGCTTGGTTATAATTGGTATCACCCTAAAAAAATGGCAGCCGGTTTTCTTGGACTCCCAATGCAGACGGCTTTAAGTCACTTTTATGATAGGTGTCAGCAAAAGCAAGCTATTACACCACTCCAGAGTTTGTATATTTTGGGTGTTTATTAATATTTATTAGTGTCCCATTTTTATATATATTGTAACATGTGGGTTATTATATGGATAACACATAAACCCTTAAGTCTTCCAGTCTCTTGACAGAAGGATGGGATCTCCAGAAAAAGCTTCAACTAATTATTCTAAAACTAGAGGTTCAGAGCTTTAAATTTAATATAAAGGAGAGGGTGGTAGAAGTGGCAGAGGTTAATGCAGGAAGGGAATGTAAACAGGCATGGGATAGACATATGGCTCCTGAATCTAAGACGAGACCAATGATTAAGGTTTGAGTTTTTACAGCAGGAAAAATGGCAGACGAGACGGGGGCCGGATGGATCTGCTGTCAAATTCTGTGTTTCTGTTTTATGTTAATATCTCAGATGTTCTCCATGTTCTTCTGTGTATAGGTTGTCAGCTAAAAGGTTTCACAAAGTACAAATGGCCATCATTTGGTCAGGAGATGCGCTTTTCCATAACAGCAGTCTTTGTAAATATCTCCGTGTGTTTACTGCGGACTGGACATTATATACAGTGTGTGTGTGATTAATAACACCAGATTATTGGTTTAATCATGCTTGGTTATGAGATTGTGAGCTGCTAAATTGTATCTCTGCTGTTGATTGTGTATCACGTTGAGCATCGGATAACTGCTATTATGTATTGTTTTATATAGCGCCATCATATTCCGTAGCGCTGTTCTAATCATTGGTTTAGCTTTTTTTTTTTCTCCATAAATTTCATGAATTGTGAACAGATACCAACTTTCATTCGGAATATATCAACCACATATCTGGAATCTGGAATAGCAGCAGATGTTTTTAGCAAATCCACGGTCTCTCCTCTATCTACTGATTCCTCAAGTATCCTAACTGACCGGGTTTTAAGGCTATCCCCTGTCTGAGTGGAAATGAACTAATTACTTATCGAGGCAATTAGACTAATTGACTGTGCTCACTCAGCGCCCAGGTGATATCTGTATAACCCAGTTTGTTGGGGTTAACTGAGGACAAGGTTAAGCAGCGCTGCTCGGAACTGCTCCCCATGAACAATGGGAGACTTAAGCATCTGCTCTCCAGAACGCCGGTACATCGTGCAGAATGGCCGAGAGACTTATTGATCTGCCGGTGCTTCGGAGTACCTTGCATCCTTAAAACCTTCTCTGCTGGATGGGCCTGAGGACCCTCGTGGCAAAGCTACGCTCTAAGCCACGCACTTCATATATCCCTGCGGACTTGGCTGCCGACGTGGGATGCGAACCGGCCGCCCAAAGCAGTTTTCTCCTAAATCCTAAACAATGCAAAGCTTCTTTTTATTGTTTGTTATATGAACGCTGCTTCGATTTTAACTTTGGCCACGGCTAAATAAAAATAAAAACAGCTTTGCTATGAAACCTATGAAGAAAAGGATTAAAACGGTTCATTGGGGCAGCTTCTAAGCGGCTTTATGATTACAATTTATGCTTTATGAAAACATTAGAGCATGTTTTGAATGTCTTTAAATAGAAGGTTAGTTTTTTTTATAACAAATGGATGATGGGATTTTTTTTGTCAATGGGAATAACCTGTTTGTGTGTTAAAATACGTCGTTTGTGGAAAGTAATGTATCATAGAACCCAAAACCACTTAATACAATACACCGGCCCATTTTAACCATGAAAGTTACTCTAAAAACAACTACTTTTTCTGAAATGTGCAGAAAAGCTAAAATAAAGAAAAGGGAAGATGGGTTTTCTTGATGCTCAATCTGTGTTCTCAGTCTTACTATTAGCTTTCTTATCCTTGAAGATAGTTCTGTACGGTCCCTGCTTAGCATCGACTTACAACTGGTGGTGGATCTTTTAGGAAGGAGAGATAAAAATGGGTTGTTTAACAAAAGGAAACCATTACCAACTTCCATGTACTTACTACATACCTACGTGACCCGACTCCTCTGCGTTTGAAACAAAACAGCTAAAAAAAAGACATTTTTAGAGATTTCAAGAGAGAAAATAGATTTTCAACTGCATAGCGTTTAGAGTGTGATGTCAAAATATATTTATAATCAAAAGAAAGGAAAAAAAAGAGGTATTTAAATAACATATACTGTTTAAAATTTGTACTTTATATTTGGAATCATTGATGCCAATTTAATTTGTTAGTAGCTATTACTATATATTATTATTATTAACCCCTTAATGACAAAAGCCCGTACATGTACGGGCTCAAAGTGCATTGTTTTCAATGGGTTAAGGGACTGCCCATTGTCCTTAAGGGGTTAATAATATTATTATTAGTAATATTATTTTTAGTATTATTATTATTATTATTATTTCAAGTTTCTTCACTAAATAGCCAAAAGGCTTTTATGACAACTTTGTGATAACTATATTAAAAAGCTCACATTTGTTTATTTATTTTTTTAACCTAATCAAATGTTCCTGTTGAATTTCAGCTGCGGTATTCTAGGGAGGTTGTATGCCCGTAATTATCTAATTGGATGTGACGTTAAAATTAAAATGTTAAGACTGTTACTCAAAGCATGGGCGAGTTGATTACAAAATTGAAAAAAAAAAGGTGCAAACATTTATCTGTTAGACATAAACGTATTAGTCATTTTTTTTCTCATTTTACATTCTTAATTAGTTTTCTGCTAGACCAGGCAGTAGAAAATGCGTGAAAGATTTAACTCTTTAAAATTCAAGAGGGGGGGCCACTTTCCCTGCTGCTTGCAAAGGGTTCTTTTCCAGTACTTCTTCAACCCTCGCGTCGAACAGACCTTAGTCACATTTCTTGGAAAAGGACCATCGTATTAAGCCGGTTAACCTCTTAATTCCCAAATGGACACTGTATATTGCAACCCATTTTTGCAGGCATTCTGGCAATCAATGGGTCTAAATTTGTGACCGCATCAGAATCTAAAAAAATAATTCTGTTGTTTATTCAGCAAATCAATTTATCTCATACATATCTCCATTCTCAATGATCTTCTTCACTGCCAGTCTTTAATTAATTTAGTAATTTTGCGATGCAGTGATCAAACTTGCCGCTCAAGGGAGATGGAAGTTTCTTTAAAACCAAGTCTAGTTTATCTGTGGAACTTACAGCATGTTCTAGAATTTGGCTTCTCGTAAAGTGAACCAATAAATCAGATGAACTAGGAAATATAGAGACCAAATATATATATATATATATATATATATATATATATATATATATATATAATATGTATTTCTATATTTTCTTTATGAAATCCCATTTATTGACTGAACCCAGATGTTCTCCACGTCTCCTGCTCCTGCTTATTAAGATTCTCAGCGTTAGAAGATTTCTAATTATATTATCTAATAAACTAAACCTTTAGAAGCTATTTGCATATTATATGAAGAAATCTCACCCAACAAATTCGCTGTGGATTCAATTAACATAATAGCTAATTATGGTGCACGTCATCTCTTCAGTGTTACTGTGGATTCCTCTCCTTTCTTTACTAGCCTACAGCACCCAAGGCTTGAATTGCATCTTCTAAATATTGACTTTTAGCTATGTTTAATTAGGAATAGAACATCTTTATGGAACCAAAACGAGTGTTTAATTGCTACCTTTTAATACAGATTCAGAGTGTGCGTATGCTGTTGATAGCTTCATATGTAGACATGCAGGTAGCTCACACGCATCATAAATGGTTCAGATGTCGGGTGATCGCATACTCATGTCATTTTTGTGGCGAAATAATTCCATGTCCAGTTGCTCTGTTCCCTGGAAATAAATAATATGGATTTTTAAGAGGAGCATAGGCATAAAAATAAAATAGATTGCTAGAAGGGCATAGGCATGGGTTGGGTGGACCTCCTATTTAGCTCTGTCCAGTTTGCCTTCCTCCTTATGGCTCATGAAACATCATGCACAAGTTTTCACAAGGTATTACAGTATAGTTCAAATTATGGGTAAGTTTAGAGTGATCTTCGAGTACATGGGATTGGACAGAAAAGGCACAATCTTCAAAGAAATGTACTCGTCACCAAGATAGCAAATCAGGGAAGAAAGGAGAGGCTAACTGGAATTTTAGGTTTTTTTTATTGTAGCTGTTTTCATGTCATTTATTAGATTTGTAGAAATCAGAAAATACGAGGCAGGTCCTTTTCATGTTCAACACTTTTTTTAATAGGTCCATAGATTTGACGAAGTTAATCACACTTTTTTTTTTAAATTATAATGCATTGCGTCCTCAGATCACATGCATTCGCACACTCGGCTTCCATATAAGAACAGATGGAGTGTGGACTGTGGTATCTTCAAGTGATTATTAAAATAATAAATTATGATGGTTCTGAAACTTTCTGACGGAAGGTGTCTGCTTAAAAGGTATCACCAATCAGGGCCGAAATGTTTTTCTCTTTGCCCAGAAAAAGCAAAACGATGGTTAATTCAAAAAGCCACTGAAACCCACCCACTATTCCCAAATATCAAAATATCACCTGAAAATAATCAAAGGGTTAATACGTAAAGAGGAAAACAATCCACAACATAGCAATGTCGAACTTAATCGTTAATTGTGGATAATAGTTGTGACTTTGGGCAAAAGGATTTCTCTTGTTACAATGATGTCTGCGTCCTCTTTGTTATTGTAATGAGGTTGGTATCTCTAAGAGGCTCTGCTCCGTGGAAAGCCTTGTCTCCGGTATAATTACAAAGGAAAATTGCTCGTTGGCAAGCACCATTCAGCATCCTCATATTTTTAAAGAACTTATTAGTTCCCTCTCTAAAATGCTATTGTCATCTCTCTTTTTTTTTTTTACCTTCAACTAATGCATATACAGTATATGGGTTATTAAACCTTAGGATAGTTGTATGTATTTCTTGACTGCCAATTAAATAACTGGATAATGGGTTTTAATGCCAAATATATATATTGTGTGTGTATATATAATTAGTATTTTCAAATCTTATTTGGGTTTTACTTTCTTTCCATGCCACAAATACGTGCAGTTTCCGTAATTTTACCTTTTTATCAAAAATGCTTTTCTACGTTGTTTTTTGGCACTGGATTACATTAAATCATGAAATTCTAATCTAACTAACGTTTATAGTATATAGATAAACGCATATTTGTGATATTTAATTATTAAAGTAATTTATGGAAACCCGATACCTCTGTGTGAAAAAGTGATAACCATCTTAGGCTCAGAACCTGGTTAAGCCACCTTTTAGCTGCGATAACTGAAAACGCTTCCTTTAGTTATTGATCATTGACAATTTTGACCAATTACTCTCTTGTGTGTTTTGGGTCATTATCTTCCTGAATGACCCGGTTGAGTTTCAGTTGATGACAGAGGGCCTGACATTCTTCTCTAGAATTCTCTGATACAAAGCAAAATTCATGGTTTATTCAACAGTGGCAAGTTGTCCAGGCTCTGATGCCGCAAAACACCCCAAACCGTGACATTGACACCGCCATTGTTGACTGTTGGCATGAGGTTCTTAATGCATTATTTGTTTTTTGCCAGACATAACATGGCCCATGTCACCAGCAAAGTTCTATTTTTTACCCATTTGTCATTAGAAGGCTGTTCAGAATTTTAGAAAAGCACCCAAGTGCCTTTGGTCAAACTCTAAGTGGGCATTCACTTTCTGTGTTTGCCCAGTATCTTTCTGAAAGTGGAATTATGAACACTGACCATAGCAGGGGCAATCGTAGCCTGCACTATGCCTTCTGTATGTGGTTCTAGGGCTCATTGTGTCTTCCTGGATGAGCTTATGCCTTGCTATTTGAGAGGTTTTGGCATGTCTGCCACTCCTGGGAAGATTCACTTATTTCACAGATCTTCTCTATTCAGTCGGTATGGTTGTAACGGTAGATCGGCAGAGCTCCAGAGCCATAAGAATGGATGTGTCACCACCAGTATGCATCTACAACTTTTCTCCAGAACTTTTTTCCAACCATGCTGTGGCCCTAGAGCCGTTTGGTGATAACTTTAATCCGATGACAAGGGCTAAGATTAATCAGAATTAAATTAGGCAGGGCTGGCCCAAATCAGGCCTAATTATTTACCAAGGTCTTCAAAAGTTTCTAAGAGGGCAGAAGGTTTTTCACACCTGAAGATAGCATGTTCGTTTACACAGCACATCAAACAAACGAAACAAGAACCAATAAAGATCCTCTTATTTTATTACAACCAGCAAAGTTTTCTGAGAAAAATCAATGTGAAAAATAAAAAAGTAGATCATAAGACAACTATATTTTCATATAACTATGTGATGTTTGTGACTATTTTATGTAGACGATTTTCCACGGTCTATATCCCATCAGAACATTGCAACGATATTAATGAAATAGAGAGTAGACATTGCTCTTTTATATTCAGTGTTACAAAGTTCCTGTGGTTGTTTGTAATTTGACATATAAATTGATTAACCATTTGGTTTAAATAATAAACGACTCTTTCGGGAGAGCACTTTTGCCTTTTAAATGAAGTTTAAGAAATCTACAGTAAAAAAACTTTGGTTCCAAATCAAGTTTCAGAGCTTTCAAAAGCAGGACAGCCTACATTTTTTTTCCATTCTGATACAATGAACACCAACAGTTCAGAAGTTGAGCACCATTTTGGGAATTTCTCATCAATATATAAGCCCTAGACTTGTACAAGGCAAGGCGTCGGACTTTTGGTGACGCGTTACAGCGGATTGGTCATTTTCCTAAAATTCTACATGTTATAATTCAGTTATTTAAATAAATAATAATTAATTGTGTATACCAGGGGAGCGGCCCGTTCTCGTGATTTCCGTTTCTGCTCCCCGGTGGCGGAAACCGCCTGTTCGGGACAGGAAACTGGTTTTTACGCCGAGGTAAAATAACCCTTTACTTTTAAAGCAAATTAATCCTTCACTATTGCACAAATTGGAAACAAAAATCACAATTACTTGAATATATTGTTTTAATCAGTGAATGTAATGACGCTAAAACATGCGTGGTTGTTCCCATTGCAATAAAAATATGACCAGCTCCACAATGCTGGATTTTTGCAGCTATAGGTTCTTTAGAATAATGGAATCCTCAGTATTAATTCAGTTTGATTGATTTCAGTCTTCTCCGTTAAACTCCATATGTTACCAAGCTACCTCACTAGGAGTGTCCATATTGTCTGAATCTGCAAGATTATTACTCCACATTAACATGGGAACGGGTCCTATAGGTCCCAGTCCTGATTTCTGTGTTTCTAGGGGTAGGCTTTGGATCCCTCTGGGCGAGTTGGTATGGACACTGGTCAGATAGCCTCACCATGTTCCTTTCTTATTACAATAAAAATGATGCGCAAAGTTATTGGAACTTTTAGCCCTTATTACTTTTAAATGTCCAAATCATTCCAATAGGGTCCCTGAATTATGTGTATAAGCCACAAATGTTTGATTCTAGACTATAGTCTCCTGACAAAAGAAAAGGTTCATTTTTATAGAGCAGCTGAGACTTTCCTTGAGTTCAGATAAATTCTCATTTGTGTTGCATTATTGGCTGGAGGGTTAAAGGTATGGATATGTACAGTATAAGATCAGCTTTAACTGGGGATTTTACCAATTAATCCATTATTAAATCATTAAATGGCCTCATACTATGGCTATATCATAAAAAAAATTTGTTAAAGGAACTTTCCTAATTTTATTTCATTGAAAAAATACCTTTGCTATGAATCTGCTCCCTGTACCAAAATTGATAGAATATTTTTACATATAACACATAGCATCTTCTATGAATTGTATATAAATTGTTTGCTGCTACCTGTAACAATGTATCACTGTATAAAATAATAACATTAAGCTATTGGTATAGTATTAAAACCAGGTCCATCTTGCAGACATTGTCTAATCATATATACTAATAGCTAAAATAATGATTTTAAGAGACCCGTCCTATATGTTAAAATCAGGAATGGATAAATTTAATGCTCCAGGGGCGCAAACAGGCCAGGAATTCTGTGTATCTTTTTCCTGAAAACGAGTCGTTTAATGAGTTTTTAAATTGAGATACCTGTGCTCAAGCTGGGATATCCAAAAATTGTGGCCTGTTTACGGCCCTCGAGGACTGACGTCGAGGAGCCCTGTGTTAAAGGTTTTGATTGATAATTAGCAGGTGTCATGGGCCTACACGTGAAGCTTCAGTGTGGCCTCGGAAGATCAGTGTTTTAATTAGCGAAGGTCACACAAATTAGGCCTTGACCCAGTCTCGGTCCTGTGATATTTCCTGACGAGGGTTTTGTTTGCAGAGCAGAGAGGAGCAAAAAGATAACATTTGTTCCCGACCTTACGTATATCCCAAGCCCAAAGCCGTTGTAACCTTAGAGTGACAATATATATATATTTTTTATTTTTATTTTTTTTAATACACAGGCTAAAGTGGATAAATCTAAAATAATTTCATTTTTTTCATCTAAAACAAGCGATTTGAGAATATTTTTGCGTCCGTTCTTTTGTTTTTTAAGAGTGGTGTTTTTAAAGACGACTTAGATCATACAAATATGATGGAATACGTTTGACAAAACTATATAGCTTCTTTTGTTGACTTTTTTTTTTTTTTAAACTGTGAAAAGCAAATGTCACGGCCAGAAGGCTGAATTTTAAATGGGGCGTGAATGGGGGAAGATGGGCCGCAAATTTTAATTCTCCGGCCTGTATTTATTTGATTTGTGTCCAGATGGTGTCGAAGCAAGAAACCCCTTTGTGTAAATGAAGCACACATGTGAAAGTCCCTCTATAATGTAGTCATTGAGACCGGAAGGGTTCATACTGTGTCTGAAAGGAGACAATAGAGACTGGATATATCAACATTGCAGAAATCTAGTTCATTCCTGATTCAACCCCTTTGACTGTGGTTGTCATGAAAACTTCCTACTTTGATCAGCAGAGGGTGGAGAAAAGGCCTTTCTAAAAAAAGGCCCAAAGAAGATGCATCGGGATTGTTTACTATGCACTTGGCTTCACTTCACACCCCCCATTCCGGAAGAAGCAACAGAGATAGGACCATCTTGCACCTTGACCTGTCTAGACTGGGGAGTTGGGGGTTTTTCTTTTTTTTTCTTTTTTTTTTCCGCTGGTCCCAGTTACCAAGAGTAGTGAGTGCTCTTTGACCCTTTTTGAGTATTTGCTGCTGAGACACTCACTAAGTATGTAGGTAATGTGCTAAAGCTTCTCTCGAATTCTTCCTTCATTCAGAAGGAAAGCAAATGAGACAAAGACACGGACCACCTGTTCCGAAATAAAGCTGAAACAGTAGAACCTGGGAGAAGTAACATTTTGTAAGCTACTCTATTCTTCACAAAGCCCCTGGGATGCGTTAAGACAGCTGCACTCGAGATGATACGAGCTACAGACCAAGCCTCTCCGATAACTTAAAGAGTTTGGAAACTATGTAGCAATTTTTAGTCTATGTGTTAACCTTTTCCCTGTTATTAGCGTTCGGATTCTTTTAGTGTTCTGTGCAGTCACAATGTAACAGCATTTCTTATTAACTTTTTTTTTCTGAAATTCTTATCGTTAGGTTCCTTTTGCAAAATCTGAGCAGTACTTAACAGAAGTTTTGGAACAAATATGTGAAAAAATGGACGATTATGGCCTCTACGCGGACCCCGAAACGCAAGAGAAGTCATACAAAAGGTTTGCTCCAAGAGATAACGAAGAGTTTGGTTCGTTAGATTTCAAAAATTTCCAGTTCAATCCTGACGAGTCCGGTTCCTTAAAGTTTGCGGTAAGGAATTTGATTTTTTTTTCTCCTTAACCCAAAAAAATAGATTATTAAAGCAAAATTTGTATTCTGAAACAAAAAAATGTAATCATGTTGATTTGTACGGGTTACTTTTATGACTTGTGACCCATCCTTCAATTTGTGCTTTTGGTAATTTTAGAGTAAAAAAAAAAAGGAATTATAAAATATTTTTAGCTGTTTTAATGTTCACTTGCTAAATGTTTACAATATACAGTGATTGCTGTATACACTGAACTTCATTTTAATTAATATACAGTTCATATTCTTAAATCTGTTTAATATGCATATATATATATATACTTAATATTTTAATAAATGAAAAAAGTCCCCAAAAAATCCAAACATGACTTGCCAAAAAGAGTCCTGTTAATAGTCCATTCGTTAGCCAAATTACTGTTGAATGCATTGTTTTTTTCAAACTGTGCAGAAAATATTTTGTGTCATTTTAAGTTTACATTCTAATTCTAATTCTATTGTATATAAAATGCATAGATGCCTATTAAAGTCTAAATAATTGGTTACAGGAACCTTAATAGGAATTCTTTCTTTATTCATCCTTGCATTGCCAATCAATTATTTTTCTTTCTGCGTGTCTCAAATGCTCATATGTGTTTTATATTTCTTCCAGTGCGAGCGTGTGGTAGAAGAACACGAAGATGAGATTTTTTCACTTATTGCCCACGAGACAGACAATCTTGCTGACAAGCTCTGCGCCGAAGAAGCAGGTAGTGTTTCTGATATATGCTTATACTGCAGCATTTTTTTTTTTTATTTTACTTCTGCTCCGTTAGCGCTAGAGGCAGGGCCGGCATTGTGTTTAAATCCCACCCCTTCATTGGCTGCCATGAAATCACATTATTAGCGCGCTGTTCATTTATTCTATCTATATAACGTGTTTGTTTTTTTTTCCCATTAAGTTTCCGTGTGTTCCGGCTACACGTACCTGTGTATTCATTTATTAACGCATATGAAAACCAAAACACTGGCGTCATTGGGCCATGCGCAAAAAAATAAGGGTTCTAGTTTCTTTTTAACCCTTATTATTCATTAAAAAAAAAAAAACTATAGTAGAAACATCTTTATTTTAAAAAACATTTAACTGTTTGACTTGGTTTTAGCTATAGAACAATAACATCTGTTACAAATTCTACGTCAGAGGTGCTACGTAACATCGCAACGCAGGGGCCATGTTGCATTTTTTTTTTTAAGTAGCGTTTTAAAGGTGTATAAAACGAAGAGCATTTCTATGGGACGCTAACGTATTTTTTTGTCTAGGTTAATTCATATTTAAATTACTGGCACGGCATGAAAATATTTCTGTCCTACAAAAATTGTCTGAATCCTTTACAATACAACCAATTTTTGGCCTTCTTGGTGAACGAATAATAAATGCGCTTTTTCATGCAGCATCCAAGCACTATAGTTTGCTCCGCCGCGTAGAGACAGCTTGTTTTAGGGGGGAAAATGCATTATGTATCCAAGATAAAATATTGATTTTAGAACCAATGACATTTAAAATGAAGCCTTGAGATCTTGGTATGTAAAAGAAAAAACCCTGAGGTTTTAAATAAATATTTAATCCGAACAGTATGTGCTTATAGATCTCCGCTCATGCAGCTGGCGTTGCAAATGAAGTGGATAGAACTTTTTGACATTTTTTTTTTCTTCTATACAGTGCTCTATCTTTTTAACGATGCAGGTAAACTAGGAGGTTGTCCAAGTTGTGCCGTCTCGCAACAAACCACCAAAATTTAAGGACTCTTTAGGAATATTAAAATAGATTCACGCTGAATTCATTTGCAGGTGTTTCATGGTTTATAGGCTTCAATATCGCACAAAAGTATCTTTTTACATTTTAGAATTTAAAATGCTGGAATCTATTATGAGCCAAATTATGGGGTTTTATATTTTTTTTTTTAATTTTTCCCCCTTTTAAATCTTTCCTTCTTAAATTTAGGCCCAAAAGCCTAATCCAGATTTACACAGCGTGCTAGAATTTCCCTCCTTATTATTAGCTTTTTTTAATATAAAAAAAAAATACAACCCATTTAACCGTTTGAGTATAATTTTTTATTTATTAATATATATATTTTTTTTTTTATGTTTTATTTAACAATTTTAAAATAATGGCGGAGTTTGTTTAAGAAAGCAACAATAAACTACTTTTTGTAGGGAAAATATGAAGATTAAGTAATACGCAGAAAATCTCACTCTCGTATGGTTTAAAATATCCCAGATTTTTTTGTGCTCTCTGTCCAATAGCTCAGTCTACTTTTGCAGTCTCATTTTTTGCTCTCAATCTTTTTTTTCTTTGTTAATTTATTCTGTACTTGTTCGATACGTTTTGACATTTGGATTAAATTGTTCAAAAAAATATATCATATTACTAATAATATAATATTAATATTTTTTATTAAAGGCCCTTCTGCTTAACTGGATACTTTTTTTATGTGCCCACATAACATAACATCCAATCAACCAATCAGAAAGCTTTCATGGTAACTTTTTAAATGAAAATGATAGTTCCTCCATTGTACTCATTGGACCGGTGTAGAATTTTTACCTTTAACATATGGACGTTAGTCATACGCTACCAACATTTGAGCCATTAAGACTACTTTAATCCTTAATACGTCTTTCTAGCGACTCTTGTCTGCCTTAACTGACATTATTGATACTATTCCTTGGTAGTCTAAGAGTTAATGTTTTTTTTTTCCCTTTTTATTTGAGTAATAGAAAATCTGTTTTACATTGCTTGTTTTTCCTCCCCAAATCTCAATGATCTTCTTAGATCCTATCACCATTTTTTTTTAGACCAGACGTAATTGAGATCCAACATGCCACCGCCGTGATAAAAACATACTCGCCTTTTTGATCATCCTGTTCGTTAACTTAAGTACTATACGAGAAAACTAAAACCTACGACCGTTCCAACGAATTAACGCGGCGGGTGTATAATTCTCGAGATTTTGATAGGAAAATATTAGATGATTAGTGTGATTTATATTCTCGATTATGATCTGTCACGGCTATCATGTCCTGGAAATATAGACCTTAACCCCATATTTTGTTATGAATGCCTAAAAAGTACGGCTTTATTCTACACGATTCCACTAAATATTGAGTGATATGAAGTAAGATCACGTCCGGTCTCCGCGCTATTGGTGACTTTGCCATAAATCAATATGCAAATCTATAGATTGTTATAATGGTATCATTAGACGGTAACAAAATCGCCATTTTGGATGCGGTTACTCGATGTCCGTAATTAGCCTTACGCCGTTTAGGCTTGTTCCACTAATAAATGGATTCAATTAGACATTCAATGTGCCTTTTTTTTTCTTAACCCAATTATTTGGGTCATAAACAAGCAGTTTGAAGAACTGTTATTCTCTGTTATACTTTTCTAAGTATACCGTTTATATTTACTATAAAGGAGCCATCACTGGGGTGAAATAAGGGGAAGGCCTTGTAATATCCTTTATTTTTCCATATTTAAAATATATACAAACATTTTTGTACACTGTGACAAATCAGCCAACTTTAACAATGACTATTAATTCATTTTTTACCATCACTAGTATACTTTATACTTTATTTTATTAAATATAGGCCACAACAGGACTGAAGAATATTTATTTTTTATTTTTAATTTTATACCCCCACCAGCATAGAACAAATGTACAGGTAAGGAAAACCAGAGATCTTTAGATTGAGAAATGATATAGACCTGGCTTGGCATAGTGGGAGTTGTAGCCCCAATAGCCCTATTCTTGATAGGGATTGCTATAAATCTCCTTAATATTAATGTGAGGTTCTTAATATATTGACGCTAAAAAGGCAATTGTTTCTACGATGCAGTCATTAGCTATTTGGCTGCATACTCCAGTTTTATCATATTTCGGAAAGGACTGAAATGTGAATGCAATAAAATATTTTTAAAGGAATTTTGTGAACTTTTTGTGCTTTTCTAAAATGACAATTTTTTTGTGTGTGTTTTCACAAAATTGCCGGTTAAATGACACGGGCAGCAAATTAGTTGGTTTCGTATTGCATTTTATTGTATTATTTAGAAAGGGCCCGCCACGGCCTTCTCTCTTTGTTACAAAGCTGAAACTTTTCATCAGGTGACATTGTGTGACCTTTCAATTCTGGTTGCTGCATTCACTCCATTGATTGTGAAGGTGTTGTGTATCACGGCATGGTTGCAACGCATTTAATGAAGTGAAATGCAGCTTCTAACCTTCCCTTGTAGAAATAATAATAATAATAATAATGATAATAATAAGGTTATCCAGAGTTCCTTTCTAGCTGGTGAGGAGAGTATGGTGGCCTCGACATGTTTGAGGCTCTGCCTTGTCCATCATGGTCTTTATGACATCAGAGGCTATGTCACACGCTAATAGTAGTTGCATAGGCTTAATGAGACTTTCCAGATATTTATAATTAAGAATATGTAATGCTGTCTAAGTATGCAACCTTAAGTCGCGTTAAGCTTGGCAATCTTAACGCTGGAGATTTTCGGTAGGGTTTTAAGATCCTTCGAAGCCGGAAACAAAAATACGAAGGTGGATACAGAGGAAAGATAAAATATTTTCAATCCACACCTTCATTCCCTGCTCTTAACACCACTCTAAGGAGAACACAACGTGTATCGGATGTCGCCTTCTTTATAACCAGTATGATTATTCGTAAGTCTCTGGCTCTGTATGTTACCTAGAGAGAGAAGGAAAATCCAGAATACGCCGTCATTTTATGTTCCCTTAGTTTTACATGTTTTAGGCAAGCTGCAATAATGTGTTTATTTTTTCTCTCTTTCCAGGCCTATGCAAAGAAGTTGCACACAGTGAATTATAGAAGGCGCAATTATACTAGGTCCTGTCACAAATGTAAAGTATTTTCTCTTTGTAATGTTCATAGCCGATGTCAAAATATTTTAAAAACGTTTCTTTTCCCGTTTGTAGTTTTACTCCGATCAGGCCGTTCCTCCTATCCAAACCAACGATAAAGCTCTGTGTCGATAATAGGTATTGGTCTATTTACACGTATAAACCCTAAAATTGGTCAGTTTTATAAGATGAGGGCTATATTTTCTGTATTTGAAATAAAATATTTTTTTTTCAAATAATGTTATGTGTCATTTGTATGAATATGCTGAATTAGAATTAGAATGTGTCTATCATTTTTTGGAATTCTATATCATTTTATCTTGTACTTGTCCTTTGTGAGTATAATGGCAGCCAAAAAAATAAGAAAATATAGAGCATTTCCTGATAATCCTGTATTATATTTGCGTGCCATAATTTACCCATAATTTAAAGTATTAACACTACATACAGACTTGTTGTTTTTTGTAAATGACATTATGTGTTGGAATATTTCTATTGGCTGACACAATAGTATACACAATATTATTATTATGATGTATCGATTTATAAAGCGCCATCATATTCTGCAGCGTTTGAGAATGGATGAACAGGGCATAACAAGTAGTGCATCGCATCATAATTTGGTCCCTCGTATACAGATACTTCTCTTTGTAAACCATTTAAATTATATTTTTGCAGTTTAAGTAATATAAGAAGCACAAAAAATAATGGGAAGCAGTAAAGTTATAAGCACTCAGTATCTGTATTAAGTTTCGTTTGTATACTAAAATAAATAAATAAATTATATATATATATATATATATATACATAAAATAAAAAATATATACATAAAACAAACAAACAAAAAAAAAATATATATACACACACACATATCCAACTTACATTAACATAGGCTGTGGTCTTATACTGTATGCAGATTTCTCCATCTAGGGTGCTCACGTTACAAATGCTTTTGAGCGTCTCACAAAAGAGATACAAATTAATTTCTTTAACTACAAAATGTGTTTAAGTCAGACCATGTCTTCTGCATAGTAAGAGGTCAAATTCATTAACATTATCGTGCCTGCCTCAAAGTCTCAATACGGTTTTCCGGGACACCGTAGTTACTTTGTATACAGTTTGTAGACTCTTCGTATTGTAGTGAAGGCTAATATTTGTAGACGTTTGTAAAAAAAAAACAATGTTCTTCTCCAGTATTTCTAGCAAAACCTTACATTTACATTTATTTCAACGGCAATATTATGTGGGACTTGACGCACGTTTCCATACGATACAATCTTTATGCATTTTTAACTGAAACAAAATCATTGGAATATTGATCAGAGTCCATACCTTGTAACCAAACTCAAGATCAAATATGGAAAGGAGATATTTTCATCTAGGATGTTAATTTGTTAATCTTTGATTTTTTTTTATTTCGTTTTTAACATGGGCTTAAACCATAAAAAGTAAATATATATATATATATATATATATATATTCTAAATACATACAGTTATTCACACATCTTATTTAGTCACTTGGGAATAATGATGAAAAATTTATATTTTACAGTGTTTCTTTTTCATTATCTGCAATAAAAAGCATTGTTTTCAGTCTGGATGACGCATGTGGCTCCGACATGCTTACAGCGTGTGCTAATTGGCCATATAGAATTCCAAATGTAGAATTTGATACACATTGTTGAAAGGCCCATGATCTTACAGAACATTATATATGGATGGTTTGAGCTTAATATTAGGAACTCAAACACCCATCAATATGGTAATAATAATGTTTAAATGACTTGCAGGAAAGTTTCTCTTTCTGACCCACAATGCCCTTATTCCTTTCTTGATGTTTCGCTTTTGTAGCAGCTGGGAAGTAGCTCTCTACAGTAGTAAAACTTTTTTTTTTGAATCAGAAGGAAACTTGCTTATAACTTAATTTAAATACAGTATTTTTGGGGCTTCCAAATCCCTGTCTATATAATATAGCTGTCAATAGTTCGGTAAGAACGCTCAAAAGTCACGCTAAACTCCTGCCCAGGGATAGGCAAAGAGTCCGTACCCAGGCGCCGGTGTCAGTGACCCGACTCGTGGAAGTCATTGTTGCTTGTAGGGCATTAGGTCAAACGTCCTTCACAAAGAAATGATGCCTCTTGGGACTCCTAATACAGTAAACTTCAACAGTTCCCCCTTCCTGGCCCAACCCTCCTATAATGCTTAACATGTATAGACTACATAACTTATTTTGTACGGCAGTTCGCATACAATGTCTACAGCGTTGCTGTATTAGTCCTTAAAAACGTGAAATATATAACCAGCTCTTATTAATAAACTGAGAAAAAAAATGTAATTAACGAATTTAAAAGCAAGACTGCATTTAAACACGTTTATTTTTTTTCTTAAAGGTCCATATAATTCAGGATCCTAGTTCTGACCTCTAAACACACCGTATTCATCACGTTACATTTCAATTTTTATTACTTAAGTGCAAATACAAAAAGTACTTTTTTTATGTTCTGTTGTGCGATGTGTGGAATCTTTCATCATATTAAGTTGCGATAACAGCTTTAGAGACAGAGGTAAACAATTTCCAACGTTGGGAGCTCATGTACGATTTGCTAAAGCAATGAAAGTAGAGTCCAGGAAGACAGTTACAACTTTCTGCTTGAGCTGACCGTAGGATTCCGCTGCAATCTATGTGGAAGAATCATGAGAAATTAAGGCAAATTGATGAAAACGGAAAAAAAAAATATTACTACATATGAAAAATGAAACTTTGGCATGGTAAATAATACATTCAGTATCTATAATAGTTATATATTATTTATCTAATAGTAGCCTTGGGATTATTTGGGTCATCATCAAACCCCATTAATGGGATATTTTAATGTCACATATTGTCAACCTACCTGTAATGTTGAACGTATATACATATCTTAGACATTATGTTATTTAATAATGACTGGCCATAAACAGTTTATAATAGATTAGTGCATCAGTTTCTGTATAATAGATTAGTGAAGTATCATAATATTCCGGACGCTCTTATAGTGATAAAAACTGTTCAACCTAAATACATTTTATAATTGTTTCCGTTTATATGACAAAGTTTAACAAGAAGAAAGTACAGACGCAATTAGTCAAATGTGACAGAATGTGATGGCGATTAGAGGAGCCACGGTCCTATGATATACAGAGAAGGACATTCTTCCCGGTACCTGTGAAGGTGATGACCACAATGACTTTAGCGGGAGATAGGCTAAAGGATGCACATCATAACTTAAAAGTTGTTGATCCAGTGGTTATTTTGACCGCTCATTAAGATTGACACATACGCTTTATATATATATATATATATATATATATATATACACTGTGCACAGGAACACATTTTTGTAACCTGGGTACTTTGCATTCCTACCTGAAAAAGTATAAAATGCAGCATTTTTTATAACATTACTAGATCATTATTTTAGCTTTATACAAAAGCAACTTTTGTCATATTCCATTTGGTGGCATAATCTCAGTGGAAATGCCCAGAAATGTTTGGTGTAGTATTGTGTGTGTATATATATATATATATATAAAAAAAAAATATATATATATATATATATAACAGAAAGCTATATGAGCTACAGACAATCTATATTTTGTAGCAATAATTGTTACCACTGTTCTTTTGATAGCCCAGGTAGTTTAGTGCCTTGTTGTATTTCTCTGGCAGTATTAAAGTGTTTTTTTTTTATAATGCAGATGTGCAATGGACTCGAGTGTCAGACTCACCAGGTTGTAGTTACTAACCATTTCTCAGCAATCTTTCTGCTGCAATTTCTACCACTCATCCCCCATATCAATGATTGTATAACAAGCCAGAAAACAACAAAAAAAAAGAATGTAATGGATCAGCACTATTTTAATAATTTATAATCACACGTGTATTTGGAGCCTTGCGGTTACTACCAATTAACAATACAAGAGATACTAGGCCAATTTAGCTGTATGTCGTGCTGAGACTACTCCCTCCGAAACACTGTAAATAGGACAGGACGACCTGAACAATGCGTTTATATTATAAGAATACTGAGATTCATATTCCTCTGTTTATAAAATAATATTCAGGCGCACTAATATTGTGAGATATTTTATTCTTCATTATTTTTATCTTGGAAATGAAATCCAGCTACACATTTTTTTTCTATCTTGTGAGATGCCTTGTGGCAAATCACATCACTGACAGCCGTGCGGCTATTTCATATCTGACACTTCTGAAACTCTGGGGAGATACCAGAGGTCCCATGCAGGAGTAATATAGAATATTGGAGATCCAGATCCTGGTGTCAGAGAAATCACTATTAGTGCAATATCCCATTTCAAACACCAATTGCCATTTGTATTCATATATTTATTAAAGAGAAAAAGAATTGACTTTACAAAATGTACAGTCCTTATTAAACTATTCCCGTAATTCTGAACTGCTTTATAAACATGCTCAGGGCCAAGGTGTAGGCTACCTCTGGTACTCATTTCTCATGCTTACAGTGCTGGTTTCTGGGATGAGCTCAAAAACAGTTTGATTGACACATGTACATCTGCCAGAAATTGACAGAAAGGTTTAACTTAAATAAACTATGATTTCACAAAATGGTACCGTATTCAGAAACGGCAATTACATCCGCAAATATATCTAATTGGTTACGTTCCACAACCAAAATACAATATACAATATATATGTCACACAAAATATAAATATATAATGAAAGAAAGTGTTGAAAAAAAAAAGATGAAATAAGTTACACAAAAATCACGTCATATCTTTGTTTCAAGAACAAATAGTTACATTTGAAAAAAAAATCACTATGGAGAAGTAATGGAAATTAATATAACTTTATGGAATTTTGGGACTAAATAAATGTTGTCAATCATGCCTAGCAAAATGCGTACAAGTAAACGAGTTTGTTTTAATGACATTTGGGCACGTAAAATTCTTAATTGAAAAAAAAGCAAGGTCTCTATCATGTTTCCACTTACTCAGCAGTTTTTGCTGATACTTTATTATCGGTTATTTACAAAATGTCAAAATCTTGTGCAAATTGATTAAATGAGGCAAAGTCGTGTTGCCTTCCACTATTATTACAACTGTTGGTGGGATGTATATCTCGCCTTATACATTTTTATTTTTTCTTCTGTTTTAGGCACATTATTTTCTACAGTTAACAAAAAACAAGTTGAAATGTTTTGTGATCAATATTTGGTGTGACCACCATTTTCTAGATTTAGTTCCTTATGGCTTTGGCTGTATGTTTCCTCCCGGATGGTATTGCATGAAGGATAAGTATCTCTACCTCTCGGCATTGAGGAGACCATTAGTTCTGAGCAAATCCCCAACTCCATTTGCAGAAATGCAGCCCCAGACCTGCAAGGAACCTCCACCATGCTTCACCATTGCCTGCAATTACTGCTCTCCAGCTCTTCAGCAAACAAACTGCCTTCTGCTGCAGCCAAATACTGCAAACTTTGACTCATCAAGTCCAGAACACCTGCTGCCATGTTTCTGCACCCCAGTAAATGTGTTTTCATGAATAGTGGCATCAGCTGGCTCTGTTTCCACATCGGAGGTATGGCTTTTTGGCCGCACGTCTTCCATGAAGACCACTTCTGAACAGACTTCTCTGGAAATTAGATGATGTACCAGGTCCCACTGTTTTTTTTGTTAATGTTGATCTGATGGCACTGATGGGCACCCTGCGATTGTTAAGGGAAATAAGCATTATGTGTCTTTTATCTGTTACCTTGGCTGAACACTGTGTCTACGATCCTCAAAATTGTCCTTCAAAAGAGCTTGGACTGAACATCTGGGAACCTTTGTCTTGAAATTTCTGCCTTCCTGATGTGGTTTAACTTCCTTGTATCTTGTTGCTGTGCTCAGTCTTGCCATGGTGTATAGCTTTTGACATTAAACTGTCTTTACTAACATCACCTTGTTAGTGAGTTTGGCTGTTCCTCACACAGTTTTATTCTTCTTACAGCTGTTTCTGTTTCAGTTAATGATTGTGTTTCAACCTACATATTAAATTCATAATCCTTAGCACCTGCTTGGTATCATTATTTAATCATACACCTAACTATGTGCCTACAAAATTCCTGACTTTGTGTAAGTTTACCTAGAAGAATTTTAAGGGCAAAGGGCGGTCACACCAAATATTGATTTCATCACAAATTTTTTTCTGTTCACTTCTGTACATTCTTAACAGCATCTTTCTATCTTTCTCACCCATCTAAAACTTGCTCACTATGATTATATTTCCACCTCCGCCAAGGCCCGCTTTTATTGCAATATATATATATATATATATATATATATATATATATATATATGTGTGTATATATATATATATATATATGTGTGTATATATATATATATATATATGTGTGTATATATATATATATATATGTGTGTATATATATATATATGTGTGTATATATATATATATGTGTGTATATATATATATATGTGTGTATATATATATATATGTGTGTGTGTATATATATATATATGTGTATATATATATATATATGTGTGTGTGTATATATATATATTAGTAGAAGCATTATTAAACACTCATCCACATGTACCAGACAAGCCAGAAGGTTTGTTTTTTCCCCAGAAATCCCATGGTGCTGCCACAACTTCATGCTGGCGAGTCCCGTTAAGGACGAAACAGCTGTCCATGAGCGGTGATCTGGCTACTGCACCTCTTACCCGAGTTTTGTCTAAAGGCTGTCCTGTACAGCGGGCAATTACTTTCAAGGGATCCATGTATAAAGTGGATATAGAGACAAAAAGTATCATTGTTGACCTTATTTACATTTGTCTACCCAGAATTCCTTGTGGTTGTGGCAGCACCATGAGATTTCTGGAGAAAAAACAAGCCTTCTGGCTTGTCTGGTAGATGTGGATGAGTGTTTAATAATACTTCTACTAATATATATATATATATATATATATATATATATATATATATATATATATACACACATAAATATATATATATACTGTATATATATATATATATATATATATATATAAATAAATATATATATATATATATATATATATATATATAATATATCTATATTGCAATAAAAGCGGGCCTTAATGGAGGTGGAAATATAATCATAGTGAGCATGTCTTTGGAAATACTAGATAACTACTCATTTTATCCATTTAACACATCCATTGCCCTGTCTCCACGCTCTTAAAGCAACAGAGGTTCCACCTGCCTAAATCTTCTAATTAGGAATCCTCCCCAATTTGTGTCTCTCTTTCATTCTGTATGGAAGCCTGCTTACTTTATCATTCTACTTTTCTATGAGTATCTGTCCAGATTGAAACTTTTAAACAACTTAGCATACCTTGCATGGCCTCAGTGATTTAATGTACCTGGATGGTGTGGCTGCAGCGATTGGATGAACCTGGGAGGTCTGCTGCCAAACAAGCCTGGCCATTACCTGGGTATGTAAGTGTGTCTGACGTGTGAGATGATGATCCGATGAATCAGATAATTGCATGACCTAACCTTAGTTTATAACTGCTTTCCACCTTCGGATAGACTCTAGGGATCTTTCTTTAAATATAGGATGACCCTGATGATCTTGGTGACCTCCCTGGGCACGTATTAAACATGCATGTTTTGTACCTGGGGCATCATCGGTTGTGAATGGGTTAAAGATGCTGATCGACCTACTTCACCAACACTTTTTTAATGAAAAGCAGCTTTAGAAACATCATTCTTAGTACTGTTAAATTTTCCAAACCCATTTAAGAAATAATTCAATATTGTTGAAACTTGATTTTTTTTTTAACACTTGATACCAGGATTATTTATGTAGCAGTATTTGTAAAATGAATGCTTTGTAATTAGGGAACAGTAGATATTCATTATATCAGTTCATGTTAATAGAATGATTCAAGTCATCAACAATTTCAGTTTTCAATTTTAGAAAGTAAATGATTTTCTTCTTCAAATGACTACATTTTTTCTTTCAATTTTAATTAATAGATTGTGCAATGGGGAAAAAAATGCATTGAAGCTGAGTGCATCAAACATGAAACTATAAATGCGCTGAATTATTAATCATTAAATGTGACAAAATATTTACACATTAAAGAAAGGGAAACAGATGTTTCAACTGATGGCTATATCTTAATCATTATTATACTTATATATCATTATTTCTCATTCTGTACTTTGCTAATAACATCACATATGACATCATCAGTGTAACTGACCAAGTTGTTAATCGGAATGTGCTTCTTAATCTTAACTAATTTGAAATGGTAGATTATTAATGCAATAATCAGTAGAGTAATGTAGCTATGTGGTGAAGAAACTAATAGCTTTAACCCCTTAAGGACAATGGACGGTCCCTAAACCCATTGAAAACAATGCATTTTGAGCCCGTACATGTACGGGCTTTGTCATTAAGGGGTTAAACCAGGGGATCACGTTATAGAATGCTCTGGTTTCAGTGCCATCTTTGATGATGACGCTTACGGAGTTTACTCATCATGTCGCAAAAGGCTTAAGTAGACCCGTGTCTTGGGTAAAACAATCGAGGGTTCATGACATGACAAAGCCCAACATGTCGTGAAGACCAGTGATGAAGACCACCCCTATGGTTGGTGTCCTAAGCACTATAATAGGACCTGCTCAAACAAAGCTTCAGGATATACCAGCCATATACCAATGCACAGTGCAGTCTAAGGAGGCTGTGCTGAGATCTCCCTTGTAACCGGTCCATAGTGTTTGATCTGTCCGCCGTCCAGTTTTGTGCTATCGCCTTCCTGGACCTGCCACCCTGTCACTGGTGAAGCCAATGGATGACATTGGTGACATTTCTGAGATTGCCAAATATTCTGTGGTTTTGGCAACACAAACCAAAGGCTAGGTATGGGATGCAATTTTATTGTTAGCATTTTAACCATTAGGGGATCATGGATAAGGCCTCAAGAAACAATGTAGAAACACAAAAAAAAACAGGAATATGTTTAATAATAACTAAAAAAAAAAACCTGTTGAACATGGCTGTTTGGAGTATGATTAGTGAAATTAAAGTGCAGTTTCTTAACAATTTTCTGTTTGTCTGCCATAGTTAGATTTTATAAAACATAACCAAAGCTTCATTTAGGGGTCATTTTAAACCATTTTTTTTTTGTCTCAAAACTTGAAATTTTGTTCCCAGAAAACCTTTATGAGATATAGTCTTGTGATTAGTGTCAGGGCCGGCCCAAGGCAAAATGCCGCCTGGGGCGAATTTTAAAATGACGCCCCCCCCTTATGTACCCTTCCTCTCCCTCCGTCCCCCCCCATTATCTACCTTTCTTCCCCCTCCCTATTATCTAACCTTACCCCCCCCCCCCCTTGTACTTACCTTTCAGCAGTCCTGCGGCGAGTCTCCCTGTTCGGACTCGGTGCCGGCTTGTAAGGCTGAGCGCCGGAAATGAGTGCCGGCGCTCAGCATTACAAGCCGGCACCGAGACCGAACAGGGAGACTCGCCGCAGAGGAGAGAGAGAGAGAGGGGCGCCGAGCGGGTACCGACAGCTTGGTAAGCGAAAACCACTCGGCGCCCCTTTCTCTGTCTTTCGATTAAAAAAAAAAAAAAAGGGGCTTGGGGCGGCAAATTGCCGCCCCTTCAAAAGTGCCGCCTGGAGCGGTTGCCCCACTCGGCTCCATTGTCGGGCCGGCCCTGATTAGTGTTAACCTTTTGCTATCCATCCATATAGGTCAATAAAAGGGAGGTTATTATTAATTTAAACACCAACAAATGTAGCCATTTCTTCCTTGTCTAGAGGGTCAGTTTGAAATAGGAAATTTCAGAATTTGTCACCCTTGGTGCCATGTTGTTTAGCAAGGGTTATGGGAAGCCATTTCTGTTGACAAATAAAATCCCAAATGAATATTTCCCTTAAAATTAAAATTTTCACATAGCGATAAGAAAAAAGAACATTCAGAAACATAAAATAAATATTTCTCATAATTAAAAACAGTGTTCTCTTTGTTTGGATGATTGATTAGATGTTCATTTTTTATTTTAACATTATTTTTTTTGTGGGCTCAAGTTCAACAATTTTTCTTGTGTATGGTGTGTTGTTCTTCTCTGTTGACTTTTCACATGAAGGAGTAAAACTCCCAAATGTTATTTCTTTGAGAATTCCAAGCACCAGAAGGGAATACAAGTTATCTTTATACCACCATAAGGAGAAATAATAATTTTCTTAATTAGGCAGAAACACCTCAGCAGAGGGTCTCTGGACCATGTGAAGAGGCAAACACAATTTAAAATTATGTTTATTTTCAAGAAAGCATTTAAATAGAAATTGGTTCTGCAAAAAGAAAAAAAAAACTAATTTCCAATTACCTGATTGTCAGCTGGTTATTTTCCCTATGTGAACTGCCTTACAATGCACAAAAAATAGAACGTGCGAGACAAATAAAGTATTGTCTTAATTTAATTACATCAACCTGAAACAAAGAACTATAAGACAATTTGCTGGTATGTATCTTACCATAAATGTTTAAAATATACTTAATCAATTTCTAAAATAAACCCTATTTTTAGTGGGCAGTTATAGAGTTTTGATTTTGACCAAAGGAAACAGGGGACATTCAGCAGACATACAAACAAACATTCTTTATATTCCATCATCAGTAAAATCTCTTTAAATGTCTGTTTCTTCAAAGTGTATTTTTTTTTATAATAGATCAAGGGACTCTTACCTGCCATCGAAGGCTTTGTTTCTAAGCAGAAAGATAAACTATAAATAAGTAGAAATCCTTGATAATGTACATTTAGTGTTATTTTCTGGCTCTCATGGTTTAGTGAAACCATTATCTAAATGTTTAAGGTCTGTTCCATAATACCTAAGGGAAGAACAAAGGATATTCACCATTCTGAGCATTGTTAAAGATTCTAATCTGGTGTGGTCTTTACCTCATTAATAAAATACACATATAGAGAACTATTTTTAGATCTTCTTTGGGTCAACCACTTGGGTCAACTTAGAACCAGAAGCACCTAAGAGCTTAGAGAATAGCGTTCAAGGCTAAGGGTGCAAAGTTATTTATTAAAAAACGTATCCATTGACAGGCTATGAGTAAATCTTCCTCATTGTCAGCACCTTGGTAATATAATAAACTAAATCCTCAGTATAAGAACAGTAACATCCTTTATGGAAGCCAACATCTTTGGTCCCCTTTTCGTAGGTTCCTTATGGTCAGGACTGGCTCCACCACATTCGGAAAGTAGACACCTGCAAGAGTGGACACTGGAGATATATTTCACCTAGGGAGGTTTCCAAACATGGTAAACATTTAAGTTACTCGCTAACAAATAATTGTCATTATCTCTAAAACTTTTTGCAAAAAAAAATATCAGTTATGGATCATTTGCAGTTGTTTTATTCCTTCTATTCAATTATGTATTCTAAAAAAAATCTGCTGTGGCATTACATCATAAATAAACATTCATGTTACATTATGTCATTCTAATGCAACTATTTGAACATGTATAATGGCAACATAGAAATGTATAGTACAACTTGAACCCAAATATTTGACATTAGATATTCCATCATAATTGTAATATAATGTATCTTGACTTCATTTAGCACTCATACTTCGGTCAGTGTTTGTATACGTATTGTTAGGATATTTGTCAGTTTCCGTCAGTGTTAAGTATATACTGATAGCATATGTCAGTGAACATATGGCTCTTACAGTATCTGTCAGAGAAGATATCGCTCAGACAGTCCGTGTTAATAAAGACATTGCTTATATACTATCTGTCAGAGAGTTCAGCCTTTTATCATGCACCATAGAAGATCTCAATCTTGTACTATGTGTCAAGAAGGAGTTCAGTCTTACAGTATGATTCAGAACATGGAATTCCTTCAATATATGTTGAGTAAAATAACACTGCAAGCCGGGAAGCAGTGGCCTAACAGTATTCTGTTTTCTAGAATCTATAGAACGTAACCACAAAGGGGTCCTAGATTATCCGATTTAAGACTACATTTTTGGGGGAAAATGTGAGTCATACATTGAGTTGCTTTAATTAAAGTTAAGATTGTTGGATTATGACTAGGGTATATTACACAAGATGTTTAAATACACTATTTGAGGTGGACATTCCCACTGTCAACATTGTTTAAATAAGTAATGTTACTAGAAATATGTAAAGGTGGATTGAAGAATAAGAGGGTAAAGCAGTGGTAGGTGGGAGGATGGAAGTTAACTTGGTCGATAGGCTTCCCTGAAGAACTGGGTCTTAGATTTTTGAAGGACTGGAGAAGTTGAGAACTTGATAAAATGGGATTACAAATGATAGACGCAGCTATTTCAAAATCTTTTATACGTAAAAGAAAGGTAGAATTTAGACCAGGTAGGTGTATATTTGGAGATACGTCAGGGGATGTAAGTGGAAACCATTATGAGGAGCTTTGTATGAGTCTGGATTTTAAATTGAATCATTGAATCTTAAAGCCCACAGGCAGCTAGTAAAGAGATTGACCTAGGGGAGAGGTATTAGTAGAGAGATGGGAAGGAAGATAAGCCTGACAACAGCATTCACAATGGATTATAATGGTGCAAGATGGGTATGAGGGATACTGAGTTGTAGTAGTCAAGGCAGGAGATAATAAGGGCATGAAGAAAAGCTTCAGCTTGTTAGGATGAGGAGAGTGAGCAAGATGTAGGTGGCAGTTTTGGAAAACAGAATAAATGTGAAGGGAAAATGAGCGATTGGTGATACAGATGTAGGGAGCTTTTGAGGTAGAGTTGATGGTTGCACCACTTGCATTGAGGGAGTGAAATGTTATCGGAGAGACTATAAGTAGTTTAGTTTTAGAGAGATTGAGTTTATGGAATCTATGAACTATGTTACTATGAATCAGGCAGACAACCAGTTGGAAACAGAGGCAAGACAATTAGGACTAATGAGGAAAGGAGTGTTTGATTGTGCTTAGGTATCAAATCAAAATATTACTTTTTAATTGGAAATTCCAATCCAGTTTTAAGAGATTTTATATTAACACAAAACAAATGTTAACCATGGCCGATTGCCCTGTGATCAACCAAATATATCATATTGTGATACGTATAAAAGAATTCATATACTGAAGATCTTCTCCGAATGTTTTTACACGTGACATCACAGGTCATCAACAACAATGGCTATTCTATCAGTCTGACAATCACCTGTGAAGTTATTTTACTTTGTGAAGAAACTTTATCCCATCGAGATCCATCTACCCTTAAGCTCACAGTAAGAAGTTCCATACGGTTTAATGTATGGAATATATTTTAGGATCCATCCCTGGAGTGACAAGATACAAATTACTGTCAATGTTTCAGTGCCCAAAGGCTAGAGAAAAGTTCCTTTCCAACAGTCGTGGATATGAAGCTTAGAAGGGTAGACCGGGCTTTGTCCTTTAAAATCAATGTCAGCGCTGGCAGAACTTTTTTCTACCAAATGTCTGCCGTGGCCAATAAAGAATGCTATCTACCTCGCATTGGCAAAGAGTTACCCGGACTATTGAATGACAGAAACGAGGATACTTTGGATTGTGATACCTAAGAGCTGCAAATTACAGAGGAACTCGAGGTTCTCACGCTAGAATAGAACAGTTTGCCTCCAATGCTAAAATAAAAAGAATTTATATTTAATCACTAAAGGAAAAGGCACAAAACAATGAGGTTTATCATTAATCTGTCCTATTATCTCACTGCAATCCATCTCTGAAGTCTACAGAGGTCAATGTTGCCTTTCCTGGTCAGTCTTAAATCCCTACTTGGTGTGTTTTAAATAATTTTCTTAAGGCTAGCTATTTTTGTAATGATGAAACATTATTTTCCAGAGGCATAAAATCCATCATGAACTCCTTATTTTATTTCAATAGGTAGTATGAACTTCTGAGGAAGTATTTCCGTATAGCTTTTTCATTTTACTCTATTTTGCGCTGCCTTTTGAGCTGTTATTATTTCATTATATCAATTGTTTGGTCTAAAATAATTCATTCTTAATTAGTTAGGCTAAAATACAGCTAAAAAGAAAGTCACCACAATATCAAATAATACAAATTGAACTGTATACCATATGTTGCTGTTACAAGCTACGTAAAGACTTATACCTTTCAACAATAACATTTAACCAAGGTCAGCCCAAGGGTGTCTAGTACCCTGGGTGATCTGTCAGTAGGGTTCTCCTGCATACACTTGCTAACATAGGAGGGAACCTGATTAGGAGGCCTAAACTTGGTTTTCTATATGAAAGGGTTGGCCATGCCTTAACCATCCCGTAAAAGTGAGTTTAGAAAACCGGAATTTCTGTAATATAATCCTGTTACGTAGAATTGAGAAGAGAAGTATTGATGATGAAACTTCCTCTCCTCTGGGTCTTCATTACTCAATGGTCACCCCAATGAGATCAGAACTCTGAGAAGAGCATAAGCCTATCCTGAGCATGTGACATGGCCAGAGGACCAAAGAGAGTTTTACAGCAGGTAGTAAAGTGCGAAGGCTAGGTGTTCAGAAACATTTATATATGTTAAGAAATTATATGTCTCTATGTGACTAAAGCAGCCAGAAATCGAAGGTTTTCCTACTTTTGAGGAGTTTTGCTATTTACCAAATGTGTCCATCAAAACCGCTGGATTTCTACTGTATTTACTAAGTTTAT
The DNA here is from genome assembly GCF_027358695.1 of Spea bombifrons. Lineage (NCBI taxonomy): Eukaryota > Metazoa > Chordata > Amphibia > Anura > Pelobatidae > Spea > Spea bombifrons. The sequence goes on along the minus strand of NC_071091.1, from coordinate 6,888,514 downwards.
CAAACATAGACTCGTTAACATTTAATCAATGTGAGGTGGCAACCTGGGGTATACATTGCTATATGTATACCCCAGGTCGCGACCTCACATTATCCACATTAAATGCCAGTTGCCGCAGCTGTTTTCCTAAATCATTTGCCATTTGGCTTCTCCCTCCAAGAACATCAACCCTGCTGCAAATTTTTTTGTCGTCAGCAAAAAGACGTCCCTTTCTATCAAGACCATCTGCAATATCACTAATAAAAATATTACAGAGAATGGGTCCGGGTACAGATCCCTGCGGTACCCCACTGGTAACAACACCTCGCTCCGAATATCCGCCGTTCACCACAACCCTCTGTTTTCTGATCCATTCAACAACATCGGGATCTAAACTCAGAGATTGCAGCTTAGATCATGCAGAGCTTTTCTGATGATATACAGTATATATAATGATCATATAATTATATTATATAACATATACACAACAGAGTAAAATAACTTTGGAAGTTGCAAGTGCAACATATTTATTATTTAACGAACACAGACAGTAAGAACTGGAATATTCTTGGTCCGGATCTTTCCTAGGTTTGGCGCAGGCTGCCCTTTTCCTCAGGTTTGCGGTTTCTATAGCTGTAGATAAGGAATCCAAGCAGGCAGCAGCACAGGCAAAGTGATAGAACTACCGCTGATCCGATAATAAGGATCCATTTCATATCCAAGCCGTCCCGGCTGTTCTTCGGCAGCTCTTTTGGTTCAGTGACCATCGTTAGCAGCTTGCCGTCATCATCATCATTCCGATCAGCAGGCAGCGGAGCGGGGCAAACGTCCGGCAACAGCAGAAATAATATAACCATCAGCAACATTTTGCTTCGTCTATCGATCCAGCAAAGTGGTGATCTGAGCCTGCGTCCTGCACAGATACACGCAGCTTCGCCTTTATTGCATCACAGATCTATGATGTCACAGCCGCTGCTGTTACTGCTGGAATCTGTGCATCTGAGCTGAAGTGCAAAAATATAATTTTATTTTTAACTATATATTTGGTTTTGTAACCAATTATAGGATTTTGAATGCACTCATCAATACAATATTACTGCAAATACAAAAAGATAGGTGGGAATAACTGTGATATATGTAAGAACCAAAAAATATTTATTTCCAGTTCTGAATTCACTCCGTTCTACTCACCCCACAAAGGCTGCCTGAACCATTCAACAGCAATCAGCAACTTAACAGGGCAGAGATAATGAGTGGGAATCATAAAAACTAAAATTATGGCAGAAAAGAACCGTTTGGCCCATCCAGTCTGCCCAACCTCTGAGTACTTTCCTTAGTCCCTGGCCTTATCTATCATATCTAGCTTAGCCTTATTGCCTATCCCATGCTTGCTTAAACATCTACCACTTCTGCTGGAAGCCTGTTCCATGCATCCACTACTCTTTCCATAAAGTAATATTTCTTGATGTTGCCTTTAAACTTTTGCCCCTCTAGCCTAAGACTATGTCCTCTTGTTGTGGTATTATTTCTCTCTTCCTTTATCTTGTTGATTCCCTTTAAGTATTTAAATGTTTCTATCATATCCCCGTCTGTCACGTCTTTCTTCCAGGCTGTATATGTAAAGATCCTTTAACCATTTTAGTCGCCCTTCTCTGAACTTTCTCCAACATTTCTATATCCTTCTGGAGATCCGGTCTCCATTACTGTACACAATACTCCAAGTGAGGTCTCAGCAGTGATCTGTACAAAGACGTCCCTTTCCATCAAGACCATCTGCAATATCAGTAATAAAAATATTACAGAGAATGGGTCCGGGTACAGATCCCTGCGGTACCCCACTGGTAACAACACCTCGCTCCGAATATCCGCCATTCACTACAACCCTCTGTTTTCTGATCCATTCAACAACATCGGGATCTAAACTCAGAGATTGCAGCTTAGATCATGCAGACCTTTTCTGATGATATACAGTATATATAATGATTATATAATTATATTATATAACGTATACACAACAGAGTAAGATAACTTTGGAAGTTGCAAGTGCAACATATTTATTATTTAACGAACACAGACAGTAAGAACTGGAATATTCTTGGTCCGGATCTTTCCTAGGTTTGGCGCAGGCTGCCCTTTTCCTCAGGTTTGCGGTTTCTATAGCTGTAGATAAGGAATCCAAGCAGGCAGCAGCACAGGCAAAGTGATAGAACTACCGCTGATCCGATAATAACGATCCATTTCATATCCAAGCCGTCCCGGCTGTTCTTCGGCAGCTCTTTTGGTTCAGTGACCGTCGTTAGCAGCTTGCCGTCATCATCATCATTCCGATCAGCAGGCAGCGGAGCGGGGCAAACGTCCGGCAACAGCAGAAATAATACAACGATCAGCAACATTTTGCTTCGTCTATCGATCCAGCAAAGTGGTGATCTGAGCCTGCGTCCTGCACAGATACGCGCAGCTTCGCCTTTATTGCATCACAGAGCTATGATGTCACAGCCGCTGCTGTTACTGCTGGAATCTGTGCACCTGAGCTGAAGTGCAAAAATACAGTTTTATTTTTGAACTATATATATGGTTTTGTAACCAATTATAGGATTTTGAATGCCCTCATCAATATAATATTACTGCAAATACAAAAAGATAGTTGGGAATTAACCGTGATATATGTATTATTTAGATCTGCCTTTCTCTGTGCCTTTACGCCTTCAAAAAATCCCTCAAGACCCTCTTCTTTAAGGATGCTTACAACATAGCACATTAACGCCTTCCCATATTCCTTTAGCTCACCTCTGCTAGTCTCTCTCCTGTAATACTTTTACTAGTGTGGCTGCTCCATCCCTTACACTGGCACTTTTACCGTTTACCTATTGTGTAATACACCCTAAATCCCTCCAGATTGTAAACTCATTTGAGCAGGGCCCTCCTCACCTGTTGTCTCTGTAAGTCAAATTGTTATGTTACATACTACTTGTTGTGTCCTGTTCACCCATTGTACAGCGCTATGGAATTTGATGGTGCTATATAAAACAATAAATAATAATAATAATAATAATATGTAAAACAACTATGGATCATATTTAGACATTGAGTAGAAAAACAGTAGGCTTTCTGATCTAGTAATCTCTCTCTCTGTGGGTCTGTCAGCGTATCTTGATTGTCCCATTTATTTCTTTAGCAATGTTTAGTTTTTCTCTTTGTAAATGTTATCCAACTTCTGGAATGCAAAGAGTTGCTCTGTAACCATAACCGGATTCCCCAGTAATCTCTTGACATATCAATTGTTTTAAACATTCCCACCATAATAGAACTCTGGTTAACACATAAGATTTTTTTTTTCCCAAAAACCAAAGAGGACACAATGAGAATCCCAAAATATCTGCGCAGTGATTGGTCCTACATTATTTCTATTTAAAGGATACATAGCAAACCCTCCTATCTGCATACAATCGTTTGACCCATTTCACAGATCTGTTGGTAATACTTTTGCAGAAGAGAAGATGTTTCAGAGATAATAGCAAAATTTGAATGGATAACCTATAAATGGGGGTTCCTGACAAAGCTTATTTCACAGTAAAAACCCTTAACTCTCCAGGAGAATGTTCAGGATCAGGCAATGAGGTACTAATGTGTGCCACCTTCTTGATTGTTAATGATTATATATATATATATATATATATATATATATATATATATATATATATATATATGTACTGTATATACATTGTAAAATGTACAAAATTACAATAAAAAACATACTGAAGAAATAATTTATCTAAAATGATATTACAGTTTGCCAAATGTTGAGTTCTAATTTACATATAATTACAACTTGCTTATAATGTAAATGAAATTGATAAAATAATTATATATCTACATTTTATGTAGATGTTGTGTGTATAGAGGCTTTACCACTTTGAACCACAGAGCAGGTTTCTGGGTAGTCACATGCAAATTAACACTTTCTCTTATTTATTTGCTATGCATGGATGCAAAATAGCCTTCTTTATGCAGATATATGTATAATATATGTATAATGGGGCCTATTGTGTGCAACTCCCTAAATCTTTATTTTTGCAAGGAGTTTTGCCATTGGTGTCATTTACTATTCAAACATCACATTTTCTTAGAAAATAGATACATGAAACAAGAATTAGAATATTTCCAAGGCTGCTCCAGGATTCCGTTTGAACGTTTTTTAGCCCACTATATACAATGGGACTTTACAGAGATTTCTAAATTATATGTAAAGGAGAGAATTTTTTTCAGTGTTCATCATAAGAAAAAGTAATCGCTTTTTTTAAAAAAAAATATAAAAAAATAAAATAAAATTCCTCTTAAATTATACAACTAAAAAAAAATATATCAGATTTCACAAATCTGCCCTGAATACGCTGGTATTACAGTTTGGCACCGAGCTGAAAGTACTCTAGTAGACTGAGGCTAATGCATTTAATTATAGCAGCTAGTTGTATTATTTGATTGTCTGTTTAACCCCTTAATGACAAAGCCCGTACATGTACGGGCTCAAAATGCATTGTTTTCAATGGGTTTAGGGACCGCCCATTGTCCTTAAGGGGTTAATACAAGCTATGTAGTAGCTTAGCTCCAAGGAGGCAGAATCGATTCTTCTTTCCCAAGCCCAATGCACCCTACAAATAAAATATGAATTGCGTTCTTAACTCAGCCGCTCCCTCCGTTGCTGGCAAAGACCAAAATCTTTTATTCTATGCTATTTTTCACAAACACGGATTTTTTTTTTTTTCTGTGTATTCTGTATCTGCTTTACCTTGAGGGCTAAAATTTGAGGTGTATTCCCCCGTGACAGACTCCTGCCAGTGGCATTAGCAATTACTTTAAAAACAGACAGGGAGGTGTGGATTAGTCATTCATGTCTTCTTAAAAAATCACCATCCATTGATACAGTCCACAGGCGCACACACACACACACAAAAAATATAATAAAACAAAATAAACTAATAGACTCTTTTGTAAGATATTATTATTTTAATCCATTGCAACCCCTAAAGCATTTATCATTTTCTTCCATTGCCTTTGTTTCCGTGTTATTTTATCACAAACCACACATTTTGAGGTTTAAAAGCATTAACTTCCAAGTCGGATCTCCAGGGTGAATGGGGGGGGGGGAGGGTTAGGATGCTGACAAAATTTAGAACATCCTATCAATTGTACAATGTCTTTTACAAAATCACAATTCTACCCCAAATGCACGTTGCGAAATTGAACACGTGTAGTCTGCGGATTTTGTCTAAATCCCAGCCACCAACATCGATGTTTATACAAGCAACTTGTTTATTACCGTACTATAAATCTAAGGAAAATGTACATTAAAGAAAAGCAATTGGTTTTGCCTGTAGGAAGCGACTACAAAAACGACAAGTACAAGCATTCGACATCAAAAGAAAAACCTGCAATTCGTTTTTTTTTTTTTCTTCGAAAGTTAACTCTTACCATTCCAGGCATGTGCAACCTAATTTGTTCATAGCCAACCAAGTTCTTAAATCTATAGGTGTTAGGTGTTTTCTTTTAGGTCAATTGTATTGTTCGTTTTTTGCCAATAAGACACAAAAGATAAGATTAAAAGAAAAAAAACATTATTTATATAAAAATTAAACTTCCTGTAACCTTGATTTATCCCTCCCCATTAGCTTGCTCCTTCAATTTGGTGTTAATTAATCATGTTAATTGAAGATAAAAAGAAGGTTTAAAAAAAAAAACACTTCTAGGGGAAGTGGTATTAGAGCAGGAGTTATACCTGGGGTGGACAGGATCAGATGAGAGGTGGTGTGACGGAGTAGTCTTTACCCAAGCTGAGGATAAACCTGAGTAATCTCTCCCCATCTGCTTTTACGTAACGCAGGATGCATACTTAAGTACACTTCCTGTATATGCTAATTAGCCCTCCGATTCTACTAACATTCAACGGGCATACATGCATCCACACCCACTGTTTTAATGGAAGCTTCCATGGCAGTGCTACAGGAAATGAACAGGAAGTAAACATAACTTTACTTCCTGTAAACAAATTCCGGTTTCAGTAGAGGCAGCTGAAGGAGAAGTTTAACGAAATAGACCTTTTAACTCCAATCACTAATGTATGCATCAGTTTTCATGCAGAAAAAAATGCATACATTAAAATTCTAATAATCAAATTTGGGGACTAGAAATGACAAGAAAAAGTGTGTTTAACCTTGCGGTCAAGGTGTGTTTCTGAAAATTAGTAGCCATTTTGAATTAATTTTCTATTGTGACGCATTTGTTTTCATTCAAAAAACCCTGAACCGGGCCCAAATCTATGCGTTATTTTGATCTCAACATCTTCTTGTTTATGTTTATATAGCTTATGAATTTTATAATGAAAAACAAATGCTTCCTAGGTTCCCTAGTCTTTCATCAAGCCCCCAATATTACAAAAAGTCTTCCTTGTGTCCTTATTCTTGGGCTCTTCATGACATAACTGAATTGTTGCAGGTTTAAAAAAAAAATCCATTGTGGTGTCATAACAAGTATTTTTTGTGAATAAAACATTTCATAAATGGATAAATTGCATTGTACAAAGAAACAAAGAAAATGCGAATAAGTTCCGAGCAGGCTTTCTTTGGTTATTGGAGTTAAAACATGAGCTTTTACTCCTCCACCAACTGCCTCTACTGAAAGCAGGAAGCATACTACAGTGTGCTTCCTGCATATGCTCAGTACAACTCTCATTCTAGCCAATGGGGACTGATCTTTCATTGAAATCAAAGGTTGTGGCAGCAGCCAATCACATGTAAGCTATCCAAATACTGATGTTTTGCCTACATTCTAATCCTTCCTGGTTTCAGTAGAGGCAGCTGAGGAGGAAGAAAATAAATCATACATTTTATTTTCTAATGACTATTTTCCAACAACTAAACAATGCATAAAGTAAAATAAATTGGAGTAGTAGACTATAGTTTTAACTGAAATGAGGGATCCAATCAACAAAACAAGATGAGCAGGAAGGGTGAAACAGAGTCTCCTCTGTGTGTGTGTATGTATGTATGTATGTATGTGTATGGATGTGTATGGATGTGTATGTGTATGTATGTATGTATAGTTACACATTAAATATGAAAGTGTTGTTTAGAACAAATATCTAATTACAAACAATAAGTTAGCAGCCAATATAAGGTAGGATAAACTAGTGACCTGCATTATATGTAGATTTTTATATATATCATAACATTCTTGGAACTGAAAAACTCTCTTCACAGACTTCGAAGATGAAACTGAAAAGCAGCTAAGTAGAAAAAGACTTCCAACCCATGAAATACCCTTTACCGCCATATCCGAGTCAGTGAAGACTTCTCATTCTAATATGTGTCAAAGACAGAAAACTTCTTTTCCAGCATTTGACACCGAGTTAAGCAGAGAATGAAGTATGAATACTTTGAGGGATGCCACTATGAATAAAGAGATGTCAGATACATATTTTTGGTTATGGGACAGATTAATGGTTATTGCCTCTGCTATTGTCATTAATGGTTATTGTCTACGCTATTCATACTTTTCTAACTTTTTTGACTAGTATGTCATGCTCAGTAGGGGTTTCGAGTGGAATGGAACAAGACTTACCCTGACCTGCCAAAATTCCATCGAATCGGACCTGTCACCTAAAAGATAGCTCTCAGAAGCAAAAAATTATCATTTTAAAAATATTTTTCTATTTTTAAAATAGAAAACAGCATACTACATGTATTAAAAAATAATAATAATAATAATAATTGTGTGTCTCTAGTGTTTATAGCATTCCATTTTCCAGCCACAGAACTTTACACATAGGCAACAAATGTTACAATCGCCCTAAAAGCTTCCATCATGGTCATTTCCACGGTGCATTATTTCAACATTACTAAAAGTATTGACATAATACTTTCTTACCTATTGTTTCTTTTGTGACCGCTATACATTTTACATATATATAGTTGTTACCTTGCTATGTTAATTATGTGAAGAACACATTTGGAACTTTTTATATTAGTTTGACCCTGTTTTTTCCTACATCAAAAGCAACAATCAGACATTTTACAGGAAAGTTTGACAAAATCTGGAAATGACTTCAGAATGATTACAGCAAGCTTACATCTTCTGTCTCCCCCGATATTTAGATACCCAGCACCCGTATGATCAAATACTTCTGATTTCCAATGATTCTATATTTTTGCTTAGAGGAAGCTTAGTGAAGAGATTGGGCAGCCCTGTTGCGGTATTGACAAATTAGCAGGTAATGAGGATGTAACATATGAGCCCTGCTAGTTGCGATGCATTTCGGATGCTGATTTGTGCTCTCGTGAGAAAAGCTCCAAAAACAAATATCCATAAAAAAACAACAAGAAAGCTACAGTATTTATTCATATCTTTTACATTTTCACCAAAAGTAACTAGATTTAGCCATAAATAATAATAAAAAAAACTTGCATATTCAGCGAGGGTTAGAGCACATTGGACGTGCCATCTGTAACTACTGTTAGTACAATAGGACCGGTCCCAGTGGGCCTAAGGGGTCAACTCTCTGGAGCCAAATGATAAGAAAGAGAATGGTATATGCTGTGTTCTGTGGTGTTAAAGTCTTCTGCGTCCTCCTTTTTTTTTATTTGTATACTTCCGCAGAGTTTTTGGGTTCATATATTCCTGATCAGGATAATAAAACCACATTTTGTTTTAAAGACGAATACACTTCAGTTTTTAATCATACAAGTTGACTCCTCTTTGTCCTGTAAGGGGCTCCTATTGACCGAAAATGACCATAGGTAGCTGCTTGCATGGTAGAGCTAAATGATCTGCTTGTAGGGTGGAGATATTCAGAGGCTGCAGGGTATTGTGTTGAACTTAGAAGTAGGAACCTCATCTCTGTAGGTTGGCAGATAAAAGGCTACCTATTTTTATGTTTGATGTTTTGGTCCTTGGCAATAACTTATATTTAGGATAGCCTTATGTCTGCCCCATGCAATCCTCAAGGGCATCGATTGTATTTTCTGCTTTTAGTATAACCAATTTATTTATTAAAACCAGGTGGAGCAGTAGGTACAGCTTATCTAGATTTCAATAAGGTGTTTAACACTGTCCCGCACGGTGAACTCATAAATTCATTGCAGTGTTTGGGTTTGGATGTTAAAATAGTTGAATGGATGAGGGCATTTCTTAGTGGTAGATGATGAAGGGTTGAAGTTAACGGTGAAAATTCAGAAGAATGTCTTGTTACCCTTGTAGGGTATCAACAGGCAAACTAGATAGACCAAAAGGTGGGCAAATTTGTAATGATTTAAGTGAATTAGAAGCAGGGCCGTAGGAAGGGTGAGGCTAGAGAGGCACTCACCTTGGGCGCAGCTGAGAGGGGGCACACAGCTGCCCGATCAGCAGCCTGCAGGGCTGGTTGGGAAGATCACAATCCCCCATCTAACTGGCCCAGCATCAGGGAGCGTGAGGTTTGTTACTTCAGACCCAGTCTTCCGTGCTCCCTAATCACTACGCGCCGGCAAATGATGCCGAGCGCCGGGATTTTACGTCATCCCCGCGCTCTGCATTAAATAGTGCTTAGGGAGCACTAAAGCAGAGGTCTAAAATGACAAACCCGCACTCCCACGAAAAGATGGAAGATGAGAAAGGTAAGAGATTTGGAGAAAGGTATAAGGGGAGTGTATGTGTGTGTGTATATATATATATATATATATATATATATATATATATATAGCGTATGTCTGTGAGCTTGTGTGTGTGTATGGGCAGGTGTGGGTAAGAGCAGAACACATTTCTATTATGTTAACACTTCAGAGCTGCAGCATGGTTCCCCGTGTAATTTTCTTTCTAGCTTTGCAGGACAATGATACACATGTAGCCAGACTCCACACAGTTCCATTCCACATCTCAGACCTTCTTTAGAATAAGTGTATTTGTGTGTTTGTAAGCTGATGTGTGTTAATGGGCAGGTGTGTCTAAAGGCAGTATGTATGGTCAGGTGTGTGTAAGGGCAGTGTATGTGTATTTGCGTATTAAAGGGCAGGTGTGTGTAAAGGCAGCGTGGATGGGTAGGTGTGTGTAAAGGGAGCGTATATGGGTAGGTGTGTGTAAGGGCAGTGTTTATCGTCAGGTGTGTGTAAAAGCAGTGACGGTATATGTGTGTTTGTTAGCTGGTGTGTGTGTGAGTTAGTATATGTATATGTGTATGTAAAGGTAGGGGTGTGTAAGGGCAGTGTATGTGTATATGTGTGTTTATAGGCAGGTGTGTATAAAGGCAGCATGTATGGGCAGTTGTGTGTAAGGGCAGGGTATGTGTATATGTTTGTGTTTATGGCCAGGTATGTGTAACCGCAGTATAAATAAAATAACCTCTGGAAAAAAAAGAGATGGGGGGCACAATTTTCCGTTCTTGCCTCGGGCGGAAAAGGAGCTAGCTACGGCTCTGATTAGAAGAATGTGAAAGGAATGTCAAAATTGTGAAAGCTGTAGTTCAGTGTTGATAAATATAAGATAATGCATTTGGGACAAGAAAAGTAAAGTGCCCAGAAACAGTATTTTTGGGTGCTATGCTGTTGGTGACAACTGAGGTGAGGGACTTGGGAGTAATTATTAACAATGACTTGTTAAGCAGGGAGGTAATGCAACAATGAGATAGAAAAGACAAGCAAGACACTTGGTTGTATCACTAGAGGCATAAATAGTAGAAAGAAGGGATCATATTATGTAGAGCTTGGAGGAAAGAAATGTTATGACAAGAGCTCATAATCTAAAGCTAGCGTGCCGGAGATTAAGATGTTATGCAAAGAAGGTTGACTTCACTGTGGGGGGTGGTAGGCAACTGGTCAACCTCCTAGAAGGGGTAGAGCTTAAAAAAGTAAGGGGGTTTAAAAACGCATGGGATAGGCACATGGTTATCCTGAATATTAGAAAAGACCAAAGGTTTGAGGTTTTTACAGATAGGCGGAGTGGATCTCATCTGCCATAAAATCCTAAAAACTCCCTATAGCTTAATTCAGTCCAGTTTTTTGGTATTATATATTTACCTAAGAATCAACAGCTACTTTATACATAATAAACTGAAATCCATGACACAATGTCTCTGTCCAACTAGAATATCTAGTTATATGTTTGTTCTGATGTTCTCTCCCTTCTCCTGCAAAGGCTGCCTGAGCCAACCAACAACAATAAGCAACTTAACAATATAGGAGGAATGATCAAGCAGATTGTGAGAACAGGAAGTTAAGTTACACTAGTGTGACATTGTGATGCCCTGTATTGTGTGTCCACATAATCAGTTATATTTTCCAGGACACATATTTAACATGCTGCTGACCAGCACATGTAAAGTGCTGCCCCCTGCAGTATGTGTGATGTATAACCTAACAGAAGGGAATCCATTACTCCCTGTTATAAAATACACATAACGCAGGGCAGCAGTCAAATGTTCTGCTCGTACACCATGAAGATTTTCTACAGTTAACATATTTTCTGCAAAAATACATCTATATGGCGCCTATATGGATGAACACTTCCTTTGCAAGGCGAACAGTGTTTGATAACATTTGGGAAATATTGCTCAGTTCATTACCTAGTAGCTGAATTGCATCAATTGTCTGGAAATACTGCCAGATTTCAACAAGGATTGGGGCATATTCTCAGTGAACATGCTCTACAGAAACAATATGCTTTGCTACAGATAATTATGGGTTTCAATGATTTACTAAAAAAAAAAAAAAAAAAAAGTGAGGCATAACTGTTCCTTTAATAGATTGCTACATTTGATGCCATTGGAAATGATTACTTAAGGATAATTATAAATATTATGTCTTTATATGTCATTGTTAAGACCTCCAATTTTGGTAACCAGTTCACTGAAATGGAAAAGGTTCAAAGAGAGGCAACAAAATGAATTTAAGGAATAGAATATCACAGCCACAAAGAATGAAGCATAATTACATGGGGAGGATATGATTACCATATGGTATATTGAAGGGCAACAAAAAAAGATCTGGGAATCTTTTCATTCACAGTCCTTTACAGAAAACATTTGGCATATCTTATACTCTAGGATTAGAAGAAAGGAGCTTTTATATTAAGCAAAGGAAATTATTTTTACAGTCAGGGAAGTTAACATGGGGAATGCACTGCTTAGGTTTAGGGAATTCAGTTAATGCTCTAGCAATAAGTTCGGGTACACAGGTGTATAGGGTTATAACGATGAAATGATTTTAATAAATGGAAAAAAATGACTGCCTTTTGAGTTAGGAATTATTTTTTTTACCCCTTTGGAACAAAATTAGGTAAAAGTCTGATTGTCTTTTTGATTGTCTTCTTCTGGATCAATAGATATCACTTTTTGGAAGGGGTAAATTTGATGGACTTCTTTTTCCTCTTTCATCCTAAATAGCTACAATTCACACTTCTAGCTATCCGGTGAGAATCTTGGGTCAGGCCACAGCAACTGCCCTGCCAAACCTTACCTACCCCTCGCATGAATCTCATGTTCACTATCCAGTGGACAAAAACTCCAACCATGTTCAAGAAGTAGATATCTACTCCGTGGCAGCTGGGTCCTATATCAAGGCCCATCCTTCAGTTTTCTGACATTTTCTCTTAAGTTAACTTGTCACCTTATTATTGTTTATGCTTCCCCATATGTAAGAGGCATGTCCCCTATGGGATGCATAGGTAAAAGTGCAGGCAAAACTGGGTAGCTGGGTGTATCTTTTGTTTGATGAACAAGGGGTCCTTTCTACCTTATGCACAGTTTAACAGAGAAACTGGATCTCTACAGCCTGACAAAGTCCAGCCATTGAGCTGTGGCATTAACTTGTATTTTAACAAGATTAAAATATATTTGTCCTGCGGATTAGCATACTTAAATCCCCCTCTGCCTTGCTAGGAGTGGCAGGGCACTTTGATCTGTGTTGCATGGCAAGAGTCCTGCCTGAACCCGGCCATCCGAGTGCCAAGTGTGAAATCCGACTGATGTCATTTCTTTTCTTCACTTTCTACATTCCTTCCCCACTTTAATTATATTTCCTCCACACAACTCTGCAGACTCATTCAATATGCAGGAAGCATTTAAAAACTATATTCTTGTGGGGGTTGGGGGTAAAAAAAGAGGATATTGCTTAGGGAGAGATAAATAAAAAAAACACTTATTTGTAATAAAAAAAAAAACTAGTATCTGAACTTTTTTAGGATGACGAGCGTTTAGTAGTATTTTTTCATCATATTACAAGCTCACTCCTTCCGTCTTGACCAAAAAAAAAAATATCACTGTAAAAAGTTGAAACAAAAAGCTATTTTAAAAAGCAGGGATTCTGTTTAAAATAATAATAATAATAATAATAATAATAATAATAATAACATTAAAATTAATTAATAAATAATAATAAAAATAAATAATAATAAAAATCTAAAAATTGTTTATATATATATATACATATATATATATATATATATATGTATATATATATATATATATATATATATATATATACATAGCTCTACATGTTAAGATGGTAAAATATATCATTTTAGTTTTAACAACTTTTTAGGATTATTTGTGCAGTGTGACAAGACTTTCTGAGGCTGAAGTTGGAAACTCATCATGCAAATAGGAGATTACATCTGTCATTCATAGTCCTGTGGTCTGGCCTCAGAGGTGCTGCATTTATTTAGGGACAGGAAATGAAGCACCTGCAGCTGTCACAGAAGCTTTGACCTTCACCCCAGTCTTGTGACCACAGACTCCATTCATTCTGCTGGAGTGTCTGGGAGAAAGGAAAGCTATTTTCTTATTGAGCTCATCAAGTCAGTGGCCTGGGCGTTACTTCCATATCCAAGCTGGGCAGAATGGGAATGCAGATGAGCTGCCAGTGCCTAGGAGAGCAGGTCAATGCCTGGGAAATGCTCCTCTCAGACAACCTCTATTGTCTGAAATTTTCCACTGCTTTCCACTTGCTCCATAGACATTGTGACAGGTAACACAATATTACACTCACCACCTTGAGCTCTCTCCCCTTCCACACATAGGGCCCAGTTGGGAAGTATTGCATCATTACTGCATGCAACTAGGGGACAGAAATTAATATAAAAAAGGAAGAAATAAAAGGTTATCATGTTTCGTATTCAAATGAGAGATGCACAAGTAATTTAATTGTCTGGTTGCCTTATTTGGATAATTGATATAAAGGTAGATATGAACATGGCAGGTAAGAACCATTGACCCATCTATTTTGCAAATTTTACCTGCTGTAAGGACTCAAACCTTAATCAGGGGTTGGTCATGTCTTAGATTCAGGAGCCATATGCCCTATCCCATGCATGTTTAAATTCCCTTACTGTATTAGCCTCTACCACTTCTGCAGGGAGGCTGTTGTTCCATTATCTACCACCCTCTCCTTAAAGTAAAACTTCCTTACATTATAATTAAACTTCTAACCCTCCTGTTTAAGATAGATAGATCCAATGCAGTAAAATAAATAACAATAATTAGAAAAATAACACAACCAAATAACCTTACTCTAGATTTTAAGTGTAAATTCTAACCTAATTGTATGGCTTACCCTGAACACAGAACTACTCCAAATACAAATAGCCTACCCGCTCATTATGTTTTTTATACCTTTATTGCCTACTGAAATAGGTCCAACAGAATATTTTGATACTGGATGTGACATATGAAAGGTGCTGTTTTATTAACTATGCTGAATTGAACACTTTTGTAACTAAATGCAGCATCACTGCTAACCATTCCTAGGAAAAAATCTTTAATCAAGAAAAAATGTATTTTTGCTGGGAGTATTTAATTGCCACATGACACAGAAACAGGTCTGATAGGTAATTGTCATCCAAACTGCAAAAAAAGTGGAACAGCTCCTTTAAAATATCTACATTATTATTTAAGCCTCCAATGTTGGGAGAGTGATTTGCATATTGTTACATATACAGTATACATTATGCATGTCAATATGTCACAGGTTCCAATGACTCAATAAAGTAACACTATATATATTTGTAAAACACACATCAACTTTTTCCTGGCATGGCAAGGGGTTCTGAAGAGTGTGACAAAATACAACAATGAGAACTCTCACTAAAAAAATAACTCCAAAAATGACATAAAAATGAAAAGATTTCTTCATGCTTGGAATAGTCTTCAAAATGGAATTTCATATATGGTTGAGTTCTACTGTTTCACAAGAGCAGAATGTTCATTTTGACTTGGGAAGGAAAGTTCAGAAACATTGTAGAGAGTTTGCCAGAAAGCTAGATGACACTTTTTTGTGTCTGTGGAAGAAGAACGAAGAGGGAGGGTAGGGGGCGAATTTGGCAGCAAAATGATCTGAATACTGAGCATGAGAAGTAAAGTGACTTTTTGAAGAAGAAGAATCAAAGCTGGAGTAGCCTAAACCCAGGATATAAAGATACCCCATCTTCAAGATCATGGCACAGGGGTCCCTGCAGGTGTTCCCTTTCTAGGTGCTTCATTTCATTTTACTGTTTAAAAGAGAGTTATGAGTGGGGAGCCAGGCAGAACTGAAGCCCCTCTTCCTGTCTCTTATGGTTTTATTTAAATGGGGGGAGGTCGACCCCTTTGTTACCAAAGGCGCTTTCTTGCTGTGTTTTCATTGTATTTAAGATTTCATAAAACATAATGGATTTGCACCCTATACGCAGTGCACCAGGTCTTATAAATATACACTCCATCCTATGAGAAATTTGTAAAAGCGATATTAAATTTAAAGTGTTTACAAACAAGAAAAAGCCAATTGTTTCAAAACACACAGTAGCTTCAGATTTTTTTTAAAATAAACAAAAAATTCTGTGTATCCAAAAGGGATATAAAATTGGGAGAAAATATGCCGGATTCCTAGCAAAACTTTCAATTAATGCCATCTAAAAGTACACAGATAATTATTGTCATTATGGCAATATTTTGGGCTTAATTATCTTTTTTTTTCCCCTTATAGAAAATAGCCCCTGTAATGCTTTTACTTTCCTTTAATTAAAAATAAATGACCTTGTGGTTGTACTATAAATTCCCTTTAAGTCTGGACAATGACGATGGTTTTCATGACATCATCCAATATCTAGCTTAAATAGAGGCTTAAGTGAAATGTAATGAAATTACCTTTTGGCATTAAAAATAAAAGGGTTGCAGGGTTAAAATGGAGCAAATAGAAGCTGTAAATCTAAAATATAATTATTATACAATATCACGACTCAACTGATGATTATATTGTATTTCAGAGGTTTCCATAAAATATCATTTAATTGATGTATGGTATATTTTTAAAGCTACATACAATTGTTTAATCAGGATGCATGATGTTTGGTTTATAGCAAATATACTGGGAACTCACTATTGATTAGGACTCATTGGCTTATACTGGGTCAGCTCCTTTGTCAAGTTTATGTTTTAATTATCTACGTATGAAACATGCTCTGACTGCATGGCTAATTAACCCATTCTGTGCTCAGAGTGGATGCATCCCTTCTGGGATGTTTGCACCATATACACTGATAAATTGTGGGCTCACCTGCTGATCTCCTCTTCTGTTTTTCCTTTACCTAATAGTGTTAATAATTCCTCCCCATGGTCCAGAATGGAAGCCAAGTGTGGCAGCTTGATACTATTTCACAAAAACTGTTTCCATTCCAGCTTGCCAAATATTTACAGCCAAAACACGAATAATAATAATAATAATAATAATACATTTAGAATGTTGCACTATATTTTGTATTTTATTATGTATGACATTAATTTGCGATTTTTACGCTTTCAGATTGTTGTATGAGGTCAACAGGTGACATGGTAGAATCAGTAGGAACTTTTGTAAATGTTTGTTGTATTTTCTTGAGTAAGTTGGAGATTCCACGGACACAAAACATTGAAAATATTTCCCAATAATAATAATTAATAATATCTGTTTTATCTGCTTACTAAGTAAAAAGTTATGAGATGAGATCCGAATAACACAAAACACTTTGCACATGTTAAATTGTTTTATTTTCTGAGTTTCTTGGAGAATTGAGACACACAATGAAATGAATTCTTTACATGTCGGTTAAACAGGACATTGATGGTTTAGAAAGGTGGAATTAATTCAATCAGTGAAATCTTGAATTTGACACAAAGTAACACTGATACAATCTGGAATTTAGCTAATCGATTAACCGATTTCTCTCTCACCCAAAATAAGTCATTCACATGAGATTTTCATAAAGTAAACAGCATTGTGCAATGTAGTTTTATAGCTAAAAATGAATTTTAAGGCAAACCAACACATTCATCCATTAGGGATGACCAGTCCTGAATTAGTGTTCAATTAAAACATAATTTCTTGAAATATCCTATATTTAAACATTCAGCGTTGATGGGAAAAAAGACACATTTAAAAATGGATAGAAGAGGGAAAAAGATTTAATCAAAAAGGGAAATATTTTATTTACATTGTTGTACATTTAAAAATAATAATTATTATTATTGGTGAAGAGCAAACACAAATGGCGACATATCGTATTTACAGTGTTCATTTAAATGATTCAGAAGAATAAAAAGTTAGGTGATTCTATAGTATAATATATATATATATATATTCTGAAGGTAACTTAAACTTGGTGGCAGATAGAGATTTATGTGTATTTTTTCTAAGGTTGTATAGTTTTCTTTTTGTTAGGTACAACCCCCTAAAATCATACACCAGGGGACATATACTAGATTCAATGCACTGCTCTGGGCTGGAAGGGGTTAATAAAATGCCCCTGCCTTTTCCAAGATTGTGATATAATTTCTGTGTGTATCCAGATCCACATTCAAAGATTGACTACAGTCTATACACTTCTAAAAAATGATGTATCGTGGGGGATGGGGGCAATATTACCTACCCCCCTTCCCTCAGTTATCTAATTAGATAAATATGCACACAGATAATTCTAGAATAATAGAATGGAATAACAAAAAAAAGATTTTATTAGCACTATAAATTATTTTATTGTTTACGGAGTATGCTTTGTGTTTTTTTTACCATTGGGATGACTTAAAACGAAATGTTTTAGGCATTTAATCGCCATGAACTCTTTATGGGAAACGGCAAAGATAGTGCGAAAGGGTGTTTTGGAACTTTTTGGGTTAAGGAACTTGGACAAGCAAATAGAGGAGCCTAAATTAAACTTTCATTGGGTGTCATATATCCCAAAGGAAGGAGTGGGGCAAAAATAGGGTATTTCAGGGTATTTAAAAAAAGGACACAATTATTTCAGAGCCAGAGAGATACACAATGCATTTCGCTCTGCAGCTCTCTATTATCCAGATATTTGACCATTTGCTTTACTTTCGTACTTAATAATTATATCTAAAAACGTCACTAGTCACAAAAATATCAACATGTTGAACCTTCACCAAGATCAAGAAAGTGATTTCCTAAATTTCCCTGACCATCAAGGCAACTCTCAGCCAACACACTTCTTATGGAAATCAGACATATAAAATTGGGCTTTGAAGAGAAATAATGACATGTATTTAGAGTTTTAGAAATTCATAACTGTATATTAACCCCCACAGATCTCATCCTAGATGCAGAGATTGGAAAATCCACAGGACATTAAAAAGAAAAAAAAAACAACTCTAAGTGCAAAACTGTATATTACATTCGCTTATAAATAAACCGAATTCTGCAGCACTTTACAGAACCATAAAGACATTATTTTTTAATTAAAATATGAAGATGATGAAATTAACCGTTTAAGTACTATAGGAGTAAGGAACTCCCACTGAAGCACTGAAATGGTTAATGTGCATGTCAAAATGCAAATCCCCACCGTTCCTGCTTTCATATTAAGATAAAAAACAAAAAAGAAAATTATAACATAAGAGAAACAAAGAACAAATATTAACAATTTATTAAATTCACAGTAGTGCGAAGTGCAGCAATAAATCTTTGGACTTTAGCAAAAGTTGTTTAAATTTCAATGTTCTCACGTTTTCTCAACGTCCAAACATCCATTAATATCACTCAGTATAAAATAAGGTCTAAACAGAAAATAATTGGTAGCCTCTAGAAAAAAAAAATCACAAAACAACAAAAAATAGTTCAATAGGATTGATTATTTTGGAATTGTGTCTGCCTGTATATAATAATAATATTTACACATAATATTTACCCCAGTACACATTTTGTAGCACAATGCTGGTTTAATTCTTTATTCACTGGCCCTTTAAGTTTTTTTTTGTTGTAAATTAAAAACTTTCTTTTAAATTATTGCATTTTTAAGACATTTGCATCACTATTACCCCTTCTATTCGCTGTCTGATTTGCTGTCCTTTGAAGTGGTGGAGTGGTTGTAGAGTCCTTGTGCCATCAGATGTAATGCTAAGGAATTCTTGCTTCCTGTGGCTTTCTTAATTTTAGCTCTTTTGTTCTGAAACCAGATTTTGATCTGAGATTCGTTTAGATTCAGTTCCTGAGCCAAACTTTGCCTCCTTTGCTCGGTCAGATACCTGTTTGTTTGAAACTCAGCCTTTAGCCTCTGCAGTTGATCCGCAGTGAAGGCTGTTCTTGGTCTTTTGTCCTCCTTATTTACTGCTTTCTTCTTTGGTTTACGAGACCTTGGACCTAAAGAACACGATAAGAACAAATACACTGATAAAGTCCCAAAACTCAATGATTCATCTATATCTATATCTATATCTATCTATCTATCTATCTATCTATCTATCTATCTATCTATCTATCTATAGATAGATATACCCTTGATATATTTATCATTATTATTATTAATATTATTATTATCCAAAATAATAATTAAGTCACCATTCCAATTCCTCTGTATACAAATACTTTTATCCCATATGATATCTTTGTATTCCACACTAGATCCAATAAAGTGCCCTATAAAAACATTTCGAATCTAGCACTTTATATGTAAAAGACATGCAGCACCAGAACCTCTATGTATATTTAATAATACCCAAAACTGTGTAATGTACCATCCCACTGAAGTTTTATTAAAACAAGCTTTCTATGTAGCCGATAATCACTTTTGGTGATTTAGAATTAGTTAAGAAATTTGATGTAGCTATTTTGTTTCAAATTTCTGGATGATGTGTGCTGAAGAAAAATACACGAATATTCTTATTTCATGAGAAATGTATATAATGTAACCATTCACAGGGGTCGAATGTACCCATCAGTTTCTTACATTGATCGAATGATATTTCTCATATTTTGTTTGCTTTTTGTGCGTTTTTGAAGACTGCGCATAAAGTCTACATGGATAGTTAGATTTTAATTTATGCTATTTCTATACCCCAATAAAATGGCAGGGAAAATAGATCTATGGGGCATTTTAATACGCATTTTTTAAATCCAGTTTAGATTCAGATTGAGTTCAATTGGGCCAGGAGAAGAAGCTGGGACATTATTGTGCCAGTGGCAAAGCAAAGGCTTTGTTATAGTGTTGGGGCCAATGTGTTCTGGAGCAAATGATAAATGCAGACTATTGCCCCAGCCTCTGGTGATGGGCTCCAGTTTACAAGAGGGGGATGATTGCTATGGGTACATTATTTGCCCCTCCCCCTCACTCCTTTCTCCCCACTCCACTAAATTCACTTGAAATATTAACATCACATATATTAGTCATTCATCTCAGCTAATTATTGGGTTCAAGATGCCTACCATATCTCTTTAATAATGAAATCTGCTATATAATGCATTTGGGGGTAGTGGGCTTTGCAGGCTGATTTTCTGCTGGATCTTTTTGTATTTTTGTTGGATTTTATTTCTTCTCCCCACCTTCCTACAGTGTTTGAACAATGAATATAGATTAGGAGAGGTTTGTCAATTGTCCATATTTTTCTTTAATCCCAGGTTTCATTTGAGAGCCAGATATATGAACAGGCTGTGCATTGTGCGCAGAAACAGGGGACGCTGCCCTGTATCGATTACCTGAGAGTCTGATCAATGCCTGATACAATTCCAAATCAATCCCCTGCCCTTCACTGAATTTATCCTCCATATCTAGCCCCTCCATACGTGTTCCACTTTATATATTCCCCATGTCTGTGTTCTCCAATCGGTCTCTCAGCACCTCTTCTCCCCAAATATCCCCAGACATTACTGTGAACCTTTCAATGCCTAGCCTACCAAAATCCCTATCCACGCAATCTATCCCTGTGTCCTAATTACCCCCGTCATCATTCTATATATCCTTTTTATTACTCTCTACCTTGACAGTCATAATCTGGTTGCCCATGTCCTAGCCCTGCTGACACCTCTGCCGGTGGCTTTTACCCCATGTTTAAGTGGCCTTATTTAACTATGTCCCCTGCCCTTATTTTCTCTGTCTCTCTATCCTCGGTCTCTTTATCCATTTGAATGTCCTCATTCACCAAGTATCTCCATCATTATTCTCACTCTGCAAGCTTTCCTTATTCTCTCTATACCATACTCCCTTCCATTGATCAGCTACCCGTATTATCCATGCCATTATATCCCCTCCTTCCTTATCTTTATTATACCCTCATCCTAACAGCCTTCTTTTTTGCTGCTAATTCCTGACCATAATTTATCTATGCGCCCAGTTTTTTTGTTTAATCACCGCCCCTTTAATATCTCCTTTTCTCTTTTTGATCTCTTTCCCCCTATCAATTTTCTCTTTTCCCCTTCCTCTCATCTTTCCTCCATAATATTCCCTTCTTCACACTGTCTTCCCTCCCAATAAATTCTATTTGTAACTTACCCTCTCTTCCCATCTTTTTTCCTACTCTTTCACCTCATCCCTCTTATTCATCCTGTCTTCTCCCCTATGCCTTTCTCACCATCTCTCCCTTTCATCTCAATAGGTTTGCATCCTCTGCACATCTCCATGTCTTTGTGCAGAGA
Source organism: Spea bombifrons (assembly GCF_027358695.1). Taxonomy (NCBI): domain Eukaryota; kingdom Metazoa; phylum Chordata; class Amphibia; order Anura; family Pelobatidae; genus Spea; species Spea bombifrons. Next base: position 6,866,645 of record NC_071091.1, on the reverse strand, counting down.
AACATGTCTAATCTCACATTACCATGCTCTCACTACGTGTACAGCATGTATGTTCCCTGTCTCCCTTTTAACAATCATCTCTCCCTCTACCCCTCCACCATCCCCTATTTCACTCCTTTCTTTACACGTGTTTTTACTACAACCTGCCATCAATCCTGCCTCCTTCACCCGCATATCACAACAGAACACGTGGGATTGCATAAGGAACCTCATTGGAAACATCTCACCCACCTCCCCATTCGATATCCCAACAGGACCCCCAAAATCCTGCTGGAGTGTGGGGGGGTACTGAGTACCCTTTTCCCATTTCAGATACATTGGAAAAACCCTTTGAAGTGTAATCTCAGTGGGAGTTTGATTTCTCATAATGTCATTTACTACAACACGCTATACCCTTTTCAATTCTTCATTTAGTACACATGGGGTACTAATGAAGTAGTTTACCGATTATAATAGGTCAAACAGATAACATATATGTATCTTATGTATAATAAAGCGTTAAGGTCACACATGCACATAATGCACAGAAAATCCCAGTTCATAAATAATTATAATAACAGACGTTCCATTTCCAAAGAATATAGGGGGGGATACATTAAGTGTAGTGTCAACCTCTTAAATTAATCTATTTCTAATTTCTAATATAGATTTTTGTTTTGGGGTCAATCAATTTCAATGAAAGTATCCCCCAAAACGCCATGCCAGTTGTAAGGGGAAAAAAAACTATTTTTGTATTTTAAAAATAAAATATTAATTTTATTAACATGTGTTTATGAGATGTATTCACAATAATTTATGGATGAAATTTAGAAATATTCTTTTAAAATACTTAATATAAAATAACTGAATTTATATGTTTTATTAAATATATTTAATTAATGAAGATTTTATCAACCTGTTTATTTAGATTTTTTTCATTAACATATTTTAAAATTCTCTCTCTCTCTCTCTCTCTCTCTCTCTCTCTCTCTATATATATATATATATATTTGGTGATGCAAGTTATTTTTTTCTAATTGTAATTGCTGTGTGTAATATTAAATTAATTTAAAATAGAATTAATTTAAAACCGGTATTAAAAACTGAGATTTGGCCTGTACCATCGGATTTTAGAATTAAATATTAATACAGACTGGGAGATATCCAGAACGAACAATGGACTGAATTTGATTATTGAAACAAAACTTCAGTATAAATATAAACATTTAGTATAATAATTTCCGTGTATGTGAAATATATATTTTGTGTTACAAATTATTCTATAAAACAAATTAATGAGCAAATTAATGAATCGCTAATCTTTTAAGCACATATATTTCTGTTAAAGTGCTGTTTTATTACGAATTGCCTTTGGCTAAGGAATTAAGTGAAATTATTCTTTGCTCAGTAACATGTTTCACTTAAAATGCTAAATCTTTTATACGTGTAAATTTTCAATAGGATATTCTGTTGGTGCTATTTGTGTTTTAATTACCCTAAATGATTTCAGTTTGCACTATTTTCCACGCTTAATGCAGGTATTATCCGACTTGCATAGTCAGTTATTGAAAAGCCTATGAAAATAATAAATATTCCCATAAAATTTTGGCATCTGAGTCTTTAAAAAGAACCTTTTTTTTCCAAACAACAAATATCTATTCTTCCCCATATAATCTATTCTTTTTTATTTATTTTTAAAGGTAAAACAAAGGGTTAATCAAGGCAATACTGAATCTTCCAGAATGAACCAAACTGATATTTCCCCCAGCAAAACTTGGGTTCTCTCCCCACATCCAAAGGTTAACCAGGGCAGGATCTAATTGAGCCAGGTGCCAGTGTCTTACCTGATGAAGGTCTGTCTGAGTACCTGGTGCAGTAGACCCAGGCTGGCCACAACATTGGCTGTTGGTGGTTGTTAGAGCTGGCTTGGGAACTGTCAGAGTCTGAGCTCAAGGAAAGATCTCCACTATGTCCTCTAGATTTAAGAGCTCCATCAATGCTCCCCTCACATTTCTTATCTCCAGTGGCAGTAATGGTTTTGGAGACCCCTTCTCCATCAGTAACACTACTAGCTCTGTGCTGTCCAGAATCTACCCCAGAGCGAGTCACACTGTCCCTGACCGAGAAAAGCTCATCCTGTTGGGTTGTCCCTTCTTTCCTTCTCCCGAATTCCGGCCGTAGAATATTATCAATGAAGAAGTTGGTGATCCTGTGATGAGGCTGGTGGTTTCCAGGAGCCTGGTGTAGGGGTAGAATCACCCTGTTGGGCTCCTCTCCTGACTCCTGCTGTTGGTCCACTTCCCTGTGGTTCTGATCATTTTCTTCCATGCTGTAATCCCAGATCTTGTTTTTTTATTTTTTTCCTCCACACTTGCCTTTAACCCTCTCTGCTCCCTCTTGATCCAGTCAGCTAAACATTCAAATCCCAGCTTAAAAGCAAGCTTCAGCTTCTAGATTTCTGTGGATCACTCTTAGCCTGCAGATATTACTGGTTCAGTTCTGCAAACCAACGCCTGATCCTCTTTTCCAAACCGGAGTCATGCTGATCAGTGCTCCCGAAATGCAGATCTTGTGGGTAAATCATTCAGGAGCGAAGAAAAAAAAAACATCAAGCACTTGTATGGATCAAGGCTGCAATTGAGAGTGTGGAAAATACACATATAGCATAGACAAAAAAAAAAAGAAAAATAATAATAATAATAAAAAAAGCAAATTTCTACAAATATTCACAAGGTAGACCGGGCATTATTTTTCTTGTAAATAAATCCAGGGTGCTTCTAAATATTTAAAAATAAAAAAGGCTGTTTGGAGTGGATATTTTTTGAAGCACTCACTGGACCTGAAATACTTTCACTCCGGATTTACGTTCTTATTTTTAATAGAGCCTCACAAGTGACGTTGGAGACCGGTTTCCTAGACACGTGCCTTCAGCCAATAGGAGAGCTCATTTTCATCACATGACCCTGGTGCTCTTTAGTAAATTGACAAGCAGGATTCTCCACCCTCCCTTTCTCTCCCCCAATCCCCCCACCTCCCTTCTTTAAAGCTGCAGTGTTCCCAAAGAACTGATGTGTATGAAATAACATTATCAACACCGAATCCAACTGCTTCACATCTTTGTTTGATCCAAATAAGCACCCAGTGCCATATATATCTTTTTTCTTAGAATGTATTAGTGAAATCCCATAATAATCCAGTCCGTGGTGAATAAAACATTTTAAAAAAGATCACACAAAGGAGATTACCCTCTGAAACCTACTTTTTATGTCCTCACTATTACTGAAATTATCCTCTTATCTGATGGGTTCTTCATGGTGCACTTAGGGGGGGGGGTAGATCATCAGAGGATTATGTAAACACAGGCAATTAGTAATACATTTCATTTTGATATGCTGTTTAATACACAGCTATCCCCTTCGCCCTAGCTAAATGCAAAATTAGTTTTTTTTTTAATCATTGGGCAGAACAAAATGTTATGTTTTCATTTAGAGAGAGTCCAGCTAGCACCTTTAGGGTTAAATCACCAGATTACTTCTCAAGCATTAAGGTTGTGATTATGAAAAAAAAAAACAAGAGTAAAGAAAGTTCTCATCATCTGGCATTTGGGTGTTTGCTTGAGTGATCTGGGTTCTGTGAAAGTCATGAAGAGGTCAGTCAGTGGAAGACATTATGTTAAATGAGCACATGACTCACATCAGTCACAGCCAAATAGCAAACTCCAGAGCAGGTCCTACACAATCACACCTCACCACTCATCATGCATACAAAAAATCCCCACTCATGACTGTTAGTAGGTATTGTGTTGCAAATGTAATGGAGCAGAGAATGGCTTGGAGCTGTGTATGGGGGGGGGGGGGGGGTCGAGTTGCATTAATACAAATGGATTTCCAGATTCCACTTTGGAACTATGTGGTTTCTAGAACAAATATTAATATGTAATTATCCGTTATTGCATTGAAAGATCATACAGCACAGCGCAATATCAACACGCTGCTGTAGAATGTCTACTAATTGTAGTGAATAATTAATTCCTGGTAATAGGATAAAACTGTAAATGTGACGAGATTGTAAGTTCACAATTGCAGGGAGGACCTTCTGTCCTTCAGTATGTGTTAATATTATTGTCACTTCCATATATGGTCATTTATTGTGACGGTCCACTATCATAATAGCGCTAGGAGTCGGTTGACGCTATCTATCTATCTATCTATCTATCTATCTATCTATCTATCTATCTATCTATCTCTATCTATCTATCTATCTATCTGTCTGTCTGTCTGTCTGTCTGTCTGTCTATCTTCCCATACGTAATACTGCGTTAGAGGTGGGTTGGTTGTAGAACTCCAATTCCCAACATCCTTAGACCCTAAGGAGTAAGAGATTCCACCGCTAATGTATTATGACAGAGTACCGTCCCTAAACACCACCTATTGACACAATAGGAGACGCAGACTATAAAATGATAAAGCAGTCACTCAAAATAACTATGTATCTGTGGAGGTAACAGAGCCAGGCACTGAGATCATACATAAATTATCAGGAATCATGCAATTAGCAAGCGCACTAAAGGCTCAGAAAGCCTCTGATACTGGCAGCCAGGAGGGTCTCCCTTTAAAGATAGAGAATTGACCTGAAAATGTGAGTTTGCCTCTGTAATATAATGTTAATATTATTTATCACCGATATTTTATTGGGTGGATATATCAGAATAATCAGTCAAAACAGGAGACAAGTTTGTGGCATTTTAATGCACGCGTGGGTGTTCACAAGTACGATTATCACAGGGTTTGTGTTCAGGGTAATGGACTAAATTATATATCTGGCTTCTGTAGGTACATTTTAAATTGCAAGTTGTCTTTGACGTCAATCACTTTGGAACTCTTGGGTTCAGTGGTCATCTCTTATTTACTGTCCCTCTAAGATGAGCAAGTAATTCCCAAGGGCACCAATAATTTATATTCCTTTAATTGGTCATATAAGAAGCATATCCAATGGGTAGCATGTAAAATACGACTTTTAATCATTTTATCTGTATTTAGGACTAGAATTAGTTTACATAATGACACAAATGTGGGGTATTTTATACATGGCCCAAACCAGAAGTCCAAAGGTCTAGGTTCTGAAGTGTACTCTTGAGCCAAGTCTCATAGAGCCTGACCTTCTTATATTTTAAAAGAAACTGACCAAATATCTTTTGATGGGTACCTGCAAAATCCACAGGCAATCGGATACAAATAGAACCAAGTCACAGTAGTGTCAGTATGGGTTTTGTATATTCTTTAAAGGATTTTATGACAGACCCAGCACAAGTTGGACCAAAATCCAAGTTATACATACATTCGTGTACAACATATTTTGTAACATAATATCTCATGTACAATGTGGCTGAAACCTAGTATTCTTGAATGGTTGGACATTTGCAAATGTTGAGCATTTTCAGTTCATCCAGCACTTGGAGGGTTAACATGTCAAGATGCCCACTGAACAGGTGGATTGATCTAATCTGCCACTTTTGCAAATTATTTTAGTGGAGTTGAAACTCTTCTGTATGCAGATGAGATGGCATTGCATGAGGGAAACTATTGAAATGCTCAGCCTTGACAGGGCCATAAGTATTAATTACATATTAAGACTGCTATATACTACCGACCGAGTCTATCTAAATGTTCAGTGCCGGAGGGTGTGTAGCTGCTGGAACTGCCATGGTTAAATCTGGGGGCACAACACTGAGAAAGCCTGGATTTGGTTGAAATCATGTTTCTCCCTAAGATACTTAAATTCATGAGTGATCTTACATGTGTTTATTCCATATAGGTACCCAAGTATCTAATGCAGATACCATTAGAAAAGAAGCAAAGTACCTCCTAGACCTAAAATGTAACTGTGATTGTTTATTAGTTTTACCACATATGGGCATCATTGGACTGCACCCATAGTCAGGTGTCAAAAGCCCACTGAGTGGGTGGCTTCCCCCACGCAGGAGGTAAGCAGTTGACCTTGCATCTGGTAGGCCGTCATAATTGGTATGCACTAATGAACTTGGCATCTTATTTTACTGAAGTGCTTTCTTACAGATGTTGACCTTTTGTGTGCCAAAGGGTTAAGTTCTTTTTTTTTCCATTGCATTCCCCTTCTTCACTCCTCCAGCTCACCAAAACATGTTTATAATTGCATGAGGAGAAGAATGAGTCTCATGGTGTCATGGAGGTCATAGACACCTTTTTGTGGTGTCTTTGTTATATCACACATGAGCCCTCCAGCTTTCAAGTTCTGAGCTGCATCTTATTAGAAAAGGGGGCATTCATGATAAGAAAAAAAACAGCTTCTGACTAAAGATAGATAGGAGCCCAGGATTTCTTCTCTAACCCTGCGGGGACACGGGAAGCAGTCCCACCAAGGGTACACACAAACTGGAGTGCAGGGTCCACAGATGAGGATGTTATATTTGACTTAACAGTGAGAGCCAGTAATTAGGGCTACCCTTAGTCTTGACAGCTGGAGTAATAGGATGCCTCTGTGGGTTTTGGGCTGGGGGGGGGGGAGGTGGAGAGACATCTCTCTCTCCAGTGGCTGCAACAAGCATATTTTGATCTCTGTGATGGGATCCACATAGCTAACTATATTTAAAAAAAAAAAACAAAAAAAAAAAAACAAGAAGGTCACAACCTAACAGTATATTTTTTCTATGCTGCCCCCAAGTCATCAAAATATATTGTCTGCTCTTCCCTTGACTTAGTGCTTCATCTACAGGGGAAATTGAAGGCTCCATTGTCTGCATTGACTATGAATAAAACGCTACTTTGTTTCAATTTGAAGCTTTACACACACACACACACACACACACACACACACACACACACACACACACACACACACACACACACACACATATATATATATATATATATATATATATATATATATATATAATGGAACACAATGTTACAACATGAAATTACACGAAAATGTAAACAACTATCCGAGCCTGGAGTATCCAGGGCATGCTTTATAACATTTTAACCTCTAAATGTTTGGAATCCTTGATCTGCCATATTTATTTTTTAACACCTGGAATTGAATTGTAAATTTAACCCTTCAGTTTCATCCAGAAATATTTAATTTAAATAGTGGGCAAAGTAGATTCTGTTGTACGTTACACGCCCAAGCAATGAAGGGGTTAATCACTCTACTCTCAGAGTTAGAATAAGACAGTCCCATAGTATGCAAGATGATATTTGCAAGGGTTTACAGAGATATCAATTACACAAAAAACTTATCATGCCAGAGGTGTTAGGACTCTACAGTAGCCAGAACATGTTGCTTCTGTTTAATTTCTGTCTGTGAACCCACATATGCCATTCCGCTTTGGCTCCTAAGAACTATTTTTCAATTACTTTTAGTCTAAAAATACCTTATAATTACACTTTATTAAGTTTGTCACATTCCAAGGATCTCCCCTCAAGGGTAAAATCAAACGCACTGTAATATTTGCACACTGTGCTTAGGTACGAAAAATAAAATGATTTTGTTTTCTGACAACGTTTCTTCCCCCTCATCTTCTTCAGAAAGTCAGAAGATTTTACGTGTGCAGATGAGGCACAAAATCTTTGGAGTTAAATTTTAAGATTTATTCTTTTCTATATATTAATAGTTAAGTAAAGGCTAGAGGTCTGAACCAGATAAACATTAACCATGTGTAATCCTCCACCATTTTATACAGGAAAAGGACTCCCGCTAACAGTGTAGCAGCTCATGCCCATTTACTGCATGTATTTATATACCTTTTCTAGATTAAGGCATAAAAACACTATGATATATAATGTACACATCCACAAATCATTTGTCCTCAACTTTACCCAGCCGCCAATAAGATTGTGTAATTAACCCCCTTAGTGCCACAGTTACATAGTTATCCATAGCCACATTATTAACCTTTTCGCTCTTTTCGGTGTCCCACATATTCTGGCACTGAAAGGGTCAGGCGTGTGGTTTTATTGCTGTTTTGTTTATCCATGGCAGTGACAATTAACTCCATGTCATTAGGAACACCCTGAGAATGTGCTGACATTTTTTTCCTCTCTTGATGATTGGCATGCAAATGCCTGGTGTGCCGTCTGACTATGCAATAGGTGCCATGTGTCAGTGTCTGAGATGGATGGGGATTATACAGAAGCAGAACTAACCCCAGGCAGCCTGACCTGCAGAGTTATTAGGATCCAGCACCTTGGAGTGTAAAGGTTAGAAAACTGATGATGGACTTTCTGCCCCCCTAGATTACCCCTCCTAATCCCCCTTGTGCTTGAATCAGCAGCTTCTGGGTTCCTGCCTCAACCAGTCAGCCTGCTGCTTTTTCCTATGGGGCAGATCAAGAGGTGTGGGGGGTATTATAAACTAAACTGGTATTCAATCTGCACATCTATGCACAGCCAAACTTTGTCTGCTACCCTCCTGCCTCTTACTGGATTTAACAAATTACCAATGCTTAGAGAGATTGTATTACATTAACTGACTTCAATAAATATAGATAGATATTTACTTATTTGATTGAATACTATTTATAGCCATCCAACATGTACTTACATATCCTTATTAAACATAAACCCCCTTTATAATTTCACTACTTATCGAGAATGTACATTATTAACAAAACTAACTTGCATTTTTACATATCAACAAGATTCTGTAAACCTATGTTGTTGTTATTGTGTGCTTGTCCCCTATAATATTTTTATGTACACCCCTATAATGATATATCATATATGTAATATCATTTAGATGTGGTTAATATAGATCTTTTAATATCATTTGGATGTGGTTAATATAGAGTCATGCAATTCAACATCATTTCTGAATTCGTTGTATGTTGTTTATTATATATTATATTACATTTTCCATTCTGATTAAGTCATTCCTGTTATTTCTAGCCCTTTCTGTGTTTTTACATGTAAAATAATTTGGTCAAAATTGTTTCTGTTTTATATTATATATCCTATGTCGGTGAAAATAAGAATCTAACGCGCAAATTTTCAAGAACATTTTATATAAATATTATCTAAAATCTACCCACAATAGATAATTCTATTCAGGAACAAACAGAAAGAAAACATGCATTTTAAAAATACATGTATCTTATATATCACGATATATATAGGACTGCAAATAATACATGACGTACAATTAAGTATATATTTGTTGTGGATTCGGATTATCTTCAGTAACCCGACTATAAATATAGTAAAATCCCAGAATTATCTAGAGAGTTTGATCAAAAGTACTTTTGTAGAAAATTGATGTCACTGATGTAAGAAATATAGAAATATTTTATTGGTGGCGAAACATGTACATATACAGGTCTTTTATAAAATATAAGTAGAAACTTTATTTTTAAAAGTCCTGTTGAGGCACACAATTTATCTATTGCAGAGTCATGCTCTCCAATTCTTTTAAGGGTTAATTCGTACAGAACAGCTAATCCTTCCAGTCAAAACAGTTTTCTGTGTGACTGTGATGTACTATTGTGGACCATTTAAAGAATTAACACTGGTCAGATATGGGAAATTAGATCCAACACAAGGCAAGGAGCTTCCCATATGTGTTTTATCCACCTCAAATCCTCTGGATTTGCACTTCTCCTTCTACAGCCTAATGAGATCTGGTTAAATGACCCTAATGAACTAAATTAACTCAACTTCCTTTGCTAAACTTTAATCTGTGTCCTAAACTTTAATTTCAAGAAAAATACTGCATTTGGATTGATGTCCCACTATGCTACAATTGACAAAAAACACTGCTATAAGAAAGGCGCTCTCCTTCCACCTTTACAAAGAAAAATGAACCTTAGAAAGCATATTATATATCTATTAACCATTTTAGTGATATTTATTAATATGAACACATTTGAACAAAGAAACAATTCGGAATATCAAAAAATAGACTTGGATGTCAAATAATAAATTATTAAACTATGCAAAGCGGTCAAAGTAAATTGTTTTCATATACATTATTTAACAATATTAACCATTTCACTGCCAAACTAGCTATGATACAGATCTCTCGTAGAACAATTATTAGTCTATCCAATTATAATTTCATAATAATTTATAAACAACGTATTAAATGTATCATTTAATATAATATAATCAATTAATATATGTTAGCAAATGGGCTTTTTATTTTGTTGTCAAATTTAAGAATTTGAGTTACGAATTGATTTGATATTTGTTTTTAAATTAT